>NC_084553.2:47403450-48020950 GCF_033978685.3 Nerophis lumbriciformis | reverse complement strand
ACATTATTGCAAAAATAATAATAATGACCTTTACTTAACCCAAAGCTCATGACCATAGGTGAGGATGGGAAAGTAGATCGACCGGTAAATTGAGGGCTTTGCCTTCCGGCTCAGCTCCTTCTTCACCACAACGGATCGATACAGCGTCCGCATTACTAAAGACGCCGCAACAATCCGCCTGTCGATCTCACGATCCACTCTTTCCTCACTCGTGAAAACAACTCCAAGGTACTTGAACTCCTCCACTTGGGGCATGGTCTCCTCCCCAGATGGCACTCCACCCTTTTCTGGGTGAGAACCATGTACTCAAGCCCACTTTACCAAATTAGGATGGGTTAGAGTTGAGGAAAGAGTACACCAGATTGCAATGTGCTGGTATTCAAAATACTCAAGGAAACTGTCCCCAAGTACCTGTCCAACTATTTGACCAGAGTAAGTGATGCTCACAGGTACTACACGAGAGGGAGTTCCTCAGACCTCGTCCCCCCCGAATTCAAGACTCATGGGAAAAAATGCATTGTACTATTTTGCCACCACACAGTGGAATGCACTACCAACAGACCTTAAAATTCCAACTTTCCCTACTAAATATTAAAACTGCCATAAAATCATGGCTCAGCTCAACATCTACCTGATCTGAACCAAAATTGATCCCCAGTTACTCTTCGAAGCATCATACAGGTTTATATGTGGTTATAGTGAATATATATTTTCTCATTCTGTTTTGCACACTCAGTCAACATGTGCATGGTCATGTACATAGTGTCATCTACATAGTGTATATACCCAAATCACCTGACATGTACACTGTGTATACAGTATGTACATAAATTACCCATTTTTTTAATATAACTTTTTATATACATGTTACAGGTTATATACAAACCCCGTTTCCATATGAGTTGGGAAATTGTGTTAGATGTAAATATAAACGGAATACAATGATTTGCAAATCATTTTCAACCCATATTCAGTTGAATATGCTACAAAGACAACATACATACATGCTCATCAAACACTTATTTGGAACATCCCTAAGGTGTGCAGGCTAATTGGGAACAGGTGGGTGCCATGATTGGGTATAAAAACAGCTTCCCAAAAAATGCTCAGTCTTTCACAAGAAAGGATGGGGCGAGTTACACCCCTTTGTCCACAACTCCATGAGCAAATAGTCAAACAATTTAAGAACAACGTTTCTCAAAGTGCAATTGCAAGGAATTTAGGGATTTCACCATCTACGGTCCATAATATCATCAAAAGGTTCAGAGAATCTGGAGAAATCACTCCACGTAAGCGGCATGGCCGGAAACCAACATTGAATGACCGTGACCTTCGATCCCTCAGACGGCACTGTATCAAAAACCAACATCAATCTCTAAAGGATATCACCACATGGGCTCAGGAACACTTCAGAAAACCACTGTCACTAAATACAGTTCGTCGCTACATCTGTAAGTGCAAGTTAAAGCTCTACTATGCAAAGCGAAAGCCATTTATCAACATCCAGAAACGCCGCCGGCTTCTCTGGGCCTGAGATCATCTAAGATGGACTGATGCAAAGTGGAAAAGTGTTCTGTGGTCTGACGAGTCCACATTTCAAATTGTTTTTGAAAATATTCGACATCGTGTCATCCGCACCAAAGGGGAAGCGAACCATCCAGACTGTTATCGACGCAAAGTTGAAAAGCCAGCATCTGTGATGGTTTGGGGGTGCATTAGTGCCCAAGGCATGGGTAACTTACACATCTGTGAAGGCACCATTAATGCTGAAAGGTACATACAGGTTTTGGAACAACATATGCTGCCATCTAAGCGCCGTCTTTTTCATGGACGCCCCTGCTTATTTCAGCAAAACAATGCCAAGCCACATTCAGCACGTGTTACAACAGCGTGGCTTCGTAAAAAAAAGAATGCGGGTACTTACCTGGGTCGCCTGCAGTCCAGACTTGTCTCCCATCGAAAAAGTGTGGCGCATTATGAAGCGTAAAATACGACAGCGGAGACCCCGGACTGTTGACGACTGAAGCTCTACATAAAACAAGAATGGGAAATAATTCCACTTTCAAAACTTCAACAATTAGTTTCCTCAGTTCCCAATTGTTTATTGAGTGTTGTTAAAAGAAAAGGTGATGTAACACAGTGGTGAACATGCCCTTTCCCAACTACTTTGGCACGTGTTTCAGCCGTGAAATTCTAAGTTAATTATTATTTGCAAAAAAAAAAAAAAAAGTTTATGAGTTTGAACATCAAATATCTTGTCTTTGTAGTGCATTCAATTGAATATGGGTTGAAAAGGATTTGCAAATCATTGTATTCCGTTTATATTTACATCTAACACAATTTCCCAACTCATATGGAAACAGGGTTTGGTATCTTTTATTATTGAATGTATCAAATGTGGCAGCATGGTGGAACAGGGGTTTGTGCATCTGCTTCACAATACAAAGGTCCTGGGTTCCATCCTGCGCTCGGGATCTTTCTGTGTGGAGTTTGCTTCCTCCCACCTCCAAAGACATGCACCTGGGTATAGGTTGATTGGCAACACTAAATTGGCCCTAGTGTGTGAATGTGAGTGTGAATGTTGTCTGTCTATCTGTGTTAGCCCTGCGATGAGGTGGCGACTTGTCCAGGTTGTACCCTGCCTATCGCCCGAACGCAGCTGATATAGGCTCCAGCGACCCCCTGCAACCCCAAAAGGGACAAGCGGTAGAAAATGGATGGATGGATGGATGTATCAAATGTGATGAATATTTAATGGACCACAATAAAAACAAGCCTTTTGGCTTTTTGTGCTATCCATTTGCCTTTTTAAAGCATTTAAATTCTTTGAGATGTCAATAAACTTCTCAATCAATCAAAGGGCAGCATCAAACTTTTATGTCTGCAGCAGCGGAATACCGTGAAACAATATCTGTTAGCGACTATTCATTTAGTGCACTAATGACGAGCAGGCTGCTGATATTCAGCCCTTTTTTCTTCTCGGTCTCTCGCGGCAGCTGGCTGGTCACGATGCTCCCTCTGCGCTTGTCAGATTAGAAGCGGCCCAGACCCTCAAACGCCAGCCACTATTTTTAGCCTAATAAGAATTCTTCTAAAGGCAGAACATTGTGTTCAGTCTACGCCGGCATTCTTGTTGGTGGAGAAAGTGAGCAAAATTATGAATTCCTCCCCGAGTCGTCGTTGAAACATTTATAGGACGCTACCGTATCCTGATCGAACTGTACGACTGTAAGGGGTAAATATTTCACGCATCAACATGACAAGGCTTTTGCCCGTGTGTCGCCGCTCTATTGCAAACATACAGCCTCTCGCGTATACGCCACACTCTCACACGCTGAGGACAGCTGTCATATGTAGTCCCACAGAACACATCTTCAAGCATGCAATATTGATGCTAATATGCAGCAAGGTGTGCAGGGGGAGCGCTGTTGCAAACCACTGTTGTTTTCTGGCTGTGCAGTACAGTGAAGGTTGTTGTTTCAACTGGGACCGCAAAAGACGCTGCTCCCTTTCCAACTCTGTGATTTTGTGGGCATGTCATGTGGCTTAAGGACGGGAATATATCCATCCATCTTGAATTTATTTTAAGAAATCAGTTTTGTTACAGCGGCGATGCGAACAAGCGCTGAGGACCATTATTTTGAAAATGTATAACTAATTACAAAAAGAGTAATACCGGGGATGACCGATAGTACTATTGGCCAATAAAAAACTAATGGACAGTGATATCCATTCAGCCCTACATTAAAAAAAAAAAAATCTAATATCTTTCATATTTTGTATTATATATAGTACCTGTATGTTTGTGATTTTTTTAAATACACAAAGGGAGTTTATATATTTTTCATAATACATAAAGTATACATACAGTATGTATATATATATATACATATACATATATATATACATACATATATTTACACATATATACAGTATACATATATATATATATATACTTTTATATATATGTAAATGTATATATACAAACCCCGTTTCCATGAGTTGGGAAATTGTGTTAGATGTAAATATAAACGGAATACAATGATTTGCAAATCCTTTTCAACCCATATTCAATTGAATGCACTACAAAGACAAGATATTTGATGTTCAAACTCATAAACTTTATTTTTTTGCAAATAATAATTAACTTAGAATTTCATGGCTGCAACACGTGCCAAAGTAGTTGGGAAAGGGCATGTTCACCACTGTGTTGCATCACAGTTTCTTTTAGCAACACTCAGTAAATGTTTGGGAACTGAGGAGACATATTTTTTAAGCTTCTCAGGTGGAATTCTTTCCCATTCTTGCTTGATGTACAGCTTAAGTTGTTCAACAGTCCGGGGGTCTCCATTGTGGTATTTTAGGCTTCATAATGCGCCACACATTTTCAATGGGAGACAGGTCTGGACTGCAGGCAGGCCAGTCTAGTACGCGCACTCTTTTACTATGAAGCCACGTTGATGTAACACGTGGCTTGGCATTGTCTTGGCTGAAATGAGCAGAGGCGTCCATGGTAACGTTGCTTGGATGGCAACATATGTTGCTCCAAAACCTGTATGTACCTTTCAGCATTAATGGTGCCTTCACAGATGTGCAAGTTACCCATGCCTTGGGCACAAATACACCCCCATACCATCACAGATGCTGGCTTTTCAACTTTGCGCCTATAACAATCCGGATGGTTCTTTTCCTCTATGGTCCGGAGGACACGACGTCCACAGTTTCCAAAAACTATTTGAAATGTGGACTCGTCAGAACACAGAACACTTTTCCACTTTGTATCAGTCCATCTTAGATGAGCTCAGGCCCAGCGAAGCCGACGGCGTTTCTGGGTGTTGTTGATGGTTTTCGCCTTGCATAGGAGAGTTTTAACTTGCACTTACAGATGTAGCGACCAACTGTAGTTACTGACAGTGGGTTTCTGAAGTGTTCCTGAGCCCATGTGGTGATATACTTTACACACTGATGTCGCTTGTTGATGTAGTACAGCCTGAGGTATCGAAGGTCACGGGCTTAGCTGCTTACGTGCAGTGATTTCTCCAGATTCTCTGAACACTTTGATATTACGGACCGTAGATGGTGAAATCCCTAAATTCCTTGCAATAGCTGGTTGAGAAAGGTTTTTCTTAAACTGTTCAACAATTTGCTCACGCATTTGTTGACAAAGTGGTGACCCTCGCCCCATCCTTGTTTGTGAATGACTGAGCATTTCATGGAATCTGATTTTATACCCAATCATGGCACCCACCTGTTCCCAATTTGCCTGCACACCTGTGGGATGTTCCAAATAAGTGTTTGATGAGCATTCCTCAACTTTATCAGTATTTATTGCCACCTTTCCCAACTTCTTTGTCACATGTTGCTGGCATCAAATTCTAAAGTTAATGATTATTTGCAAAACAAAAAATGTTTTATCAGTTTGAACATCAAATATGTTGTCTTTGTAGCATATTCAACTGAATATGGGTTGAAAATGATTTGCAAATCATTGTATTCCGCTTATATTTACATCTAACACAATTGCCCAACTCATATGGAAACGGGGTTTGTACATATAGAATTACTTTTATTTATTTTATTTTTACAATTACATAGGAAATCTATATATTTTACAAGGATGGAAAAGTTAAAGTACCACTGACAGTCACACACACACTAGGTGTGGTGAAATTACCCTCTGCATTTGACCCATCCCCTTGTTCCACCCCCTGGGAAGTGAGGGGAACAATGAGCAGCAGCGGTGGCCACGCTCGGGAAGGATAATTTTAACCCCCAATTCCAACCCTTGATGCTGAGTGCCAAGCAGGGAGGTATTGTAGTCTTTGGTATGACTCAGCCGGGGTTTTGAACTCACAATTTACCGATCTTAGGGCGGACACTCTAACCACAAGGCCACTGTGTTTTAAAATACACACATACATTACCAAATACAAAATTAAATAAATAAATCTACATATTTATAAAAACAAATTTTATAAAGTAACATCATTTTAAAATAACTATCATATAATTAAATTGTTTATTTCCGATTCAACAAAAACTGCATCATTAGTTTTTTTTATGTAATAAACACTGCATCTATTACGGTTGTAGTTTACACTCTATAATTTAATCAATAGTTCCATATCCAAACCTATCAATTATTGCATCACAACCTATCATAGCAATCCCAGGATACAACACAATTATGCCCTTTAGTGGCTGTTAACAGTGTCGGGGCATCTGTTGCAGATTAGATTGTGTACCTAATATTATGGGCACATTTGTTCCGGTTTGAGGGAAGTCCTGTCTTTGAGAAGTTGTGTGAGCAGCAGAGAGCGGGGTTGCCATGGTGACGCAGCAGCAGAGAAGGCTAAGGGGAGTCGGGCAGTGATGTCTGCAGGCCACAGGACATCAACGTGTGGTGTGGGAATGGTGTTGGTGCCTCCGGATGGTTACATCCCTTACAGAAGCACATGTGTTGCCTCTTCAAAAAAAAAAAAAAACATTCATGGA
The DNA here is from genome assembly GCF_033978685.3 of Nerophis lumbriciformis. Classification (NCBI taxonomy): domain Eukaryota; kingdom Metazoa; phylum Chordata; class Actinopteri; order Syngnathiformes; family Syngnathidae; genus Nerophis; species Nerophis lumbriciformis. The sequence continues at coordinate 48,014,455 of NC_084553.2, read as the reverse complement.
GCTTCCCTTCATATGCAGATGAGCTGCATTTAATTGTGGCGCTGCTTAATTCCAAATGTATGAAAGGCAAGAGGAAATGCATCCAAAGATGTGCATTCAAATGAAATATTCAAGGTCTCTAATGAAATATTCTGTCAGTTTCTATGGGCAACACTGCGAGCTCTGGAGCAGGGGAGGTGGGGGCAGGGGATGTGTGTGTGTGTGTGTGTGTGTGTGTGTGTGTGTGTGCGTGTGTGCGTGTGTGTGTGGGGGGGGGGGGGGTGTCTTTAATGAGTCGCATCATCCAGCCCACTAAAATGTTTAGTGGGCTTTCTTTACTGGACATTTTCATAGCAAGACTTCAGCAAGAGGCTACATTTCTGCCTTGACAATATGCAAACAACTTATTTGAGTAGTACACATGCTAAAACAATTATCGCACTGTACAGAAATACACTATAAAAACAAATATAACTACAGTGTGTATTTAGCAAACATTTTTAAAATGTTATGAAGTTATATGATTCTACCAGGGGTCATTACATTTGTCAAGGCACATAATTTTTTATCAGCAGAGGGACCAGTATAGCTGTAACAAATTTAAACTATAAAAACCCAACCCCCTAACCCTGAACCTAATTAAAAACCCCAATCCGAGTCTGATGAAACCTCAGTAATTCTAACCCGAATTCGAAACCTTAGTTTTAAACCCTAACCCAAATTTGAAACCCTAGTTTGGAACCCCAATTAGTGGCCCTAATCCTAATTTGAAACCTCAATTTTAAACCCCAACTATAGTTTGAAACCCTTGTCTAGTATGAAACTCAAATCTAAGATTGTTACCCTAATTTGAATGTGAAACTCTAGTTTGTAACCCAAACCCAAGTTTGACACCCCAGTAAGTAACCCTAACACTAATTTGAAACCCTAGTTTGAAACCCCAGTAAGTAACCCTAACACTAATTTGAAAACTTACTTTGAAACCCCAGTAAGTTACCCTAACACTAATTTGAAACCCTAGTTTAAAACCTCAGTAAGTAACTCGAGCCCGAGTTTGAAATCCTACTTTGTAACCCAAACCCAAGTTTGAAACCTCAGTATTTCTAACTCGAATTGGAAACCTTAGTTTTAAACCCTAACCTTAGTTTGAAACACTAGTCTTAGTCTAGTATGAAACTCCATTTCTAATTTAAAACCCTAATGTAAGTTTGAAACCCTAGTTTGGAACCCCAGTTAGTGGCCCGAATTCTAATTTGAAACCTTAGTTTTAAACCCTCTTAAGTTTGAAACCCTAATCTAGTATGAAACTCAACCCTAAGATTAATACCCTAATTTGAATTTGAAACCTCAGTTTGTAACCCAAACCCGAGTTGGAAATCTCACTAAGTAACCTTAACACTAATTTGAAACCCTAGTTTGGAACCCCAGTAAGTAACCCTAATTTGAAACCCTAGTTTGAAACCCCAGTAAGTAACCCGAGCAGAGTTTAAAATCCTATATTGTAACCCAAACCCAAGTTTGAAACCTTAGTAATTCCAGCTCAAATTGGAAACCTTAGTTTTAAACCCTAACCTTAGTTTGAAACCCTTGTCTTAGTCTAGTATGGAACTCCAGTCTAATTTAAAACCCTAATCTCAGTTTGAAAACCTAGTTAGTGACCCTAATCCTAATTTGAAACCTTAGTTTTAAACCCTAACCTTAGTTTGAAACCCTAGTCTCGTATGAAACTCAACTCTAAGATTATTACCCTTATTTGAAACCCTAGTTTGTGACCCAAACCCAAGTTTGAAACCCCAGTAAGTAACCCTAACACTAATTTGAAACCCTAGTTCGAAATCCCAGTAAGAAACCCTAAAACTATTTTGAAACCATAGTTTTAAACCCTAACCTAAGTTTGAAATCCGAGTCTGGTATGAAACTTTACTTACATCAATACCCTAATTTGAATTTGAAACCCTAGTTTGTAACCCAAGCCAAAACTAATTTGAAACCCCAGTAAGTAACCCTAACATTAATTTGAAACCCTAGTCTGAAACCCCAGTAAGTAACCCTAACAATAACCCTAGTTTGAAACACTAACATGGGTTTAAAACCCCTATAAATGATAGTAACCCTATTTTTAAATCATAATTTTAAACCTGGAGCCGAGTCTAGTAAGAAACTAAACTGAGTATAAAACTAACCCTAACATGAAACCCTATAGTTTTAACCTAGGTGTGTGTAACACTATGGTTAAGAAGTCCATCACCACAAACTCATCGGCCATTTTATTTAAAATCCTAGTACGAAACCGTAAACCTGGTATAAAACCCTAGTCTAGTATGAAACTCTACTTACATTGATACCCTAATATGAATTTGAAACCCTAGTTTGTGACCCAAACCCGAGTTTGATACCCCAGTAGTCTGAAACCCCAGTAAATAACCCTAACCCTAGTTTGAAACCCTAACGTGGGTTTAAAACCCCAGTAAGTGATAGTATCCCTAATTTGAAATCCTAATTTTAAACCTGGATCCGAGTCTAGTAAGAAACTAAACAGAGTTTAAAACTATGCCTGACATGAAACCCTAGAGTCTTAACCTTGGTTAAAAACCAAGTTTTAACTGTGGTTAAGAAGTCCATCACCACAAACTCATCTGCCATTGTATTTAAAATCCTAGTAAGAAACCCTAAACCTGGTATAAAACCCTAATCTGAATTTGAAACCCTAGTAAGAAAACCTGACAAATTTGAAACACTAATCAGTTGTTTTTTTTTAAATCTGCGTAACCCTAATATGAAACCACTCTTCAAGTATGAAACTTTAATCTAAGTTTGAAATCTTAGTAAGAATACCTGACCCTAGTTTAAAACTCTTAATACCAGTTTTAAACTAGTAAGAAAGCATGACTCCTTCGGAACCCTAATCCGAGTTTGAAGAAACCCTAGTTTAAAACCCTGATCTTAATATGAGTTTGAAACTTTGGTGAGAAAACCTGACCCTACTTTGAAACTCTAACCTGAGTTTAAAAACCTAAACTTAACTTTAACTTAATGTTAAAAGTAAACCCGTAAAACTGCGAAAGGCCGCTTAGCTCAAGTGTTAATGATGCTTATGTGCTGAACCAGGGTTTGCATACCAGTCAGTGAATGCTCATATTTTCATTGTTATAATATTTCAGTTCGGTTTATGTGATTACTTTACAATCTTTGCACGACAGTGCCATCTGGTGGGGCAGCACAACACTTTGCCCCTTAACGCCACTAGCAGCATCACAAATGATAATCACGTTGCACGCAGATTGTGTTTCATTGCTGGCAAAACTTTTTTCACTGTGCCACTGAGAGCTGTGACGTGGTACACAATCAACTTCTGAAAGAAATGTGCTAATTAAAGTGCTTATTTTTCTCATTTTCATATCCAAATGAGTTGAATGGAAACTCACAGGACATTATAATTATGCCAAGCAGGGAGTAGCTGGAGTGTTAAATTACTTCATAAAGCTGTAGCTCATCCACTAAAAAAAAAAAACAGGAGGCTTTCTAAAAAGGTTTGAAATGTAATCACGAGGGTACAAAGTGAGAGAATAACAGCGGCCTTGATTGTATCCTGGAGGTAAAACTGCACAGAGTGGGAGAACAATTGTGGACTCTAGGGAGGCTCTTATCAATGCTGCCTACCAAACAGTTCCTATTGGGCATTAATAACAATTCAGGGTGGTGGGTATGAAGCAACTTTTTATTATGCAAAACAAACAACTCTTAAAAGGTTCCCTTAGTTAGGAAACTTGGGTTTGGGTCACAAACTAGGGTTTCAAATAAGGGTAATAATCTTAGAGTTGAGTTTCATACTAGGGTTTCAAACTAAGGTTAGGGTTTAAAACTAAGGTTTCAAATTAGGATTAGGGTCACTAACTAGGTTTTCAAACTGAGATTAGGGTTTTAAATTAGACTGGAGTTTCATACTAGACTAAGACAAGGGTTTCTAACTAAGGTTAGGGTTTAAAACTAAGGTTTCCAATTTGAGCTAGAATTACTAAGGTTTCAAACTTGGGTTTGGGCTACAATATAGGATTTTAAACTCTGCTCGGGTTACTTACTGGGGTTTCAAACTAGGGTTTCAAATTAGGGTTACTTACTGGGGTTCCAAACTAGGGTTTCAAATTAGTGTTAAGGTTACTTAGTGGGATTTCCAACTCGGGTTTGGGTTACAAACTGAGGTTTCAAATTCAAATTAGGGTATTAATCTTAGAGTTGAGTTTCATACTAGATTAGGGTTTCAAATTTAAGATAGGGTTTAAAACTAAGGTTTCAAATTAGAATTAGGGCCACTAACTGGGGTTCCAAACTAGGGTTTCAAACTTACATTAGGGTTTTAAATTAGAAATGGAGTTTCATACTAGACTAAGACTAGTGTTTCAAACTAAGGTTAGGGTTTAAAACTAAGGTTTCCAATTCGAGTTAGAAATACTGAGGTTTCAAACTTGGGTTTGGGTTACAAAATAGGATTTCAAACTCGGGCTCGAATTACTTACTGAGGTTTCAAACTAGGGTTTCAAATTAGTGTTAGGGTTACTTACTGGGGTTTCAAACTAGGTTTTCAAATTAGTGTTAGGGTTACTTACTGGGGTTTCAAACTAGGTTTTCAAATTAGTGTTAGGGTTACTTACTGGGGTTTCAAACTAGGTTTTCGAATTAGTGTTAGGGTTACTTACTGGGGTTTCAAACTAGGTTTTCAAATTAGTGTGAGGGTTACTTACTGGGGTTTCAAACTAGGTTTTCAAATTAGTGTTAGGGTTACTTTCTGGGGTTTCAAACTAGGGTTTCAAATTAGTGTTAGGGTTACTTACTGGGGTGTCAAACTTGGGTTTGGGTTACAAACTAGAGTTTCAAATTCAAATTAGGGAAATAATCTTAGATTTGAGTTTCATACTGAAGACTTTTTTGTTCCCATCTGTATCCACAAAATACGCGCGAAGATACGCATGTAGAAATGTTAAGAAATTACTTGGCTCTGCATATGAAATTCACCGCAAAAAACATAATCCTAGCCGCTTCCTGCTTTGTCACTGATAATATAATGGCAAAATTCCCTCAACATTGCCACTGTCCCTTGTGGTGCGCAGCATCTGTAAGGCAGAAGTACCAGTAAGAAGGTTTGAACATCTGTATTAATTATGTAAAATTGCGTATTTTGTACACAAAAAATTAATCATTGGAACAATTTCTTTCCATTGGGGCGACGTGACTCAGATGGTAAGAGCGGCCGACCAGAAACTTGAGGGTTGCTGGTTCAAATTCAGTTTCCGCCATCCGAGTCACTGCCGTTTGTGTCCTTTGGCAAGACACTTAGCGCACCTTGCTGCCAGTGTCGCTCACATTGGTGTAATTGTAGCTTGAATGTAGATAATGGGATTCTCAATGTAAAGCGCTTTGAGTCACCAGATAAAAAGCGCTATATAAAATATAATTCACTTTGAATTTGTTTTGTACAAAACACGCATCAAATAAAAAAATTAAAAAAATTAAGCAAACTAGAATGTTATTTGATCTATTAGAAAATATGTTCACTATTTTTTTTTTATGTGAAATAAATGCCCGCCTCACACACACCTTTTACCCTTTTAAATTGTTTTCATCTATATACTTAAAAAAAATAAAAAAAATAAGCAAACTAGAATGTTAAGTATATAGATGAAAACAATTTAAAAGGGTAAAAGGTGTGTGTGAGGGGGGCATTTATTTCACATAAAAAAAAAATAGTGAACATGTTTTCTAATAGATGGGGAGCAGGGACAGCTCCAAAAATAATTATGTTTAGGGCCCTAATTTAGCCACAGGCTTTCTATACATTCATAAAAATATATTATTTGCTACCATTAAGGAATTTGTGTAGTCAAAAACGTGAGAATATAAAGACTATGTTTCATTTAGGTTAAACAAAATGCTATACGGACGTTCCAACAACTAGGATTCATACTACCGTATTTTTCGGACTATAAGTCGCAGTTTTTTTCATAGTTTGGCCGCGGGTGCGACTTATACTCAGGAGCGACTTGTGTGAAATTATTAACACATTACCGTAAAATATAAAATATTATTTAGCTCATTCACGTAAGAGACTAGACGTTAAGATTTCATGGGATTTCGCGATTAGGAGTGACAGATTGTTGGTAAACGTATAGCATGTTCTATATGTTATAGTTAATTGAATGACTCTTACCATAATATGCTACGTTAACATACCAGGCACGTTCTCAGTTGGTTATTTATGCCTCATATAACGTACACTTATTCAGCCTGTTGTTCACTATTCTTTATTTTAAATTGCCTTTCAAATGTCTATTATTGGTGTTGGATTTTATCAAATAAATTTCCCCAAAAAATGCGACTTAAATTTTTTTCCTTCTTTATTATGCATTTTCGGCAGGTGCGACTTATACTCCAGTGCGACTTATATATGTTTTTTTCCTTCTTTATTATGCATTTTCGGCAGGTGCGACTTATACTCCGGTGCGACTTATACGCCGAAAAATACGGTAGTTCTACTGACTTTGCCACAAAAGGGGATATTTTCCATTATAGACTTCGGAGCAGGAAGCAGCTAGGAATAGGTTCCACACTAAGTGCACTGTCATTCATTAATTAACTTTTTACATGCACTAGTTCACGCAAAAAGTATCGACCGAGTGCACTCGGCACAAGAGAGCACTCATTAAGCACTACCATTTTCTAATGTTCTTGTTTTAAGGACCTACTGTAAGAAAAAAACACTAAAGGTGTTCTATTGGACACGTGATGTTTGTAGGAACCTACACGGGTGACTGGACAAACAAGATGGATAGACAAATAAATAGAGGAACAGAAGGATCTTTGGATTGACCAAAAGATGGACAGAAAGATGATTCAACCTACAGATAAACCAACACATAGACGGATGATTGGAGAATCAATGTACGACTCAGAAGTACAAACTTAACCTATGACCTTAGCTTATCTGGTCTCATTATTCATATTATTCATGAGTTCTGCGCTGTGAAAGTTTAATGAGAATTGGCTTAGAGGGAACATAATAGGACCTTGGACCCAAGCATGAAATATTCTTTAAAATATATGTATATTTAAAATATACATTTTCAGGTTGAAAATTAACCACTTGCTTTAATTTTTGTTGTACCTTCGAATCTGACTGGATTAGCTCAAAAAACCTTGATGCAATTAAAAACAACAGCAATCTTTTGTGCTTTCTTTCATGTTCATTTCATTTGGACTCTTCCCGTGTTTGCTGCTGTAGTAGGATATTGTTTCGAAGGAACATCACGCAAGCCAATTACTCACTTGCAGAAATTCTATTTATAATGTGCAGTAATTAGTACGGCATGCGGAGAATGAAATTAGTTGGTTGTTTAGTGATCAAAGATGATTTATTGGGAGCATTTCAAGAGTTAATACAAAACAACTATACATTGGAGACAGCGCTTTTCATTCCAAGAACATTAGACACAATTTTGGAGGGTGAAAACGAAAAGGGGGAAGGAATTAGTTTCCTGTCTTTGGGAAAAAAAAAAAAAAAAAGTGGAGGGATTAATTACATTTTGAGTGGACCAGGTAATGTTTTGCCCCAAAGGCATTGGATATAAATTGAACAATACGTACCTACAGGTATACTGTATATAAATAATTGTTACTGTCATCTATTTTAACTCTGTATATGTGTATTTAAAGTTAAAGTACCAATGATTGTCACACACACACTAGGTGTGGCGAAATTATGTTGTACACATGACCTGAGTGTAAATTCTACTGATGTAAATAATTTTATTATATACACATTAGGGATGTCCCGATCCAGGTTTTTGCACTTCCGATCCGATACCGATATTGTTTTTGCACTTCCGATCCGATACCGATACTGACCGATACTGGCCTATCTGAGCATGTATTAAAGTTTAAAGTTATTTAGCCTACTTAGTTGTCAGAATCATGTTGAAAAGGGTTTTAGTAATCTTGATAACAACTAGCCAGCTGAATTAGGGGAGTTTGAATAGTACACAATGGTTGGTAACAAGAATCTGACCTGTTTATTCAAGGATAAACACAAAATAGACAAAATTATACATGACAAACAAAAATGGCATCATTGAACTAGGGCTGGGCGATATGGCCTTTTTTTAATATTGCGATATTTTAAAGCCATATTGCGATACACCATATATCAATCAATCAATCAATCTTTATTTATATAGCCCTAAATCACAAGTGTCTCAAAGGGCTGCAATATATATCTCGATATTTTTCCTTAGCCCTGAATGAACACTTGATGCATATAATCACAGCAGTATGATGATTCTATGTGTTTACATTAAAACCTTCTTCATACTGCATTAATATATGCTACTTTTAAACTTTCACGCAGAGAAGGAAATCACAACTAAAAAAATCACTGTTTTTTTCATACGGTGTTGATCTGGAAATGTTTGCCTCAGCATTTTGATGGTGTAGACGTGTGGCACCGAATGGAGATAAGCGTCTCGACAGACGTTACAATATTTGAACAATGATGACGAAAACTGTTTTCTCTGTCGTGTCCGTGTGTCGGAAATTGTTATGCGCTTATTTTTTAATTTGATCTTGTGCGTGGCATAGATTTGCCGTGCGCAGAGGACGCGTGAGCAGTGCGCAATTGCGCAGGCGCGCACCTTTGAGGGAAGGTTGCTCGCACGGCTGCGCTAGCATCACAGCTAACGTTAGCCATGCTGCTACCTCTGGTCTGCGAGGGCGTATACGTATGTGACGTATGACGTGACAGTATGTGACGTGTGTAAGAAGGTGCGCTTGTCTGTTTGTGAGAGGGAGACACAGGAAAGAGTGAAGAGCCTGTCGTGTAATGCCAGCAGCTAAAAGCAACTGCGTGAGAATCCACAGACCTGTGGATGTGTTGAAGGTGTGCTGGAAAATGCGGAACGGAAATTAGGGCGCAGCAGAAAAGTGGAATGTATTATTTAAATCGGTGCGTTGGAAAACACGGACCGGAGTTTTTTTTTTAAACTGGATCTAGATCGGCATTTTCCCATGCCTTGCCGATACGCATTTTTTTGCAAATATCGGCGGCCGATCCGATCCAAATATCGGATCGGGACATCCCTAATACACATGACCTGAGTGTAAGTTCTACTGATGTAAATAATTTAATTATATAGGCTATTTATGTAACCAGTCATTTCATAATACTTTAATTTAAAATTAAATTAATCTGCTTTCACTTTAGGCAATAAAGCTAATTAATCCTTAGAAAACAATTTGACTTACTTGTTTCTCTTCCCTCTGATAATTGTATATTTGAAGCTTTTACTCTTGATAGCACCGTTACAAAAGAATTGGCACGCGCCTGGCAGGCTCCCATCATTTGTTTACACTCAACATCCAGCTTGCCGCTTTGCTTTAAGCACCTCAGGTGTGCCGACCTCAGCATCCCTGCACAGAAGAACATGGAATGAAGGCTTCTACTTGACATTGATGTACCTTTTGTGCAATTGTATGCAAATAGAGCAGGATGAAGGTGGAGCCTGTTTGATGTGCAAATTATGATTTTGGAGCAACACCACTGTCTTTAAAATTAATTGTCTTCCCTGTGGAGTGCGGGAAAAAACACAAAGACACAACGAGAGGGTTGCATAAATAGAGTGTGTTTCAACTACTGCTAATATGTAATAAAGCGTAGTCAACATTCATCTTTGATATATTAGCAATGACATTAATCATGGCTTCATTCCATTTAGGCTTTAAAGAGGCAGCTCCATGCATCTTTACACATCTGTGCTTTTTTTAAACTTGCATTTTAGTTTGTGCCCTGATTGTGCGAATTGTAGATACAATTTAACATTGTTTTAAAGGCTTTAGATACATTATAACAATGTTTTAAAGGGAGTCATAATATTTTTGTTTCTACATTTCAAACACTTCCTTACATGTAATAGTGGTTCTTTGGTCAAAATTGTGCATACATATTGTACACATCTTAAAAATGCGTCGTTTTGTGGGCGGTCTTATTTACATGCTGAAATCCTCCTCAAGGCCAAGCCTTATATAACTGCGCCTCCACCCCTTCAGGCATGTAGTAGTTTTCAGGGCTTCTATTATAGAGTCTACTGAACGATAAGGTCGAACTATACACTAATTTGTATTAGAAAAGGCAACAACGGAAAATGTTTCTATGCGTGAACATATACGGGCCAGTCTGCCCCACAACAAGAGGATGGACAACTAAATACAAATGACAGACTCGCGCAAAGCTCTTTGGGTAAACATCTACCATGTATGGAGATATCCGCTGACGTAATTAATGCAAAATACGTCACTAATGTCTCAAATTCCAGTCGGCTTGTTTGAAGCAAGTTTGGAAGAAGGCAAGCTTGTTTTATAAATATCTCCACCATGCCTCCTTGGTTTTACAAATTGTCGGACTCGGGACATATGGGGATCCCAAATGCACAAAAATTAGTGCAAACAAGTAAGAACAGTTGCTTTTGAACAACAAGATTATTTTAAGAGCAAGCTGCAACAAACACGTCTATTTACCATGCTAAGCTACTAAGTTTTTTTCCTGGAGGACTCGAGAAAAATAAATGGCTAAGCATGCCACACACACACAAAAGACCAACTGCCTGACAAAGACGGACGCACAAACATTTAGTAGGCGTGAATGGACCAGCCAACTGATCGACAGAAATACAGACAGATAGATGGACAAGCTCTCAGATCCATCGGTTTTTGGCGATTGGTCTGTCAAGCTCATCCATTGGACGGACAGAGGTGTAGACAGACAGAAAAGATGGGGTTGGACAGACCAACTGATGGACAGACTAAGGAAAATCGACCAAACAAACTGATACAAAAGACTGAACAGTAGTAACCACCACCTCTTACCTACGTCCACATATTTACACTAAGTCCTGCATGAGTCTAAGCAACGACAACGATCCAAGTTGAGGAGTTGCTCTCATTTGCATAATGTACTACCAGTTGTCGTCAACCAGCTGTCGCATTGCAACATAGCCAGCCAGTCCCGTGTGTGCCACGGACTAAGCAGCTCCCAGGCAAGGACTATTCATCTGCTAAGCCTCCAGTGCAAGTCTCCCTGCACACAAATCAGAGGCATGGGCACCAACGTGATGAAACACTACATTCATCAAGAAGCGTGTTTGGGGGATTGTTCATTTCCTGGCGCCAACGGCAGACGCCGACACCTCGGTGGCGGTGAGAATAAGATGGGTTTTATTGGAGGATTAAAAGGCTAGGTGCAGAGAGACAGGACATGGGGCGAGGAGGGCGGTTAGAATGAAGCTGCAGACACAGCCGTGCACGATACCGGTCCATTTAATGGCCCGGTTATTAGTTATCAGAAGGCCCAAAGTGCACTTAGTATTAGGCTATAGGACATATAACGTAGACTTTGAATTTGCATTGGTAAACCACAACATAGACAAAGTCGCTTTGTGGTGTGCAGCTATTTTAACATATTAGTACAGAAAATACTGTGACGGTACAGTTAGCAGGATTAAACAACAGTTTCCACAAAAGAGGTGGCAGTCTAGGAAGGAGATTTTACATTTTGGTCAGGATCTAGATATCCTGTGAAAGAAACGGTTTATGGATCCTGTGAAAGAAACGGTTTATGGAATAGTCATCTATGTAACAGGAAATATCCTCACTACAGATGAATCTGGAAATAGCTGCTCACTAACACAAGTTCGATTTTACCACATTTTACCTACTAATTCGTTCAGACACTTGCTGTGAGTTACAGCTATTTGGCGCTTCAGACCACCACCAATATTCATTTCCACACAACGTGATTGGGGGAGAGCTGACAGCTGTTACTGAAGAAGGATGAAGAGAAGACTAAAGGCAGAAAATACTATCCCCTCCTCTTCACCAACCCGTCAACCTGTTCATCCCTGGCCGTTTGACGTCAACTTGGGTCCGACTGCTCTTCTTTGGCAATGATTTCGTACGGTTCTGGTGATGTGGGGCTACAGCATTGCTCGTCGTCGTGAGGCTCGCTCAGTGATGACGAGTCAAATCCTTTACCGCCGAAGGATTGTAGAGTGGTCTTGTTGGAGCAGAAGGACATGATGTGAAAGCACGACTGCACGCTGCAACACAGACGGACATTAATTAGTGTCGGCTGTTGGGAATACCACTTGACAAGAACAAGGTTAAGGGATAAAAGTTGTTAATCACACATGGGTGTTCCGATCTGTTATTGACATTGGTCTGATATCAGCAAAAAACAAGTAGTGTATTCGATTATACCGGCTTATGTCAAAACTCTCTGATGTAAGCATATCGATACAAGCAGTCCTGCAGTGTGTTTACGTGAACAAAGCGCGACAGCCAAATAGCAGCTAAATGTCCTCCAATAAGCACATAAGGTTAATTACCGTATTTTTCGGACTATAAGTCGCAGTTTTTTTCATAGTTTGGCCGGGCTCCAGTGCCACTTATAAATGTTTTTTTCCTTTTTTATTATGCATTTTAGGCAGGTGCGACTTATACTCCGGTGCGATTTATACTCCAAAAAATACGGTAAGTCTTTTCCTGTATTTTAGTGAAACAATTTACAAAAGGTAAACATCGTAGGCTATACAGCAGTAGGCTACTAGGAGCTAACAGCAAATGTACACAACAGCTAAGTACACCAAAACATACAAGCTAGAAATACAGTGTCTTTTTTAGTCAATATAAACAAGTAGGAAATCATTTTAGTTGTATATAACTTACATATACAAGGTCTCCAAGGCAAACGCATATTAGAAAGTATCCAGTAACAAACGTGTCTGTATAATTCTATTGACTGCATTATGAGCTTTGATTTATTTATTTTGGTCACAAGGTATCACCAAAAAGCCAATTACCACTCAACTTCAATTTAAAGACAGCATAACGGTAAAACTGAGTTTTAAAAAAAAATAATTTTTCAACAAAATAAGATGAACGCTTTTAACACGTTAATAAAAAACAACAATGTTTTCTGGGCTCTGTGTCCCTGCTTTTTCTGCTCCGCCCGGCACTCGAACCTGGGTCGCCCACATGAGGAGGTTGAGGTGGGCGGGGTTGGGGGGGAGGGGGGGGGGGGTAAGGGGTAAGGGGTAACGGGGGTGTATATTGTCGTGTCCCGGAAGATTTAGTGCTGCAAGGGGTTCTGGGTATTTGTTCTGTTGTGTTTATGTTGTGTTACGGTGCGGATGTTCTCCCGAAATGTGTTTGTCATTCTTGTTTGGTGTGGCTTGTATTGGCGCTCTGTACTTCTCCCTACGTCCGTGTACTGCTCCGTACAGCGGCGTTTTAAAATGTCCTGCATTTTACTTTTTAAAACCGATACCGATAATTTCCGATATTACATTTTAAAGCATTCATCGGCCGATAATATCGGCAGTCCGATATTATCGGACATCTGTAGTTAAAACTGAAATATTCCCACACTGGTTCGATGGCATTTGGTTTTGGGTTTGCTACTACTTGTGTTGGTCACAGCCAACTAGTTACACTGTGTGACACTAGCAGGCCAGGGGCCCGGTCTTGCTGGCACACATGCAGCCAGCTGCTGAAACTGATAAAAAGCGTAAATGCTCTTAAAGCATGCACATGAAGATTTATAGACGCTGGAAAACTTAGCAACCTAATTTTCATTTATCATTGGTTAATCGACTTATCGAATATCGGCCGAGGCCTGCACTCACCCCCCTAAACCTCACTCTGATCGGGGTGACGGAATCCTGGTTGAGTGTTTTTTCCTGTTCCCGTCAGGGACTCAAACTTGGGTCGTCCGCATTAGACAATCAAGCTAGCTATCGAGATAAAAGCTCAAGCTATCAACCCGATAGTCAGCACTACTCTTGAGGTTGTCAGCGAGTGAGGTTTACCAATGTACACATGGCCACCCACACTGGCTGTCCTCCATTAGTTAACTTTGCGCACATTTTACAGATAAGATACACGTCTTTGTACATCTTATCACATTGTACATCAAATCCCAATATTGATGAACAACGGCGTTATAGTAGTATGACACAAATTCCAGTGCAGTTGTTTTTTTAAAGGCTTCTACTTGAAGAAAATGCGCATGACAGCCTGTGAAATTTATTTTGTGTACATATTGTTTTTAAATGCCACTCTGTGGATGTACAGTACCGGTATATATATTTTTTATACCAGAGGGGATACATGTGCATTTTTGAAAATATATATCCTTACGTGGACATAGACTTAGCTCATTTTAATGAGCAATACGCAGAATTAAAGGTGCATGTTTGAGATGTCCGCTGATGCAAAGCTGGTGTGCCAGATTAGCATATACAGTATGGAGGAGTTCCCCATTCTGGCAAACAAAAGATTTTTCCAAATTGCTCCTTTTTTACAACATACATATGTGAACTGATTTTTCAAGCTTGACTGATATAGAAAACTAAAAAAACAGAGGGACAGTAATTAAAGAAGAAGTGTTTGTTTTAAATTCCTGCAAGGATACTGTATCAGCATTGTGTTTAGTGGATAGAGGTTTTTTTTTTTTTTTTTTTACGTGTGCCTTGCCTAAAAAAAAAGTAGACGAGCACTGCACGAGCTGACCACATCATTAGCAGTGTATTCCCTAGGTTTATAGCTTTGGTGGGTCTGGGGCACAAACATTCATGTGTGGGCACACTGTGGCTGACTGCATTATGATTGCTCCTCGATAGTTACATTTGGGCTGTTCACGTGGACGTAAGCATCATTCATGCCTTAAGGCAGGAGGGGGCGCTACTGCACTGAATTTTAGTCCGGCAAAAAGTTAACTCTCTGCACAGAATGAGGGGTTACAAATAATGGAAGTGTCCCCTCAGTTCTAAAAATGACAACTCAGAACAAGCCGCATTTATCAAAGAGTAGGTATTCTAGAGTAGGTTTTGCCATGAGTGACTGCTTGCTGTTGCCGTGAAAAAAGCTACGTATTATCTTTCAATCTGTGTGCTTCTATTTTACAGCTATCTTTATTCCTTCCCCAACATACTTATTAGTCTTATCGAACTTGTAAACCACCGGCACTCTGTTTCACCGCCCCTCTCTCAGCTAGGTAGCTGCTAAGCAAACGAAGCTCAGCGGGGCGAAGGCGGCGACAGTCTGAAGGAATCTGCTCCCACACGTTGTGACCACTTCTACAAAGACAGCAAGAACGAAACAACGTGAGTATGACTCCCTGCTCTTCGTGCACCGTTCTCATGGATAGGTTGGCCCTACTAGAGGACCGTGTCCGCCAACTAGAGAAGAGAAATGTTGTAACTTAGACGCTGCGGACACATCTGCTAGCGTTAGTTGTAGTGAGCTGACTAGCCCAGTTTGTAGCAGCCCTAAGCAGCCTACAGGCAACGGTGAACTGGTTGAGACGCCTAATAGATTTAGCCCTCTAACTAGTCCTACATCCCCCTCTTCCGGGCACCACACCTTAGTCATAGGGGACTCCATCACATTAAGTGTATTCCTTGGGCCAGAGGACCTGACATTGAAGCTAATTTTAGGGAGCTAACTCGCAACAGGCCTAGTAAACACCTACAACAGGCTAATCACACTACTAGCTACACGAACATAGTTGTACACATTGGCTCCAATGACACTAGGATGAGACAGTCAGAGATTACAAAGAGGAACATAGCTAGGACTTGTAATCTTGCTAGAAAGATGTCCAGGCATCGAGTACTTGTCTCTGGCCCCCTGCCTGCGAGAGGCAATGATGAGAGGTATAGCAGATTAGTCTCGCTTAACAAGTGGCTGGCTAGTTTTTGTAGAGAACAGGGGCTAACGTTTATTGACAGTTGGCCCTCTTTCTGGTGCAAACTGGGCTTGCTGATGAGGGACGGCCTCACCCTAACCGGGTAGGCGCCATCATTCTACCTAGAAACATAGATTACTGGTTGAGTCACACTTGACTAACTACACTAGAGCAAGCTCGTACACAGGAAATTACAGTGTCTGTTAGTCTGGGTGAGAGTCAGTTAAGCTAGAACTAACCAAATTAAAGCCCATTGAGAACAAGTGGACACTGCTGAAGAAACAAGTCCATGTCAGAAAACCAACAAATTTTGCTGAAACTGCACTAATTTTGTAAAGAGGAGTGGTCGAAAATGTAACCAGAAGCTTGCCAGAAGCTTGTGGATGGCTACCCAAAGCGCCTTATTGCAGTGATACTTGCCAAGGGACATGTAACCAAATACTAACATTTCTGTATGTATACTTTTGACCCAGCAAATTTGGTCACATTTTCAGTAGACCCATAATAAATTTATAAAAGAACCAAACTTCATGAATGTTTTTGTGACAAACAAATATGTGCTCCAATCACTATCACAAAAAAATAAGAGTTGTAGAAATTATTGGAAACTCAAGACAGCCATGGCATTATGTTCTCTACAAGTGTCTGTAAACTTTTGACCACGACTGTATAGCCTTTTCTTGGTTTAACTCCGATATTACTGGCAGGATGCAATGTGTTTCCCAAAACAATGGAACTTTGGAGTATGTGCAGGTAACGTGCGAGTTCCACAGGGTTCGGTTCTTGGCCCTGCACTCTTTAGCATCTACATGCTGCCGCTAGGTGACATCATATGCAAATACGGTTTTAGCTTTCACTGTTAAGCTGATGACACCCAACTCTACATGCCCCTAAAGCCTACCAACACGCCAGATTGTAGTCACCCGGAGGTATGTCTAAATTAAATTAACAATGGTTGTCCACCAACTTTTTGCAACTCAACGCTAAGAAAACGAAAATGCTGATTATCGTTCCTGCTGGACATCGATACCTATTTAATAATACCACCTTAACATTTGACAACCAAACAATTACACAAAGCGACTCGGTAAAGAATCTGGGTATTATCTTCGACCCGACCCTCTCCTTTGAGTTACACATTAAGAGTGTTATTAAAACAGTCTTCTTTCATCTCAGTAATATCGCTACAATTCTTTCCATTTTGTCCACCACCGACGCTGAGATCATTATTCATGCGTTTGTTACGTCTCGTCTCGATTACTGTAACATATTATTTTCAAATCTCCCTATGTCTAGCATTAAAAGATTACAGTTAGGCTGCGGCTGCCAGACTTTTGACAAGAACAAGAAAGTTTGATCATATTATGCCTATACTGGCTCACCTGCGGAAGAAGATGGATGGATGGATAGATAATAATTCTAGACAGAATCAATATAAACTCTGCATTATTATTAATACGGCAAAAACTAAGCTAATGTGTTGTTGTTGTACCTAGTGTTATGGCTGTTTTTTGTCGGTGGTTGTGTTGCGTTCATCTACTGTAAGTGAAGAAAGTCCTCCTGAGCTTGCTGATCAAGGGTGTAAAGAGCTCTGACTTCTTGTTGATTTCATCTGCTTGTAACCATTGTACCACACTGACACAGCTATTACATGCAATGATGAAACACTGCATTAAAATGCAGCATCAACTTACTGAGAGCTGGTGCCGTGAAGCGGGTCTAAGTGGCTCATGCTGCTGAAGTCGTGCTCCAGCACCTGGCGAGGTGTCAGACGTTGGGAGGCATCGAGCTGCAGCAATCCTTTGAGCAGCTCTACGAACTTCTGCACGTCGGCCGTCTTGGCAGCTTTGTTTGCGATGTGCCTGGTGTTCAAGATGCCAGGCTGAAACTGAATCAAAAGGCAAAGAAAAGTCCCAAATAAAAACCGTGAGGCTGGTATTGACCCAAATATAGGACAAGCCTTTTTTTCGATGAAAAAAAAAAGAAAAAAAGACTACATTAATCCAGAAAAAGTCCCTGTTCTGTATGAATGACAGGAAGAAAGGCTATGAAACGTTTATGGATAAGTAATTTGACGCCACTTATTGGTTTGAATGGTTAAATCTCCAAACCCCAAATATAGGACGACCAGTCTAAGACTATTGAGATCAAGAGTATTTATTAGACGTTTTAGAGTAAGTGCTTACATGCAAAAGGCGATCAAGTGAGTTGAACTTAAATCGTCTGGTCTCTTTGGGGACCAAACTGGTCTCTTTCTGGTATTGGTCTGGTGTCTGTATAAAAGAACACGGTTACAGTTAGCCATCAATTACATTTAACTGCTATCCATTTTCATGTGGTTATTAAAAGAAAAAAATCAAAAGGAGGAACACACCTTGAGCTTCCAAGAAAAGTTGTGTTCCATCTGGAAAAAGCAGCTGGTCTGTAGTCCAGCTTCTAGAACATTATCTGGAGGCAGACCTTGAGTCTCCACAATGAACCTGATCTAAAAAAACAAATATTTAGGTTGTTCTGCAGCACTAATACACTACATAATCTGTTAGCAACTGTTGGGTTGCAACCACGTGACCTAAAGTCACTTCCAGGTTCACTTGGTGAGCGAGGTCCAATAACTACTGTTTATTTACCTCTAGAAGTGCAGACTTTGATGTATGTCTATGGTATAGAATAGGGGTCTCAAACATGCGGCCTGCGGGCCAGTTGCCGCCCGTGAGACGTTATTTTGCGGCCCCCACCTTGATATGAAAGTTTAATGTTAGTGCGGCCCGCAAGTTTTAAATGAATGGCGCTTGACAGCGTTGTGTGCTGAACTGAAGGAATTTAACAATCACGGTGTGGTATAAGGCTGTGGTATAAGGCTCTCGACAATATCGAGGGTGTTCCATGAAGGCACTGCCTTTAGTGTCCTCCAGAAACTGTCAAAGCATCATCTTTGTCTTCATACTAACAACGTGCCGGCCCAGACACATGTTGTATGAGGCTTCTGCAGACACACGCATATTGTTGCAAGACATACTTGAGGAACAGCCATACATGTCACACTGAGGGTGGTCATATTTTATTTGATTTATTTTTTTAAACCGTTACAAATATGCGCCACACTGTGAACCCACACCAAACAAGAATGACAAACACATTTCCGGAGAACATCCGCACCTAAACACAACATAAACACAACAAAACAAATACCCAGAATCTTTTGCAACCCTAACTCTTCCGGGCTACAAAAACACCCCCGCCCACCTCAACCCCCCACACACACCTCAAGAAATGAATACTTGTCTCTGAAAAGACTCACATATTTTCTCAAGTTTGAAAGATATGGAAGTATTAGTGTAGCAAAATTATTTGCAAACGTGTATCTCAATCTGTGCACGTGTAATCCAATTTGCGTGTGTGTGTACTAATTTGTGTGTCTGTAAATTAATCAGTGTGTGTATTCAGATCCGCGTACATATGCTTTAGATCAGCGTACAAGTGTTTTAAGTTGTCTGTCCCTAATCAGAAAGAACCCTCAACAGGCTGTCTACTTACATGTGACTTTTGCAACATGTAAAATTCACAACCCTTTTCTTTGTGAGGATTATGAGTCATTCGCCACCTAAATGGGAATATATAAACATCGGCCTCCTAATGACTGCGCACCTTATACAGTAAGTGATGTTTTATTATGTTTGTTGGCTCTCAAAGTCAGCAGTGAGTGATAATCAGTGATGAAAAAAAAAAAAAAAGCAAACGTTGTGATGCATTTTTGACATTAATGCGCCGCGTTTGCTTAAAATGATCAAAATATGTAAAAGGTATTAAATGTTATTATAAATGTGCACTTTTCTACATTACATATATACTTATATCATGTTTGCATTTTTTAAGGGCTTTGTGGCGGAATTGTGCGTCTCCATTGTAAGCTGATTTTTGATCCCATGTATTTAATATTTAGAATGCAAAGAAGTTCCATGTATTTAATATTTAGAATGCAAAGAAATGATAATAATAACATCTGTTGTCATGTCTTTTATAATGATTGTGAACGATAGGCAAAACTAAAAAACAGTTAACCTTTAAATCCTTTTCACACTATAGACAATTAAAAACAGAAAAAGAGAGACCTTAAAATGACGAGTAGCAGTTAATAAATTCCATGGTGCAGGGTTTCCCCTAAACTGCCAAGATACCTGTGTCAGTCGGGGCGTGGTTATGGGCACGGCCGCAATGACGTCATCGAGTAAATTGCTATGATATGATTTTCTTTAAAACAGCTCAAAAATTTATATATACCGGTACACATTTAAAACAAATCGGTTTTTCATAATTAGCATTAACATATATTGTTTTGCCATATTTTCAATTGTTGCTGCTTTTTGTACAAGGTACATACATTGTTGAGATTTTTTTCAAGTGTTTACAGACCTTTAATGACTTTTCTAAATTAAAAACTAGCAACAAATTTGAATCATCTTCTTATGATGTTACTATAGAATGAACTTGTGTTTAGAGACTCGACTTGTGTCCCTTACCAAAGAGACTGAAGCGAGCACTTGCTTCGCGCTGTTGCTCTAGTTGGACTTCTCTTTTTATAAGCCGCCACTGTCCTCTTATTATGTGCACATTTTGAAGATACCTGTCCGCGCGGGTATATCTGCAATATATACAATATATATAAAAATCACGTCCACATCACATACATGCTGACAACGCTACAAACAAGGGCGTTTCGGTAACACGGTTTTCGGTGATCAAAGTCTTTTTTCGATGGTCAAGTTTTCACTTGGCAATAGTGCGCAAATAATAGGAAATTTAAATCAATTCATACTGTAACGACCAGCTAATGTTAATGCTTTATGATTGTGTGGTTTGGATTTGATGTCAGTTTTTCCCATGTTTATTACAAACACACCGTCCCCGTGCCTGTTTGTTATCATAAAATTGGTAATAAAAGTTAAAAATAGCGTTGGACTTTGTGTGATTTCTTCTGGGGGCTACAATAAATTATATTACTTGAATTTGTTTTCAAGTACAAAAAATGTCAAGGTGTGGCGGTAATAAATATGCAGTGGCAATGCACCACATTCAATTACATTGAACAGATTGTTTCTTAATTCTATCATTTCCTATGAGAAAATGTGAAAAAGGTAAGAGTAAACGTATACTTACTTATACTTACCATGTCGTATTCATTTTTGCCAGGATAGAGCAGAGTGCCAGTGTATAAAAAAGCTGCGATGCATCCTATGGACCAGATGTCTATTGCTTCTGTGAAAGGGGCGCCCAACAAGATCTCTGGAGACCTAAGATTAGAGGGATGATCAACTGTCATTATTTTGTTTATGAACACAACATTTTTGTCTGAAAGCAAATGGAATAACTAAAATTGTGAGCACTTACGCACGACAATAACTTTCTTTTGCTTATTATAGCTACTGGAGACAACCACAATAATAAACTTTGTTGAATGAACACCTCTCTGACAGTCTAAATAAAGACTTTGTAGTAATATGTTTATAAGGGCAGATTTTTTTACGTAGCTTTTGGAATGCATCTCAATACATTGTACAAGTTGACCTAATGTTCTGCGGCTTGGGTGTCATTGCAGCACACAGCTTTTTTTTTTCTTTTTTTTTTTACTTATTGGCCAATGGCATACTGTAAAACATTAAAAACACTTGTTCCAAAAGAGGATCCACGCACATAATTTAAATAAAAAATAAAAATAGAACAGAGGTCCATGTACAAAAACATTAAAAGATGCATTTGCCATTTTTTCACCATTTCACGTGAAAATCATAATACAGTATAAGTGGAAAACTTCAATTAAACTAATCAATAGTTCTTATCATTAGTCTTGTATAAAATAACATTCAACAATTAAACTTTCATATGGCCCAACTCCTCATTTGTAAGTACATTTCATGATTATTACATGTGTGAATGTGGACCAATAAAAAAAAGTCTCTGTCCGCAAATGGGCCCTATGGCCGCACTTTGAACATCCCTGTACTAGTGACTCACCGATAAGGGAGCGTCTGAATAAGCGAGCCCTGTTTGGCGGTGGACACGTGGGCAGCCAGGCCAAAGTCGATGACTTTAATTTTGTAGGGCTGCTGCACGTGGTTGACCAGCATTACATTCTCCAACTTGAGGTCTGCGTGGATGATCTGAGAAGCCTTCAGATGGTCCAGTGTTTCTGCCAACTGAGTCACACATAAGATTAAAAAAAACGTAAATTGAATTTCCATACCTGTCTTTAAGGGTCACCGGTGAACTGGAGCCTATCCCAACCGAATAATGTGGAAGAGGTGGGTACCCCTTGGAATGGTCGCCAGTCATTTATGGGGCACATTTACCACCATGCACGCTGACATTCACACCTGAACAATTTAGAGTCTCCAATTAGTCAAACATGTTTTTGGCATATGGGAGGACGCCAGAATACCTGGAGAGACTATGCACACACAGGGAGACCCCAGATCCTGCACAATGAGATTTATAGTGGAAATGCAGTTTTTTATTTTGCCTATCATTCACGATCCTTAAGAGGGACAAGAAAATATGTGTATTTTTATTTTTGCATTCTAATTTGTAATTATTGGCTTGTTGTAGGTGGTGCTAATTGGAGCAATCCATATCGGCTCTTTATCACTTTAAAAATGCATCCAAAAATACTCCATTTACATCTCATGACCTGAATATTAACCAAGTATTGGCAACATTGTTATTATAAGCCGTTTACGCAAACAAACTAATTTTAGCCGCAATGGCGTGTCTAAGGGGTGGCAAAAGCCACCCAAGATGCCACCTCACTCAGAGGCGTTCCGGAACGATTGTGGTCCTTTACAAAACCTAAGTCATTTTAGTTACAATATAATTTTTTCATCTGTTATAAACGTTATATCAGTCCCACCATCTTTTGTTATTCAACCGTGATTCTAGTTCTACTCAGTCCAGTTAATTTATTTTTTGTGTAAATACTAGGAGTGTAACGGTACACAAACATTTCGGTTCGGTACGTACCTCGGTTTAGAGGTCACGGTTCGGTTCATTTTCGGTACAGTAAGAAAACAACAAAATATAAATGTTTTGGTTATTTATTTACCAAATTTGTAAACAATGGCATAACATACATATACACACAAGGTCCATTGTCAGGGTTAATGTGGTCAACATATATAAAATAAAAACTAAATAAGATAAGGTTCAGAATGGTTTCTTAACAAAACCTTTAAACATATAAAGTGCTTTTTTTGATTGATTGATTGAGAATTGTATTAGTAGATTGCACAGTACAGTACATATTCCGTACAATTGACCACTAAATGGTAACACCCCAATAAGTTTTTAAACTTGTTTAAATCGGGATCCACGTCAATCAACATTAAACTGCCTCAAGCTGTTGCTCAGATTAAATACAATGACCAAACTTTTCTTCTACATATAAAAAGTGCAACATTAAACAGTTTCAAGTCAACTCAGCCTCAGATTAACTTTTCTCCCCCCCCCCCAGCCTGGCTAACTTGGCAGTAAGAGGATATATGGGCTCATTGTTCTTCCACCATAGAAGTGGGTCAAAATCTAGTTTTTAATGCAATATGGACTTACTGTATATCTGCTGCTATAAAAACATTTGTTATTGCTTTAGCCCTGCCTGACTCGCCAAGGAGAGGCTGCTTGAATGCGGTGGTGACGCTTAAAATGGGTTAGCATGTGTTATGAGAGTAGCATATGTGTGTGTGGCCCTTTAATATGTGACAGCATGTGAGGTGAGTGTGTGGGCGGACGAGGTGAGGGAGCGGTAGCATGAGTGCAGGGAGTGGCTAATGTTTTGTTGGATTGGCTGTGTGCAAGTCCTCAATAAAGCCACGATTTGCAACTAATTGCCGGACTCGTCATTTACCCTGGAGTCCGGAGCTGTGGAGACCCACTGCCGGGTAGAGTGAAGGGTGTTGCCCCCGAGAATACATCGGCCCTGGAGGAGTGTCTCCCCTGCGCTCCTCGACTACGGTCTGGGAGCCGGAAGCAGGAAAGGTGCAACACATGTTTGACGTGTTGTCAGAAGCAGCTGCTGAACAATGTCGGCAAACCTCTGTCATCCATTGTTGTATCGCGCAGCCAAAGTGTTCCCAAACGGGAGATCTTAACGAGGCAGTAGGGTCTTCCAGCTCTGGCTTTTACATGTTGTCCTAGCCCGGTCGCTGCTAGCATGTGTACTCGTTCGGTACACCTCCGTACCGAACCGAAACCCCCGTACCGAAACGGTTCAATACAAATAAACGTACCGATACACCCCTAGTAAATACTAATAAAGGCACACTGCGTACTATTTTAAATTATTCTGTTGACAGCAATGTAAAGAGCGGATTTGAATGAGGACCTAATCTGTTTAAATTTAAATAAAATGTTTATGAATCTTACATTTTTTTATTCCACCGTGATTCTAGTTCTACTCAGTCCAGTTAATTTATTTGTTGTGCAAATACTCATTAAGGCACACTGTGTCATATTTTAAATGATTCTGTTGACAGCAATGTAAAGAGTGCATATGAATAAGGACCTAATATGTTTAAATTTAAATAAAATGTTTATGAATGCTGCAGAGAATGGATGGATGGATGAATGTTACAATTTTACTTCATTACGGGAGGAAATTTGACAATCTTTATTTAAAATGGATCGCAATTAGTTGCTACAGAGTAGCCACTAATCTTCCTGGGGTCGAGACAATAACATCATCTAAATAAAATATCAACAATACATATATAGAAAAAAACACTCAACAACAAAGGATGTGCCTATAACATGCTATACATAAACAATACTACAATACATCATGTATAAAATAAAGAATACAAGGGAATAAAAAACAATCCATAGCGTAGTACCTTTTCAAGCTTGTTTGGAAAAGACCTTACATTATTTGACTCCTTTAATACACGAGGCAGCCTATTCCACTGGGAAGCAGCTAAGTACAACAGTTTTTGCTTAGCACATGTTCTTGCTCCTGGTACTACTATGTTTCCATTAGTCTGTTGTCTAGTGGAGTGCTGTTACAAACATGTGATATATTTTAGAGTGTCTAGTGGAGTGTCCGTGTTTGTTGCAAACACATGATATTTTAGAGTGTACAATTTTTGGTTTTGTTGAAGTATGAATAGTATAAAAAAATACCGGCAGGTTTTTTAGTAAGCGCTTATGAACATATAACCATGATAGATTGTGGTGTACACTGTCAATACTAGTCCACAAAGTGGCCATTTCAGTGCCAATAGTGCGGCCTTATTTTGCGTAAGTTGGAGCTTTTGAATATATTTGGAGCGCATGCCGAAATCACGGAGCAATAGTCAAGATGAGACAACACCAATGACTGTAAAACTTGTTTGATTGAAAAATCAGTCACAAATTATGCACAATTTCTAAAACAGAAACAGTCCTGCCAATTTTAGACACAATCATGTTTATATAACAAGACTAATTCAATTGATAATTTATGGTTAACCCTAGCAGCTCAGTTTCATGCACCTGCTCCAAACAAATATCTTTTTAAAGTAAGTGATAGAGGCTGTACATTTTTGTATGTATGTTTATGGCACAAAATCATGTATTTTGTTTTACTGTTATTTAGAACACCCCCATTACTGTCAACAAAACTGGATAGACAGTCCAGTTCACTTTGCAATACATTGTAGTAAAGTATTTGTATTTTGCGCCAACTGTTGCAAGTTGTCTGACGTACTGTAATAACTCAATGCTTTGCAATATTGTTTAACGTTAGCAATTGTCTTACAAGAAAATGAACTTCATACTTGCTGGTGGTAACCGTGGTAAACTACTATGGTAGCTACAGCTGCTCCAGGGGTAGACTGTTTTATGGGTGCCACCCCTGAAAAAAAGAGACCGTGAGGAAGCGGGGTCCTAAAATCACCCGTGACCCACACCACATACTTCATAGTGAAATTGTGTTGATACCAAATGGTAAATGGTACGGAACAGCAACATACAAACTCAACAGGTATAGATTTTCCTTTGTCCCGGTGGCAATCAAAGCACTTAAACAAAACACTACTGTAATAACCGGATGCAATAATAAGGAGTGCAATATTGGGATAGTGCAATATGGGAGGTGTGCAATACGGGGGGAATGTAATGTGTGATCTCATAACTAACTGATAAACCTGCGCACTGTTCACTGTCGTCATTGTATTGTCGGATGAACTGTATGTTTGATTGATTGAGACTTTTATTAGTAGATTGCACAGTACAGTACATATTCCGTACAATTGACCACTAAATGGTAACACCCGAATAAGTTTTTCAACTTGTTTAAGTCTGGGTCCACGTTAATCAATTCATTGTATTCATGTATGTATGTATGTATGTAAAACGCTGTGTCTTGATGTCCAAGACAAATTTCTCCTCGGAGACAATAAAGGCAATTGTTATTATTATTATTATAATGCTTTTGAACGATATAGACACAATTTCAAAAAAGTGCAGTTCCCCTTTAAATGTGGCTCTCTAGACCAGTGTTTTTCAACCTTTTTTGAGCCAAGGCACATTTTCTTCATTGAAAAAATCCAGGGAGACACTATCCCATCCTCGTCGCCATTGTTGTGTGCCAAACTTGTCACTTATTAGCAATCTAAGCTTAATAATACACCAAAAGAAAGCTTATCGTCTTTTTCTGCCTTTTATTCCCACTCTTACTTTTTCCACTTCCAGGTGTCCAACACACAACACGTGTCATCATATCCTGTGTCCACCGCCCTTAAGTTCCCCTTACAACGGTTCCAGTATTGTCCGTTGTGTACACGGATGAAGGGAGAAGTGCAGAGCGCCAATAAACCTTAAAGGCACTGCCTTTGCATGCCGGCCCAGTCACATAATATCTACGGCTTTTCACACACACAAGTGAATGCAATTCACACTTGGTCAATAGCCATACAGGTCACACTGAGGGTTGCCGTATAAACAACTTTATAAGACTGTTACAAATATGCGCCACACTGTGAACCCACACCAAACAAGAATGACAAACACATTTCGTGAGAACATCCGCACCGTAACACAACACAAACACAACAGAACAATACAATACAATACACGCCCTCGCTACCCCCCCCACCACCACCACCACCTCAACCCCGCCCCCTCAACCTCCTCATGTCTCAAATTCCAAGCTGCTGTTTTGAGGCATGTTCAAAAAAATTCATGCACTTTGTGACTTCAATAATAAATATGGCAGTGCCATTTTTTTCCATAACTTGAGTTGATTTATTGTGGAAAACCTTGTTACACTGTTTAATGCATCCAGCGGGGCATCACAACAAAATTAGGCATAATAATGTGTTGATTCCACGACTGTATGTATCGGTATCGGTTGATATCGGAATCTGTAATTAAGAGTTGGACATTATCGGAATATCGGATATCGGCAAAAAAGCCATTATCGGACATCTCTAATTGTTATTATTGGTTTGCAAAAAATGTTTTTCCTACCAATTAGGTGAAATTGCATAATTTCCCACGGCATACCAAACAATATCTCATCACGGTACAGTAGTATGCCGCGGCACAGTGGTTGAAAAACACTGCTATAGACTGCAAGGCTGATGTGACAAGGTCATTGGGCAGCCAATTAAAAAACACAAACTGATGGTGATTTTTGAGAACATACCTGATAGACAATGGGCCTGATCTCCTTTAGCTGCAGCGGTCTGAAATTCCGTTCTTTAATCAAGTCGTATAGACTTTTGTCCAGAAGCTCAAATTCAATGCAAACATGCCCTGTGATGCTGAAGATGCTGTTCCATTGCACAAAGTGGCATTTGTCAGCATCCATCTTTTTGATTTTAAGCAGGGCCAGAATCTGTAAAGACAGTTAAATCCGATTAAGCAATGTTTATTTATTATAAATACATACTTAAAAAGCAGATACTCTTACCTCATATATGGCCCGTTTGGCTGAAGTACCGTGGTTCTTGATGGTTTTCACCGCCACCGTCTTATGGTCAGTAGTCTTCCGGCATTTGACAACATTACCGAAGGCGCCTCGTCCGAGCACTGACAACACGTCGTAGCCGGATGACTTAGAATGAATTCGGGCTCCGGGTGAAAATTGATTGTCCCCTGAGCCAGAGGAGTCCATTCTTGAGATGACCGAGTGGTGGTGGCGGTGGTGAGCCGACAGTACGCCCGGCTCTTCTGTCGAGGACATGGGCGCCGCAGTCAGCTCTCCACCCACAGAAGACGCGTTCTAATAAATACACCGTGGGTGTGGAAAGTGGATTCGTCTTTCGGGTGCTTTATGATTCATATTGCTACGTATCGTAATCGTCAAGTGCACGGGAACAAGATGAGATTGTGTCCGGAAGGGGCCTCAAAGTCCTCCACCTTACTCACCGCTTGCTGTCCACTGGAGCCCGCATGACGCAGCACTCGTAGCCGGGCTCATCCTGTACTTGCTGTCTGTGACGAACCCGGGGCGTAAGTATTTCACAAGTTACACGTACCGTGGGTAAACTCTTTTTTGACATTGAATCCACGAATTTACGCAAACGATGGCGTAAAGTTTATGTGGGTCGGTACTTTTTTTAAATTATTAATTAATGGCACCGGTGGCGTTAGCATTAGCATTAGCATGTCCTTTAGCATTAATTACTAGCATGTTAGCATAACACATGCTAGCTTGTTCCCAGCTAGCGTGTAAACAAACGGATTTTACTCGATTTAAATAGCGAACATTGGTAGTTAAGGCGATTTAAATATACGCTAACTTATATTTATGTAAGTTACAGGTCGTCTAAGCGACTAGTGGCGTCCTTGGGTAACTAGCCACTTTATGGCGTGATTATAGTGTCAGAGAAGCCTTTTTTATTTATTTATTTTATTTTATTTTATAAACCTTTATTTAAAATATGCAACATTTACATACAATGAAGAAATAATAATAATCAAAACAAGTACAGAAACAGTACAAAACAGCGCCAGGGGGTTATAAACTCAACAAAGTAACTAAAATAGAATGCAAAATATATATATGTAACACAATGTAAAGCCATAGGCGCACACAAGTTCCATAAATAATCCAAATTTGGAACACAGCGTCATAGTTTTCACAGCTTTTTGGTTGTTAGAGGTAGAGAGTGTTTTAAAGTTTTAATTCTATTTTTAAAGGCACAAAAAACAAGTCGGGTATTGAGAAACTTACATTAATGAATATAAAACTTAGCCAATAGTATAATGAGGTTGCAAAGGTAAAATTCCTTTTCACATTTGTTTTCATACAGTGTAAATCCAAATAGCACATCTTTAAAACAAAGCACACATTTGTCATGAATATTGTCCAGGATGAAAGGACAGATGCCCTGCCACAGTGATGGAGTGCTTTCACAAGTCCAAAACATGTGGTAAACAGTCTCTGGATGCATGTTGCATAATGTGCAGGTAACATCAATGTCCTTCTTGTATCCAACCATCACAGTTTTTACAGGGTAATAACGATGAATGATTTTGAAATAAATCTCTTTGACGTTGTTGGTGGAGTTTGCATGTCCTCCCCGTGACTGCGTGGGTTCCCTCCGGGTACTCCGGCTTCCTCCCACCTCCAAAGACATGCACCTGGGGATAGGTTGATTGGCAACACTAAAAATTGGCCCTAGTGTGTGAATGTGAGTGTGAATGTTGTCTGTCTATCTGTGTTGGCCCTGCGATGAGGTGGCGACTTGTCCAGGGTGTACCCCGCCTTCCGCCCGATTGTAGCTGAGATAGGCTCCAGCGGCCCCCGCGGCCCCAAAGGGAATAAGCGGTAGAAAATGGATGGATGGATTTGCGTTTCAGAATTGAAAGTAGAATGAATGGAAGGTACACGGACCCTAAAAGACTTAATATCAATTGTTTACTGGATGTCCAAAAATGTCCAAAACACAGAGTTAAGATGTCAGTGTATGTGTTTAATGTTTATTTTCCTGAATGAAAATTGAAAAACAAAAAATAACAGTTTTTCTTTTTATTTATTATTTCCTTTTAATCGACAAAAAAAGAAACATTATTTTTGGTGTCAAAGAGGTAGCGACTTGTCCAGGGTGTACCCCGCCTTCCGCCCGAAGCAGCTGAGATTGGCTCCAGCACCCTCCGCGACCCCGAACGGGACAAGCGGTAGAAAATGGATGGAAGGAAGAGCAATAATTAGGTCAGTGTATATAATTTCGTCATTCATTTTCTTTTCATGAATGGAAATTGAAAAACACTTGTTCATTTAAGTTCGATTTTTAAAAAGAAAATTTATAAAATCAAAGCGTTTTTCTTTTTTGGTGTCGAGCAGCAATAACTGCGTTTGATTTTCAGTTAACATTTCATATAACAACAATTAAAATCCCGAGTAAACACAAACTGAAAGACAGTAATAAATGAATAAAAGCCTGGCAGGCCACCAGACCGCAGTCCCCGCCGGCCGACGAGGCAATGAGGGGTGCGCCGAACCCCAATCCCCCCATGCATGTGTACAAGGCCCCCAGAGTGTCTACTGTGTAGTTAAAATTAGGAGGTCAGCCGTTACAGCCGACCTCCAGTCCCTATTGATGTGTGTACTGTAGCGTGAGTGAGATATGTATGCTTGTGGGAACTAATAATGCGATTAAAATTGGGGGACATCAAGGTCATGGTGGGTCCCAACCAAGCCAAGCCCCCCAAATCCTAAGTGTCTAATATGCAGCTAAGATTGAGGGATGGACGAGCAGGGGACAAGACAGGAGGACTGGAGCCCCATTGGAGGCATCCTCAACCCCCCGCCATGCCTCCCCGCAGGACAATCCCCAAAGTCCTATATATGTGTGATTGTGTGCGCTATAAGTAGGAGGAGTAGAGGGCCCGGACATCCCCCCCAGTCCACGCGGCCGACAACCAGGAACTACGGCCAGGAGGCCGCCACCCCCCGCCACAGCCCGTGACCCACACCAGACCACTTTAACGTGACGCCACGCGAGCCCTCCCTCGGCCAAACAAAGCCAGCCCCCGCCCGCCCCAACCCAACCCTGCAGAGCCCATACCGGCAACCAAACGCAGAAAAACTGCACAGCCCCCACGCCCAATGCAAACACCGCATCCCGGCCATCCACACAGCAACGTGGCTATACGAGTCCCGGCCAGGGGAAGGAGCCCCCCAACGGGGGAAGAAGCCAATGCATCCCGTCCGCACGCCAGCCCCCAAACCAGCCGGCAAGCCAACGCCAGCCAGCCCCACAACCCCACAAGCGCACAGACACCAGCCACAGTCCCCCAACCACTCCAACCCAACACAGCGATGCCAACCGCTGGTATCACCGCAGCAACCATCACCACCACCGCCCGTCCGCAGTGCAAACACCCGCGGCCGCCGAAACCAAAACAAAAAAGCGACCGACCCCGTAAACCACAACAACGCACACCCCCGGCTACCACCGAGGCCACCAACCCACCTACCCCAACTCATCCACAGCCAGGCCAATTGAGCCACCGGACTTCCACACCCATGCACACACCTACACATTCATATACACACACACATACACACATATATACACACATACACATATACATACATATATGCATATACATATACATACACATACACACATATACACACGCATGCATATACATATACACATACACATCCACACATATATACACATTAATACACCCACACACATATACATAAGCCCACATATACACAAACACATACATACACAACACAAAAAAAAAAAAAAAAAAAAAAAATAGAAAGAAAAGAAAAAAAATAAATAAAATAAAAATAAACCCTTTAAATAAAATACAATAAATAAAAATAAACAAGAGGCCTGGTCGCCAACAGTGCCCAACGCCACCAAACCCCGCAGCCCTTCCCGCACGTCCAGGCCCCCCCCGCCCACCACCCACCAGGCATCCCATCCGGCAAAAAGCCATAAGGGCCCAGCCCTGCGCCCACAGCCGGCATGCCACGGCACCTCAGCAGATTTTATTTTTAATGTATTTATTATTTTTATTTTTATTATTTACTTATTTTTATTTTATTTTATTTTTAAATTATTTATTTATTTTTTTTAAATCTTATTATTTATTTGTGTGTGGCGTCGCGCGGGTCTCACTTCCTGTTGGGTGGGGTCCGTGCCCGTGTGGCCCGACCTTGCGCTGTGGGGTCTCTGTTGGTGACTTGATGTGGTGGCGGCGCAGCCCCCGTGTCTGGTCTGGATGCTGTGTCTCGGTTGTTTGGGCGGTGGTGTGTTTGTGCGGGTTTGGTTGGGGGGGGGGGGGGGGGGTGTTGGTGTCTCTTGTTTGCGTGTTGGCGTTCGGGCTGACTGGCGGGCTGGCGCCGGCTGGTCTCCGTGGTCCTGGTGGCGTGTGGTTGCTGGTCGCAGTTTTTTTTTGATCGCTTTGATTTGATTGGCTGGTGCTGGCTGTCTGGGGTTATTGCGGCTGCTGTTTCTGCTGCCATTTGTTTGTGGTGTGGGCGCCCGTGGCTGCTGGGTCTGGTGCAAGGGTGTGGCTGATGTTGTGACTGGTGGCAGCGCACGCGCGTGATGGCTGTCGGGGCTGACGAACTGTGTATATGTATGTATATGTGTGTGTATGTATGTATGTATATATATGTGTATGTGTACATATGTGTATGTATATGTATATATGTGTATGTGTGGGTATGTATACATGTATGTGTGTATGTAAAAAAAGAAAAAGAAAAACAAAACAAAAAAAAAAAAAACAAACTGAAAGACAGACCAAAACAGATGATTTTTTAATATTTTGACACCAGAAGTTTTTATTTATAAAGTATAAGCGGGTAAACACTACCCGTGTGCCTGGCTAAAATGTATTTGGAGCCCTACACAGAAAGGAGGGATTTAATCATGCACCATACAGCACTATTGTACAGTATTATTTCTTCCTCGCTAGTTTTCGGTCTTCTCTTTAAAATCGCTACTTCCTGTTTGGCCGTCTTTAAAAATTACTACTTCCGGTATGGTCCTGACTTTAAACATAGCTACTTCTGGTTGCTCCTGTCTTTACATTGCTACATCCGATTGGGTCTGTTTTTTTTTTTGTTGGTACGTGCGTAGAGATTTGACTTTTATTTTGAAAACATCTGGTGTCAGAATATGAAAAAAAAGTTTGTTTTGGTCTGTTTTCCGTTTCTGTTTACTGGGGATTTTCTTATTTCTTGTTTATGAAAACAAATGGTAAAATCCAACTGTTTTTTATATTTGGTTATTTTTTTTCAACACCTAAAAAATTGTTTGCTTTTCATTTTATATGTCATATAAAAAAATGAAAGCCCTAGTGGACAGACCCCGGAAGTTTTATTTTCAAAGTAAAAGTGGGGATAATTACTAGGGTACCCGTGTCCCTTTGACTTGCCACACAGAAATTATTTTAAACATGGCAAACAAAGACTGACATCTACAGAAATCTCTACACATATATCACCAAAAACTGGAAAACCGGAAGTAGGGATCTTTAAAGACCGGACCAAACAGGAAGTCGTTTATTTTTTATTTTTTATTATTTTTTTATTTTTTGTTTTTTATTAAATCAACATAAAAAACACATGACCAACCCAAAAAAACTCCTTTCCCCTATTTACACTCATTCACAAAATGGTTGTTTCCTTTTGTTATTAATATTCTGGTTCCTACAATATATAACAATACAGTCTGCAAGGGATACAGTCCGTGAAGCACACATGATTGGAGCCCTACACAGAAATTATATTAAACATGGCAAACAAAGACTGACATCTACAGAAATCTTTACACATATATCACCAAAAACTGTAAAACCGGAAGTAGGGATCTTTAAAGACCGGACCAAACAGGAAGTAGGGGTTTTAAAAACAGGCCTGCCAGTAGAGATTTCTGTTGATGTCAGACCTTGTTCTGCCAAATCTAAAATAATTTTTGTGTATGGTTCCAAAGACATTTTAGCCAGGCACACGAGTACCGTAGTATCCTCGCTTTTACTTTGACAATGTCAGAATATGAAAAAAAACATAAATTTTCGTCTGTCTTTCCGTCTGTGTTTACTAGGGATTTTAATTTTTGTCATATGAAATGTAAAATGAAATTCAAACAGGTTTTTGGGATTTGTTTTTCTTTTTTCTTTTTTTTTTTTTTTACATGAATTTCTATTAAGTTATTTTTCTGTTTTTCAATTTCCATTCATTAAAATAAAATTCAATAACCAAAACATACACTGACCAAAGAGCAATGACTACTATAATTTCAGTTTACAAGAATTTGAATCCCTGGTAAACATTAATGGACAAACAGACCAAAACAAAAGCTTTTTTATATTCCATATCCAGAAGTTTTTAATTTTCAATGTAAAAGAGGGTACACTTACTACAGGACTTGTGTGCTTGGCTAAAATGTCTTGGAGCCCAACACAAATGATTGTAGACATGGCACAACGAAGACAGGCATCTATAGAAATCTATGCACATATTACATGTGTGTTGTATTCTGCATTTGAAATAACATGATCATCTGTTTTTTTGCAGCAGAGTACAATACCACAATATCTTCCCCTACAGCCAGTCAGTATTGTGTTTAAATAGTAACTTCCAGTTCCAGTGTCATAATAACGTGTTTTTGATCAATTTTCTGCTGACTTTTCATGTTTGTTTTATGGACGTGTCCAGGGTGTACCCTGCCTTCCGCCCGAGTGCAGCTGGGATAGTAGAGTGTTTTATTTACTTATATTCAAAGACAGTGTGTAATGTGACAGTGTCCAAAAATATTAAATATGCTTGTCCAATAAAATTCCTGCCTTGTTTTCAATGGATATGTAGGCCTACTATGCTACTATATTCTAATGTTGGTCAGTCTGGTAGTACTTGGTCAGCCAAGTTTTTTCTGAGGTAGTACTTGGTGAAAAAAGTTTGAGGAACCACTGCTCTAGATAATACTGTTTTTTATAGAGGGGCATTGCATTAAATATAAATATACACATTTTCCTTTTTCACCCAGAACCATTATTTATTGCATAAACAAACATTTTTATTTCACTGGGTGTCTGACAACTCAAGGCATCGCAGTTGCACAAATTCATGTTTATCACAAAGAATAAAACAATCATAAAATTATGAAAACATGTATTTACCACTGGTATTACATCAATGTGAAATACAAAATAATGTACAGGCCAAATACAGAATAGTGCAGTGGATATGCTCAGTGAAAACATACTTTTTTTTGCAGTGTTGTTCCCATCATCAGGGTGGCGATCGAAATGTTTGTATGCCAGGGGATTAAACCCGGCATGAGAATGTTTTCGCAGAAGATCTCCCTCTTGATGTTTCCAATTTGCACGTTTTCAGCATAAAGACACATTTGTGTGGCAATAAAAACATTGTCAAATATCAATTTAAGACATTCAAAAAACACGTTAAAACTAAAACATCTTATCCCACCAATACTTATCTTCCCTTTAAACCCTGGACTAATGGTATTTTTTCACTGGACGATGATTTCATATTGTTTCAGGGGCACTGGCCTGAGTGGCCTGTCATCACCAGGCTTTGTAACAGCCAAGATGGGGCCGATGGCGCATGACATGCATAACATTGTAAAATGAGAATATGGAAGTTGAGTATTGCTGCCAAAAAAAAAAAGATTTAAACGAAGAAGACATTTCATCTGTGATCATGCAACAGTGTTGTAAATACTCATTGATTTGGGTGGAAGTTTGATTACAATGTTTTACCATTGTCACACATCTCATACATTACTGTAATACTGTTACTGCTTAATGGTGCGATCTGAGTTCAAATCTTAGCGCAACATGTTTTGCCAGTGTGTGTGCAACATTTACAACAATTCACTTGAGAAGATTTAAGGCTGACATCCATCTCCACTATTTTAATTAACCTTGGCTACCATTTGAAATTGGCATGAATATAGTATTTACAACTAGAAAGTATTGTCTGGCCTATGATGGATCTGAATCCCCTAAACAACAACATGAAGGCAAGCTTTCTCAGGGTCAAGTGGTTCCATGGTGTAAATACTGGCTCTGAATTCAGTGATTTGTGTTCAAATCTTAGTGGAACCTACAAACCCCAAAACCAGCAAAGTTGGCACATTGTGTAAATCGTAAATAAAAACAGAATACAATGATTTGCAAATCCTTTTCAACTTATATTCAATTGAATACACTGCAAAGACAAGATACTTAACGTTCTAACAGGAAAAATGTGTTATTTTTTGCAAATATTGATAAATGGCTTTCACTTTGCATAGTAAAATTTTCAGACGGACTGAAAAAGTGTTCTGTGGTCTGACGAGTCCACATTTCAAATTGTTTTTGGAAACTGGACATTGTGTCCTCCGTAACAAAGAGGAAAAGAACCATCCAAATTGTTCTAGGCGCAAAGTTCAAAAACCAGCATCTGTGATGGTATGGGGGTGTATTAGTGGCCAAGGCATGGGTAACTTACACATCTGTGAAGGCACCATTATTGCTGAAAAGTACATACAGGTTTTGGAGCAACATCTGTTGCCATCCAAGCAACATCCTTTTCATGGACGTCCCTGCTTATTTCAGAAAGACATTGCCAAGCCACATTCTGCACGTGTTACAACAGCGTGGCTTCGTAGTAAAAGATTGTTGGTACTAGACTGGCCTGCCTGTAGTCTAGACATGTCTCCCATTGAAAATGTGTGGCGTGTGATGAAGCGTACAATACGACAACGGAGAACCCTGGCTGTTGAACAACTTAAGCTGTATATCAAGCAAGAATGGGAAAGAATTCCACCTGAAAAGCTTCAAAAATTGGTCTGCTTAGTTCCCAAACGTTTACTGAGTGTTGTTAAAAGGAAAGGTCATGTAACACAGTGGTAAAAATGCCCCTGTTCCAACCTTTTTGGAATGTGTTGCTGCCATTAAATTCTAAGTTAATGATTATTTGCAACAACAAAAAAAGAAAAAAGTTTCTCACATTAAATATCTTGTCTTTGCAGTATATCCAATTGAATATAAGTTGAAAAGGATTTGCAACTTATTGTATTCTGTTTTTATTTACGAATTACACAACGTGCCAACTTCACTGGTTTCGGGTTTTGTATTTTCAGAACTCTCTAATTCCTAAGTTTGCATACGAGAAAACCTGTCAGGGTTTTTATGCTTCATATTTGTATGTGTACCTAAAATGTTTTCACTGGATTCAGTTGTATGCACAACAGAACAGTTCTGAAAGGGCTGGTTTATATAATCGATTATGAATCAATACATTTTGCATTTTGAAATATTGGGATATAAAGTCAATGCTCATATAGTTCAAGGCTTTTTACTGGCAAATTTTGCAGATTCACAGGTCATAATATCCAAACGCACACTTCTTGCCTTTACAATAAACTCACTGTGCATTACATCCAGTCTGAGAAAATAAGGGTCTAATAAAAATAGCTTAAACATTTACTGTTATTATCTTGCACTTACCTTCATGCAATTTATCGTGATGGAATGTTGCAATCGATTTACACTTTCACTTGCAATTTCTATCTCACTAATACATTGTGCTTTTGATACAGTCTTGTTTACAGTTCAAATTTAAACTGTCTAAAGTTTTTTTATGGTGAAAAGAAAAAAAAAAAGTACTTTTGTATTTTGTAACACAGTTGAGACATCGATTTAGAACCTTATGAATCCGAATTAAATCAATTTTGGAAATAGGGCTGGATATCATGGCCTATTTCCATCCATCCATTTTCTACCGCTTATTCCCTTCGGGGTCGCGGGAGGCGCTGGAGCCTATCTCAGCTAAAATCGGGCGGAATGCGGGGTACACCCTGGACCCTACATAGCTAAATACATTAACAATTAACCTATCTTTGGACAGCAGTGTTGTAAGTGGTCCCTTCTGGTTTCATGGTGTAATGGTTAGCACTCTAGACACCAAATCCAGCGATCCCTTTTCAGATCTCTGGAGAACCTGCTTTTACCAGTTTCTGCATTGTAACTGTATATGCATGAATACAATTACCTCCAAATAGGTTCCCAATCTTCGAACAATTATGTGTCTAGCTCAGAGCTATTCAACTGGCATCCCGGGGGCCAAATTCAGCCATGGAATGACACTAGACCATCACCTAAGTTTAGTTCTAATCTTTGGAGAGGCGTAACATTTTTGCAGCAAATTCCGAAAAACACTTGAGTGATCCTGTTTCACAATGGAATTTTGGACCCATGAAAACACAGTGCCAGATCCCTGTGTTGCCATTTTAACTTCTTCACCAGATAAACCTTGATGTATTGATGCACCAGAGTGAAATTAACTGCTTTTAGCCTGACTGGTTCCATGGTGTAATGGTGAACGCTCTGGATGCTAAATCCAACAATCTGAGTTTGAATCTCAGTGGGACATGCTTTTACCATTTAACTTTATCTAATTGCAATTATGTTATCTCAAAATAGGTTACGAATCTCCGAACAGTTATCTGTCTAGCTCAGGGGTTGGCAACCCAAAATGTTGAAAGAGCCATGTTGGACCAAAAATACAAAAAAACAAATCTGTCTGGAGCCGCAAAAAATTAAAAGCCTAATATACCGTATTTTCTAGGGCACACCGTAGCAATGTTCCCTCTAATTGTTCATGTGTCTGAGCAAACACAGAAACTCCCTGAGCATTCAGTGGAGCACATGTGAGCAACATCACACGTGGCAATACCAGCAGCACACCTGTCTCAAACCAATCTTTTATAATAACACTCAAATGACGAGTCATTTTCATGAGATTATTTTGTAATATTAGTGATTTGGCCCACTTGTAATGAAAATAAAAGAAATCTTGTTTTTCATAAGCTATGGATTAGTATTGTACAATATGTCTGGGTGGGGGTCCTGCTTTGGAAACATTTGTACCCCTTTCAGAGATCACATTTAGTTCCCCTTAAACATCCTCATGTTGCACAATGAAATGTAAGCATAGGATGAAGTGTGCATTCCTGTAACTTTCTCTAGTAAAAGCATTCCATGATTAATATCAATAAATTAACATTAATAATAAATGACAGGAGTCATAGTGTAACTTTGTGTGGTGTTTGAGTTGTCCAACTTTTTGTGTGGCCATAAACGCACCAGTGGCTTAGTGCTATGCGTGTTGGTGACAGATGACAAGTTGGTTTTGGCCTGGTTTGTACGGCAGAAAATGACTAGTTTTTCGAGAGAGAAGTTTTTTACTCATGTTTTTGGTGTGGTTATGGCCGAATATAAACAGTTTAGCTCAATAAAGTGATCGATATAATTCCTGTCCTCGAAGCATCTCGATAGACGTTACAATAATTGAACGGTGTTCAATTGAAAGGCGTTGACGAACACCGTTAGGGCAGCTTGTTGTCACTGTCACTCAGAGTTGCATCGCAAAATTACACAGAATAAATGTGTTTATTTTGTTTAGAATTCAGATGGGATTTGATTTGGTGCGCGGCATATATTTGCTGTGCGCAGAGGACGCTTGAGCAGTGCGCAGGCGCGCACCTTAGAGGGAACGTTGCACCGGAGTAAGGCGCGCGGCCGATGAGCGGATCTATTAAGGTCTATTTTCACACAAAAGGCGTACCGCATTAAAAGGCGCATTAAAGCCATTGAGCGGCCTTGTACACACACCAAAATAACACTCGTATGTTGAAGAGTAGATCAAGCGGTGCAGCTTCATAGCTTACTAAAGTCGTACTAAAACATTTGAACAGATTTTTGAGCGTTGTGTGTAATATTCTATATTCTCAATGGAACATTTAAAGTTTTGGTGTTGTTTACTGGTGTCATCTTGCAGTCTAAACACTTATCGTTACACCATGTACTAAATAAAATAGTTTTGAGGTCGGTAAGCACACCAGAATTATTCCTTACATTAGGCGCACCAGGTTATAAGGCGCACTGTCGATTTTTGAGAAAATGAAAGGATTTTAAGTGCACCCTATAGTCAGAAAAAAAACCTACTGTCTACTATCAAAATGACTTTGGTCGCAGGCTGACACAATTAACTACAAATCCAGGTTGCCGACCCCTGGTCTAGCTCAAGGCTATTCAGCTAGCATCTTGGGAGCCAAATCCGTCCATGGAATAACACGAGACAAGCCCCCAAGTTTTGTTCAAAACTTGGGAGAGGCGTAACGTTTTTTGCAGCAAATTCCTAAAAGCACTCGAGCAGACACTCATTTGGACATTTGTATTTTGCATTACGGTGCTATTTTTTCCAGAAATGTCTATTACAGAGAATGCTGCTTCTCAAAACAAAAATATTAGTAAGGGAGATGTCTGCCCCCGGCCCGGTCCTTAGCTTTCTGTAAAGGTGGCCCCTAAAACAACTTGAATAGCCCTGGTTTGGCTGGTTCAAAACATGAACCTAACAATCAACCAAACCATCGTACTTGGTGGAAACAGGACCCATATTATGGATGTATTACATTATAGCCTGTAATAGATATAGGTCCACTATGTAACCTTATTTTAATTCAAAACCTTGGAAAGAGCACAGCAACATGTCAAGCTCTGCCCTCTACAAAATAGTGTTATACTGTACAAGTTGGTGATGTGCCGATCGATACTGAAATATTGATACCGCCGATACCAAATAGTTATGCTGTAATGTCAATTCTCAAATCACAATATCAATGCTATTGATACATTTGAGAGAATGCATATCATTAACAGAAATACAGTGTATAAAAGTAACTAAACTTGTGAAGAAGACAATGTGTCAATGTTGGTTGGTTTTGTTGAGTGCTAGTGACATGTTAATTATGTTCACGTTAACATGTTCATGTAACTGGATTGTAAATTAGTTTTTATGCCATGAGTAGTATTTTGTCCTGTTTTTTACTGTTTTATTAACTTGACTATATTTTTATTAATGTCACTACCTCAATGTACTTTAGAGTTTGATATAAATACGAAACTATGTCTTGTATTCTTTATTCTATGAGACATGTTATTATTTGAAATACACAACTTTTTGTGGTGACGTATATGTTTATATTTCTAGTGTATATGTGTTGGAAACACACTCCTTTGTAAAGGATAGTGATATTTTAATAATGAATCAGAATCAGTTTTATTGGCCAAGTATGTTCAACACACATGGAAGTGACTTGGTATAATGTGTTAATAAATTGATCTTTACATAAATTGATGGACACTTCAATTCTCTTCATAATACGGAAGTGCAATATTGAGAACATTTAAAGCAATGTCCATTCCTTTAGATTGTAAATTGCAATGCACAATATATATATAATTGAAATAATACCATTCATAGACAGATACTTGTTTGCCTGTAATAGCCTTATCTCCCAAGAGCAACAACATGAAATTAATTTCTACTGTGTGTTTCAAATCCAGTGATCTGAGGTCAAATCTCTGTGCACCCACTTTTACTAGTCTCTGAGCAATTAGAAGGTTAAAATGAGCTGTTGTGTATGTAAATTAAGCATTTTTACATTTAGAATTGTCAAGGCTTAGATTTAGATTAGTGCTGTAGAGGTGCTTCATTTTATCTGGAAGTTGAACGTCATATTTGTTACACACCAGTCCGACCCCAAGTTTACCAAGCGTGGTAGAAAGTGGTTCCATGGTGTAATGGTTAGCACGCTGGACTTTGAATCCAGCGATCTGAGTTCAAGTCTCGGTGGAACCTATCTTTACCTGTCTGCCTCAGTTTGTTAAGGTGAACCTTTGACCTTATATGTCTATGAATGTTCTTATTCATCCAGGTCACTGTAATCTCAGGGCATTCAAGTGATTGCAACTGCACTGTTCGGTTTGTCTTAGAAGACGTTACGCTTCTCATCCGAGTAGGCTTCATCACTTTGTGCTCATAGACTTAGGTTGTTCAGATCTAGTCTAGCGGTTGGTGCCTAAACCCCAAATATTTATGCTCCAAAACTAGGTGGGTGTGCCCGGGCAAGGATGGTTTTGCCCTATTGTAGTGAGAAAAACAACTGTTTTGATGCAAACGAGCAATCCTACTGTCAAAGCCAATGACTGTCGTTGAAGCGTAATTTGCCCTCGTTAGCATTGAGGTATTGTGTGACAGAATGATCGCTGTGGAGTCCAAAATAGTCAGAATCCCCCATGTAAGCATTCCATTCAGTTGTAAACAAATGGCATTCTGGTCACCTTCTGTAACCAGAATGTTTCTAACTCCTGTTATTTGTTGGAGGCTAAATTGCAGAGTCTTTTAGGAATGGTTGAAAGGACAGTTTTGTATGTGGTAGATAGGTGGTGTCGCAGACATGATGGTTTCAGGGATGGTTTTTCAACCTTGACATAGATGGCTTCCCTCACCCCTCATTCGTACCATCCATCCTCCCTGTCCAGAATCTGTAAATGTTTTTGTTCTCTAAGGAATGTCATTTTTCCCTGAGGTGTCAGGAGACAGCTGAGTCTGGTCTTGGCCTGAAGAGTTTGCCTGTCTATGCTGTGCCATGCGTCGGCTTAATGGTTGTTTTGTTTCCCCAATATACGGTGGCCTAGTATGGACAATTGGACTACAATTCTCACAACAGACCACAACTCTTCCCACAGAAAATATATAATAGTTTGTTCAGCTATCCGACACTTAATATTTAACTTGGTATCTACTGTACCTATTTTAAACAACTTTGAAGATCTCAAATACAATCCATTCAAGATGTTAAATTGAGTCAGCCTATTCTAAAGGGCTTATTGTAATTTTTCCAAATATCATTCCATGATATGTCTTTTTCTAAAAAACTTAAAATGAATCATCCATTTCCAAACACATGCATCATTTGCATTCCTAGTACAATTTTTATCTACTATTGCATAAAACCGTTTAAATATTAAAAAAAATAAAAATATTGTATCCTGATTAAAAAACGTATATTCCAGTTTGTGGCAATTATAAGGCATATTTTCAGAGGATATGCATGTTTACAGAATGTTTTAAAGAGATACAATTTAAAAAATGACTTCTGGGTATATAATTTATTGGTCAACTAATTCCGAGTTGGATGTTTTTTAGAGGGCTTAAGTGCAGTTCCCATTTCATCATTTTGATTATAGGTACAGTTTGATGATTGACAGACATAACCTTTTAATTGGCTATTGTCTATGACTGGAGCACTAAGTCAGAACACGAAATGCTATTTCAGAAAAATAAATACATCAAAATAAATTCTCTGATGAAACAGCCTGACGAGCCAATTTTTATTCACTAGATAACAACAGTTAATGTAAACTTTTCAACATTGTTCTTGTCAAATGCTTACAATTGTGTGTATGTACACACAATTGTATGCTTTTGACTATATATAATAACCATATGCAGTCGGAAAAGGGCATTCAATTTTTTTTAAGTAGGATTAAAATGGATTTAGAAGGCATTAAATTGAATTTGCTCATACCTGTAGAAACCCTGTATAAATTAATGTAATGTAATGAAGAGGGCAGGCACACAAAAATGATAAACACCATTCTGTTGGTTTTCAGCTGTGGGTACCACTAGTTTACACCATTCTCTACCCAGAGGTAAAATCAAGTGTTTTGCAAAAGTGACTTATTTTTCACATTTCAATGTTGACTATTCCGTTTGACCTCAGAACAGAC
Organism: Nerophis lumbriciformis; assembly: GCF_033978685.3. Classification (NCBI taxonomy): domain Eukaryota; kingdom Metazoa; phylum Chordata; class Actinopteri; order Syngnathiformes; family Syngnathidae; genus Nerophis; species Nerophis lumbriciformis. The sequence goes on along the minus strand of NC_084553.2, from coordinate 47,971,104 downwards.
AAATCCATCAGGACCAATCAGTGCATCGAAATTTGATGATGTCGTCCAGCATCAGCGCCCAAAACACTTAAGTGATCTTGTTGTACAGAGGAACTTTGGACCAGTGTAAACACAGTGGCAGATCCTTGCTTTGGCATTTGAAAACCTTCATCAGATGAACCCTGCTGCATTGCTGCACCAAAATTAAATTAACTGTTCCATTAACCAACTGGGTTCATGGTGTAATGGGTAGCACTCTGAACTCTGAATCCAGCAATCTGAGTTCAAATCTCGGTTGTACCTGCTTTTTCTGGTTGGTAACTTAATGTGCTTGCAATTAAGTTATCTCGGAATACGTTCCAAATCTCCAAACAGTTATATGTCTAGCTCAGGGCTATTCCGCTGGCTTACCGAAGGCCAAATCAGTTCAAAACTTGGGAGAGGTGTAACATTTATGTAGAAAATTCCAAAAACACTTGAGTGATCCTGTTGTACAGAGGAACTTTGGACCAGTGTAAACGCAGTGGCAGATCCTTGCTTTGGCATTTGAAAACCTTCATCAAATGAACCTTGCTGCATTGCTGCACCGGAATGAAATTAATGGTTAGATCAGCCAACTGGTTCCATGGTGTAATGGTTAGCACTCTGGATTCTGAATCCAGCAATCTGAGTTCAAGTCTCAGTGGAACCTGCTTTTTGTGGTTTGTAACTTAATGTGATTGCAATAAAGTTATCTTGGAATACGTTCCAAAACTCCGAAGAGTTATCTGTCTAGCTCAGGGCTATTCCGCTAGCATCCTGAAGGCCAAATCAGTTCAAAACTTGGGAGAGGTGACCCTGTTGTACAGAAGAACTTTGGACCAGTGTAAACGCAGTGGCAGATCCGTGCATTGGCATTTGAAAAACTTCAGCAAATGAATCCTGCTACATTGATGCACCAGAATGAAATGAACTGTTTTTCAGTCAGCTGGTTCCATGGTGTAATGTTTGCACACTGAACTCTGAATCCAGCGATCTGTGTTTGAATCTCTCTGTGGGACTTGCTTTTACTAGTTTCTGAGTTGTACTTTTATGTGATTGCAAAAAATTATCTCAAAATAGGTTCAGAATCTCCAAACAGTTAACCGTCTAGCTCGAGGCTTTTCAACTGGCATGGTGGAATAACACCAGACACGCCTCTAAGTTTAATTGAAAATTTGGGAGCGGCCTAACATTTTTGCAGCAAATTCCTAAAAGCACTCAAGCGGACACTCCTTTGGACACTTGTTTGTGTCTTGCCTTACTTAGAGTGCTATTTTTTGTCTGAAATTTGTAACATATGAGAAAAAATAGACTTTGAACATATTTCCGCTACAGAGAATGCTGCTTCTCAAAACAAGAAGAATAGTAAAGGGTGATGTCCGCCCCTGTGTCCTTAGCTTTCTGCAAATGTGGCCCCTAAAACAAGTTGAATAGCCCTGGTTTGGCTGGTGCAAAACGTGAACCTAACAATCAACCAAACCATCAGCTTGGTGGAAACAGGACTCATGTTATGGATGTATTACATTATGGCCTGTAATAGATATATGTCCTCTATTTAACCAAATCTTAATTCAAAACCATGGGAAGAGAATTTGACTTGGTACAATGTGCTAATAAACTTCACATCTCATTAATAACTACATCATTTGATGGACACTTCAAATCTCTTCATGATACAAAAGTGCAATATTGAAAAATTAAAAGCAATGCCCACTTGTGGGGCAGTACAGCTCGGTTGATGAGCGGCTGTGCCAGCAGCTTGAGGGTTGCAGGTTCGATCCCCGCTTCCGCCATCCTAGTCACTGCTGTTGTGTCCTTGGGCAAGACATGTTACCCACCTGCTCCCAGTGCCACCCACACTGGTTTAAATGTAACTTTGATATTGGGTTTCACTATGTAAAGCGCTTTGAGTCACTAGAGAAAAGTGCTATATAAATATAATTCACTTCACTTCACTCCTTCAGACTGGATTTCACAATATACAAAATATAGAATTCAAATCATACATTGGATAGAAATATACTATTATGCCTTTAATAGCCGTATATCCCTAGAGCAACAACATGAAATTGATTTCTACTGTGCGTCTTGTGTTTATAGTGATCTGAGTTCAAATCTCTGTGGACCCACTTTTACTAGTCTCTGAACAATTGGGAGGTTTAAAGGGTCTGTTGTGTAAATTAAGTGATTTTTACTATTTGCATTAGGGATTTTCAGGCCTTAAATTTGGATTAGTACTGTTGGAGGTGTTTCATTATGTCTGCAAATTGAATGTCATCTCTGTTACACACCAGCCTGACCCCCCATGAATTCAGGAAGTTTAGCAGGGCTTGTAGGTTCCATGGTGTAATGGTTAGCACACTGGACTTTAAATTCAGTGAGCTGAGTGATATATTTGGTGAAACCTATCCTTACCTATCTGACTGAGTTTGTAAAGGTGAACATTTTACTTTATATGACTTACAATGCCCGTAATTAAAGTAAAATATTATGAAGTCAATAACAAAAATCAAGGTCCTCAGCAGTGATGTTGATAGGGGTTTAGTGCGTCTTGCGTTCCTGACGCACTAAACTCACTATCCATGCGTCCCGGGGACGCACCTCATGTTTCCCATTAAAAACGACACACAGTGAACATTAAACAACTCATGTTTAATCACAGTAACTGGCAAAAGAAACCTTGTTGTCAGCTATCAAAACAACTAATTTGTCACCGCTGATTTCATTTCAACAATTAAAAATACAAACTTCATTGTAAATAAACACACATTTCCACTGTCAATTATGTTTTACCGTTAGGGGACGTGCTGTAATGAAATAAATAAAACAATGTTGTGATGAAAACTACATTGGCAGCTGCCATTTCGTTTGGGCATACATCGCGCTTCCAACAAGATCCCGTTTTTTCTCGAGTAAGCAGGAAAAGGAGAATGCAATATCAACATCATTTCATGTTTCTCAAAATACTTTCCACTATTTTAGTTGTTTCAATTGTGTGCGAATACTGTAGCTAAACACACTAATAGTTTCACAGTCAGTACGTGTCGATGCACTAAATTAGTCCGATTTCTCAAATAGTTCGGCTCTAAATAAGACTCTTACAAACCATGGAAACACCTTAATCTGATTGTGTTCGTTTTTTGTAAAGTCCGACTAACACACTTGTATAATGCGATTGAAAACCAGATCTCTCGACCGTCGGAGGGGACCCGGAAGCAGATACCATTCAATAAAAACGTAGGCAACAATTGTAATGAATATTAAACTGTTCACCAAGTAAAAGAACATAACATTTTAAAGTGCATCGATTGGAGAAAAAAGAAAGAGCTTTATTTAAGACGGTAGCGAAGGAAATTGAGAATGCCAGCTTAATTCGGACTTCCAAACGAAATACGAATGACGTGAAAAAGAATGAAGCAGGTACACTACAAGGTAAATAATAAAGCGCACACAAACCTCTTCATGCTGTATTTGTGCGCTCCAAGCTGAATAACAATAACTTTGTATTCCACACAACTGGCAAGCTTGTACACAACAATAGCAACCCTCATCTGGAACAGTATTGGCCACGGCACAAACAGTCTTTTTCTCCGGATTTTGAATTTCTTCCATCAATACACAGAGCTTTATTAATGAACTCTGAGACATTCGATTGTTGTGTTTCCAATATTCTCCGTCCGAAAATTCGTCTGTGCAAGCCAGTCAAGTTCATCCACACCAGACTCTGTCATCCATATCTTTATGGACCTTCATGTTGGAAGAGGAAGGGACCCGCTCCAAACTGTTCCCACAAGGTTGGGAGCATGGAATTGTCCAAAATGGTTTGGTATCCTGGAGCATTCAAAGTTCCTTTCACTGGAACTAAGGGGCCAGGCCCAACTCCTGAAAAACAACCCCACACCATAATTCCTCCTCCACCAAATATCAACCTTTGACACACTGCAGTCTGAAATGTACCGTTCTCCTGGCAACCTCCAAACCTAGACTTGTCCATCAGATTGCCAGATGGAAAAGCGTGATTCATCACTCTAGAGAACGCGTCTCCACTGCTCTAGAGTCCAGTGGCGACGTGCTTTACACCACTGCATCCGACGCTTTGCATCGGACTTGGTGATGTATGGCTTAGATGCAGCTGCTCGGCCATGGAAACACATTCCATGAAGCTCTCTGCGTACTGTACGTGGGCTAATTGGAAGGTCACATGAAGTTTGGAGCTCTGTAGCAACTGACTGTGCAGAAAGTCGGCGACCTCTTTGCACGATGCGCTTCAGCATCCGCTGACCCCTCTCAGTCAGTTTACGTGGCCTACCACTTCGTGGCTGAGTTGCTGTTGTTCCCAAACTCCTCCATTTTCTTATAATAAAGCCGACAGTTGACTTTGGGATGTTTAGGAGTGAGGAAATTTCACGACTGGATTTGTTGCACAGGTGGCATCCTGACAGTTCCACGCTGGAAATCATCGAGCTCCTGAGAGTGGCCCATTATTTCACAAATGTTTGTAGAAACAGTCTCCATGCCTAAGTGCTTGATTTTATACACCTGTGGCTGGGCCAAGTGATTAGGACACCTGATTCTGATTATTTGGATGGGTGGCCAAATACTTTTGGCAATATAGTATGTATATATATATATATATATATTTATATTTTTTTGTATATATATTTATATTTTATATATATATATATATATATATATATATATATATATATATATATATATATATATATATATATATATATATATATATATATATATATATATATATATATATATATATATATATATATCCATCCATTTTCTACCGCTTATTCCCTTTGGGGTCGCGGGGGGCGCTGGAGCCTATCTCAGCTACAATCGAGCGGAAGGCGGGGTACACCCTGGACAAGTCGCCACCTCATCACAGGGCCAACACAGATAGACAGACAACATTCACACTCACATTCACACACTAGGGCCAATTTTTTTTAGTGTTGTCAATCAACCTATCCCCAGGTGCATGTCTTTTGGAGGTAGGAGGAAGCCAGAGTACCCGGAGGGAACCCACGCAGTCACGGGGTGAACATGCAAACTCCACACAGTAAGATCCCGAGCCCGGGATTGAACCCAAGACTACTCAGGACCTTAGTAATGTGAGGCAGATGCACTAACCCCTCTTCCACCGTGCTGCCCTATATATATATATATATATATTTATATATATATATATATTTATATATATATATATATATATATACCGGTATATATATATATTTATATATATATATATATATATATATATATAAATATATATATATATATATATAAAAATATGTGTGTATATATATATATATATATATATATATTTATATTTATATATTTTTTATATTTATATTCATATTTTTGTATATATATGTATATATATATATATTATATATTTATTATTATATATATATATAATATATATATATACATATATATATATATATTTATATTTTTTATATATATGTATATATATATATATATTTTTTATTTTATTTTTATACATATATATGTATATATATATATATATACATATATATATATATATATTTATATATATATATATATATGTATATAGATAGATGTATATATATGTATATGTATTTATATATATATATATATATATATATATATATATATATATATATATAGATGTGTTTTTATATATAAAATGGCTCCAAAAGTGCTGAACGTTACATTTGTGTAAACGAACAAATTTAACTGTAATATCTTTAACCATGAGACATTATATACTATCAACATAAAGTGAAGCACAAGCTGTATTAGCACAAACATTTTTTTTTTGTTTAAATCCCTACAAAAATGTCTGTGAATTCAAATGCAAAAATACTTCATTTATTGGTGCAATGCATGCATGATACATGATTTCCCACGACAACCGTACCTTCTCCTCATAGTGACAGATTCTGTTTTTATTGGCAATTCAGTAATCCTATTTGCGATTCGGTGAAGGCGGAAATCATATGGCCCTTACTATGCACAAGCGTATGACCAGAACTGACCCACTGAGACGCTCCAAACTGATTAGTAACACAAAGAAAAAGCAAATGATCCAAACAACATGTGTCGGTTGACCTGACAAGTATGTTGCTCGGATCATTTGCTTTTACTTAGTTTTTTTTAAATAAACCTTTCCATCCTAGAAAGGTTTATTAAAGTTTTCTGGCAGACCAGGTGCTTTATGGTTTGTTTATTTATCTATACGTGGCAGGCCTAATTTGTTAGTAGCAGGCTGCCCCAAATAAATGAATGTATGGGAAACATTGCTGTACATTGTAAACTGTAAGTCTACCCTAAGACCAAGTCAGAAAACACTGGATTTGTTTTATATTTCTTCTGGCCAGGTAATCCCCTCGGCTCTTGTTGGAAACACTCCATGGTGGAGTCTGGGTGATCTTATTCTATTAGTTATCACTGGAAACTGCTCGCACAGAATATATGTTATAAGTATTATACTGTACTGTAACTATGCGACACTTCAGTATTGTACATCAAGTCATGACACAGGTGCCCTGCCGTCTTTTGTCAATATATAATCCGAGTTAGACACCCTTTGAATGGAATCTCCTCAGCACAAGTGAATGACTAACTTCATTGCAGTCCTGGGTTTTCTCAGGCCAGTCTGTATAAAACAGAACTGCAGACTGATAGAGAAGAATGGAATCTGCACCTCGGGCTGCTGTAGCTCCAATAGGTGGGCTTTAAAGGCCCCTAAAATGGATCCAATTACGAAAAGGCTTTTTTTTTCGGAACTGTGTGTAATTGTGTAACCCTCATTTTCCTGGCACGGGGCCGGGCGTTAGGTTCTCCGACAGAGGCCTGTCATCTCCCCTAAGCCTGCTCTCTCTTCAGGCACGACGCTGAAATGAGATCTCGTCTGAGCTGCGGAATTGCCAAAGGTAATGCAATGGACACCGAGAGAACAAAATCACCTTCTTACAGAAAAAATCCCTCAGAAAAGCGGCTTGAGCCGGCCTCTTTCAGCTAACACGATATAGTCAAGAGGTCTCGGTGAAGTTGACGAACGTCCGCCTTCCGCACAATAGGGTGCATGAAAACTTAACAAATTCATCAACCATTGATGGTATGAGTCTCTAAAAACTGGATACAAAATTATGCAATCATTGGTCATCGTTAGATTTGTTGTTCTGTGGAAGTTGAATAAATCAAGCAGACTGTTGTGTGTATTTGGTGACATTAGCCTGGTGTATCTCCCCCTCCCCAGACTGTGTCTCAAACAACTCGTAAGAATCAGCAGCAACCTCTGGCACGGCGCTCTAATAGCTCATAAATGTTTTATGGCGGCGCATGATAGTGTAATGACATCTGGCTGTTCTGGCTTCCTCTTCTATCGCTTGTTATTACGCGGGGCCATTCAGGAGGTGAGCAAACGATATGTCTGTTGTCCCTCGACAGTTAGGAAGTCATCAATGATAGTAAACTCTGGCTTCAGTTGAATGCTGCCACTGCGGTTTTTCCGTTTTACGTGGCGATAGCTGTTTAAAGAAAAGCAGACTTGGCTAGCTCGAGCTACTTTGTAATTTTCCATATACAGTCGTGGTCAAAAGTTTACATACACTTGTGAAGGACATAATGTAATGGCTGTCTTGAGTTTCCAATCATTTCTACAACTCTTATTTTTTTGTGATAGAGTGATTGGAGCACATGCTTGTTGGTCACAAAAAACATTCATGAAGTTTGGTTCTGAAAATGTGACCAAATCTGCTGGGTCAAAAGTATACATACAGCAATGTTAATATTTGTTATATGTCCCTTGGCAAATATCACTGCAATAAGGCGCTTTTGGTAGCCATCCACAAGCTTCTGGCAAGCTTCTGGTTGAATTTGTGACCACTCCTCTTGACAAAATTGGTGCAGTTCAGCTAAATGTGTTGGTTTTCTGACATGGACTTGTTTCTTCAGCATTGTCCACACGTTTAAGTCAGGACTTTGGGAAGGCCATTCTAAAACCTTAGTTCTAGCCTGATTTAGCCATTCCTTTACCACTTTTGACGTGTGTTTGGGGTCATTGTCCTGTTGGAACATCCAACTATGCTCAAGACCCAACCTCCGATGATTTTAGAGCTAGACTGTTAACTATTCGGAGATTCTGAACCTATTGTGAGATAATTTTTTGCAATCACATAAAGTACAACCCAGAAACTAGTCAAAGCAAGTCCCACAGAGATTCAAACACAGACCGCTGGATTTTAGGTTGTCCTGAAGAATTTGAAGGTTATCCTCTTTTTTCATTGTCCCATTTACTCTCTGTAAAGCACCAGTTCCATTGGCAGCAAAACAGGCCCAGAGCATAATACTACGACCACCATGTTTGACGGTAGGAATTGGTGTTCCTGGGATTAAAGGCCTCACCTTTTCTCCTCCAAGCATATTGCTGGGTATTGTGGCCAAACAGCTCAATTTTTGTTTCATCAGACATCACATGGACAAAGATAAGACCTTCTGGAGGAAAGTTCTGTGGTACGACTGTAATCAAAATGTTATTTCCCTGTCTTTTCCTCTAACATACTAAAGTAGCATGCAATGTTTTCATTCTGTATGGATTTGGCACAAATATAATGTCCCCCCCATATTCTGCTCAGCAAATGTTTCATGTGCTACGCAAATAAATTAGGACGTTTTATAATAATTGACTACTAGTTCTTTGTTTGCACTTGTACTTATATGTACAGTAACTTTATTTTTTTCTCAAAAGTGCCACTGGTTAGCCCAGGGGTCCCCAAACTTTTTGACTCGGGGCCTGCATTGGGTTAAGTTTGGCCGGGGGCCGGGCTGTGTGTGTGTTCCTCATACACTATTTGATTAAGGACCCATTACCTCCCTACTTGGTACTCAGCATCAAGGGTTGAAATTGGGGGTTAAATCACCAAAATGATTCCCGAGCGCGGCCACCGCTGCTGCTTACTGCTCTCCTCATCTCCCAGGGGGTGAAACAAGGAGATGGATCAAATGCAGAGAGTAATTTCACCACACCTAGTGTGTGTGTGACTATCAGTGGTACTTCAACTTAACTTTAACTTTAAAAGAGTGCGCACTGCGGCGCGAGCGCGATGATGTCATGTTATTGATGTGAAAATGCATTTTTAGACAATATGATTTGCCTGAACGGCTAGGAGACGCCGAGAATAACAAGCAGTAGAAAATAGATTAGAAAGGACAAAAAAAACAAAACTTGAGACTTCCCGCGGGCCGGATTTTGGGGACCCCCGATCTAAACTTTACCGCTGCCGGCCGGGTATTATATTCTATACTTTCATTGTTATATGCTGTTTTGCACGTACCGATACTCCATCAGTGTTGGCGCTAGGAATTTTCAAAATGGGGTCCCAATTTTTTCACGTTTAATATGTTTTTTGCAATTTTAATTTTGACAGTACCACATAAGATATGTGTTAATTGCTGATGCGGGTTTATTGATTTTTAAACGTGCCAGAAAATAACCCATTTTGTACACTGTCGCGGTGATTCAATGCACAGTAGGGCGTAAATGTGTCCCTGTATAGTATTTCTCCAGCAATGGTCATGTGGTATACCAAAATACCATCAGAAATGATGGTATTTTGAGAGGTAATCATTGATGTCGGACATCACTGAAAGCCTAGGTGGGAAACGCACAGCCCGCCACTGCTATTGAGGGAAAACATTTTCAGGTCCAGAACTATGGATTTAGTGTCAATGTTGTAAGCTTCAGAGGGGCCTTCAAAAACTTTAACTTGGAAACAACCATACGTTCCAGAATAAAGTACTGTAAGTCAATACAGTAGTCATGCACCTTTCACCATAGGTTCCATTGAGTCCAATTGTCCACGTTGCACGTAAACGTCACAGTGGCAAAATAGAAATTCAGGTTATGTTTTTACCAGCTGGAATTTAGCTCCTCTCAAATCTTTGCTTCTATTTTGCGTGGTGTGATAATCGTTTGTGACACAATTTTCTTTACATGCCGTTTCTCCCACGGTGAAAAGTGTCAGCTGTGCAAAAAGAGCCACTGTAAACAAACGTAATGCATTCGGATAGCTGCAGGTGTGATTCATGTTAGGTCTAAATAGCGCGTGGCTTAATCCGAAAACGTGACTTCATGATGATTGGAAGGTTTGCGGGGACCTTGAAGAGCGAGCGTGGAATTAATCTTCCGCTGCCACATTTCGTCACTCCTCTCTTTGGTTGGCTCGGAGCCATTTTACAACATTTTAATGACACTTTGATAGCTCCTAAGAAGACTACACCGGGCTGGGCCGCACCATTTTTCGCTCACGTGCTTCACACGGCGATTTGTCTCATTATGCTGCAACACATTTATTCGTCTTCTAAATTATTTTGAGGTAATGTGACACCTCACTTCTGGTGACACTTTAGTATTCACCGCTGTTCTGGTTTCAGTACATGCCGTCTGATTTTAAGACCTCCATCGTATCTCGGTGTCGTTTTAATCTCAGCGTTTAAAAAATGTGTCGCAGGGGTGTCTTGTAAGGCAATGCATGACATGACATTCCTGAACTACATTTTATCTTTGTGCATATGTTATTTTATGAAGACCTGAAGATAAAGACCGACTGTTGACACTGATATTTAAAAATAATAAAGACGTTCGTCTATGAAATCGTACATCATTCATGCTGTAATAGTCATAATTAGGGTTGCACAATATGGACGATATACAATATTAATGATATAAATTGTTGCCCTAGGAGAAACTGGGTAACACATGGCACACTGACAAAGCTTAACCTATTGTTACTATAACAATCTACAAGGTTAATATAGTTGGCCTCTTTTTCTTACCTCCATTTATCTGCTTTCTTTTGTATTTCAAGTTATCATTACATATCTGTATTGTTGCATTTGAAACAATTGTATTGTTGATAATAGAGGTAATTATTGTTATTATTAATTATCAATAGTGCTATTCCTATTGGTATTGTTATTGCTCCATTTGTAGTGTAATTCATTGTCATTTCTGTATTATTTATATCACTAACTGCTTCTTTGCTATCCCTTTTACACATATTTGTACCTATCCTATTTGCTGATGTTGTTCTGTTGTTGTTGTTGTTTTTGTGTTTGCTGTTGTTGTTGTCTCTCTGTCTTATCTCCCTCTTGTCCCCGCAATTACCCCTCTTTCTTCCTTTTGTTCTCTTTCTATCCCCTCTTGCTCCGGCCCGACTGCGCCAAATAATAATTTAAATCCATTTAATAAAGTCAAATTCAAATAAGGCAACAAGAGAAGTATCCCACACTTCTGTTTTGTAAAGTAAATCTGTTCAACAGATATGGGCATCAACATCAACTATATGATTTGCCTGAGTAGGTGGACAGGACAAAAAAACTAAACAAAACAAAAAATGATATAAATTGGGTTGACAATAGAGATTTTAATACTATTGTCAAATCGGTGTTAATTCATGTCGATGACAGATTCTAGCTGTGTCCCGCAGAGCTACTGTGATTTGATTGATATTTTTTGTTATCACAAAATCTTTTTTTTTTGACGTTTTTGTTAATGTTCACAAATTCAAGAAATAAGAGCCAATGTAAGTTTTTGCTTTTGTTCAATTGTTTTTGCACCCTTGACTTTAATATACATTTAATATAAAAAAAGAAAAATGGAATACTGAAATTAGGGTTGTCCCGATACCAATATTTTGGTACCGGTAGCGGTACCAAAATGTATTTCGATACTTTTCAAAATAAAGGCGACCACAACAAAATTGCATTATTGCCTTTATTATAACAATGCATCTTAAAGTATGTTGATCATAAGTTTCTTATTGCAATCGAAGAACATCCATCCATCCATCCATTTTCTACCGCTTAGTCCCTTTTGGGGTCGCGGGGGGCGCTGGAGCCTATCTCAGCTACAATCGGGCGGAAGGCGGGGTACACCCTGGACAAGTCGCCACCTCATCACAGGGCCAACACAGATAGACAGACAACATTCACACTCACATTCACACACTAGGGCCAATTTAGTGTTGCCAATCAACCTATCTCCAGGTGCATGTCTTTGGAGGTGGGAGGAAGCCGGAGTACCCGGAGGGAACCCACGCAGTCACGGGGAGAACATGCAAACTCCACACAGAAAGATCCCGAGCCCGGGATTGAACCCAAGACTACTCAGGACCTTCATATTGTGAGGCAGATGCACTAACCCCTCTTCCACCGTGCTGCTCGAAGAACAATGTTGGCCTAAATAAAATAGCGAACATACTAGACAACTTGTCTTTTAGTTGTAAGCAAACAACGGCTCCTAATTTGTCTGCTGACATATGCAGTAACATAATCATTCTCATTCTATTATTTTGTCTAAATTATGAAGGACAACCTGTAAAAAAAGGAATATTTATCTACTTGTTCATTCACTGTTAATATCTGATTTTTTTTTTTCTGTTTTAACATGTTCTATCTACACTTCTGTTAAAATGTAATAGACACTTATTTTTCTGTTGTTTGGATACTTTACATTAGTTTTGGATGATAACACAAATTGAGAGACCGATCTGATTCCAAGTAGTTACAGGATCATACATTGGTCATATTTAAAGTCCTCATGTGTCCAGGGATGTATTTCCCGAGTTTATAAACATAATATAAATTTAAAAAAAGATTTTGTGGACATAAAAAATATTGATGTTATCATTGTAATATCGACAAGACCCGCTCTTGTACTTGGTATCAATACAGTGGATGTCAGGTTTAGATCCATTCATGGCACTTGTTTACATTGAGCTATTGTATCCTCCTACAGTGTGTAGTGAAGCATGTTTAGCTATTCATCGTCCTGCAGGGATGATACTTGTATTAAACTTACTTTATTTGATGCCATGAAGGCGAAGAATAGTGATTTAGACTCTGGCTAAAACTATGGCTGTATGTTAGCCGCTAGCTAAGAGACATATTTTGAAGTACCTCTTGTAGAGCAGCGCTTCAATATTATAGCTTCACCTTTATCATCAGTATTTAAACCAAAATGCCTCCATTTCAATCAATCAATGTTTATTTATATAGCCCTAAATCACAAGTGTCTCAAAGGGCTGCGCAAGCCACAACGACACCCTCGGTACAGAGCCCACATAAGGGCAAAGAAAAACTCACCCCAGTGGGACGTCGATGTGAATGACTATGAGAAACCTTGGAGAGGACCGCATATGTGGGTAACCCCCCCCTGTAGGGGAGACCGAATGCAATGGATGTCGAGTGGGTCTGACATAATATTGTGAGAGTCCAGTCCATAGTGGATCCAACATAATAGTAAGAGTCCAGTCCATAGTGGGGCCAGCAGGACACCATCCCGAGCGGAGACGGGTCAGCAGCGCAGAGATGTTTCCAGTCGATGCACAGGAGAGCGGTCCACCCCGGGTCCCGACTCTGGACAGCCAGCACTTCATCCATGGCCACCGGACCTGTGCCCCCCCCTCCACAAGGAAGAGGGGAGCAGAGGAGAAAAGAAAAGAAACGGCAGATCAACTGGTCTAAAAGTGGGGTCTATTTAAAGGCTAGAGTATACAAATGAGTTTTAAGATGGGACTTAAATGATTCTACTGAGGTAGCATCTCTAATTGTTACCGGGAGGGCATTCCATAGTACTGGAGCCCGAATAGAAAATGCTCTATAGCCCGCAGACTTTTTTTGGGCTCTGGGAATCACTAATAAGCCAGAGTTCTTTGAACGCAGATTTCTTGCCGGGACATATGGTACAATACAATCGACAAGATAGGACGGAGCTAGACCGTGTAGTATTTTATACGTAAGTAGCAAAACCTTAAAGTCACATCTTAAGTGTACAGGAAGCCAGTGCAGGTGAGCCAGAATAGGCGTAATATGATCAAACTTTCTTGTTCTTGTCAAAAGTCTAGCAGCCGCATTTTGTACCAATTGTAATCTTTTAATGCTAGACATAGGGAGACCCGAAAATAATACTTTACAGTAGTCGAGACGAGACGTAACAAACGCATGAATAATGATCTCAGCGTCGCTAGTGGATAAAATAGAACGAATTTTAGCGATATTACGGAGATGAAAGAAGGCCGTTTTAGTAACACTCTTAATGTGTGATTCAAAGGAGAGAGTTGGGTCGAAGATAATACCCAGATTCTTTACTGATTCGCCTTGTGTAATTGTTTGGTTGTCAAATGTTAAGGTGGTATTATTAAATAAATGTCGGTGTTTAGCAGGACCGATAATCAGCATTTCCGTTTTCTTGGCGTTGAGTTGCAAGAAGTTAGCGGACATCCATTGTTTAATTTCATTAAGACACGCCTCCAGCTGACTAGAATCCGGCGTGTTGGTCAACTTTAGGGGCATGTAGAGTATCTGTTTACGTATTCCGTGATTGTGCGTTGCCGAACATGCTCCTCTGCTGGTAAAGAAATATAAAACTGATGGTTTGGCTTCTCCAAGTTAAGAGTCGTTCATTTTTGACCTGAGCTCCTCCGGGTACTGCAGACCTGTTTAATGACGCTCGCTTGTAATAAAATAACTTTTTGATCCAGCCGCACTGCCGTGTCGCCCTTCTGCCCGGGAGGTGATGACAAGGCCAGAAATACACATCATAATAATGGTAACATTGGCAATAAATCGGAATAATATTGCATTGCAAGTTACCCCATGATTCCTATTTGTAAGAAGGACTGATGTTTACATTTAACAATCTGATAACTTGATGCAGGTAATGGGTGGTACCTTTCTTTTTCTAATGGCACATTTGAAAAATGAGTCCAATGAGTCTTCCAAACAATTTATTATATTTTGCTTTGGTTTCGAGCACTTCCATGGACGTCTATTCACAAGAGGATGATTGGGTGGCAATGGTAATAAACGATAGCAACACAATTGGAGGGATGTGGGGGTGTTCTATACAGTCTCACTGCTTGGCCCTCAATTACCCCCCATGCTTTTAACAGCATTCATGCGGCACTGGGAGCACGCGCAAGGGAATTTGCCGTTCAAGAGACATTGATTAATTATGCCACACACAATTAGCCCATCAAATTGAGTGTGTCCTTCTCTACCGTGGAAAGGTGATGTCAGAATTTTATGGGGCATTAAATAGCACTCCTTGTGTTGTCTTAGAGATCCACAGAGAGCCAGAGGAACATGGCCGCCTGGTTTTGTCTGAGAGACAAGGCTAACACGTTCCTTTGGACCGATGTCGATGCTGATAGCCATCTGTGTTTCTCCTCTCAGCGGGGGTCCGTGGACCCCCCCCCCCCCCATGTGTGTGACATCTCACTGATTGGGAGGACAAAAAGACAAATTAAGACAGCACATAGCCTCCATTGCTAGCCTCAATTCTCATTGCAAACTGTCATGCAAATACTCAGTCTGTATAGACATGTTGGCCACGCCCACACAAGCATGGATATTTCAATAAAACACATGCAAGTATGTGAAAAAATTAGGACCCCTACCCTATCCCTACCCTACCCTGTGTTGGTGTAATTTGGCAACACACGCATCCCCACCGTGTTCCTTTTGCTATTTCTATGCATACTTGCCAACACTCCCGGATTTTCCAGGAGACTCCCGAAATTCAGCGCCTCTCTCGAAAACCTCCCGGGACAAATTTTCTCCCGAAAATCTCCCGAAATTCAGGCCGAGTTGGAGGCCACACCCCCTCCAGCTCCATGCGGACCTGACCTGTTTTCACGTCCGCTTTCCCACAGTATAAACAGCGTGCCTGCCCAATCATGTTATAACTGTAGAATGATTGAGGGCGAGTTCTTGGTTTCTTATGTGGGTTTATTGTTAGGCAGTTTCATTAACGTCCTCCCAGCGCGGTAACAACACACAACAACAGCAGTCACGTTTCTCTCTACCGTAAAGCAGTTTGTCTGCCGTAAACAGCAATGTTGTGACACTCTTAAACAGGACAATACTGACATCTACTGTATATGCATATGTGACAATAACATCTACGGCTTTTAGAGAATGCAGTGCACAACTGAGCACACAACAAGGAGACGAAGCAGAAGAACGAGGGAGATACAGCCGTGGCGACGCCGACGACGAGTAAGATGAAGAAATACGCTTGTAAGTTCCAAGCCGCAGCTGCGATTGGACCTGGCTAGCTTCCGGGAAGAAGTAGTGGACTACCAAGTGCTTGGCAGTGAAGATCTTCCTCAGGAAGCAAATATTGACCGGTTTTGGGCCATGCTAGGGAGAGATTCCAGACTCTAGTGCATTTGATGAAAGCACTTTTGTGCGTGCCACACAGCAATGCATCATCAGAGAGGGTGTTCAGCATGGTTAGAAAAATAGTGACAGACAATAGAACAAGGATGAACAATTCAACCCTTAACTCAACAATGAGTAGATGAGTGTTATGTGTGTGTAAATGTGTAAATAAATGAACACTGAAATTCAATTATTTCTTTTATATATATATATATATATATATATATATATATATATATATATATATATATATATATATATATAATAAATATATAATAAATATATATATATAGCTAGAATTCTTATATATACTGTATATATATATATAATAAATATATATATATAGCTAGAATTCTTATATATACTGTATATATATATATATATATATATATATATATATATATATATATATATATATAAAATACTTGACTTGGTGAATTCTAGCTGTAAATATACTCCTCCCCTCTTAACCACGCCCCCAATCACGCCCCCCGCCTCACCCCCGACCACGCCCCCTCCCCACCCATCACCCCCACCTCCCGAAATCGGAGGTCTCAAGGTTGGCAAGTATGTTTCTATGACACATTTGTATATATTTATGAGATATTTTTATTCCTGATCTTGGTAATGTCATGTACGCCAGCAAACTTTATATTAAGTTTAGCACTAGTAAAAAATATTTGTTGAAACAAATCGTTCTAGACATGAAATAACACTTACATAGTCAAACCAGCAGGTAGAAGACATTGATACGCCGTAGATTATACGACATTGTGATGATCCGTAGCCCGGATCATGTTTTGTTTTAGTTTTGACTCCCTCAGTTCGGTTTTTAGCACCCCTAGGTTTGTGTTTTAGTTGTCATGGGTGCTGATTAGTTTCACCTGCCTCAGATTAGTGTTCGGGACGCTCACCTGCTCCTGGGCACTAATTCAGAGAGCTACTTTTTCCGCTTTTTCACCGCACGCTGTCTTGTTTGCTTCGTGCAACATTACGTTTGTCACTCATGCTTTTGATTCCGGTGCTATGTTTTGCCTTAGCTCCCCGTGCTATCGGCACGCTTGCTTTCTTTTGCTGGTTGGTACGTTGTCTTACCTGCACATTGCCTCCAGTGTTCCTGCTGCATCTTGGAAGAACGACCCGTGCATCACCGACAGACATGTCCTTTAAAACTGACTTTGAAACAACGTTGCAAAATAGTTGTATTTGTAAATTGGGACAACGTTGATGTCTAACATTGGATCCACCTTGTTTGTTGGAAAATGACCAAATTTCAAAGGTCAAATCAATGTCACAACCTGACCTTGAATAAACGTTGTCAAAAAGCATGTTGTTTCAACGTTGTAATTGTGTTGAAGAATGAATATCGGTTGGGAAATGACCAAAATTCAAAGGTCAAATCAACGTCAGAAGCCAACATTGATTAAACGTCGTCAAACAGCATGTTGTTCCAACGTTATGTTTGAGTTGCTCAAACGTCAGCACCTAATTCAACAAGTTCTCAACGTTGTTTTAATGTCTTGTGCCTGCTGCGAAAGTTGTAGTTAAAAACATTAAGCGGGATGTTTTCCATCCGATTAAAAATAACGTGTAAAAAAAAAAAATGGCGTTCTTGGGGAAAAAAACAACTTACTTTGATCACTATGACATCCAGCATATGCAGAAACACAAGTCTTCAGTTTGGATTGCATATTGTGATGAAATAAAAAGTAAATACAAGCCTAGCAGGGAAACGTCATATAAGAAGAATCCCCAGGCTGTTTTTGTCCATCATTATTCTCCTCTCCAAATGCATTCTTCATGGTGGTATGAATAAGCCCTGTTTGCCAGCCTTTATTTTCCGCCATCCTGCCATTGTGATTCATTTACCACTTCCCCTTTCATATGATTGTCATCTCGGTTTGGATCTTCAAGGTCGATGTATAGTTAATTGGCGCAGGTCCCGCTCGGGAAAATCATTTCCATGACAACCGTTTTCTAAGGGACGGCCTGTGAATACGAAGGATACGGGCCCACTGTTCGACGCTCCGTGTGACGGTAGGGGGAAAAAAAGGGTCATTTCCTACCTGGGAAGTGTCGTCGTCTCTAATGAGCCACCGGCGTGTATACACTCGTTCAACTAAAGTGGGCAGATGATGTGCTCAAATTGAATACTTGCACTCCACTCAAACTGAGAATGGATTACGAAACATGCACAATGCCAACCACTTCATTGGGTACACCTGCACTCTAATTACATCTGATGCAGGAACTAAATCACAAACTGTTTGAAAATAAGATTATTATTTTTTTAAACAGCAATAAAGAGCCCTAAATACAAGAATTTAATTAAAAAAGCGACGACGGCTCACTTTATTCTCTGGGGCGTTGCGAGGGAAAGAGAGAGAGGATTATTGGGAAGATAACGTTTCAATATTGGGACCACTATGTCCATTTCGGAGCAGTGTGTTCCAGGATATGACTTTTATCTTTGATGATGAACGTCTGGACCGGGGGTCAGCAACCCGTGGCTCTATCTTTAGCGCCGCCCTAGTGGCTCCCAGGACCTCTTTCAGAGATGTGTGAAAATGGAAAAAGATGAAGAAAAATCAATCAATCAATCAATGTTTATTTATATAGCCCTAAATCACAAGTGTCTCAAAGGGCTGCACAAGCCACAACGACATCCTCGGTACAAAGCCCACATAAGGGCAAGGAAAAACTCACCCCAGTGGGACGTCGATGTGAATGACTATGAGAAACCTTGGAGAGTGGGTCTGACATAATATTGTGAGAGTCCAGTCCATAGTGGATCCAACATAATAGTAAGAGTCCAGTCCATAGCGGGGCCAGCAGGAAACCATCCCGAGCGGAGACGGGTCAGCAGCGCAGAGATGTTCCCAGCCGATGCACAGGCGAGCGGTCCACCCCGGGTCCCGACTCTGGACAGCCAGCACTTCATTCCATAGTACTGGAGCCCGAATAGAAAACGCTCTATAGCCCGCAGACTTTTTTTGGGCTCTGGGAATCACTAATAAGCCGGAGTTCTTTGAACGCAGATTTCTTGCCGGGACATATGGTACAATACAATCGACAAGATAGGACGGAGCTAGACCGTGTAGTATTTTATACGTAAGTAGTAAAACCTTAAAGTCACATCTTAAGTGCACAGGAAGCCAGTGCAGGTGAGCCAGTATAGGCGTAATATGATCAAACTTTCTTGTTCTTGTCAAAAGTCTAGCAGCCGCATTTTGTACCAATTGTAATCTTTTAATGCTAGACATAGGGAGACCCGAAAATAATACGTTACAGTAGTCGAGACGAGACGTAACGAACGCATGAATAATGATCTCAGCGTCGCTAGTGGATAAAACAGAACGAATTTTAGCGATATTACGGAGATGAAAGAAGGCCGTTTTAGTAACAATCTTAATGTGTGATTCAAACGAGAGAGTTGGGTCGAAGATAATACCCAGATTCTTTACTGATTCGCCTTGTGTAATTGTTTGGTTGTCAAATGTTAAGGTGGTATTATTAAATAAATGTCGGTGTTTAGCAGGACCGATAATCAGCATTTCCGTTTTCTTGGCGTTGAGTTGCAAGAAGTTAGCGGACATCCATTGTTTAATTTCATTAAGACACGCCTCCAGCTGACTACAATCCGGCGTTTTGGTCAGCTTTAGGGGCATGTAGAGTTGGGTGTCATCAGCATAACAATGAAAGCTAACACCGTATTTGCGTATGATGTCGCCTAGCGGCAGCATGTAATTACTGAAGAGTGCAGGGCCAAGAACCGAACCCTGAGGAACTCCGCACGTTACCTTAACATAGTCTGAGGTCACATTATTATGGGAGACGCACTGCATCCTGTCAGTAAGATAAGAGTTAAACCACGACAAAGCTAAGTCTGACATACCAATACGTGTTATGATACGCTCTAATAAAATATTATGATCGACGGTATCGAAAGCAGCGCTAAGATCAAGAAGCAGCAACATAGATGACGCATCAGAATCCATCGTTAGCAGTAGATCATTAGTCATTTTTGCGAGGGCTGTCTCCGTTGAGTGATTTGCCCTGAAACCGGATTGAAAAGGTTCACAGAGATTGTTAGACAATATATATTTTTTGTTTTAATATGGTTTCTATAGAAGCACGCACTTAACACAAACCTTCCTAATTGTTAGAAATCCCACTGTTTATGTTATACATGCTTCGCTGATGACAGGATTTGGCCAGCACCCCTTTGTCCTACTAATTTCTGCGATCCTTGAACATATCGTAGTTTGTTTACATGTACATCTTTCTCCGATGCTGCCACAGAAAGACGTGTTTTATGCAACTCCTTTATCTCATTTTGTCCACCAAACTTTTTAAGCTGTGATGCACAAAGGTGAGCTTTGTTGATGTTATTGACTTGTTGGAGTCCTTATCAGGCATATCTGGTCAATCCATGACTGCAAGCTATTCGATGCTAACATGCTATTTAGGCTAGCTGTATGTACATATTGCATCATTATGCCTCGTTTTCGTAGGTATATTTGAGCTAATTTAATGTCCTTTACTTATGTCCGATGTGTATTTAATTTATATTTACGTGTCTCAAGACACATTATCTGTATGTAATAATGACTGCATTTCTGATACTTGTTTGTGCGCCAGGTTGTTCCAGACCACAGTAAACGTTACCCAGCTTGCAAAGATTGTAATAAACCCATTAGAAGACGACAGCCTGCCGTTTCCTTAAACCTGGACACACACATCTATACCTTCGGCCATTCTGGTTGGGGAGGAGATCTTGCCCCAAGTGGAGGAGTTCAAGCACCTCGGAGTCTTGTTCACGAGTGAGGGAAGAGTGGATCGTGAGATCGACAGGCAGTGATGCGGACCCTGTATCGATTCGTTGTGGTAAAGAGCTGAGCCGGAAGGCAAAGCTCTCAATATTGACCTATGGTCATGAGTGTTGGGTTATGACCAAAAGTAAGAGATCACGGGTACAAGCAGCGGAAATGAGTTTCCTTCATCGGGTGGCGGGTCTCTCTCTTAGAGATAGGGTGGGAACCTCTGCCATTCGGGGAGGTGTTTAGGGCTCGTTTGACCAGTAGGAAGCCACAGGGAAGACCCAGGACACATTGAGGAGAGTATGTCTCCCGGCTGGCCTGGGAACGCCTCGGAATCCCCCGGGAGGAGTTGGACAAAGTGGCTGGGGGAGAGGAAAGTCTGGGCTTCTCTGCTTAGACTGGACACTGGCCAAGAGTTGGGGGGCGGCCGAGGGTGGAGTCGGCTCTCTTGATTGCTTTGTTGGCTCTGCTCCTGTCTCTGGCCATGCTTCCCCCACCCCAGCAGACGATGGCGTGGAACACCGCAGAGACCACCACAGTGTATATGTTTTTTGTTGTTGTTGTTATTTTACTTTTGTGGCTGTGTGTAGAAGCTGCTGGTTGCATCAGCTCTGCTCTTTTAATGTCTTTAATACCCTTTGTGTTCTTTGATGTTTGCCTCTTATACACATGTTTATGTGTGATATGGCTATGACTTTTTTTTCCCCTTGGCCTCAGTCTGGACCAGACTTAGACTGATTTTTTTTTTCTCAACCCACCCCCTGGTTCCCCATCCCCAGCGTTTACCTGTTTCTCACTTTTTTTGTAAGGGGCGCCGGAAGTTGGCAGACCCGTCAACGATCCTGTTCTGTCTCCCTGCAATGTTTGTCTGCTCTTGAGTGGGATTGTGCTGAAAATCTTAATTTCCCCTCTGGGATTATTAAAGTATTTCTGATTCTGATTCTTAGGCTGCTGCCCCTGCGACCTGACCTCAGATAAGCGGAAGAAGATGGATGGATGGATGGATTGTTCAACTTATCTCGGCCAGCATAGTTTGTTGTCCTTTGTTTGCTGTCAATGTAGCATTCATGCTCGCGACGCCATCCCCATGTTCATGTTTCGCTTTAAGATGCTATTTTAAACTTGATGTGCGCCGATGATAAGAACATTTGTCGCTTCAATCCTAACTAATCCCTCAGTTTTATCTAAAGTTCCGTCTGAGTTTGTTTTGAAGGAGGCAGAGCACATTGCTCTAACTATCATCACACTGACGTGTGAAGTGATTTCTACCTGTGTAATAAGTGCAACCTTCAGACTGTCAAAACAAACACTGTGATTCATCTTCTTTTATTTATGGTAACATAATCATTTAAAAAAAAATTAATCACATGCGTTAACATTGACAGCCCTAATTGTAATACAGTACAGGCCAAGTTTGGACACACCTTTTCATTCGGTGGGTTTTCTTTATTTTCATGACTATTTACATTGTAGATTGTCACTGAAGGCATCAAAACTATGAAAGAACACATGTGGAGTTATGTACTTAACAAAAAAAGGTGAAATAACTGAAAACATGTTTTATATTCTACTTTCTTCAAAATAGCCACCCTTTGCTCTGATTACTTTTTCGCACACTCTTGGCATTCTCTCGATGAGCTTCAAGAGGTAGTCACCCGAAAGGGTATTCACTTCACGGGTGTCATAGTTTTGATGCCTTCAGTGACAATCTACAATGTAAATTTTGTGACGTTGGAGTCTGCGCATCTACCTCGTCGAAAAAAGGCCTCAACGGCGGAGTAGGCGGATGATGGTTGCATAGAAGCTCCACAACGGTCACAAAGGCAGAAGAAGGCTGCAGCAAAGATGGGCCCCCAATTGTCTTGGTCTCCATGCCATTGGACCCTGGCCTTCTCTTTGCCAAGGAGAGTGTGGTGGCTGTCTGTGCACCAGTCTCCCCACTTTAAAAGATTCCACGCACAGGCGTTCTCCTGATGGCAATCCCACCAACAGGAGGACAATCATACTCGTTTCGAGTGATCGCCGACGACGACAATGTAAACAATGAAAATAAAGAACACGCATTGGCATGAGAAAGTGTGTCCAAACTTTTGGCCTGTACTGTATATGTTCCATTATTAAAATGTAATATTTAAAATTAGAGATGTCCGATAATATCAGCCTGCCGATATTATCAGCCGATGAATGCGTTAAAATGTAATATCGGAAATTATCGGTATCGGTTTTTTATTATCGGTATCGTTTTTTGTTTTTTGTTTTTTTATTAAGTCAACATAAAAAACACAAGATGCACCAACCCCAAAAAAAAAACCCTCCCCCATTTACACTCATTCACACGCATTCACACAAAAGGGTTGTTTCTTTCTGTTGTTAATATTCTGGTTCCTACATTATATATCAATATACAGGTAAAAGCCAGTAAATTAGAATATTTTGAAAAACTTGATTTATTTCAGTAATTGCATTCAAAAGGTGTAACTTGTACATTATATTTATTCATTGCACACAGACTGATGCATTCAAATGTTTATTTCATTTAATTTTGATGATTTGAAGTGGCAACAAATGAAAATCCAAAATTCCGTGTGTCACAAAATTAGAATATTACTTAAGGCTAATACAAAAAAGGGATTTTTAGAAATGTTGGCCAACTGAAAAGTATGAAAATGAAAAATATGAGCATGTACAATACTCAATACTTGGTTGGAGCTCCTTTTGCCTCAATTACTGCGTTAATGCGGCGTGGCATGGAGTCGATGAGTTTCTGGCACTGCTCAGGTGTTATGAGAGCCCAGGTTGCTCTGATAGTGGCCTTCAACTCTTCTGCGTTTTTGGGTCTGGCATTCTGCATCTTCCTTTTCACAATACCCCACAGATTTTCTATGGGGCTAAGGTCAGGGGAGTTGGCGGGCCAATTTAGAACAGAAATACCATGGTCCGTAAACCAGGCACGAGTAGATTTTGCGCTGTGTGCAGGCGCCAAGTCCTGTTGGAACTTGAAATCTCCATCTCCATAGAGCAGGTCAGCAGCAGGAAGCATGAAGTGCTCTAAAACTTGCTGGTAGACGGCTGCGTTGACCCTGGATCTCAGGAAACAGAGTGGACCGACACCAGCAGATGACATGGCACCCCAAACCATCACCCAACCATGCAAATTTTGCATTTCCTTTGGAAATCGAGGTCCCAGAGTCTGGAGGAAGACAGGAGAGGCACAGGATCCACGTTGCCTGAAGTCTAGTGTAAAGTTTCCACCATCAGTGATGGTTTGGGGTGCCATGTCATCTGCTGGTGTCGGTCCACTCTGTTTCCTGAGATCCAGGGTCAACGCAGCCGTCTACCAGCAAGTTTTAGAGCACTTCATGCTTCCTGCTGCTGACCTGCTCTATGGAGATGGAGATTTCAAGTTCCAACAGGACTTGGCGCCTGCACACAGCGCAAAATCTACCCGTGCCTGGTTTACGGACCATGGTATTTCTGTTCTAAATTGGCCCGCCAACTCCCCTGACCTTAGCCCCATAGAAAATCTGTGGGGTATTGTGAAAAGGAAGATGCAGAATGCCAGACCCAAAACCGCAGAAGAGTTGAAGGCCACTATCAGAGCAACCTGGGCTCTCATAACACCTGAGCAGTGCCAGAAACTCATCGACTCCATGCCACGCCGCATTAACGCAGTAATTGAGGCAAAAGGAGCTCCAACCAAGTATTGAGTATTGTACATGCTCATATTTTTCATTTTCATACTTTTCAGTTGGCCAACATTTCTAAAAATCCCTTTTTTGTATTAGCCTTAAGTAATATTCTAATTTTGTGACACACGGAATTTTGGATTTTCATTTGTTGCCACTTCAAATCATCAAAATTAAATGAAATAAACATTTGAATGCATCAGTCTGTGTGCAATGAATACATATAATGTACAAGTTACACCTTTTGAATGCAATTACTGAAATAAATCAAGTTTTTCAAAATATTCTAATTTACTGGCTTTTACCTGTATATCAATACGGTCTGCAAGGGATACAGTCCGTAAGCACACATGATTGTGCGTGCTGCTGGTCCACTAATAGTACTAACCTTTAACAGTTAATTTGACTAATTTTCATTAATTACTAGTTTCTATGTAACTGTTTTTATATTGTTTTACTTTCTTTTTTATTCAAGAAAATGTTTTTAATTTATTTATCTTATTTTATTTTTTATTTTTTTTAAAGTACCTTATCTTCACCATACCTGGTTGTCCAAATTAGGCATAACAATGTGTTAATTCCACGACTGTATATATCGGTTGATATCGGTATCGGTTGTTATCGGTATCGGTAATTAAAGAGTTGGACAATATCGGATATCGGCAAAAAGCCATTATCGGACATCCCTATTTAAAATCATATTCTGGCTAGGTTACTCACTGAAAGGTGGATACACGTTGCTTGTTTTCACATCAGAACATTATTTTTTTTATTCCAGTCCCAGTGGCACTTTTCTCTTCAAACCCCAGCAGTCAACGTCAGCTTTACAGATGCCTCATCCACCCTGCAGGTAGCGTCCTCCGTGACACATGGCGGTATCAGATTTCAGTAAAAGGTAACTACAACCACTCTGGTGGCACCATCTGTTATTTTTTTCCCCTGAAAGTGTTTTATTTGAAGTGTGGCGCTAATTTATTGAAGTGGGTGACTGGCAGCTCCTCGGCGTCTTTTGGAGTGGAGGAAATATGCTTAAAAAAACGGTAATGTGGCACATAATGCATTCAATGGACCTAGTTAGCAATAATTGACAATAATGTTGATACAAGTCGTCGTCATTTGCATGCAAGGCGCTTGGTAATGTAAAGCCAAACAACAAAAGTTAAAGGTGACGTAAGAAAAGCGCAGCGACAGTACTATTAGAGCCTGTAACCCTCCTGCGGGCAAACTATTGATTCTCCCTTTAATATGAAATGTGGAGCTACACCTTCCCGTGCGGTCCAATGATAATGGCTTGATGGAGTGTGTGTATTATTTGCTCAGGTTCCTCTTGAAGATCGGCGCTAAATCTCCAGAAGAACTCTTGTGTGAGCCCGTCCAGAATACATAATCCTTTCCATGGTTGGGAGTCTTATATTACATGCTCGGGTGAATGCTGGATTTTTATGGTCAGTAGGTGCACAGTGCTCTCTCTTGTGCAGATGGCTTGGAGGGATAAAGTCTGCTCTCGTGTCAGGAGGGGGGCCACAGTTATTTTATGTGATAAATAATGCTCTGATGCTGTTATTATGCCGGCTTCTTTTGCAGGAGAGAGACATACAGCCCCTCAAAATAACACGTGCGCCTCGACAAAACCGACTGAGAGAACCTTGTCTCAAACGCGTGAATGCTTACACAAGCGATCAAAAAAACCCGAAATGTGTCAAATTAAATTGGCTAAATATTTGTCTTGACAACATGAAATATGAGGTCATTCCTTGCAATTGCTTATAATGTTAATTTTTGTAGTTGTAAATTCACTGTTCTGGTTTGGCAATAGCGTCTCTCAGCCTTGCAGTTTGTAGGAGCTTTCAATTTGTAGTTATCTCCAACGAGCATGAAAGGGTGAAACGTATTATTTTGATTGCTCTTGTTGTTTGTTTGCAAGTTAGCGACCTGAAAATCGTTTTCCCAGAAACTTGGCGCAGGGTTGGAGGAACAAATACAATTCTAAAGCACATCCAAACAGAAATGGCAGCGTAATCCGACAGTAGGTAAGGTTGCAGTTTTGCCACATTCCTGTGAGAATCTTGCGTGTGACTGAAACATAAAGGACTTAGAATTCCTTTTTATTGTCATTCAAATTTGAACTTTACAGTACAGATAAGAACGAAATTTTGTTGCATTAGCTCATGGTAGTGCAGGATAAAAAAGCAATAAGGTGCATATATAAATAAATAAAAAGATTACTGTACAGATAAATATATTGCACTTTTTCATATGCATCCACGTTTATGGATGTTATATTGTCTTTATATTCCAGCGAGTTAATACATTTTTGGGGGGAATTGAGGGTTTAATTATGATGCGTTCAAGAGTCTTACGGCCTGAGGGAAGAAGCTGTTACAGAACCTGGAGGTTCTGCTTCGGAGGCTGCGGAACCTCTTTTTAGAGTTCAGCAGTGAAAACAGTCCTTGGTGGGTGTGGGAGGAGTCTTTGCAGATTTTCTGAGCCCTGGTCAGGCAGCGGCTTTTTGCGATCTCCTGGATAGGAGGAAGAGGAGTCCTGATGATCATTTCCGCCGTCCTCACCACTCTCTGGAGAGACTTCCAGTCTGAGGCACTGCAGGCTCCAGTCCAGACAGAGATGCTGTTGGTCAGTAGGCTCTCTTTAGTGCCTCTGTAGAATGGGGGGAGGTAGTTGTGCTCTTTTCATCCGACGCAAAAAGTGCATGTGCTGCTGAGCTCTTTTTACAAGAGCTCCGGTGTGTAGGGACCAGGTTATATTGTCAGTTATCTGCACCCCCAGGAACTTGGTGCTGCTGACCATCTCCACCGCTGTGCCGTTGATGAAGAGTGGAGCGTGGCTGGACTGGTGCTTCCTGAAGTCAACGATGATCTCCTTGGTCTTGTCGACATTCAGGACCAGGTTGTTGGTTTTGCACCAGTCAACCAGATGTTTCACCTCTTCCCTGTGGTCCATGTCGTTGTTGTCACGGATGAGGCCCACTACTGTCGTGTCGTCCGCATACTTCACAATGTGGTTAGTAGTGGACCTGGCGCAGCAGTCATGGGTCATCAACGTGAACAGCAGCGGACTCAGGACGCAGCCCTGGGGGGAGCCGGTGCTCAGGGAGATGTTGCCCACTCTCAGAGACTGGGGTCTGTCTGTGAGGAAGTCAAGCAGCCAGTTGCATAGGGGGGTACTGAATCCAAGGGGGGCCAGTTTGCTCACCAAGTGCTGCGGGATGATGGTGTTGAATGCTGAGCTGAAGTCCAGAAACAACATCCGCACATGTGTGTCCTTTCCTTCCAGATGTTCTAAGGAGCGGGACTATCCAAGACTGGCAGCAGTGCACTCAAACCACCACCAGGTAGCATCTGTGAGCAGATAATATTGCATCATCTCTTTCTCCTTCTGACTTATCAGGTTGGTAGTGCATTCTTCACTCACGCTTAAAGTGAAGGATGCCGTGTGCCGGCATGTTGTGGTGTGTTTCAATCAATCAATCAAAGTTTATTCATATAGCCCTTAATCACAAGTGTCTCAAAGGGCTGCACAAGCCACAACAACATCCTTGGCTCAGATCCCACATCAGGGCAAGAAAAAACTCAACGCAATGGGATACAATGAGAAACCTTGAAGTGGACCGCAGATGTGGGGACCCCCCCTTAGGTGACCGGTGCAATGGATGCCGAGTGGATGCAGTTAATGATGTGAGAGTCCAGTCCATAGTGGGGTCAACAGGGGATAATTTTGAGTGGAGACAAGTCAGCAGCGCAGAGACATCCCCAACTGATGCACATGACTAATACAGCTAGCGTATTATCTGTGGTCACCTGATAACCTCTCCACACAGGAGAGGGGGTCAGAGCAGAAAATAGATGGCAGATCAACTGGTCTAAAAGGGGAGTCTATTTAAAGGCTAGTATTTACAAATGAGTTTTAAGATGGGACTTAAATGCTTCTACTGAGGTAGCATCTCTAACTGTTACCGGTAGGGCATTCAAGAGTACTGGAGCCCGAATAGAAAACTCCCTAAAGCCTACAGACTTTCTTTTGGGCTCTGTTGCAACACTGGTTATTTGCTTCTATTGTTAATTTGGTGGGTAAGCTGTTACCGGTAGGTAGCCTCTCTTCTGGAATAGTTCCAGTAGAGTTTAAACATGCAGTGGTACGACCTCTACTTAAAAAACCAAGCCTCGACCCCTCTCTCCTCTCTAACCTCAGACCTATCTCTAATCTTCCATACATTTCCAAAATATTAGAGAAGGTTGTCTACAGTCAGTTGTTGCCCTTCTTAGAGGATAATGGTATCACTGAGCTGTTCCAGTCCGGTTTTAAAGCCCTCCACAGCACAGAGTCAGCGCTTCTAAAAGTTTTTAACGATATCCTCCTGTCAACTGATTCTGGTAAATATGTTGTCCTGGTGCTTTTAGATCTGTCTGCTGCGTTCGACACCGTTGACCACGCCACCTAAATCACTCGTCTTGAGAACTGTGTGGGCATTAAGGGCGCCGCCCTCAACTGGTTCCGGTCGTACCTAACAGGAGTTTTTGTGTAAAAGTAGACAGTTTTATGTCTTCCACAGCTTCTTCACCACATGGAGTCCCCCAGGGCTCAATCCTTGCCCCAATTTTATTTGCGCTTTACCTTCTCCCCCTTGGTTCTATTTTTAGGAAGTACAGTATTGCATTTCATTTTTACGCCGATGATTGCCAGATTTATTTTCCCATGGCACAAAATAACACGGTTCAACGTCTTATTGACTGCCTGCACGACATCAAAGTCTGGCTTTCAGCTAACTTCCTGAGCCTAAATGAAGATAAAACAGAAGTTATGTTGTTCGGTCCAAGTCGTTCTCCCTCCTCCAACGTTGACCTCGGCACTCTGTCCCCGTATCTCAGCGACTGTGTCACAAACCTGGGGGTAAAGTTCGACTCAGATTTTAAATTCGAAAAACAAATCAGCAGCGTCGTACAAAAAAGCTTTTATCAATTACGCCAAATAGCGAAAGTGAAACCGCTTCTATCAGGACATGATCTTGAGAAATTAATCCACGCCTTTATCTCGACTCGTCTTGACTACTGTAATGCCCTGTATGTAGGCATTAGCCAGGCCTCCCTCGCCCGCCTGCAGCTTGTGCAGAACTCTGCTGTTCGTCTGCTAACACAGACCCGCAGACGTGAGCACATCACCCCTATTTTAGCGTCCCTTCACTGGCTCCCTGTGCGTTATCGAATACATTTTAAACTCCTTTTATTTGTTTTTAAATGTCTAAACAACCTCGCGCCAACCTATCTCTCAGACCTCCTTCAGCCTTACTGCCCCACCCGATCCTTAAGATCAGCCGATCAGCTGCTACTGACGGTCCCTGACATAAGGCTGAAGCTTAGAGGTGACAGAGCTTTCGCCGTTGCTGCTCCCAAGCTCTGGAACGACCTACCCCTGAGTGTTATACAAGCCTCCTCTCTTCCTGTTTTTAAATCTCTCTTAAAAACATACTTTTATTCCATGGCTTTTAACACTGAGTGATATCCATCCTGCAATGGCGCCCCATAATACACCTGCTGTGAACCTGTTTTTATGTTTTTATTTATTCTATTTTATTTATTTATTTTTTATCGTGTTCTGTTTGTGTTGTGTTGTGTTTGCTCGGTACTCGTTTTATCTTTTAACCTGTCCATTGTACAGCACTTTGGCTACCCCTGTGGTAAATTTTAAATGTGCTTTATAAATAAAGTTGATTTGATTTGATTTGATTAGTTACTGATTAGTTCTAAAATGTAAGTTAGGTACGCCAAAACTATGCAATGGATTTCCATCCCATTCCATCCATCCATTTTCTACCGCTTGTCCCTTTCGGGGGGTGGTGGATCCTATCCCAGCTGCACTTGGGCGGTACACCCTGGACAAGTCGCCACCTCATCGCAGGCCAACAAAGATAGACGGACAACATTCTCACTCACATTCACACTCTAGGGCCAATTTAGTGTTGGCAATGGATTTCCATGAAACCTTTTTCAGAGCTAGTACACAAGCCTAGCAAGCACAAACTACATTTTGGTGCACATCTGACCAAGAATGCGTATAAAATCCTAACATGTTTACATCATTCTCTGTAAACCAAGAAGTACTCTTTCAACTATCACAAGGACAGATGAACCAAAACAAATATGGCATACCATGATTTTTCACGGATATTTGTTTTACTGACAACTTTGTTACATAGTTCTATGGCTATGTAAGCTAATATAAATATGTTCCAAAATGCAAAACTATTTTTGCAAAAAGTAAAAAGTTTAGATTACGAACACAAAACCGGTTCAATTTTTTCTAATTAAGCCTTATTGTCAAGACGTGGACCATGGCGGGTTTGTTTTCCCGAGATGCAATAAAAGCTGGACTGGACATGGCGTGAAGGTAAATACATGTTTAATGTTTTAACTCAAAAAGGAATCAAACAAAAGACTCGCACAAGGGCGAAAGTACAAAAAAAACTTGGCTATGAAAACAAAAGACTAGCACAAAGGCAACTAACTAAGAACACGAAACAAAAACACTTACTGTGGCATGGCATGAAGCATGAATAACAAAGGTGGACATGAATATCATGGATGGGTAGATAGATAATGTCACCAGGACGAACAACAGAAACAGACAAGCTTAAATAGCAGTGACATGATTAGTGACAGGTGTGTGAGTGCAAAGCGTGAGACAGGTGCGTGACATGACAGGTGAAAACTAATGGGTTGCTATGGTGACAAAAACAAACAAGAGTGCACAAAGAGTCCAAAAACAAAACCGAACATGACTAAAACAAAAACATGATCAACAGACATGACACTTATCTATCATCTTACTGCTAACCAACTTGGTTAAACTTCGAGTATGTGGCTTGTACTCCTTGGTAATAGGATGCAAAAAAATGTTTTTAAATATACATTCAGCAAGTTTTATTTTACAATTATTTGATATGTAATATCATTTTATTTTTAATTTAAAAAAAACATCTCTGGTGTTCCTGAGTAACACTCTGGAGATGGTGCACCTGTACCAGTAGAGGTATTAGTACCACAGTTCTTTCTCTCAGTCGTCCTCAGGCGAGCTTCCATCGGAGTCTCCAATCCTTCTGGTTTTCCATACACCCAGCCAGCTCCGAATATCTTCCAGCTCCCACATCTTTCTTCAGGATGTCCACGTACGTTATCGCGGGAAGTCCTCGCGATCGATGCCTGTGCGTTGGTTCCCATAGGACCAGGCTGCTGGCCGGGAGCTCCTGATTTCTGGAGCAGTGGCCGACCACCCTCATCTTCCTAGCTGCTACCTTCTTGCTGAGCATCGGCAGTTGCCCGTATAGGTCCTCGTTGGTGATGTGGATGTTCTGGTCCACATTCAGAACAGCTCGTAGCATTCTGGTGTAGCACCCATCTCGGGACTTCTGCAGTCGTACAGGAGGACAGACTCCACAGTGGCGTGGAATAGGCTCAGCTTTATGTGTCGGGAGAGATTCGAGCACCACACTCTTGACGTACTGTTCAGGGCCTTTCACGCTCGCGCCTTCTTGACCTTAAGGTCATGTTCTGTTGAGTTCATCCAGGAACCCAAGCATATGAAGTCATTGACCTCTCGCAGAGCATTGCCATCTGATGTTGTAATTGGAGGGCGGTCCATAGGTTCTTCTTTGCATTCAGTCTGAGGTCAAGAATCAATAGGCCATTTTCCACCAAAAATGAACACGTAGAAGTAGTACCTTGAACTATGGGATCCTGTAGAAATGTGTAGTTTGTGTTTCCACAGAATTTCACAGTTCAGGGTAGTTTATACAAATCAGGCTGATGACGTGTGGAGGAGTGGTTTAGTATATTTCTACACTGATACCATGTCAATAACCAGACAATATTAGGTATTTTACTAAAAAGTAAGTAAATTAAATACAAAGCAAGAATATACAAAACGATATTATTTAATAAATATAGTGTACTTTATTGTTCATAAAAAAATTGGCTTTTTTCCGCAATGTACAACAGACATAAAGTCGTCCTCTCGGTAAAGGATGAATACATGATGGCCAGGCGATTCCCTTTGGTCTATTTCAGCTGTAAATAACAATATATAAAGAAATATATAAAGAATAACACACTCCTCCGGAAATGCGTTTGAAAGAGTTCATCCACTTCTCGTAGCTTTGTGTGTTTAAATGACGTCTGTAAAAGCTAATAAACATTAAACTGCATATAGTTTAAAGACTATGGCTGAGTAAAAACACTGCAAGATAGTTCCACTGATCAGCGTTCTTCACAAAGATGCTGCAGAAAAGTTCCTGCAAGTCCAAAGTTCCATTTGTTCTTTTTTTTCTCTCTATTTTCAAGTTTGTTGTAATAGAAATACACCAGAAATGGGAAATAGACGAGTCGTCTAGCACGCTCTGTGATGGCGGTCCAGTGTTCAAAAGATACGTTTTGGGAACACCCCCAACTGTGTTCCACTAATCAGCATTCCGGACTTTATTTTACTAATTGTCATTTGAGCTTGTCAACAGCATTCAAGGCAATTTCTTTGTTGTAACTCTAAGCCCATTAGTGGTGGACATTATTTCTCGAGGGGGATACAATTAATCTAACTTAGCATGTATGTCCACAAGGGAATTTTCTTAACACACAGCCAAATATGTCATAATCAAGTTATTTTGAAATAGACAATTATCTTTGTGTTTTTATAAATGGAAAGTGGCTCTAACCTGGGCTTTGCTATCATAAAATCCAGCGTCAATTAATAGAAGGTATGATATCTCTCTATTGGTTCATTTGCTCAGTCCCCTAAGTACCAGCTAAGCTTGCCCATGCACAATAACAACTAACCATGATAAACATGTGCAATTTAAAAATGCATATTATATTAGAATATCTTAATTTGTTACATGGGACAATGTACATTTATGAACATAAAAATGTAAATATGCCAGATTGTAGCCAAAGGTGCACATCTCCCTTAGCCCAGTTAGAGTGTGGATACTATTAGTGCACGTATAGTGAGCATTACACAATTGTACTATGTATGAAGTATTACACAATATATGCATTTATGACTTTAAATATGTATGCATAGAAGTCTTGAAATAATTAGAAACGGTAACAATTCTGTGTGTAATAAATTGTTTGATATACATTAAAGCACTTTGTCAGCAGTAACACACGTAAAAAAGATAGCAACACAAAGCACCTCAGAGATACACTATATTGCCAAAAGTATTTGGCCACCAGTGACGTGCGGTGAGGTTGATGGCTGGTGGGGCACTGACTTCATCACAGTCAGATTTACAAACATATGAACCATAAACAGTATCTTATTCACTATTTGATTGGCAGCAGTTAACGGGTTATGTTTAAAAGCTCAGACCAGCATTCTTCCCTGCTTGGCACTCAGCATCAAGGGTTGGAATTGGGGGTTAAATCACCAAAATTGATTCCCGGGCGCGGCGCCGCTGCTGCCCACTGCTCCCCTCACCTCCCAGGGGGTGATCAAGGGGATGGGTCAAATGCAGAGGACAAATTTCACCACACCTAGTGTGTGTGACAATCATTGGTACTTTAACTTAACTTTAACTTTACACATACAAACTGTAGCACACAGAAAAGCACATTTAATTAAAAAAAAACAACGTTATTATGGTCTTACCTTTACTTATAAATGAAGTCCATGCGCCGCTCCTTTTGAACAAAAGCATCGATAACTTGTTTATAGAAGTCTTCCTTATCTTTCTTCAGTTTTAAACGTCTCTATGTCTCGATGGAGATCTTCCTTTAATTATAACCTTCTGCTTCGATTAAAAGTCCAGTTTAGAAAACTGTTTTATTTTAGATATGTAATCCTCCATGTTAATAGTCCAGGCAAGAGGAAAAAATAAACGATCACTGCTAACAGTTGCTGCTTGTTGTCACTTATTCTGCAGCCGAGTAGTCGCAAGAATGGTCTCTGGGATCACTACCGCCCTCTACCACCAGGAGGCGGAATTACTGCGAGCCTCACACAGTGTGTCTTCGCAGCCGTTTTATGATTGCTCAGCACAAGAAATACGTTACACACATACAGTTGTTGACAAAATACACTGTACATTATATACCTCAGCTAACTAAACTATGGAAATGTATAATATAATTCATATAGCAATACGGTCTCACTGCACAGCAGGCCAGCAGTTAGCCGAGTCATTGCGCAATCCATGGTGAGGCTCAACTCAGTGACGTGCCTCAACTGGCTGGTGACTCACCGCAAGTCTCTTCTCAGTATTTGAACGGCAAATGTGAAAATTCAGCGATTTTGAATAAAAATAATCTAAAACTGGTGAAGTTAAATGGAAAATAACTTCATAGTATAATCACTGGATACATATAACAATTTAATTTAATTCTTTTTTATTTTTACATTCTGTTTCTTTCCATGATGGCACGTGAGGCCCCGCCTCACCTGCCTCCCCTGACTGCACGTCACTGTTGGCCACCCATCCAAATGATCAGAATCAGGTGTCCTAATCACTTGGCCTGTCCACAGGTGTATAAAATCAAGCACTTAGGCATGGAGACTGTTTCTACAAACATTTGTGAAAGAATGGGCCGCTCTCAGGAGCTCAGTGATTTCCAACGTGGAACTGTCATAGGATGCCACCTGTGCAACAAATCCAGTCGTGAAATTTCCTCGCTCCTAAATATTCTAAAGTCAACTGTCGGCTTTATTATAAGAAAATGGGAGAGTTTGGGAAAAACAGTAACTCAGCCACGAAGTGGGAGGCCACGAAAACTGACAGTGAGGGGGTCAGCGGATGCAACATGACTGTACACCAGTGCTCAAAGCAAGATCCATAAAGACATGGATGTCAGAGTCTGGTGTGGATGAACTTGACTGGCCTGCACAGAGTCCTGACCTGAACCTGATAGATAGAACACATTTGGGATGAATTAGAACGGAGACTGAGAGCCAGGCCTTCTGTTACGATCCGCTGCCCGGATCAGAGTTTGTTTATGTTTGTGTCACGTGTTTTCAGCACCTTGAGTTTAGTTTGTTTCTGTTGCCATGACGGCAGATTGTACGCACCTGCCTCTGGTTAGTGTTCGGGACGCGCACCTGTTGCCCGGGCGCTAATCAGAGGGCTATTTAGTCTTTGCTCTGGCCTCACTCGGTCTGGCTTCGTAGTTTGTTCTCATACAACTGTTAACGACTACTTTGATTCTGCTAGCTTTTCACGCTATGCTATTTTTTCCTGCTAGCTCTCACGCTAGTACTTTTGTTTTGCCTTTTGTGCTACATGCATGTTTTTTTGTTTATCCATCATATGATTTATTTTTAAAATAAATCATTTTCCTACCTGCAAGCTGTGTCCGAAGCCGTCTGCATCCTTGGGAGAACCACACCCGCATCACTATGCGACCCAGTCGTTTCACCTTCTCCACCAACATCAGTGTGTGACCTCACCAATGCACTTTTGGAAGAATGGTCGGAAATTCCTATAAACACACTCCGCAACCTTGTGGACAGCCTTCCCAGAAGAGTTTAAGCTGTAATAGCTGCAAAAGGTGGGCCGACATCATACTGAACCCTATGGGTTAGGAATGGGATGGCACTTCAAGTTCATATGTGAGTCAAGGCAGGTGGCCAAGTACTTTTGGCAATATAGTGTATAAAAGGCCAGTGTGATAGTGCCTGTTTCTGCCGTGTGCTACCTTGTTTCCTCTTGTGTGTCCTCCTTGCTTGCCAATATGTGTGTGTGCGTACGTGCATATGCATTTGTGTCACTACCTGGCATGCTGGCATGCGTCCCTCCTCCTCTTCACCGGCTCATCAACTCCAAGCATTAGCTCTCCCTGCGAGCGTGCCACTTTTTCAAGTGTGTGTGGGCCACACTCATCTGCCTAGTACAGTATTTATTAATGTTCTCCAGTGTTGTTGTTGTTGTGTTGTGTCTCTGGGCCGCGCCAACTACTACAGTGTTCACATGCCAACTCACGGCACTCAGGTCTGCTTCCAGGCGGCCTCTCAACTCTCGGCCGAGCTGCGAGCTCCGATGCCGCAACATGAAACAGCTGCATTTAGAACTAGACCAGCGCCGACTGCATTTGTTAACTGCCTTGCAGGCTTCCTCCTGATTCATGGAGGACGACTTAGAGGGGAACTATTACGTAAAACCAACTTTTCTTACCTATCGGTACCTGCTGTTTTGTATTTGGGATCTGCATAAGCCCCGGAATTTTGAAATCAAACCATGGAGGCATTGCCGTTGGTGACGTTTTTGCCATTGGTGATGTCCTCGGAGTATCCAAGTACCAGTTCCATTCAACTGGCGGCCCGCGGACCACATTCAGCTTTTTATTTGGCCTGCTGAACACCACCCAAATAGGCTTGATGAAACCATTAAAACTCGGGTTGCTCATGTATGCAGTACTCATACTTGCCAACTTTGAGACCTCCGATTTCGGGAGGTGGGGGGTGGGGCAGGGGGCGTGGTTAAGAGGGGAGGAGTATATTTACAGCTAGAATTCACCAAGTCAAGTATTTCATATATATATATATATATATATATATATATATATATATATATATATATATATATATATATATATACATATATAAGAAATACTTGACTTTCAGTGAATTCTAGCTATATATATATATATATATATATATATATATATATATATATATATATATATATATTGTATTATATGTATATATAAATAAAATAAATACTTGAATTTCAGTGTTCATTTATTTACACATATACACACACATAACACTCATCTACTCATTGTTGAGTTAAGGGTTGAATTGTCCATCCTTGTTCTATTCTCTGTCACTATTTTTCTAACCATGCTGAACACCCTCTCTGATGATACGTTGCTGTGTGGCACGCACAAAAGTGCTTTCATCAAATGCACTAGAGTCTGGAATCTTCCATCTCTCCCTACCATGGCCCAAAACCGGTCAATCTTTTCTCCCTGAGGAAGATCTTCACTGCCAAGCACTTGGTAGTCAGTTTTTTTTTATGTACATGCCATTTTTGGTTCTCGAAAGGGATTCATATGGCCCTAATTGTCACGGTTTACCCGACACATGAAACGTGACAAATTGAGAGGTGCACTATCCAATTTACCCAATTTATCCAATTTAAATGTGTTTTGTGGCAACTCCAACTTTGACCTCAGCGTCAGTTGCTAAGTAGAGAGGCATTTTCCATCATTTTCAGCACACTGCATTGCAAAATGATGAACCCCCCTCTTCCTCTTACGCAAGGTCCACCCAAGAATGAGGCCATATAAATCCCTTACCTACTGCAAATATATTTCAGTGAAAAAATGTTAGTTAGGAGGCTACTTCCTCATGCAAAAAGACAGATGATGTTGTGGATGGACAGATGGAGACTATTCTTTTCTGATTTTGGTGTGAGGCGAATACATTTTCTCTGCAAAAAAGGGAAGAATATTTGTTTGTTTGCACCACCATCCCATCTTGACTCTTCCCCAACGTGACGTATCCCTGTCATTGTGACTCACCTCCCATCTGTTCTCGCCCGGCAACGCTCCGATGAAGCCTGGCGACCTTTTTGGAAATGGAGGATGTGTAAATATTAATAGCTACAATTGCAGACATTTAACAAAGACAGCAGGTTTGAGCATTTTATAGAATCAGTTAGCTTCAATGTCCTGCAGGCTCTTCTAAAAGAGGAGGTGGAAGAAAGCTGAGGGCTTTAAATATTCATGCGATAATATACCTTTCCCAAGGCAATGTGCCAGGACTTAATGCCGGGGAAAATTTCATCGCGCTGTGAGGATGCTGAAGGAAAAGCACTCACACTAATGCTATTGTGCATTAAAAACAATAAGCATGTGAATTCTGAGAGTCAAGCATTGGCACTAATTATTTTGTGCTTCAAGATTTTTATGCGAAGGCTGATACAAAATCCTTCTCAGTGATGTTATTGTATGTATATTAGGAAATCAACTAATATCTATTTTAATAGTCGACTAGTCCATGATTGCTTATGATCTGTCGTACCTTAACAACTTTTCCGTACCTAAACAACTTGTGTTTTATGTGTAAATATATGTCAACAATAGGTGTATGTAAATGTTGAGAGATTAGCACTCACATTGATTCTGTCATCATTGGTTATTTTGTGAATGCTGAGAGTTTTACATTAATGCATACTTGCCAACCTTGAGACCTCCGATTTCGGGA
The DNA here is from genome assembly GCF_033978685.3 of Nerophis lumbriciformis. Classification (NCBI taxonomy): domain Eukaryota; kingdom Metazoa; phylum Chordata; class Actinopteri; order Syngnathiformes; family Syngnathidae; genus Nerophis; species Nerophis lumbriciformis. Next base: position 47,932,160 of record NC_084553.2, on the reverse strand, counting down.
GGTGGGGGGGGCGTGGTTGGGGCGGGGGCGTGGTTAAGAGGGGAGGAGTATATTTACAGCTAGAATTCACCAAGTCAAGTATTTCATATACTGTATATATATATAAGAAATACTTGACTTTCAGTGAATTCTAGCTAAATATATATATATATATATTTATTTTATTATATATATATATATATATATATATATATATATATATATATATATATATATATATATATTAGAGATGCGCGGTTTGCGGGCACAACCGCGGAGTCCGCGGATTATCCGCGAATCGGGCGGATGAAATTTAAAAAAATTAGATTTTATCAGCGGGTCGGGTCGGGTCGGGTCGGGCGATTGAAATTTTAAAAAATTTGATTTTAAATAGATTCAGGCGGGTGGCAGTTAAACCAATTCGGAAATATATATACATAGTTAAATGTTGTTACTCACATACGAAAAACGAGCAGGCACCTGCAGCATATGCCACAACAGAAGAAAAAAAAAAAAGAGATGGACACTTTTACGGAGCGGAGAAGGCCCCCGACGCCTCGCCGGGGTCCGGGACCGAGGCCCCTTCCCCCGAGAGGGCCCCACCGGGAGCCGTAGCTGAGGCGATCCGCGAGAAGGGCCCGACGCACGTCCAGGGTCACTACCTCGCCCACCGCACCGACACCCCGCCTCGTCCGCCTTCGCCGCGGCCGGCGTCACGCGCAGCAGGTAAGCAGCTTACCTGCCCGCCACCCCCGTGGCCGGGGGCTCGTAACAGGGGTTCACTCCGCGCGCTCCGCCCGCGCAGCTTACCTGCCCGCCACCCCTGTTGCCGGGGGCGCGTAACAGGGGTCACTCCGCGCGCAGTGCGCTCACGAAAGGGGTGGGGCTCACCCTGGTTGATATAGACAGCAGCTAGGACGGTGGCCATGGAAGTTGGAACCCGCTAAGGAGTGTGTAACAACCCACCTGCCGAATCAACTAGCCCTGAAAATGGATGGCGCTGGAGCGTCGGGCCCATATACCCGGCCGTCGCCGGCAGCGAGACGCGCTTGGAGGTGCGCTCAGCGCGGCTCCCATATGATTGCGCACTGGTGTGCGTCTGGGTCGTGACAGCGTGGCACGCGAATGCTGCATTGGATCAGTCTCTTTTCTTTAACAGGCAAACGCTTTATAACCTCACTAATGCCTTGCATCGTCTATATTAGATATATAACAACGGGCGTGTGCGGGCGGATGGCGGGATGCGGTTCTGATCAAATGTTAGATCGGGTGGATTGCGGATGGTTGACGACTTTCTGATGCGGTTGCGGATGAAATAATTGCCTATCCGCGCATCTCTAATATATATATATATATGGGGTGAGAAGTAGATGTGCCTCCCCAGCTGCACAGGTACTCACAGCCCCCCCCCCCCAAGGGACGGATCCCAGACGTCACCAGATAGGCCCACAGACGACAGGGATGGGTGGGAGAGGGCTTGAAATGAGGCTGAACCTTTCCTCAATTTGGCCATCATCGCCAGAATACCGTCAAGCCTCTCCGCCATCGAAATCTCCGCGGGGTTCGTATTAGGCCGGAGTATTGTCGTTGTGGCTGGAAGCTGTAACCTGTATCCTGTAGCTGTTTGTTCCTGATTCCTGTTTGCTGGTTCCTGGTTTGTGTTTTTTCTTGAATTTTTGGACATTAAATCATGTTTTCCTGCACAAAGCCTGCCGTCTCTGCATCTTGGGGTTCGTCACCAACTCCTTGGGACATTTTAACTTGTGTCTGCGAATATTTGTGGCATTTTTTTGAACACTGGGAGTTTTGGAGTGATAAAACGTGCAGTACGCGGATTCACCTTACAGTCACGGCTAGCATTAGCACAAACTAGCGGTGTAAGGCGATCCTACATCGGCTTGGGTCCCGGTAGTGCCTTCTACTTTGCTGTAATAAAGGTCCGCTGTGGCATCTTTTTCTAAAAATGTCTGGTCTCATCACATTTAAACACAGTATAAAGCCCCCTTCGCCTATAAAATCCTTGAAGTCAGGGCTTGATAAACTCCTGTGCGGAAGCTTTGTCGGAGCTAGCACTTGCACTCTCTCTCTTTGCTGAGATATTTAACCCCTTTGGCAACGTCAGCAGCCATATAAACCTCCTTTTGTAAGAATGGTTGCAATTGTAGACTTGTTTCTTCAAGTGAAGTGAAGGGGCGGCTAGCTAAAACGGTAGCTCAAAGCAGTTGCGTAGCAACTTGAAGCTATACAGCGAGACTGTGAGATTTTGGACAAAGTTAAAAGGTTTCTGATCTCACAAAGTGATCCGGAAGACAGGTTGACACAGCTCTGGCCAGCGCAAGTTACAACAATTGTGGAACTAAATAAGTGAGAAAGGCTGCAAGCCGTCCAAGCTCTTCGAAATGGACTCACGTTCAACCCTTTTTCGATTACGCATGCACCTCCTGGTACCCTAGCACCTCCAAAACCCTCAAATCTAGACTCCAAACATCCCAGAACAAGCTAGTCAGGTTACTTCTAGACCTCCACCCCAGATCACACCTCACTCCTACCCACTTCTCCAAAGTGGGCTGGCTTAGGGTGGAGGACAGAGGAAAACAACTTGCACTGAGCCTTGTCTATAAAATCCGCTAAACCTCCCTGATACCGAAGTACATGTCAAACTACTTCCTTAACGTAAATGACCGCCATAACCACAACACCAGGGGGAGCTCCGCTAACCACGTTAAACCCAGATTCCGATCCAACAAAGGTCTTAACTCATTCTTTTTCTATGCCACATCAATGTGGAATGCACTCCCAACAGGTGTAAAAGAAAGGGCATCTCTATCCTCCTTCAAAACCGCACTAAAAGAACACCTCCAGGCAACTTCAACCCTAAACTAACACACTCCCTTCCTCATCATACCTCCTCGGATTGTAAATAATCAAATGTAAACAATCAAATGTAGTCACTTTTTCTCATAATTTCTGATCTCTCTCTCTGTGTCCAATACTTGCTGTACATATGTACCAAGTCAGACCTACACTGTTCCAATGTCAATTTCTCTGATGATGCAATTGTTGATGACTGAAGTGTTGATTCCAAACAAACTTACCCCCCCCCCCCTCCATATCCCACACCCAGGATTGTAAATAATGTAAATAATTCAATTTATATACTGTGATGATTAACTTGTGTGATGACTGTATTATGAAAATAGTATATATCTGTATCATGAATCAATTTAAGTGGACCCCGACTTAAACAAGTTGAAAAACGTATTCGGGTGTTACCATTTAGTGGTCACTTGTACGGAATATGTACTTCACTGTGCAATCTACTAATAAAAGTTTCAATCAATCAATCAATCAATCAATCAAACCCGCGTACACAGGAAGTAAACAGGATGTGACGTTGGGGGCCCCGCCTCTTCAAAATGTCCTTGCCTGCGTGTACAGGAAGTGATGTCATCAAACTGGCAGCGCCCAAAGGCTTCCAGCGGCATTCAAAATGAATAACCACAGCACTTTGCATGTAAAATGCTTATTGTTAGAATACAGCAAGACATGCTTTCATATGCATTATATTAGTGTTGTCCCGATACCAATATATTAGTACCGGTACCGGTATCAAAATGTATTTCGATACTTTTAAGTACTTTTCTAAATAAGGGGGACAACAATTAAATGGCATTATTGGCTTTATTTTAACAAAATATCTTACGATCTTGTCTTTAAATAAAATAGTGAACATACAAGACAACTTGTTCACGAGTGGGGGAAGAGTGGATCGTGAGGTCGACAGGCGGATCGGTGCGGCGTCTTCAGTAATGCGGACGCTGTATCGATCCGTTGTGGTGAAGAAGGAGCTGAGCCGGAAGGCAAAGCTCTCGATTTACCGGTCGATCTACGTTCCCATCCTCACCTATGGTCATGAGCTTTGGGTCATGACCGAAAGGACAAGATCACGGGTACAAGCAGCCGAAATGAGTTTCCTCCGCCGAGTGGCGGGGCTCTCCCTTAGAGATAGGGTGAGAAGCTCTGTCATTCGGGGGGAGCTCAAAGTAAAGCCGCTGCTCCTCCACATCGAGAGGAGCCAGATGAGGTGGTTCGGGCATCTGGTCAGGATGCCACCCGAACGCCTTCCTAGGAAGGTGTTTCGGGCACGTCCGACCGGTAGGAGGCCACGGGGAAGACCTAGGACACGCTGGGAAGACTATCTCTCCCGGCTGGCCTGGGAACGCCTCGGGATCCCCCGGGAGGAGCTGGACGAAGTGGCTGGGGAGAGGGAAGTCTGGGCTTCCCTGCTTAAGCTGCTGCCCCCGCGACCCGACCTCGGATAAGCGGAAGAAGATGGATGGATGGATGGACAAGACAACTTGTCTTTTAATAGTAAGTAAGCAAACAAAGGCTCCTAATTTGTCGGTTGACATACGCAGTAAAATATTGTGTCATTTCTCATTCTATTTTGTCAAAATAATGAGGGACAAGCTGTAAACATTGATTATTAATCCACCTGTTCATTTACTGTTAGTATCTGGTTACTTTCTCTTAACATTTTTTATCTACACTTCTGTTCAAATGTAATAATCACTTATTATTCTGTTGTTTGGATACTTTACATTAGTTTTGGATGATACCACAAATTTAGGAATCGATCCGATACCAAGTAGTTACAGGATCCTACATTGGTCATATTCAAAGTCCTCATGTGTCCAGGGTAGGGTTGTACGGTATACCGGTATTAGTATAGTACCGCGATACTAATGAATCATTTTCGGTACTATATCGCCTCGTTTAAAAAAAATGTATATTATGTTTATGAACTTAGGAAATATGTCTCCGGACACATGAGGACTTTGAATATGACCAATGTATGATCCTGTAACTACTTGGTATCGGATTGATACCCAAATTCGTGGTATCATCCAAAACTAATGTTAAGTATCCAAACAACAGAAGAATAAGTTATTACCAAATTTTAACAGAAGTGTAGATAGAACATGTTAAAAGAGAAAGTAAGCAGATATTAACAGTAAATGAACAAGTAGATTAATAATTCATTTTCTACCACTTGTCCTTAATAATTTTGACAAAATAATAGAATGTAAAATGACACAATATGTTACTGCATACGTCAGTAGCTAAATTAGGAGCCTTTGTTTGCTTACTTACTACTAAAAGACAAGTTGTCTTGTATGATCACTATTTTATTTAAGGACAAACTTGCAATAAGAAACATGTGTTTAATGTACCCTAAGATTTTTTGTTAAAATCAAGCCAATAATGCAATTTTTTGTGGTCCCTTTTATTTAGAAAAGTACCGAAAAGTATCGAAATAATTCTGATACCGGTACCAAAATATCGGTTTTGGGACAACACTAGTCCAAGGACATATTTCCTGAATTTATAAACATAACATGAATTTTAAAAAAAAGGAAAAAGGGACAAGCGGTAGAAAATGGATGGGTGGACGGTAAAAGATTTTGTGACGATAAAACATATCGATATAATCATAGTAGTATCGACCAAATAAACTATTATAGATCCACCCATGGCATTTGTTTACATTTAGGGTGCTAGCTTGCTGTTAGCGGTTAGCTATCGTATCCTCCTACGGTGTGTAGTGAAACATGTTTAGCTTTTCCTCGTCCTGCAGGGATGATACTTGTAAGAAACATACTTTATTTGTCGCCATGGAGGCGACGATTAGTGATTTAGAAGTAGCTAAAACACTGTGAATGGATGTTCGCTGCTAGGTAGCTAGCCATGTCTTAAAGCACCTCTTCCTGAGGGTGTTTCAGTGTTATAACTTCACCTTTATCTTTACTTTTTAGACCGAAATGCGTCCGTTCTCCCTTTTCTGTCTACACACTGTGTCTGCTTGTAAGTACTCCGTGCTTGTGCGCTGCCGAACATGCTAATCTGCTCGCAAAACCAGCAGTGTCACGATGTGACGACGCGTTGTCATGCCCGGGAACCGGTACTTTTCAAACAGAGTTTAGTACCGTTTTTGATTCATTAGTACCGCGATGCTGTACCAGTATTGGTATACCGTACAACCCTATTCATTCAGATAGGATTCATTGAGCAATTGATTGCCGCAAAGCTATGCTGCGCACATCCACCAGGGGGCATATTTGCATAATTACTATCTGGAATTGTCATTATTTGTTATGATGTATTGCATGTCTTTTTTTCCCGCCTGTGAAGATCTAAAATGCAAATGACTGGAAATCCCATCCCATAGCGTGAGCCAATCCGTTGATGAGTTCTAACTTTTTCACAGGGGGGGATTGTGTCGTTACCGTGCCGGCGGGAAGTTAATTACATCTAATGACACGAGTAAATATGGCACTTATTGGCTCATGTTTGAAGGAGACATCTGGCCTTCATCATTGCTCCGGTCCCTGTGATACCGTCACCTCCATCAGGAGAACATTGCTGCAATAATTGCAATAATCAATGTCTCCTCCTCTAAACCCCATCTATACTTGGCTGTTTTTAGCTTTGTTTACACTGTTGTAAACCCGAGGAGGACTCGTAAAATAAACTAAGCTGGCCGTGGAGGGGGGGGGTTGGGACGACTTTTACTACTGCGTTCGGAGTCTTAAAGGTTTAAGTCCCCTGGAAGAATTAAGAGATAAAAGTTTTTATTTGACAGAGCTGATGGCCTCTCAGGGTGAGCCCTGCCTGTGAGATGATAGAGAACAATCAAACAAACAAAAAAATAATCATAAAAAATTTGAGAAAACAGCCCCCGGGCCCTCGAAACAGAAGCTGACAAACCAGGCTGGGACACGAAGAAGACCATCAGGAGGGATAAACGTCTCCCTCCTACGGGGACGTTAACACAGCACTGTTTTTAAGTGGAGATAGATTTAATGGCAGTGGTTTTGTAGCTCATTTGCATACTCCATAATGCCACCCCGGCAAAGTGCGCGTTTTCTATTAAACCACTCTTGTTTGGCTGTACCTGACATTCTAAATCTATTCATAAACTATCAAAGACAGTTTTAGATTGGCACAAAATCAGTGGGTTCTGATCTACTAAGATCCAAATAACAAGCGTGCAAACCATATTATTGCGTGCACTTTCAGTGTGCGATCTACTAGGACTGCGTGTAGAATTTGACAATAAGCACCAATAGCCTTATTGACGTAATTGAGGATTCTGTCACCATGTAGACACTCGTTTTCTCCACATTCATGGCATCGTATGCTCCAACTTTGGGTGTTTCATGTTGTTGTTGAACACGCACCACACAAATATAATCTGTGCCACCTTTTATGGGTTATGGTAAATGGGTTATACTTGTATAGCGCTTTTCTACCTTCAGGGTACTCAAAGCGCTTTGACCATACTTGCCAACCTTGAGACCTCCAATTTCGGGATGTGGGGGGTGGGGGGTGGGGGGCGTGGTCGAGGGTGGGGCGGGGGCGTGGTTGGGGGCGTGGTTAAGAGGGGAGGAGTATATTTACAGCTAGAATTCACCAAGTCAAGTATTTCATAAATATATATATATATATATATATATATATATATAATAAAATAAATATATATATATAGCTAGAATTCACTGAAAGTCAAGTATTTCTTATATATATATATGTATATATATATATATATATATATATATATATATATATATATATATATATATATATATATATATGTATGTGTGGGAAAAAATCACAAGACTATTTCATCTCTACAGGCCTGTTTCATGAGGCCTGTAGAGATGAAATAGTCTTGTGATTTTTTCCCACACATACATATATTGCGCTCTACTACGGTATCGAGCACTATTTTTTGGATAACCTTATTAAGACATATATATATATATATATATATGTATATATATATATATATATATATATATATATATATATATATATATATATATATATGAAATACTTGACTTTCAGTGAATTCTAGCTATATATATATATATATATTTATTTTATTAAATATATATATGTATGTATATATATATATATATATATATATATATATATATATATATATATATATATATATATATATATATATATACAGTATATATATATATAAATAAAAGAAATACTTGAATTTCAGTGTTAATTTATTTACACATATACACACATCTACTCATTGTTGAGTTAAGGGTTGAATTGTCCATCCTTGTTCTATTTTCTGTCACTATCTTTCTCTGATGATGCATTGCTGTGTGGCACGCACAAAAGTGCTTTCATCAAATGTACTAGAGTCTGGAATCTTCCATCTCTCCCTAGCATGGCCCAAAACCGGGCAATCTTTGCTTCCTGAGGAAGATCTTCACTGCCAAGCACTTGGTAGTCCACTACTTCTTCCCGTAGGCTATCCAGGTCCAATCGCAGCTGCGGCTTGGAACTTACAAGCGTATTTCTTCATCGTACTCGTCGTCGGCGTCGCCACGGCTGTATCTTCCTCGTTCTTCTGCTTCGTCTCCTTGTTGTGTGCGCAGTTGTGCACTGCACTCTCTAAAAGCCCTAGATGTTATTGTCACATATGCATGTACAGTAGATGGCAGTATTGTCCTGTTTAAGAGTGTCACAACATTGCTGTTTACGGCAGACGAACTGCTTTACGGTAGACGAAAACGTGACTGCTGTTGTTGTTTGTTGTTGCCGCGCTGGGAGGACGTTAATGAAACTGCCTAACAATAAATCAAATCAAATCAAATCAAATCAACTTTATTTATAAAACCCACATAAGAAACCAAGAACTCGCACTCGATCATTCTACAGTTATAACGTGATTGGGCAGGCACGCTGTTTATATTTTGGGAAAGCGGACGTGAGAACAGGCTGTCGACACGTCACTCAGGTCTGCCTGAATTTCGGGAGATTTTCGGGAGAAAATTTGTCCCAGGAGGTTTTCGAGAGAGGCGCTGAATTTCGGGAGTCTCCCGGAAAATCCGGGAGGGTTGGCAAGTATGACTATTTCCACATTCACCCATTCACACACTGATGGCAGGAGCTGCCATGCGAGGCCCTAACCACGACCCATCAGGAGCAAGGGTGAAGTGTCTTGCTCAAGGACACAACGGAATTGAAGGTGGGAATTGAACCAGGAACCCTCAGGTTGGTGGCACGGCCTCTCTCTCAACCACACCACGCCGTCCTCCCATTTGTGGGCTGTATTGAAGCACGATCCAGACAACGGAACCTATTTTTAGCACGCCAAAGGTGGACTCTGGGAAGCGCCAGGACCTTGTGTGTGATGGTGCGTCCGGATTATTCCAAGGTCGTTTTGTAAACATACTCATGGTACTTATTAGACTTGAAAAGGCTGTATTTAAAACCATATAGTACCACATACCACATGCTGAGCTGGTATTTTAAGCGAGCAATGCCAACAGCTTACGCTGCTAGAAATTACAAAATGAAAGACACATGCGAGTGTTAGCTTACTGTGTTACTGTGTCTTAGTTTTGGGTACTAAAGTATTATACCCCACAGTCTCTACTTTTTTGTTGTTACCCTAAGTCTTCTCTTATATAATATTTGTCTTCTTTTGAAAAGTAAATAGGAGGGACTTTACTTCCTCTACATTTAAAAAAAAAAGTTTTTTATTCAATCAATCAATCAATCAATCAATCAATCAATCAATCAATCAAAGTTTACTTTATTTCCAAGGTTACTTTGGAAACATACACATGACACCTACTCAACTTTAATTCACGTAAGGTTGCCAACTCCGAGGCAAACAACCCTTGGACTCTTCTTTGTTGAAGACGTTACACGAGAGCCCGGTTGCATCGATTCAACCTTTGTGGATTACATGACCTGATGACTGACAATCTACACATTAGGGTTGTGCCGATACCAATACTTTGGTACCGGTACCAACATGTAATTCGATACTGTTCTAAAAAAAAGGGGACGACAAAAAATGGCATTTTGGCATTATTTTAACAAAAAATAACATATGTTTCTTATTGCATTTTTGTCCTCAAATAAAATAGTGAACATACTAGACTACTTGTCTTTTAGTTGTAAGTAAGCAAACAAAGGCTCCTAATTTAGCTGCTGACGTATACAGTAACATATTGTGTCATTTTTCATTCTATTATTTTGTCAAAATGATTAAGGACAAGTGGTAGAAAATTAATTATTAATGTACTTGTTCATTTACTGTTAATATCTGCTTACTCTATCTTTTAACATGTTCTATCTACGCTTCTGTTAAAATTTGATAATCACTTATTCTTCTGTTGTGTGGATGCTTTACATTAGTTTTGGATGATACCACACATTTGGGTATCGATCCGATACCAAGTAGTTACAGGATCATACAATGGCCATAATTTAAGGCCTCGTGTGAACAGGTACAAATTTCCTGAGTTTATAAACATAATATAAATGAAAAAAGATTTTGTGATGCTAAAAAATATCGATGTAATCATAGTAGTATCGACGAGATACGCTCCTGCACTTGGTATCATTACAGTGGATGTTAAGTGTAGATCCACCAATGGCGTTTGTTTACATTGTGACGCCGGTGAGCTACGGTGTGTAGTGAAGCATGTTTAGCTATTCCTTGTCCTGCAGGGATGATACTTGTAAGAAACGTACTTTATTTGCCGCCATGGAGTCGAGGATTAGTGATTTAGAAGTAGCTAAAACACTGCAAACTGCGGCTGTACGTTAGCCGCTAGCTAGCTAGCCATGTCTTAAAGCACCTCTTCCTGAAGACGTTTCAGTGTTATAACTTCACCTTTAGTTTTAGTTTTTAAGCCAAAATTCGTCTGTCTACACACTGTGTCTGCTTGTAAGTACTCCGTGATTGTGCGTTGCCGGACACGCTCCTCTGCTCGAAAACCAGCAATGTCACGACCGGTACTTTTTAAAGGCGGTATAGTACCGAATATGATTCATTAGTATCGCGGTACTATACTAGTACCGGTATACCGTACAACCCTACTCCACAAACATATTTTTATACTATTATATATTATTACTATTATATAGAGACGGCATGGCGCAGTGGAAGAGTGGCCGTGCGCAACCCGAGGGTCCCTGGTTCAATCCCCACCTAGTGCCAACCTCGTCATGTCCGTTGTGTCCTGAGCAAGACACTTCACCCTTGCTCCTGATGGGTGCTGGTTAGCGCCTTGCATGGCAGCTCCCTCCATCAGTGTGTGAATGTGTGTGTGAATGGGTAAATGTGGAAGTAGTGTCAAAGCGCTTTGAGTACCTTGAAGGTAGAAAAGCGCTATACAAGTACAACCCATTTATCATTTATTTATTTATTTGACTCAAGCGGTTTTGGACTACCGTGTAAAACGCATTTATAATCCTTTAATTTTCTCAAAAATCAACAGTGCCCCTCATAATCCGGTGCGCGTATTGGACAGATTAATTCTGGTTGTGCTTACCGACCTAGAAGCAATTTTATTCGGTACATGGTGTGCACTGCAGGTTGACTGACGCCTGTTCAATAAATGATGCTAGCAAGTACCCATAAGCAAGTAACACCAAAACATTGATGTTTTATTGAGAATATAGAACATTACACACACAATGCTTAATGTTCAATCCGTCAAAATGTTTTAGTACAATTTTGGTAAGCTACGAAGCCGCACCGCTTGATGGAACTCGGAGTATTATGGCTACCGTACTCAGATGTACTGTGCTTATTATGGTGTGTGTATAAGAACCCCAAAATGGCACCAATTAGGAGACAGTTTATCTAACGTTTTGTTTTGCATTATTATACAAAACCAAGTCTTCTTACCTATTGGTACTTGCTGATGTGTATTTGGGATCTGCATAAGTCCCAAAAATGTGCGCCCATCTGCGCCGTGGTCAATAAATTATTTATTTTTCTCTATCTTCTTGTTATGGGGCATTCGTCCTCCACTGTTGCCATTTCTAATACAAAGTAGCATATAGTTCTTACTAGGGTTGTACGGTCTACCGGTATTAGTAGAGTACCGCGATACTTATTACTCATATTCGGTACTATACCGCATCTAAAAAGTAGCGATCCCCCACCCCCCACATCGTCGCATCGTGTCATTTTTGGTTTACGAGCAGAGGAGCATGTTCGGCAGCGCACAATCACGGAGTACTTACAAGCAGACACAGTGTGTAGACAGATAAGGGAGAACAGATGCATTTTGGCTTAAAAACTAAAAATAAAGGTGAAGTTATAACACTGAAACGCCCTCAGGAAGAGGTGCTTTAAGACATGGCTAGCTATCTAGCGGCTAAAGTCCATCCGCAGTCTGCAGTGTTGTAGCCACTTCTAAATCACTAATCCTTGCCTCCATGGCGGCAAATAAAGTAAGTTTCTTACAAGTATCATCCCTGCAGGACGAGGAATAGCTAAACATGCTTCACTACACACCGTAGCTCACCGGCGTCAAAATGTAAACAAACACCATTGGTGGATCTACACCTTAAATCCACTGTAATGCTATCAAGTACAGGAGCATATCTAGTTAATACTACTATGATTACGTCGATATTTTTTAGCATCAAAAAATCTTATTTCCTTTTTCAAAAAATGTATATTATGAGAAGCCTTTGTTTGCTTACTTACTACTAAAAGAAAAGTTGTCTAGTATGTTCACTATTTTATTTAAGGACAAACTTGCAATAAGAAACATATGTTTAATGTACCCTTTTTTGTTAAAATAAAGCCAATAATGCAATTTTGTGTGGTCCCCTTTAAGTATCCAAAAACATTTTGGTACCGGTACCAAAATTTTGGTATCAGGACAACACTAGTTCTAACTTATATCGGTCAGTAGACTCACTACGGAAACATTAAAAAGTACCGATACAACAAAGATGACGGGGAGAAGACTCTGTCGAAGTGGAGGCACGTGAATAAGACCGCCCACAAAACAGCGCATCCTAAAGAGACGGTCAGAAAGCGGCTTGAAGATGGTCTGTAAAACATAATCTATGCAACATTTTGACCAAAGAACCACCTTTACATGTTATGTGGACCACAAGGAAGTGTTTTACATGTAGGGCAGGGGTCGGCAACCCAAAATGTTGAAAGAGCCATATTGGACCAAAAATACAAAAAGAAATCTGTCTGGAGCCACAAAAAATTAAAAGCCATATTACATACAGATAGTGTGTCATGAGATATAAATTGAATTAAGAGGACTTAAAGGAAACTAAATGACCTCAAATATACCTACAAATGAGGCATTATGATTCAATATGTACATATAACTAGCCTAAAGAGCATGTTAGCATCGATTAGCTTGCAGTCATGCAGTGACCAAATATGTCTGATTAGCACTCCAACAAGTCAATAACATCAACAAAACTCACCTTTCATACACAACGTTAAAAGTTTGGTGGACAAAATGAGACAGAAAAAGAAGTGGCATAAAACACGTCCTCGAAAGTCGGAGAAAGTTATACATGTAAACAAACTACGGTGAGTTCAAGGACCGCCAAAATTAGTAGGACAAAACGGCGCTCGCCAAATACTCGAATCAGTGAAGCATGTTTAATATAAACAGTGTGCTTTATAACAATTAGGGAGGTTTGTGTCATGTTTGTCCTCCTACAGAAACCATATTAAAACAAAAAATAGATTTTTTTCCCCTCATCTTTTTCCATTTTTCATACATTTCTGAAAAAGCGCCAGAGAGCCACTAGGGCGGCGCTAAAGAGCCGCATGCGGCTCTAGAGCCGCGGGTTGCCGACCCCTGATGTAGGGGGAAAAAAATCATAATACGACCTTTATAATCCGGTGCGCCCTATGGTCCGAAAAATACTTTAATACAAATACATGTTAAACAAAATAACATAATTAACAGAATAAAATAAACATTTTACTTTACTTTTTTCCTGCAGAATACAAATGAACATATTTAAAAACAAAAACAACATCTGTCCTGCTTAACTTTAAACAGTAGCTTTATGATAGAGCAGCTCTCCATCTTTCATCTCAAGCTAATTTGACAAAAGCAAAGCACAGCTGAGCTATTTGTCTTTAATTGATATGGCTGGCAACATTTAAATTGTTATTTTTTAACAAAGCATGTGTTCTCTCAAACAGTGTATGCATTATTGTGATAACTTGTCAGTGTTGGGTTAGTTACTGAAAACCAGTAACTAGTTACAGTTACTAGTTACTTTATTTCAAAAGTAACTCAGTTACTAACTCAGTTACTTACACCAAAAAGTAATGCGTTACTGTGAAAAGTAACTATTTAGTTACTTCTTTTTTTCTTCTTTTTTTTTTAAAGCTCCCATTAATGCCCTTTTTGCCTTCATTTCAGTACTGTTATTGCACTGGAGAATAATACAATCTGTTGATCAACTTGACATACATTTTTATTTTCCTTTTAACATAATGAATGAAAAACAGTGCAACATAAAAAGGCATCCCTCCTTTCTTTAAACTTGGACCAATGACCATTAATAAAAAACAAGTTTAAGTGCAACATAAGAAGAAACATCATCTTCCTTGAAACATAGGTAGTGAAATAAAGCCTGACATCTGGAGTGATGCTGCTGTCTTCCACACTTGGAGCCATGGATTGTAGAATCCTTGTTTTCAGTGGCAGGATCATTGACACAGATGGTGAAGTTTCAGTGCTCAGTAGAGATGGAACACTTTTAAGCACCTGGAGGACCTCATCTGCCACTCTCACATCATCATCAGACAGGGTGACATTTGTCTTCAGGGTGTTGTGGGTCAATGCAGAGTATATAGCTGCCTGCTGCTCCAACATATCATAAGTGGAGTTCCACCTCGTTGGGACATCATGTATGAGCAGGCAGCTTTAGCATTTCTTGCTTTGTCTTAAGCACATGAGCAGCTGTTGTGCTTGGGTGGAAGTAAGAAACCTTCCTGATCCTCCCAAAGAGGCGCTCCATCCTATTGACTGAGATTCCCTTCTGTGATGCCAAATTCACTACATGTGCAAAGCACCTATCTGTGGTCCCAGTCCTGCCTCATTCTCTGTAATTATTAGATTTTTGGCATTATCACGTGTGACTGGGATATCTTTATCTTCCATTCCTCCACTGCTTGTGTCAGCACCTGCGCAAGGTGACTCTCGTAGAGGGGGCGTGTCTTCTCATCTCCCAGTCTGCTGTGATGAAGTGAGCGCTTATAGTTCCGCTGGACGTCCACCCGTCTGTCATGAGCGCAACAGCTGATGCTCGGGATAGTTCATCCACAACTTTTTTCTTCTCCTGCTCATAAGGATCTGGCACAATCTTATTGCTGAAGTGGGTGCGCGACGGGATGTCGTAACGTGGTTCAAGCACGTTCAGCATGTGTTTAAAACCCTCGTTTTGCACAACCGAGTCTGCACTTATAAACACACCGATTCAATGGCGGGGGCGTTCAAGCTCCTCCGTTACTCCGCTCGCCATGACCACGATGTGTGTGGACTGAACGTGACAACAACTTTTTTTTTGTTTGTTTCATATATCAAACCGCGGATCACCTCCCCCCCCACACACACACACACATCTTTTCTTCTCTCCGGCTTGTGACAGAGGAAGATTCAGAAGAACGCGACACCGCAGCGCTTCTGTTTCTAGCCGATACTACATCAAAAGTAACGTAAAATAACGCAGTAACGCATCATGTAGTAACGGTAACTAAATTACTGAATAAAAAAAAATAACGCGTTAGATTACTAGTTACCGCCGAAACTAACGGCGTTACAGTAACGCGTTACTTTGTAACGCGTTAGACCCAACACTGTAACTTGTCATCAAATAGAAGCATTCGTCTGAATGTAACACTTACAAAAATAAGAGGGTCTTCTTGACTCTTTGGTAAGTTACTGTATCACTAGTTCTCTAACCCATGTAGTGTCACTATGACTATGTTTACACTGCAGGTCAAAGTGGCACAAATCGGATATTTTTTTTTTATCAGATTATTTCCAGCTATTTGAATTACAAGTAAAATGTGATCTTTATCAGACTCTAGTGTAAACATGCACAGGCCAAGATGTGGCCTCAATGTCACTTGCATGCGCAGTTCGTTAAAGTGAAAACAAAGGAAGTTGACTGGATTCTGTAAATGAACAAGGAAGCTGCTACTACAAAATAAAATAAAAGTTGCCACTTCTAAAAAGGAATGTTTTTTGCATGAATATAAATTAAAGTTAATGCAATGTATGAATGAATATATATAGTGTAATATATTTGGGAGTAGGAGTGTCCAAAAAAATAAATTTTTGAATAAACTGCGATTCTTATTTGGAACGATTCTTAATCGGTTAAAAAAATTAAAAAACAACTTTTTATTTTTTTTACTTATTTTTTTAAACTGTCCTGTTACGCCACTCAGGCAAATCATATTGTTGATGTCGATGCCCATATCTGCTGTACAGATGCGATACTTGGGGCGGTATAGCTCGGTTGGTAGAGTGGCTGTGCCAGCAACTTGAGGGTTCCAGGTTCGATCCCCACTTCCGCCATCCTAGTCACTGCCGTTGTGTCCTTGGGCAAGACACTTTACCCAACTGCTCCCAGTGCCACCCACACTGGTTTAAATGTAACTTAGATATTGGGTTTCACTATGTAAAGCGCTTTGAGTCACTAGAGAAAAAGCGCTATATCAATATAATTCACTTCACTTCACTATAGAAAAGAGAAGTGTGGGATACTTCTCCTGTTGCCTTATTCGTATTTGACTTTATTAAATGTTTGGGTAAAATTTTATAAAACAGTAATATAAACATTTATCAAAGCCGTTTATCTATTTTACGGAGGAATTAAATTCATCATAGAATTGGCACCAAATGTTGTTTAAAAAAAAGGATTTTCAATAGAGAATTGTTTTGAATCGATTCTGAATCGAATCGTTATCCACAAGAATCAAATTAAATTGTATAGATTCACAGCCCTATTTAAGAGGGTTCTAATCTTTTTATTGCTGTTAAGTAGAGGCAACACGGACATCAGCGTGGACCTACGTTAGCTTTATTTTTCAACTCACTTACGTAAACAACTTACGTGTAACATGTACCGTATTTTTCAGACTACAAGGCGCACTTAAAATCTTTTTTTTTCCTCCAAACTCGACAGTGCGGATAGGGGACACCTAATTTCTTTGGGCCTTTTTATTTGTGTGAAATGAGTTTTATACTATCCACAAATGTTTATTAGAGGCAACTGAACTGTTCTTGTTTAAGATGTTTCAGAGTTGATTCCATATAACCTTTGTGGATTATATGACCTGATGAATGACAATCAATATTTACACTATTTGACTCCAGGCAGAATTTAATTTGATGCGCAGGTTTTGGATTATTATGAATACATGGGATATTATTATTAATTGTTTGTGCAAAATACCTCAATTAACAGAATAAAACAAATTCTTGGTCTTAAATACAAATCGTTTCTGTTTAACAGAATAAAAATAAACATCTTTCTTTCTTTGTGCAGCTTTATGATAGAACAGGTCTCCAGTTTTCATCACTGTGAGAACTACTTTGACTAGAGACGTGAGATAATTGTGTTTTATTAATATGACTGACTTATTTTAATTGTGCTTCACTTATTAAAGAGATTTTCACTCAATTAGTGTGGTTATTTCTACAATGCTATATTGTGTTAATTCATCATTAAATAGAAGTATCATGTCTGAAGTGGACATTTATTAAAACACTAAGAGTTGAAGCAAATGCTATTTGACCCGTTGATGAGTTACTGTATTACCAGCTACATTTTAGACATGTGTAGTGTCACTATCATTAAGATAATAACAACTTGTATACACAATTAGTGTATTGAGAACAAGTCTTTATTATACTAACAACAGGAGAGAGTAGTGGTTGAATGACACTTAATACTACTACGTTAGCATGTGCCTCATTGACGTGATAGCCGCGTGTAGCTTTCCCGTTGGACAAAAACGATCTCAGAACTTCCATCCATCCATCCATCCATCTTCTTCCGCTTATCCGAGGTCGGGTTGCGGGGGCAGCAGCCTAAGCAGGGAAGCCCAGACTTCCCTCTCCCCAGCCACTTCGTCCAGCTTCTCCCGGGGGATCGCGAGGCATTCCCAGGCCAGCCGGGAGAGATAGTCTTCCCGACGTGCCCTGGGTCTTCCCCGTGGCCTCCTACCGGTCGGACGTGCCCTAAACACCTCCCTAGGGAGGCGTTCGGGTGGCATCCTGACCAGATGCCCGAACCACCTCATCTGGCTCCTCTCGATGTGGAGGAGCAGCGGTTTTACTTTGAGCTCCTCCCGGATGACAGAGCTTCTCACCCTATCTCTAAGGGAAAGCCCCGCCACCCGGCGGAGGAAACTAATTTTGGCCGCTAGTACCTGTGATCTTGTCCTTTCGGTCATAACCCAAAGCTCATGACCATAGGTGAGGATGGGAACGTATATCGACCGGTAAATCGAGAGCTTTGCCTTCCGGCTCAGCTCCTTCTTCACCACAACGGATCGATACAGCGTCCGCATTACTGAAGACGTCGCACCTATCCGCCTGTCGATCTCACGATCCACTCTTCCCTCACTCGTGAACAAGACTCCGAGGTACTTGAACTCCTCCACTTGGGGTAAGATCTCCTCCCCAACCCGGAGATGGCACTCCACCCTTTTCCGGGCAAGAACCATGGACTCGGACTTGGAGGTCCTGATTACCATCCCAGTTGCTTCACACTCAACTGCGAACCGAACCAGTGAGAGCTGCAGATCTTGGCCAGATGAAGCCATCAGGACCACATCATCTGCAAATAGCAGAGACCTAATCCTGCAGCCACCAAACCAGATACCCTCAACGCCTTGACTGCGCCTAGAAATTCTGTCCATAAAGGTTATGAACAGAATCGGTGACAAAGGGCAGCCTTGGCGGAGTCCAACCCTTTACTGGAAACGGGTCCGACTTACTGCCGGCAATGCGGACCAAGCTCTGACACTGATCATACAGGGAGCGGACCGCCACAATAAGACAGTCCGTTACCCCATACTCTCTGAGCATTCCCCACAGGACTTCCACAATTGTTAATTTTTCCTGTCACTGTGGTAAAAAGTCACCTTTGGAGTCTGATTATTCGAAGCTAGACTGATCAGTATAGCTAACTAGCTGGCTAGCTAGCTATATTGATCAGTCTAGCTAACTAGTTGGCTAGCTAGCTGCCTCCACGCTATAGCAGTGACAGCAGCTAAGGCAGAATGAACTGATGGCAGAAAAGTCAGGCGGCAATGAGTTTAACACGCTGGCATCCATTGGCTTACCTGTAGCAGACTTGTGAAATTAATGTCGTTCGAATGACTCTATTGATATTTTACAGAATCATTTTCACGGTTATAAGTATAGCTCGATATGAACGCGCACTTTTGTTTTTAATACAGGACGATTCCGTTTTTTCAAGGGACGGCCGGCAACCCTATAAGTGGTACACTCAAAGTTCAATATAATGCGGTCCTTGGGGTCCATAAAATACAAATCGCAGATTGGGGGGGTGGACCACTCCTTATGCATCAGTCAGTGATGTCTTGACGGCCCGACTTGTCTACATCATACTTGCCAACCTTGAGACCTCCGAATTCGGGAGATTGGGGATCGGGGGGGGGGGGTTAAAGTTTGGGGGGGGTGGGTTTGGTGGTAGCGGGGGTGTATATTGTAGCCTGGAAGAGTTAGGGCTGCAAGGGATTCTGGGTATTTGTTCTGTTGTGTTTATGTTGTGTTACGGTGCGGATGTTCTCCCGAAATGTGTTTGTCATTCTTGTTTGGTGTGGGTTCATATTTGTAACAGTGTTAAAGTTGTTTATACGGCCACCCTCAGTGTGACCTGTATGGCTGTTGATCAAATATGTCTTGCAGTCTCTTACGTGTACCTGCAGAAGCCGCATACAACATGTGACTGGGCCGGCACGCTGTTTGTATGATGAAAAAGCAAACGTGACGACAGGTTGTAGAGGACGCTAAAGGCAGTGCCATCACGGCACGCCCTTTATATTGTTGTCCGGGTGAAAATCGGGAGAAATTCGGGAGAATGGTTGCCCCGGGAGATTTTCGGGAGGAGCACTGAAATTCGGGAGTCTCTCTGAAAAATCAGGAGGGTTGGCAAGTATGGTCTACATGCAAGAGGATCCCTTGCTGACCACACTGTTCAGTTCAGTTTCAGTTTATTTGGAACATGCATACGATACGATGTAATGCATCACATATTTCCAGTTGTTTCATTAAATCACGTCCGAAAAGGAGTAGGAAGAATCTGAGTTTATTAAATCCTACCTCTTTTCATACCGTAGCAATTTTATCCCATTTCCTTGTTCTCTGTAACAGAACAGTGAATGAATAAATAATAAATAAATAATATACCATGGTAAGTAAACAAATATTAAATACATAAATAATCTTTATCTAAAAAAAAAATGGACTATGGACTGGGCTCTCCCATTATTAACCGTATCCACTCTGCATCCATTGCCCAAGGCTTCTCGTTGTTCCCATTGGGTTGAGTTTTTCCTTGCCCTGATGTGGGATCTGAGCCGAGGATGTTGTTGTCATTTGTACAGACCTTCGAGACATTTGTGATTAAGAGAGGGACAAGCGGTAGAAAATGGATGGATTTTTGAAATCCTTTTTTTTTTTTTTTTTTTTTTTTATGTTTTACCCTTTTCTTTGACGTTCGCGCTGCTGTTGGTCCAGCTGCGCTCCTTCGCCAAGTACTCTTTCTATTTTGTGTGACTAAGTATTTTATAGCCTTCTTTAGTCCTTCTCCAACACATTCT
The DNA here is from genome assembly GCF_033978685.3 of Nerophis lumbriciformis. Taxonomy (NCBI): domain Eukaryota; kingdom Metazoa; phylum Chordata; class Actinopteri; order Syngnathiformes; family Syngnathidae; genus Nerophis; species Nerophis lumbriciformis. Next base: position 47,911,477 of record NC_084553.2, on the reverse strand, counting down.
GTGGACATGTCGAATTTACAAAGCATTTGTTTTCTTCGTTTCACCGCTTCACTTTCTGCTAGCTAGTTGCTAATCTGGTTGCGCTAATATAAGCCTCGATCAAAGACAGCAATAACTCGACTCGGTTAAGGAAAAAAAAGTGAGTTTGTCTTCATGTTCTTTTTGCACCCTTCTCATGGAGAGGTTGTATCTTCTTGAGGTACATGCCCTCCCGGTAACAATTAGAGATGCTACCTCAGTAGAAGCATTTAAGTCCCATCTTAAAACTCATTTGTATACTCTAGCCTTTAAATAGCCCCCCTGTTAGACCAGTTGATCTGCCGTTTCTTTTCTTTTCTCCTCTGCTCTCCCCTTTTCCTTGAGGGGGGGGGGGGGCACAGGTCCGGTGGCCATGGATGAAGTGCTGGCTGTCCAGAGTCGGGACCCGGGGTGGACCGCTCGCCTGTGCATCGGCTGGGAACATCTCTGCGCTGCTGACCCGTCTCCGCTCGGGATGGTGTCCTGCTGGCCCCACTATGGACTGGACTCTTACTATTATGTTGGATCCACTATGGACTGGACTCTCACAATATTATGTCAGACCCACTCGACATCCATTGCTTTCGGTCTCCCCTAGAGGGGGGGGGTTACCCACATATGCGGTCCTCTCCAAGGTTTCTCATAGTCATTCACATCGACGTCCCACTGGGGTGAGTTTTTCCTTGCCCGTATGTGGACTTTGTACCGAGGATGTCGTTGTGGCTTGTGCAGCCCTTTGAGACACTTGTGATTTAGGGCTATATAAATAAAGATTGATTGATTGATACATGTCTGCCAGTTAGAGCAGGGGTCGGCAACCCAAAATGTTGAAAGAGCCATATTGGACCAAAAATACAAAAACAAATCTGTCTGGAGCCGCAAAAAATTAAAAGCCATATTACATACAGATAGTGTGTCATGAGATATAAATTGAATTAAGAGGACTTAAAGGAAACTAAATGACCTCAAATATAGCTACAAATGAGGCATAATGATGCAATATGTACAAATAGCTAGCCTAAATAGCATGTTAGCATCGATTAGCTTGCAGTCATGCAGTGAACAAATATGTCTGATTAGCACTCCACACAAGTCAATAACATCAACAAAACTCACCTCTGTGGAAAGTTTGGTGGACAAAATGAGACAGAAAAAGAAGTGGCATAAAACACGTCCTATAAAGTCGTAGAAAGTTATACATGTAAACAAACTACGGTGAGTTCAAGGACCGCCAAAATTAGTAGGACAAAACGGTGCTCGCCAAATACTCGAATCAGTGAAGCATGTTTAATATAAACAGTGTGCTTTGTAACAATTAGGGAGGCTTGTGTCATGTTTGTCCTCCTACAGAAACCATATTAAAACAAAAAAACGATTTTATTCCCCTCATCTTTTTCCATTTTTCATACATTTTTTAAAAAGCTCCAGAGAGCCACTAGGGCGGCGCTAAAGAGCCGCATGCGGCTCTAGAGCCGCGGGTTGCCGACCCCTGAGTTAGAGCAACTACGTAACTTTAGATGCTGTGGACACGCTTGTTAGAGTTCGCCGTATTGAACTAACAAGCCCAGTTTGTACGAAACCAGTGAAGTTGGCACGTTGTGTAATTCGTAAATAAAAACAGAATCCAATGATTTGAAAACAATGTTCAACTTATATTCCATTGAATAGACTGCAAAGACAAGATATTTAATGTTCGAACTGAGAAATGTAATATTTTTTTGCAAATAATCATTAACTGAGAAGTTAATGGCAGCAACACGTTGCAAAAAAGTTGGCACATGGGCATTTTTACCACTGTGTTACATAGCCTTTTCTTTTTAACAACACTCAGTAAACTGGGGAAACCAATTTTTGAAGCTTTTCAGGTGGAATTCTTTCCCATTCTTGCCTGATGTACAGCTTAAGCTGTTCAAAAGTCCGGAGTCTCTGATGTCGTATTTTAGGCTTCATATTGCGCCACACATTTTCAATGACAGGCAGGCCAGTCTAGTACCTGCACACTTTTACTATGAAGTGTATTAGCATTGTCTTGCTGAAAAGAGCAGGCGTGTTCATGATAACGTTGCTTGGATGGCAACATATGTTGCTCCAAAACCTGTATGTACCTTTCAGCATTAATGGCGCCTTCACGGATGTGTAAGTTACCCATCCCTGTGGCACTAATACACCCCCATACCATCACAGATACTGGCTTTTGAACTTTGCGCCTATAACAGTCCGGATGGTTCTTTTCCTCTTTGTTCCGGAGAACACGACGTCCACAGTTTCCAAAAACAATTTGAAATGTGGACTCATCTGACCACAGAACACATTTCCACTTTGAATCAGTCCATCTCAGATGAGCTCGGGCCAAGCGAAGCCGGCGGCTTTTTCCTGGGTGTTGTTGATAAATGGCTTTCGCTTTTCATAGTAGAGTTTTAACTTGCACATACAAATGTAGCGACGAACTGTAGTTACTGACAGTGGTTTTCTGAAGTGTTCCTGAGCCCATGTGGTGATATCCTTTACACACTGATGTCGCTTTTTGATGTCGCCTGAGGGATCGTGCAGTGATTACTCCAGATTCTCTGAACCTTTTGGTATTATTACGGACCGTAGATCAGAATCAGAATAGTTTTATTGCCATTGTTTGAGAACGGGTTCACAAACTAGGAATTTTTCTTGGTGCAATCGTGCAACATAAAACACATATAACACAGATTTGGTAATAACAAGAGCTGTAACTGAGCTATCAGATCTTGTTGTAGATGGTGAAATCCCTAAATTCCTTGCAATAACTGGTTGAGAAATGTTATTCTTAAACTGTTGGACAGTTTGCTAATGCATTTGTTCACAATGACAGATGCTGGCTTTTCAACTTTTGCGCCTATAACAGTCCAGATGGTTCTTTTCCTCTTTGTTCCGGAGGACACGACGTCCACAGTTTCCAAAAACAATTTGGAATGTGGACTCGTCAGACCACAGAACACATTTCCACTTTGCATCAGTCCATCTTAGATGAGCTCGGGCCAAGCGAAGCCGGCGGCTTTTTCCTGGGTGTTGTTGATAAATGTCTTTCGCTTTGCATAGTAGAGTTTTAACATTAAATAAATAAATGGGTTATACTTGTATAGCGCTTTTCTACCTTCAAGGTACTCAAAGCGCTTTGACAGTATTTCCACATTCACCCATTCACACACACATTCACACACTGATGGCGGGAGCTGCCGTGCAAGGCGCTAACCAGCAGCCATCAGGAGCAAGGACACAACGGACGTGACTAGGATGGTAGAAGGTGGGGATTGAACCCCAGTAACGGCCACTCTACCAACTTCGCCACGCCATCCCCACAAAGTGGTGACTCTCGCCTCATCCTTGTTTGTGAATGACTGAGCATTTCATGGAAGCTGCTTTTATACCCAATCATGGCACCCACCTGTTCCCAATTAGCTTATTCACCTGTGAGATGTTCCAAATAAGTGTTTGATGAGCATTCCTCAACTTTCTCAGTCTTTTTTGCCACTCGTGCCAGCTTTTTTGAAACATGTCGCATGCGTCAAATTCCAAATGATCGAATATTTGCAAAAAATAACAACATTTTTCAGTTTAAACCTTAAGAATCTTGTCTTTGCAAACTATTCAACTGAATATAGGTTGAAAGGGATTAGTAAATCATTGTATTCTGTTTTTATTTACGATTTACACAACGTGCCAATTTCACTGGTTTTGGTTTTTTTTTAGTAGCCGTAAACTTAGCTATGGTGAGCCAGCTAAGACGCACACCATCCCAGTTTATTGGACACACTACACCGCGGGGTAAACGGGTGAAAATTTGGGGTCCGTGGCACGATTGCTATTATATTGGGTCGCACTATATCGAATTGCGAAACCTGCGATGAGGTGGCGACTTGTCCAGGGTGTACCCCGCCTTCCGCCCGATTGTAGCTGAGATAGGCTCCAGCGCCCCCTGTGACCCCGAAGGGAATAAGCGGTAAAAAATGGATACAAAAATGGATGGGATGGATGGATATATCGAATTTTGCGTGTAATGCACATTGAGAAGCTGGATTCATGTTGGTGGGTTTTAGCTGGATCCAGGCCATTACCACTGTTTGGCACACATTTACTCTGCATGGAGAACTGGAATTTACACTGTACTATTAAACTGCGATTTTTAATAAGATTTGTACTTAGTTGCTGTTTCTAATCATCATCTCGCACAAGCCAGCCTCATGCTCATTTGGGTTGACATTGCATATATAATTTGGGATAACAAGTTTTAATAAAACACCCTCTTCATGCTTCATTTCCACTGATCACCAGCTGCAGGGTCAATTGAATAATTAAGGATTTAATTAAGCTTTACAGTCTAGTCCAAGGCAAGCACCATGAGTATCAGCAGCAGATCAAAATCAGAGCCGGGCCAGAATTTAGAAGCTGGAACTTCCGAAGAGGCTAAACTATGTGATCTCCTGTTCCACTCCACATTGTTGGGTTTTTTCTCCGCTTGCCGTATTATACTGCGGATTTCCCGGCCAATCCCTCGAGGTATGCAGCATTGCGGGCCGCCTCGTCCTTTTTTTGGACTGCTCATCATTGCCAAAGCGTGCAATACAATACCCACCATCGACTTATTGGAGAGCTGCTACTGCCTGCACTGGGTCCACCGTGTAGCTCCGGCTAATTTCACTCAATGGTGCATGAGTAAATGTTAGATGAAGCCAGTGAACCCTGCAATATGAGAATATTGTCAGCGTCACTGCGGGCTTCCATCTGTTAATGCACTTTTGGACAGTCTATTGAGATGCTAAATAATTTAATTGGCGCTATCATTCCGGCGCAAAGCTATTTAAAAGCGGAAGGGAAGTCATTGAAAGATCAATGTGCTGTTGAGAGCGTTTGCGGTGATAAGTCAAATAGGAGGACTTAATAAAGCAACAATGTGAAATAATTTGACGGTAATTTTGAATCAATATTAAAACCCCATGCACCAAATTTGATCAATCAATCAATCAATGTTTATTTATATAGGCCTAAATCACAAGTGTCTCAAAGGGCTGCACAAGCCACAACGGCATCCTCGGTACAGAGCCCACATCAGGGCAAGGAAAAACTCACCCCAGTGGGACGTCGATGTGAATGACTATGAGAAACCTTGGAGAGGACCGCATATGTATGTTGAGTGGGTCTGACATAATATTGTGAGAGTCCAATTCATAGTGCAGTGTTTTTCAACCTTTTTTGAGCCAAGGCACATTTTTTGCATTGAAAAAATGCGGTGGCACACCACCAGCAGAAATCATTCAAAAATGAAACTCAGTTGACGGTAAAAAGCTGTTGTCGCAATTGTTGGATATGACTTTAAAGCATAACCAAGCATGTATCACTATAGCTCTTGTCTCAAAGTAGGTGCACTGTCACAACCTGTCACATCACGCCCTGACTTATTTTGAGATTTTTGCTGTTTTCCTGTGTGTAGGGTTTTAGTTCTTGTCTTACGCTCCTATTTTGGTGGCTTTTTCTCTTTTTTTGGTGTTTTCCTGTAGCAGTTTCCCGTAGATATTTCCCGCATCTACTTTGTTTTAGCAATCAAGAATGTTTCAGATGTTTTTATCCTTCTTAGTGGGGACATTGTTCATTTTTCATGTCATGTTCGGATGTACTTTGTGGACGCCGTCTTTGCTCCACAGTAAGTCTTTGCTGTCGTCCAGCATTCTGTTTTTGTTTACTTTGTAGCCAGTTCAGTTTCAGTTTTGTTCTGCATAGCCTTCCCTAAGCTTCAATGCCCTTTCTTAAGGGCACTCACCCTTTTGTTTATTTTTAGTTTAAGCATTAGACACCTTTTTACCTGCACACTGCCTCCCGCTGTTTCCAACATCTACAAAGCAATTAGCTACCGGCTGCCACCTACTGATATGGAAGAGTATTACACGGTTACTCTGCCGAGCTCTAAACAGCACCGACACTCAACAACAACACATCATTTGCAGACTATAATTACTGGTTTGCAAAAAAATATTTTTAACCCAAATAGGTGAAATTAGATAATCTCCCACGGCACACCAGACTGTATCTCATGGCACACTAGTGTGCCGCGGCACAGTGGTTGAAAAACACTGCCATAGTGGATCCAACATAATAGTAAGAGTCCAGTCCATAGTGGTGCTGTCACGCCAAATTTCTTCCCCCTCCAAAAACCTTCCCCCCTCCATTTACTTCCGGGGTCATTTCCTCTTACTTACGTCATTTCCTCTTACGTCATTGACAGCGATCGATAACACTTTGACTGCCCGTCGCTGGAAGGATACTTGTTTTTTTTTATTTTATTTTTATTTTTGAAAATATAGCGTTAACAAAACGTCTGTATTAATCGGACAAATTAACTTGAGGATATTCCTGACTGCACATTTGACGGAGAATTAAACGATTTTTGATTCGTTTTCCACGAGTCAACACTAGTTCAGGGTTAATTTTTCTTTCAGACGGATGGGTTTTAGGTTGATATTGTTGGCAAACACGATTTACTGAGATTCACTCTAACTTCGAGTAAGGACTTACCTTTACTGTATGCGGCTGGTCCGTGGTAGCCCAATATTGAGACGTGAGTTGGAGCAGTTTTTAGCAAATAATAAAAATAATTGCCAACAACCCCGATAATAACCCTGACATGACTTTGAATTCTCTACAATTATAAACTTTGCCCTCCGTGTCAAGTCACTTTCCATATGTCAGGCCTTGGACTAGGGTGTGTTTGTTTTCCCGAGATGCAAGTAAAGCTGGACTGGTCATGGCGTGAAGGTAAATACATATTTATTTATAACACTCAAAGGAACAAAAAGCGCGCTCAAGGCGGAAGTACAAACTTGCCTAACGAAAACAAAAGACTTGCACGTGGGCAAAAAACTGTGAACAATTAAACAAAAACACTAACTGTGGCATTAATAGAAAAAAACTTACTTGGACATGGCATGAAGTGCGCAGAGGTAGACAGAGTGTGACAGGGGTATGAATGCGGGATTTCGCCAGAACGACGAACTGAAAACAATGAACTTAAATACTACCGACATGATTAACGAAAACAGGTGCATGACTCAAAACGTGAAACAGGTGCGTGACGTGACAGGTGAAAACTAATGGGTTGCTATGGTGACAAACAAGAGTGCCCAATGAGTCCAAACGTGGAACAAGTGAAACTAATGGGTAATCATGGAAACAAGACAAAGGAGTGAAAAGCCAGAAACTAAAGAGTCCAATAACTAAACTAAACAAAACATGACTGAAACAAAACATGATTACACAGACATGACACCATAATGAGCCAATTATCAGTTGAGGTATAATTGAAGCTGCCTAATAATAAGTATATGCCCAATTGTTTGTCCATAATGTAAATAGCACTGCACATATGTACCTCAGTGAAGTCAGATGACCCGTGGTCAGACAAACGACAATATTTAGAATAAGAACATAAAATTAAAGAAAAACCTTGGGTATTTCTTCAAGACTTTAAAATGAGGCAAAAAACTGCAATGTAAAATGACTTTTTATTGTTTACAAATTTTTTTGTTCCAAACATTGTTAAAGTACAGACATTTAACAGTATTATATATTAATTAATATTTTTTGCACGTTACCACGAAGACAGAAGTTCCCAGCAGCGGCCCTAACACTCCGCCTGGAATTTTTCGAAGCCTGCTGGTGTTTGACATAAGTCCCCTGGGAAAGATAAAGACAAATGTCATTCTGTGACACCACCATTTTCAGGAGATTTGGATTCTATCGATCGCTGTCAATGACGTAAGAGGAAATGACGTAAGTATAAGGAAATGACGTAAGAGGAAATGACCCCAGAAGTAAATGGGGGGGGGGGGGGGGGGGTTTGTAGGGGGAAGAAATTTGGCATGACAGGGCCAGCAGGAAACCATCCCGACCGATGCACAGGCGAGTGGTCCACCCCGGGTCCCGACTCTGGACAGCCAGCACTTCATCCATGGCCACCGGACCTGTGTGTCTCCCCCTCCACAAGGGAGAGGGGGGAGCACAGGAGAAAGGAAAAGAAACGGCAGATCAACTGGTCTAAAAAGGGGGGGCTATTTAAAGGCTAGAGTATACAAATGAGTTTTAAGATGGGACTTAAATACTTCTATTTAGAGGAAATAAATATGTTTACATATATTAGCCGTACCGTACCATTAGCCGCATATATAGACCGGTACGAAATATTTTATAATTGTTTATTTTCATGCCGTAATTGTTTCCAATCAGTGGCTGCCACACGGCAGTAAAACGGCTAATCAAACAAAACAGAGGTCATTGTCATGAACCCACTAGCTGCGGAAGCTATCTCTCCAATCAGCTAAACAGACTCCATAACTCCACGGTAATGTTTTGGCAAATTTACAAAACTGAAACAATACAGAAAGAATGCTGTTGCAAGTCAAAAACACAAGAGACATATTCGCTAATGCTAACGACGCATTACATTACGATAGCACATTTTTTAAATTGAATTGAAGTATTTATTTCAAACCTACACAGTACAACAACACATTTTTTTTTACATCTTGGCAGAGACATTTGTGCAAGGCTGGAAAAGGGGTTGGATGAAGCAGATGCTTATAATATTGCAACCACTCAATGTGCATGAAAACACTCCTACAGACATCACACACGGGACGGTTTATTAAGTAGGAATTGTTTGAGTTACATTGTAAAACGTACAAACGTTGCTTGCAGTGATAAATAAATAATCCTTTCAAGCAGAAACGCTATGGACGAACAGTTGACAAAACGGGATCTGATTACGGTACAAGGCACACAACAGGAAGTACATTTTCAACCGGCAGCACCGAACTTGTCCAAAAGATGGCGCCATAGCACAAACAAATAACACACCTTTTCAGTGTCTGTCGGTGTTTCATGAAAACTATATGTTGAACACAAAACATTGTGGCCGTCAGCGAAGAAAAATCCACAAATTAGCCACACCGTTTTATAAGCCGCAGGTTACAAAGCATAGCAAAAAAGTAGCTGCTTGTAGTCTGGAAAATATGGTAAAAGCTTTTGCATTATGTTATTGGTACACAAGCTTGAACCAGCCAGGACATCTGTGCTAATGTTGGACTTGTGTACAGTGTCAGCAAAGCTAACACCATAAAAGTACAAACCCCGTTTCCATTTGAGTTGGGAAATTGTGTTAGATGTAAATATAAACGGAATACAATGATTTGCAAATCCCTTTCAACCCATATTCAGTTGAATGCACTACAAAGACAAGATATTTGATGTTCAAACTCATAAACTTTTTTTTTTTTTTTGCAAATAATAAATAACTTCGAATTTCATGGCTGCAACACGTGCCAAAGTAGTTGGGAAAGGGTATGTTCACCACTGTGTTACATGGCCTTTCCTTTTAACAACACTCAGTAAACATTTGGGAACTGAGGAGACACATTTTTTAAGCTTCTCAGGTGGAATTATTTCCCATTCTTGCTTGATGTACAGCTTAAGTTGTTCAACAGTCCGGGGGTCTCCGTTGTGGCATTTTAGGCTTCATAATGCGCCACACATTTTCAATGGGAGACAGGTCTGGACTAAAGGCAGGCCAGTCTAGTACCCGCACTCTTTTACTATGAAGCCACGTTGATGTAACACGTGGCTTGGCATTGTCTTGCTGAAATAAGCAGGGGCGTCCATGGTAACGTTGCTTGGATGGCAACATATGTTGCTCCAAAACCTGTATGTACCTTTCAGCATTAATGGCGCCTTCACAGATGTGTAAGTTACCCATGTATTGGGCACAAATACACCCCCATACCATCACAGATGCTGGCTTTTCAACTTTGCGCCTATAACAATCCGGATGGTTCTTTTCCTCTTTGGTCCGGAAGACACGACGTCCACAGTTTCCAAAAACAATTTGAAATGTGGACTCGTCAGACCACAGAACACTTTTCCACTTTGTATCAGTCCATCTTAGATGAGCTCAGGCCCAGCAAAGCCGACTGCGTTTCTGGGTGTTGCTGATAAACGGTTTTCGCCTTACATAGGAGAGTTTTAACTTGCACTTACAGATGTAGCGACCAACTGTAGTTACTGACAGTGGGTTTCTGAAGTGTTCCTGAGCCCATGTGATGATATCCTTTACACACTGATGTCGCTTGTTGATGCAGTACAGCCTGAGGGATCGAAGGTCACGGGCTTAGCTGCTTACGTGCAGAGATTTTTCCAGAGTCTCTGAACCCTTTGATGATATTACGGACCGTAGTTGGTGAAATCCCTAAATTCTTTGCAATAGCTGGTTGAGAAAGGTTTTTCTTAAACTGTTCAACAATTTGCTCACGTATTTGTTGACAAAGTGGTGACCCTCGCCCCATCCTTGTTTGTGAATGACTGAGCATTTCATGGAATCTACTTTTATACTCAATCATGGCACCCACCTGTTCCCAATTTGCCTGTTCACCTGTGGGATGTTCCAAATAAGTGTTTGATGAGCATTCCTCAACTTTATCAGTATTTATTGCCACCTTTCCCAACTTCTTTGTCACGTGTTGCTGGCATCAAATTCTAAAGTTAATGATTATTTGCAGGAAAAAAAATGTTTATCAGTTTGAACATCAAATATGTTGTCTTTGTAGCATATTCAACTGAATATGGGTTGAAAATGATTTGCAAATCATTGTATTCCGTTTATATTTACATCTAACACAATTTCCCAACTCATATGGAAACGGGGTTTGTATCTTGATGTTTAGGGAAAACAACGACTATTAATGGAGGTGTAGCTTTAAGAACGTTGCGACAGCTGCCGTAAAGGAGGTGCGTTGCTAGCCTGGTTGCTATGTTTCCGGTTGGTCGTAAAAGTGTTCGTCATGTGTTTGTACCCTGCTCAAATCTCTCAGTAAAAGTTATTCATTGGATTATACCTTTTGTTTTGAACTTTATTACACCTTGGAGTGCTTTTTCCGGTCCATTGTTTTTCCTGCTTTCCCTATCTGCGCCTAATGACTGAGCTACGTGACGTCATTTCTTGTGATGTCTCATGTGGCATTTCTGGTCGAGACGGGATTCGTTCCCAGGGATTCGAATAAAGAACCAACTCTTTTTCTTTACTATAGTGGTCTCGATAACGGGTACCGGTTCTCAAAAAGTGATTCGAGTCCGAGGACTCGTTTCTTTTCTTATCGAACAACCGGGAAAATCGGTTTCGAGTATCATCCCTAGGCAAAGCTATCCTCGATTTACGGCCTGATCTACGAAAGGTTTGCCTGTGCTAACTCGATAGCAAACTTTATAGCTCAAGTACAGCTGATCTACTACGGATTGCGTCTTCTAAGTGAGCGTAACAATGAGCGCAATTGCTTCAACGTGTCTGTCTTTATCTATATGCAGAATACATGCTTATTATCAGAACACCCATAATACTGGGAGGGGGAGATGCAAATATAATAATTTAGCACTCGCAATTTAATGTATCAAGTCTTTTGAAAAACTTCTTGGAACATGCATTTTCTTGAAACTGGATCATTTCAGATACACCATTACAACATCCCGGTGCCTTTGACGTGCTAAGAATAGATTCTGTTGTCTGGATCGCACATCTGTATAGCCCTTAAAGGATTGTACATATTATATTTTCCACAACACAACAAAACACTACAGGTTTGACAACACGGTCATCATTTAAACAGGGCGGTCTGCATCACTTTCGCAGTTGTTTTCAATTGTACACAGAGTTTTCATAGATCAAACACAACTTTATAGCTTGCAGCACTTGTTATTTGGATCTTAGTAGATCAGGCGCGTATAGTTTTTCCTGTTCCGCTACCCCAGGCCTGGGCAATTATTTTGACTCGGGGGCCACATTCAGAGAAAAAAATGTGTCTGGGGCCGGTATATCTATTTTTAGGAACACTAATACAAAACCTCACAATAATGTCTGATTGAATGCTAAAAACGTTATGACAGGCCGCCTTTAAAAACGTAATGTAATTGTACATGTTTCTATGAACGATAAGACACTGAATATTGACAAAATATGAATGTCACACCCCCTTTCGATCAACATATTTTACAATTGAGTGAAACGCGTCAAAAATGCAACAAACAGTGAAATATGAACGCGAAGGGTACAAAATAAACCCACCTACAATCTGACATGTCTGATACATCACTAAAATTTAGAACTTTGTTGTGAAAATCTCCTTCCGCGTCTGTGGAAACGCTTCCCACCCACACTGCTTGGTGCCTCGTCTGAGCTGCTGTGACGTAGATTACCATAGTAACTAATTCGATTACCATAGTAACTGGTATATCATCCAAAAGCGCAGATTCCAACCATTGAAATACTTTGTATAGTTCAAGACTTACGGTCGTTAGAAAACATCACTGCACATCATAATGGCAGCTACACTTCTAAAAAGATCTAAAAAAAAATATTTGGGAATGTCCGGCGGGCCAGATTGAAAAGCTTAACGGGCCGCATGTGGCCCCGGGGCCTTAATTTGCCCAGGCCTGCGCTACCCAAAGACTCACGGTCACCCCCCCGAGTTATGCTAGTAGTTTTATTGCTTTATCAGGTCTTTCCTCTTTCTAAATAAACACCATAAACACCCACACACACGGCAGCATGTAATCAATCGTAATCATATTCCGACTGCAACTTAATGTCAACGTCTGCTTCCCAGCATGAACATTCCCTTCACATACACACTTATACACGCACACACACACACCTAGCCGATCTGATTTAGTGTTTTGTACACGTTGTGCTGACACCGAAAATCACGCCACGCGTCACAGCACCTGATGAATAGACCTGATGTGAACTTATAGTCAGGTTGTAATCCTGTGATATATGCAGGTTACAAAGCTGTTTGAAGGCCGATTATGCATATAGCTGCATTCCTGGAGCCTCGCCCGAGTCGCACATGCATATATATGTGTATGTGTATATGTATGAGTGTAGTCTATCAGGCGATGCGCAGTCGGCTGCCGAATTTATTAGGACTCCTCACACATACTTAAAGTTGCCGTATGAAGCCAACATGTCGCTTCTCTTCAGGCCTGATTTCATTGCTATGGATGGCATCGCTCCCCATCAATAAAAGTCCACTGTGATTGGTCCCCTGCGGTGTTGCTTTGCCACACAAGTGATAACACAACACAGCACTACAGGGCCCAGATAGTTGAGGGTGCCAGGGGTCAAATGAGTGCATGTTGATTTTTTAATGAAACACATCTTCGTTTTAATAAATGAATGCAAGAAAACTATAGATTGCACGGATCTGACCCAAAATGGCCAAGGTAGCTGAGGTCGAAGGTCATATCTCTGCAAACGTATTCCGTTAAGTGTAATTTTAGTTTGAATAAGTACCGTATTTTTCGGACTATAAGTCGCAGTTTTTTTCATAGTGTGATTTATATATGTTTTTTTCCTTCTTTATTATGCATTTTCGGCAGGTGCGACTTATACTCCGAAAAATACGGTAAGCGGTTGAGTCGCTATGGTCAAACATTTATTGAAATTTCATCTGGTTAGATTATAACATTTTATCACCCCCAGACTTTTTTCTTGTAGACATTTAAATTGATTCTACAAAAATAATGTTGTTGTATGACTTCATTTTCAAATTATTGCTATTGTATTCTTCTATAATTTTCCTGGTGAAATTACAGCTTTGTCCTTCCAATATTATGACTTAAATTTATTTTATTCTGCACATTATTAACTTCCTTCACAAAAGTACAACTTTATTGTTAGAAAATTATGACTTTTTTTTTTTAAAACCCCTAATCTTTAACTTCTTTTTTCCAAAATAAAAAAAAATGAAAATATTTAATTTACATTCTTGTCAAACCTACACAAAAACTACAGTTTGCCCTTGTAAAATACATAACATTTTACAATTATTCTCATAAAATTACACATTTTTATCCATATTTGTGTTATGTAAGATTTACAGTTTATTCATATAAAATTATAACTTTGCTGTCATGATTTTTGCAGTTAATCAAATGTCGTAAAATTCAGATTTTTGTAATGTTTACATAAAATTGTGACATAATTTTACATTAATTAATTTTTGTATTATTAATATTTTGTTTTATATTTGACTACAAATTACAACTTATTTCACATAATTGTTCTACTTTTTTATTCAATTTGTACTAGTATTGTTTTCAATATTTTAAACTATTTTTCAAAAAAAAAACTGCTTGGCCAAGGACGGGGTGATTATGGATCTCTACTACCCCAAATGCATCATTTCCCCCCAAAATTGTTACCACAAATGTACAAAACCCAAAACCAGTGAAGTTGGCACATTTTGCAAATCTTAAATAAAAGCAGAATACAATGATTTGCTAATCCTTTTCAACCTTGAATAGTTTGCAAAGACAAAATACTTAATGTTCAAACTGGAAAACTTTGTTATTTTTTTGCAAATATTAGCTCATTTGGAATTTGATGCCTGTGACATGTTTCAAAAAAGCTGGCACAAGTGGCAAAAATGACTGAGAAAGTTGAGCAATGCTCATCAAACACGTATTTGGAACATCCCACAGGTGAACAGGCTAATTGGGAACAGGTGGGTGCCATGATTGGGTATAAAAGCAGCTTCCATTAAATGCTCAGTCATTCACAAACAAGGATGGGGCGAGGGTCACCACTTTGTGAACAAATGAGTGAGCAAATTGTCCAACAGTTTAAGAACAACATTTCTCAACGAGCTATTGCAAAGAATTTAGGGATTTCACCATCTACGGTCCGTAATGTTATCACAAAGTTTAGAGAATCTGGATGAATCACTGCACGTTAGTGATGATATTACGGACCTTCGATCCCTCGGGCAGTACTGCATCAAAAAGCAACATCCGTGTGTAAAGGATATCACCACATGGGCTCAGGAACACTTCAGAAAATCACTGTCAGTCACTGCAGTTAGTCGCTACATCTGTAAGTGCAAGTTAAAACTCTACGATGCAAAGCAAAAGCCATTTATCAACATCACCCTGAAATGCTTCCGACTTCGCTGGGCTCGAGCTCATCTAAGATGGACTGATATAAAGTGAAAAAATAAATGTTCTTTGGTCTGACGAGTTCACATTTCAAATTGTTTTTGGAAACTTCGAACGTCGTGTCCTCCGGCCAAAGGGGGAAAAGAACCATCCGGATTGTTCTAGGCGCAAAGTTCAAAAGCCAGTATCTGTGATGGTATGGGAGTGTATTAGAGCCCAAGGCATGGGTAATTTACACATCTGTGAAGGCACCATTGATGCTGAAAGGTACATACAGGTTTTGGAGTAACATATATTGCCATCCAAGCAATGTTATCAAGGACGCCCCTTCTTATTTCATCAAAACAATGCCAAGCCACATGTTACAACAGCGTGTTGTATTAAAATGTCTTATGACTATGTAATATTGTCAGGTGTGTGATTTTTAATTATCATTGTGTTGTTAATACTGTCTCTGGTAAAAGCTAATTTGAAAAAAAAGTTTGGATTGGACAGAAATTAGTTGTTTATTGAGGTGACAAAGCAACAACAGGGCTGGTTGTGTAAAAACAACAACAACAAGCTGAGATAAGCACAAATCACAGCGTTCCCTAGCGATTAGGCACGCTTCTTCGCTACTAAAGGGATTTAAAGGCACGATAATAGAGATAAACATGACACATTAATAATATTGTTATGTTAATTAAATGCAAGAGGATTAACAACAACAACAGCAGCAGCAGTAAACAGCAGACAGACAGACAGACAGGGGGTTCTGACATTTTTCCAAAAGGCGTTCTTTATTAATACATGAATTTGGGCACTCCCTCAAACGGATCATAAATTGGGTGGGGGGGGAAACCGCATAACTTGAAAGGTGCTGAAAATAACACACACAATATTTAAATATGTGTTTCCTGGTTCCTTAACTCTGCCTCATTTTTCATTCACGACAACATGTGCTCACCTTGCAGAGCTAAGGGCTCGTTATGATTGAAACATTTTACGCAGGCTTTGCAATGTATGAACTTTACCGGGTTGCTCAAGAAGCGCCATGACGCCATAGAACCTGCACATGCACGTATTCCGTCTTGTCAGTCAGCCTGTTTATTACAATGTATTTCATTTTGTTACTTGTCATGCATATTTATTAGTTTGCTTGTCATCCCACTGAATTGATGGCACAACTTTGTTATCGCGCCGCAGGTAGCATTTCAGAATTGATAAGACAGAACTTGATCAATACAGGAAAGATAAATGCAAAGGAAGCTTCGGTCAAAAGTCCAATTGGGAACGTTTTTGGACATATTCTCTACATTATACCAAAATTAGAACATATTAAGTGTTTCAACTTAATTCCAATAAAGTGGCATTATTTCATAGTAATTTTGAGACTTTATTGTCAAATTTGTTGTTATTTTTCTTTGTAAATTGAATCTATTGGCAGAACATTGTGATATTACTATCAATTATGATATTTAATTCTTGCAAAAATTGAGAGTTTATTATTTTTGATTTTGTTTTTTTTCCATTCATTTTAACTACAAAAATCACACATAATGTTAATCAATCTAAAAAAAGAAAATAGAGCAACCCAAACTCCAACCCAACCCAGCTTTATTGTAATATTGAAATTTTATTGATAAACTGCCGGTGTCCGATGCAACTTCTTCACTTCATTAATTAACTTCATATTAAGCCTTAAATATTTGATACCGATATTGATCAAATATGACACCAACACAAAGTATACATACTTTGGTTAGTTTGTAGTGTAGAATGTTAGATAAGGCTTGATCAAATGCTGTCTTTATGCTAAAGTTGAGTGGTAATTGTTTTGGCCACAATAATTAATTAAATTAATGTTATAACACAGATGATGCGGACACATTTGTTACTTGATGCTTTCTAATACTGCCTTGAAGACTTTGTATCTGTAAGTAATATGCAACAATAATTATTTGGTGCTTATTTATTCAGAAAGTTTTAGACTGCAGTATTGTTCCATTAAGGATACCTTAAGTATGTCTAGCTAGCAAGGATCAACACCCACATTTGTAGTATCACCCAAAATGTATGCAAAGTATCCAAACAACAGAAGAATAAGTGTTTATTACATTTTAACCAAAGTGTAAGATAGAACATGTTAAAACAGAAAGTAACCAAATAGTAGAATTTGCAATTCTGGTAGGAATTGCGTGTGAATGCCCAATGTGCGCAACCTACCGATACACGTAAGTGGAACTGAAATGTTTGAATGTCCAGGGTGAGTGGAGTGTGTGGGTGTTGGAATGGTTCAAAGCGGATGGGAAATGTGGTATATGCAGGCGATTGTGTATTTCCCTTTCATTGTCAATGGGGAGAAAATTGCTGGGAAAACTGGGAATTTTGGAAAGAGAAACATTTTTTTGCATTTGATATATATCGGAAGAGCATAGTGGGTGGATGGTTGAAAGGTCGGATTCGGGTTTAAAAAATGCGAACAATTTTGAGAATTTAGGGCATTGTAGAACTATGAATACTTCCCTTCATTTGAATGGGAGTTTCCTAGAAATGTGGGGATTTCTAGAAAACCGGGCATTTTTGAAAATAAAGATAATACCACAATTGTGCTAGATGATATGGATAGGTTGGTGTTGGAATTTTTTCGAAATGGTTGAACAATGTTGACGTAATAACAGTTTGAATTTGAATTGGTATATTGGAATTCCTGGAATTTGAGGAAAACCGGGAATTTGTACAACAAAAAAAAGAGAATTGTTTTCCCAACTAAGAGGAATGTTTTGAAGTTGCCGTTGTCAAAAAACGGTTGAAAAATGTGGACTATGAAAACATTTCAGGAAGAGGTGAAAATAGGGCTTTGGAAAACTGGAAAATCTGTGAATTCCTGGAAATTTTTTAACGTGGAAATTAGTAGTTGGATTGTGCAAGGTGAGTGGAGTGTGTGGATGGTGGAACGGTTTGAATCGGATGGGAAATGTGGTATATGATTGTATATTTCCCTTTCATTGTCAATGGGGAGAACATTGCTGGGAAAACCGGGATATTTGGGGAAAGATAAAAACGTTTTTGAGTTCGATATATCAGAAGAGCAGTGTGGGTGGATGGTTTGAAAAGTTGGAATCGGGTTTAAAAAATGCCAAATATTTTGAGAATTTAGGGTATTGTAGAACTATGAATATGTTCATTCATTTGAATGGGAGTTTCCTAAGCATTTAGAGATTTTAGGAAACCCGGGAATTTTTGAAAATAAAGATAATACCACAATTGTCCTCGATGATATGCATACGTTGGTGTTGGAATTTTTTCGATATGGTTGAAAATTGTTGACGTAATAATAGTTTGAATTTCAATTGGTTTTTCGGAACTTCTGGAATTTGAGGTAAACCGGGAATTTGTGCCAAAAAACAAAAACGTTTGTCCCAACTTAGAGTAATGTTTTGAAGTTGGCGTTGTCAAAAACGGTTGAAAAATGTGGACTATGAAAACTTTTCAGGAAGAAGGGAAAATAAGGCTTTGGAAAACCGGACATTCTGGGAATTCCTGGAAAATGTTCTAACTTGGAAATTAGTAGTTGGATTCTGCAAGGTGAGTGGAGTGTGTGGATGGTGGAACGGTTCCTATCGGATGGGAAATGTGGTATATGCAGGCGATTGTATATTTCCATTTCATTGTCAATAAGAAGACAATTGCTGGGAAAACCGGGAATTTGGGGAAAGAGAAAACATTATTTGCGTTCAATATATCGGAAGAGTAGTGTGGGTAGATGGTTGAAAGGTCGGAATCGGGTTTAAAAATGGGAAACATTTTGAGAATTTAGGGCATTGTAGAACTATGAATACTTCCATTCATTTGATTGGGAGTTTCCTAGAAATTTGGGGATTTCATTAACACCGGGAATTTTTGAAAATAAATATAACACGAAAATTGTCCTAGATGATATGAATAGGTTGGTGTTAGAATTTTTTTTCCGAATTGGTTGAAAAATGTTGACGTAATAACAGTTTGAATTTCAATTGGTATTTCGGAATTCTTGGAATTTTGGGAAAACCGGCAATTTGTACAAAATAATAATAATAATAATAAGTTGGAATGGACAAAAACGGTTGAAAAATGTGGACTATGAAAACTTTTCAGGAAGAAGTGAAAATAGGGCTTGGGAAAACCGGAAATTTTGGGAACTCCTGGAAAAAATTTTAACGTGGGAATTAGTAGTTGGATTGTAAAAGGTGAGTGGAGTGTGTGGATGGTGGAACGGTTCGAATCGGATGGGAAATGTGGTATATGCAAGCAATTGTATATTTCTCTTTCATTGTCAATGGGGACAAAATTGCTGGGAAAACCGTGATTTTGGGAAAGACAAAACATTTTTTTTGCGTTCTTTATATCGTAAGAGCAGTGTGGGTGGATGGTTGAAAGGTCGGAATCGGGTTTAAAAATTGTAGAACTATGAATGCTTCCATTCATTTGAATGGGATTTTTTTAGAAATGTGAGGATTTGGGGAAAACTGGGAATTTTTGAAAATAAAGATAATACCACAATTGTCCTAGATTATATGATAGGTTGGTGTTGGAATGTTTTCGAAATGGTTGAAAAATGTTGACGTAATAATAATTTGAATTGGTATTTCGGAATTCCTTGAATTTTGGGAAAACAGGGAATTTTTACGAAAAAAACTAAAACTTTAGTTGTCAAAATTAAGAGGAATTTTTTGAAGGTGGAATGGTCAAAAATGGTGGAAAAATGTGGACAGTGAAAACTTTCCAGGAAAAAGTGAACATAGGGCTTTGGAAAACCAGTACATTTTGGGAATTCCTAGACATTTTTTGTTTTTTGGAAAATATAGCTGGACTGTCCAAGGCGAGTGGAGTGTGTGGATGGTGCAACGGTTCCAATCGGTTGAGAAATGTGGGAATTGTGCAAGATAAAACAATTGCCCATGTTATGAGCCGTTGCCCGGATCCTGTTTTGTTTAATTTTTGACTACCTTAGTTCTGTTTCAGCACCCTTGGATTTGTGTTTTGGTTACAAAGGGTGCTGATCAGTTTTACCTGCCTCTGATTAGTGTTTGGGACACTCACTGTTATGGATTGGACAGAGGGAGATGATGGCAACATACACCAGAGACCTGTAATGTTCAAAGATTTATTATATATATAGACCATATATATATATATATATATATATATATATATATATATAATAATCAAACAATACTAAATATACTAACTAAGGAAATGGAGTGTGACAAAATCCAAGAGTGTGTATGGTGTAAGACTATGTGTGTAGATTAGTTGTTCAGTGTTACCGTAAATGTTGAACGAGAGACGAGGCAGTCCAGGGAAGAGAGAAGTCTACAGGTCCGAGTCCAAAGAGGGGGGAAGTCAAGGATCAAGGGAGGCAGTCAGAGTCCAGAGGGAGATCCAGGGAAAATTGAGACGCACAGCTCACTTTCAAGGCGACGGAGGGTACTGCGGGGACGACACAAGAAAACACACACTGAAAAACATGGAGGAGCAAACACAGAGAGAGCTGGATTGCATCAAGCAGGACGTGGCTTACTGTACGCGAACAGAAGGTTATATTCCGGCGCGGGATGGCAGGTTGTGCCGGCTTATGAAGGCAGCTTGCTCATCACGGGCAGGTGCGCGGATAGCAGATTGTCTGCAGGCGTGAGGAGGCACACCCGCAGTGGAGAGAGAGCGCCTGTGGGCGTGGCCCGCGGTGCGCTCGTCAGGAAACAAAGATGAGGGCGCATCAATGCGCCCTGGCCGTGACACTCACCTGCTCCTGGGCACTAATCAGAGAGCTACCTATTCTTGTTTTTCGCCACAATTAGGCTGGCTGTCTTACACGTGTTACCTTATTTTATTCCTGAGCTAAGCTTCGCCATTAGCTTGCTTTTTGGGTTCAATTCTAAGCTTTCTTGATAGCTATTCCATTAGCTTCCCATGCTAGAGGCACGCTTGTTTTGTTTGTTTTGTATCCTGACCGATTTATGGAAATATATCATCTTCTTACCTGCACCTTGCCTCCGGAGTTTCCGTCTGCATCCTGGGAGAACGATCCATGTCGTAATAGCCCATCCATTTTCAATGGAAAAATGTCCCGGAAAACCGTGAATTCTGGGTAATCTGGGATATTTTTGGGTAGCTCACGATTCCCTGTCGGGCCGAACGTTTTGATACTGGAACGATTCTAATGGGATGAAAACTGGGGGGTGGGGAGCGTGCCAAACTTTTGCGGCGGAACAATAATAAATAGATTTTTTAGTGTAGAATCTTAATGTGTGAAAGCTTTGGCATTAATAATCCATTTTCTACCGCTTGTCCCTCATAATTTTGACAAAATAATAGAATGGGAAACAGCACAATATGAGGAGTTTTTGATTGCTTACTACTGAAAGAGAAGTTGTCCAGTATGATCACTATCTTATTTAATGCCCAAATGGTTCTATGATTGCAATGATAAACGTTTCTTTAATGTATCATAACATTGGTGTTGGAACAACCCTATATTGTATGATTATTATTGTCATGATCCGTGGTCCGAATCATGTTTTTGTTATGTTCTGTTAGATTTGGACTCTTTTAGTTCATGTTTGACACCTGAGTTTGTTTTAGTTACCATGGCTACTTATGATTTTCACCTGCCTCTGGTGTTCGAGACGCGCACCTGCTTCTAATCAGAGGACTATTTTTAAGCCTGCCTTTGCGAGTGAGTCGTCCTGGCATCATTATTGGTTTCATGCCACAATTTCGTGTTTGTTCTATGCCATAGTTAATGCTCGTTGTTTCATGCCACAGTTTCGTGTTTGTTTCATGCCACAGTTACGTGAGGTTCATGTTTATAGTTTCATGTCGTAAGTTTTTGCCTTAGCTTCCGGGTTGTTTTCTGTTTTGTATCTCGTTGATTGTTTTTTAAAATTAAATCATGTTCCTACCTGCAAGTCCTGTCCGGAGTCGTCCATTTGCCTTCCTGGGAGAACGACCTCGCAGTAAGCAAAAACCCCGTCGTGACAATAATTATCATACTTGCCAACCCTCCCGGATTTTCCGGTAGACTCCCGAAATTCAGCGCCTCTCCCGAAAACCTCCCGGGACAAATTTTCTCCCGAAAATCTCCCGAAATTCAGGCGGAGCTGGAGGCCACGCCCCCTCCAGCTCCATGCGGGCCTGAGTGACGTGTTGACAGCCTGTTCACACGTCCGCTTTCCCATGACATAAACAGCTAATGATCGAGGGCGAGTTCTTGGTTTCTTATGTGGATTTATTGTTAGGCAGTTTCATTAACGTCCTCCCAGCGCGGCAACAACACACAACAACAGCAGTCAAGTTTTCGTCTGCCGTAAAGCAGTTCCTCTGCCGTAAACAGCAATGTTGTGACACTTTTAAACAGGACAATACTGCCATCTACTGTACATGCATATGTGACCCACCCATAATGTGTCACATTTTTGTGTTGATATATTTATTTTATTTTGTGGTTTGAATTCGTTTTTGGAGCTGTCATTACACATTTATCAGTATTCACATTGGTCAGTAGGGGGCAGTAGGGCGTTTCTTCCCAATTGAATGCTATCACCTGCAGACCGAAAGTGTCTTGTCATTCTGATGAGCGCGACCAGTCTGTGAACAATTGAAACGTCCTGTGTGCTTTTTCCTCCTGTATAACAGGTTAGTTTTGGTGAATCAACTCACTGAATAATATCCATGTGATCTTTATAAGTTTAAGTACACATTCTGATGGTGGAGCCTAACACTAAAGTGTTAATGAGTTGTAGTTTGTATTTGTGAACGAATCCAGTGCACAGCTGCAGTAATCAATACAAAAAGGCGACGTGAGTACGCAATGTTTATGTAGGAACTTCTGATCCTAATTCAGACTCCCAAATTAGAGCTCCCGTTTTCTTATTGATTTTATAATGTATATTTGTATAATGTGTGTGTTCTGAAATAGTGACAGAGAATAGAACAAGGATGGACAATTCAACCCTTAACTTAACAATGAGTAGATGAGTGTTATGTGTGTGTATATGTGTGAATAAATGAACACTGAAATTCAAGTATTTATTTTATTTATATATATATATATATATATATATATATATATATATATATATATATATATATATATATATATATATACACATACATACATATATATATATATATATATATGTAATAAAATATGTATATATATATATATATAGCTAGAATTCACTGAAAGTCAAGTATTTCTTATATATATATATCTTAACCACGCCCCCAACCACGCCCCCGCCCCACCCGCCAACCACGCCCCCCACCCCCCGAAATCGGAGGTCTCAAGGTTGGCAAGTATGATTATTATTGATATTTATCAAGCATTTGGGTCAAAGGTGGTAATGTAGTTTTTTTCCAGCAATTTTTCCTGATACAACATTTTTTTTTTTTTCTGCCCCATGTTGCTGGTTAATACCCCTCGCACCTGTGCGGCCTCCTGGTCAAAGGCCCGCGAGGGTGTGTAAACACTAATGAGTGCGGGTGAGCTTAATGCTTTTTTGCCGTCGCGCCATCTGTGGCGTTTCCTGCTCCACACAGCTGGTCACGGCCCTCGGATTTGTCGGAGAATTCCGCGGAGAGTGAAGAGCCAAATTGAAACGCCGCCGGAATGTGGAGGAAGGAGTAACGTCGGCGTAAATGCTGCAAGACGCGCTAAGGGGGGGGGTTTGATTGTCACATGATTGGCATGGACGACTTCGGCATAGGTTTTGAGAGCGAAGGACCCAACTTGTTGCAGGATGATTGATATGTTGAAATTGATTTTGCATTTGTTGCTTTAATGGCTGAAATGATCTTCGCCAACAACAACTCGCCATATGAGAGCCTTTGGATTTATGCAAATATGCTCAATGGAAAAATGCTTGAATGGCGGCGTTGGCGGCGGAATGATCCTGCCCTTTATATGAATTGATGTTATCTTCAGCTTCTGCTCTCGTGTGCAGTTTGCTGCACGTATTTAGCTATCAACCGCGGCGTCGGGCTATTTTAAACCCCATTCTCCCCCCCCCCCGAGCCAAGCGTTGTTTTCAAATGCAAAAACCTGGCCAGGGTTTCTACGAACAGCTGCGCTTATTTAGAAAACAGAATCATAGGTGGATTCATATCTACACCTGGGCAATGGGAGCTCTCAGCATTTTAATGATTTCCCATCAGCAGAGCCTTTGAATAAATGTCACAAATATTGTGCTTCAGCATTGGCTGACTCGAAAACCTGCTGGCACACGCTGCAAGTCTCAATGAACCCAGAATCCCGTGCAGACCAAAGTGGAGAAGCACAGGGCAGACGTTCCCTCCAGGGCGGATGATTTCTTTGGCTGTAACAACTTTCACTTTACCCGGCAATGGGTCTGCTAAGCGTCGCTTTCCTGTCAGACTGACGAGGCCGCCGAGTCGTGACAATCGCCCTATTATTAGTTTTGCAGGACACAACCAGACCTGTCCATCCTTCTACTGTGCAGTGCACAGTGCACACTCTACCTCTCTTTACTCGCCCACTCACTCACTGACGTCACTCAGCCAACACGTTGCCATTCTCACAAACACAGTTACCAGAGGTGTGGACTCGAGTCACATGACTTGGACTCGAGTCAGACTCGAGTCATGAATTTGATGACTTTAGACTCGACTTGACAAAATGTAAAAAGACTTGCAACTCGACTTAGACTTTAACATCAATGACTTGTGACTTCACTTGGACTTGAGCCTTTTGAATTGACATGACTTGACATGACTTGCTACTTTCCCCAAAACCCAAAGATGAAAAAGTTATTCGGGAGCGCTCCGTATTTTTCATTGTGTACTTGTCTATCAGCGTTGCGTGTGTCAGCTGGTGTGGTCTCAGTACAACAGCCAATCAAATTAGATCTACTTTGTTTTCATCGCACAGCATTCATCCAATCAAATTGCAGGACAACCAACGAAGAAGACATGTCCAAACCACACGCCAGTGAACAAAAAATGATACCTAAAATAATTTTGTTTGGGTATAAAAATTACGAGGTGGTCAACACAAAACGGTTTGCAGTATGCAACACATGCGGTTCGAAAATTACTGATGGAGAGGCAACAACTTCCAACTTCGTCCGGCATTTGAAGTTGCACAAAGAACGGTAAGTTTTGAATAAAAGATAACGTTTATTGGCTAAGTAACGTGACTTTTATTTGCTGTGTAGTTAAATCAGTGAGGCTGTAAACTCACTGCTAACGTTATAACGTTATTGCAAACATGGGAATCTGTTGCAGTTCACTACCTTATTCATACTTTTTGTTCAGTGATTTTTTTTTAAGCAGGGTTACGTTAGTCAATATATCACACGTAACGTTAGACGGCGGTCAACAGCACCGCATATTTTAGCCACCTAAAAAAAGACAAAAATAGTAAAATAAAGGTCAGTTAAAATGTATACTATATTATGAATATGTGTACCGTTTTAGCTAGCTTTCTGACATACTGTTGGTTGTTTACCTCAGTGGTCCCCAACCACCGGGCCGCGGCCCGGTACTGGTCCGTGGATCGATTGGTATCGGGCCGCACAAGAAATAATTTTTTTTTTTTCTCTTTTTTTAATTAAATCAACATAAAAAACACAAGATACACTTACAAGTAGTGCACCAACCCAAAACAACTCTCTCCCCCCTTTTGTTCTGGGCATTGAACATGAAGACTCTTCCTTCACTGTTCCGAGTGGCCATGAGAGTCTTGGCAGTGCCTGCCTCCAGTGCTCCAGTGGAGCGAGTTTTCAGCCATGGTGGCATCATACTACGCCCCCATCGTGCACAAATGACTGACAGACTCTTGGCTAATTTGGTCTTTTGCAAATGCAATGCAGCATAGGGCCCTGACATATAAAAAGTACAACTTTTTTGTTATGTTCACGAATATGTCATGTTTTTTCAATGTTAACACTTTTGTACAAATAAGTACATTTGCACTTTATTTTTCAATGTGTTTGTTCTGTAAAGGAATGAGTTAATGTTTAAAATGACTGGTTAATAGTGCTATTATAAAGTGCAATGTCAGCACAATTTTCTTTCCTGGAATTTAAAATGCACTTGTTTTAATAAATAAATACAGCGTTTGAAAAGCATACACAATCTGTGTTAATATATTAGTCTGTGGTTAAAAGGACTTGAAAGGACTCGAAACTCAAAATGCAGGACTTAGGACTTGACTTGAGACTTTCCAGTCTTGACTTTGGACTTGACTCGGGGCTTGCCTGTCTTGACTCGGGACTTGACTCGGACTTGAGGGCAAAGACTTGAGACTTACTTGTGACTTGCAAAACAATGACTTGGTCCCACCTCTGACAGTTACACACGTACACACGTGCACATGTAGATACGTAGAAATAGCGTCAACAAATGCAAGTGAAGTGACTGAATTTTGTAAAAAGTTCCTCCAATTTGTGTTTTATACTTAAACATTAGACTTAGACAAACTTTAATGATCCACCAGGGAAATTGTTCCACACAGTAGCTCAGTTACAAAGGATGGAAAGGATGAAGATGGAAAGGATAATGTACACAAGGGCACAAAAAGAGGGCAAAAACAAAAGGTATAAAGTAGACTAAAAATGTACCATAGTAGCAATATAAAATTTAACATATATGTAATATTTACATATTATATATACAGTATATAACATATACTGATATATTATATTATCGTAATACATTATGTTTTTTATATAATATATACAATATATAACAAATCCCAATTACCATGTACAATATTACAGTAATTGTATTTTTCTTAAAGCGCAGAGCAGGAGTGGCAACCATAAATCATGAAGCATTTTAATGTCAATAAAGCTTTCTATCATATTCTAACCCAATAATTGATTATGGCAGACTATATGTAATATGGGAAAATGTCAATTGTTCTTTGAGTGCAACAAGAAAAGCCCAATATGTTTAATGCCTTTTAATTTGTAATTTAACCTTCTATAAGTGTTCTTTTAGTGCAATAGAAAAAAATACATTTTAATGTATTGTAAGATTTTATGTTAAAATAAAGCCAATATTGACATTTTTTGTAGTTCCCTTTATTTTGAAAAGTATTGAAAAGTGTCGATTTAAATTTGAGTACTTGTACCGGTACCAAATCATTGGTATCGGGACGACCGTACATTGCTTACAATATATATATATACATCTTTGACAATGTATGCTTTTTTTGGAGGATTACCACTTCATTGCAATACCATTATTATTCTTATCTAAACTTAAGAAATCGCTTAAATGTTGACCATTTACTGTAAATTTACAACTTAATTATAGTAATATTTACTTAGTTCTAAAAGTATTTAAAAAAACAGGTCATATTTAAACTTTTTTCTAATGGAATTTCCGACATACAACAACTTGATTCTTTTTTGCTTCATATAGTTGATGTAAATGCCCAGATGTGCTGTACAGATTTACTTTACAAAAGAGAAGTGTGGGATACTTCTCTTGTTGTCTTATTTGTATTTGACTTTATTAAATTGATTTATTGAATGTTTGGCACAGATGGACTGGAGCAGGAGGGGATAGAAAAAAGAAACAAAGGAAGACAGAGAAGGAAATTGCGGGGATAAGAGCGGGATAAGACAGACAGACAACAACAACAACAACAACAACAACATCAGCAAATAGGATATGTACAAATATGTTAAGAAAAATGATAGCAACGAAGCAGTTAGTGAAGTAAATATCAATAACACAGAAATGCATTGAACATTATTACACTACAAATGAAGCAATACAAATACCAACAGAAATTGCACGGTTGATAATGACTAATAACAATAATTACCTCTATTATCAACAATACAATTGTTTCAAATGCAACAATACATATATGTAATGACAACTTGTATTACAAAAGAAAAGAGATAAATGGAAGGGAAGAAAAAGGAGCGAACTGTATTAACCTTGTAGATTGTTATAGTAGCAAAAGGTTAAGCTTTGTCAGTGTGCTGTCTGTTACTCAGTGTCCCTGGGGGAGCAACATTAAATTATGTTTGATGAAACGTGGTTATATGCATGAATGTATGTATGCATACGTAATTGTATATGTACAGTATGTGTATATGTAAGTTTGTACAGTGATTGTGTGTGGGGATGTATGTACCGTGCGTGTGGATGTATGTACTGTATGTGCGTTGGTACCTATGTATATGGGTAAGTACCAATGTGTGCGCATATGTATGTACAAATAAATATACGTATGTATCTATATATGTATGAATAATTGTGAGTATGTACAGTATGTGTATTTGTATGTATAATATATGTACCATACCATACCATACCAACTTTATTTATAAAGCCCTTTAAAGACAAGCACAGTTGAAAAACAAAGGGCTGTACACCACAAAAAAATGAAGGCAAAGGACAGGCTAAAAAATAACGTTTAAAACAGAAATAAAAATACACATTTAAAAAGCAAATATAAATTACCCTAAGAACAGTTTGTTAAATAAAAAGAGTTTAAAAGTTAAAAACAGTTCAAAAAGTTAAAAGCTAAAAACAGTTCAAAGTCTCATGCTGGGTTAAAAGCCAGTGAATAAAAATGGGTTTTAAGAAGGGTCTTAAAAATAGCCAAAGAAGGGGCCTGTCCCCCAGAGAGTCCAACCCAAAACAGCAGGTGCGGTGCCCAGGGACCAAGGGACCACCGGCCCCACGCAGTCAGGCCAGCCAGCGACCTGACTGGTTGGCCAGTCACACCTTGGGTGTGACATTCATCACACCCACGGTAAATCGAATCTTGGAAATGTTACAGTGGTATAACCTAACAATGTTTGACTCCTAATTGATTTCTAATGTATTGTTGTTAAGTAGCCAGACAATCATCCAAATACAACAATTTATGATGGGGGGCACATATGGGGTTGGGGGGAGGCACATAACGCACACGATGGCCGACATTTGCAGGGCAGCGGCAGGCCATTGACAGACGCGCCCAGCAGAGGACAAGGCACGGGAGAAGCTGGAGACAGCCAGCCCCCAAGCCAGTGAGAGACCACAACCCACACGGGCAGAAAGACGAGACGCCTTGCTTCGAGGGGCCCAGAGACTCCCCGTAGCCGGACAGGTAGTCTGCCCCGCTCCAACAGCAACCGGGCCCCCACAAACCCAATACTTTAGGAGAGCACGGCGGGGTACTCCCCAGGGCGCTCCACCCAAGTCGACCGCTGAAGGACCGCCCTGTATGGAGCCACGGTAACTGCCTACCCCACCTGCAGCACCCCACCCAAGTCGGCCGCTGAAGAACCGCTCTGTATGGGGACACGGGAACTGCCTACCCCACTTGCAGGGACCCCAACGATGGAGATGGAACATTCAGCAACTGCCCTGGTGGATCTTCTGCCTGAGGAAAGAGAAAGGAAAAAAAAAAAAGAGATCACAGACATGCTGACACACAAGGTCACTACCCCAGCAGCAGAATACCCACCGAGCTGCCACGATAGACGCAGAGACGAGACCCAGCAGGGCCCAACCAAGACGGGCACCTGGAAGGGGTGGATAGCGGGACGCACAGGCCCCAGACACGCAGGCTGGTTGCATTAACCTGAGACGCCGGCCCCCGCCGGACAAACAGGCCCCAAGTGCGTCCCGAAAAAAATAAAAATAAATTATACATATACACACACATATATATATATATATATATATATATATATATATATATATATATATATATATATATATATACACATACACACATTTACACACATGCATACATACACATACACATGCACATATACACATTTACATACCTTGATACATCCATACATACTCATATATATACATATATAAACACATACCCCTCCATCCATTTTTTACCGCTTATTTTTCGGGGTCGCGGGGGGAGCTGCATTTGGGCGGTAGGCGGTGTACACACTGGACAAGTCGCCACCTCATCGCAGGGCCAACACAGATAGACAAACAACATTCACACAGTAGGGCCAATTTAATGTTGCCAATCACCCTTTTCCCGGGTGCTAAATAACAATAATAATTACATACATATATATATACACACATATATAAACAAACAAACCCAGCCGATCAAACCCCTTCGACTCCCGACCCCCAGGGACAACCCCCGTCCAGACGACGGCACGATACTGGGCGCAAAGGACGACGCGGCAGAGCGCGAGGGCAGGCCCAGGCCGACACCCGACAAGCCAACCCACGACAACAAATAAGAACGAAGCCGGCAAGTTCGCCAGCCCCGAGAACCAACACGCGCATGCGCTGCCACAAACCACAACATCGGCCAACCCCCCGCACCGGACCCAGCAGCCACTACAAACAAACGGCAGCAGAAACAACAGCTGCAATACCCCTGACAACAAGCACCACCTGATCAAATCAAAACGGCCGAAAAACCGTGACCGACAACCGCACGCCAACAGGACCGTGGGGACCGGCCAAGTCACTCCAAAGGCCGACACACAAACAAGAAACAAACATCTTTAGTCTAATAAAATTTGATTTTATCCCCGTATTTTTTTAACTATATTTTCATTTGTGACTTTTTTCTTTCTCCTTAATTTCACAAAATGACAATTCAATTATCATTACTTTTACATGACAATGTAAAATCACAATAATTTTAACATTTTAATTTTTTTATTCACTTTGTTTATTTTTTAAATATGTGTGTATATTTGGGTGTAATTACTGTATATATTATATGATATACAGTAAATCGAATCTTGGAAATGTTGCAGTGGTATAACCTAACAATGGTCGACGCCTAATTGATTTTGTAATGTATTGTTATTAAGTAGCCATACAATCATCCAAATATGACAATTGATGACGGGGGGCGAGGGGCCGGGGGGAAGGGGGAGGGGGGGGGGATGTACAGTGTATTAAATAACGCAAACAATGGCCGATATTTGCAGCTTTTATGTTTGTTTACAAAAAGCCCCGCATCATCCAAATCCAACAATGGATGATGTATTCACACACATCGACCCAAACGACACAACGACCATTCGAGAAACTAGTTAACTGGTTATCCTGTCTCGGTAAAATACGACAGTCCCCCACTTTTGGGAGTAAACCCCTGTCTGACCACGTCCATAAAAAGTATGAAAAATGATTCGGTGGTGACTAATTAACTGTTAAGTATCGCTGAAAGTTGTTAAATAGACCATTGCTTTTAAACACCCAAAGTAAGGACTGGGATTAATTAAGCAGAAATGTATTCTTCTAGTCTGCCAAGTGTCTTTCTTATAGTCTGTAAAAAAAAACAAAAAAAACACTGTGTGATGCTGTCTGGCTACCTCCGGCATGGAGTCGCTAATGACCTGAGAAAGAGTCTCCTTTCCTCAACTCGCTACTTCTTCTTGGGTGGATGATTGAGCGAACCACAGAAATGGGCAGCTGTGGCAATAAAGAAAATAATATTTACGACTGTACAGTGGATACTTCAAAAAGTACAGGTGTGCCCTGTGGTAGGACCCTGAGCAAGATGGATTGTAAACCAAAATGCACGGGAAACATAATGGACATGTTTGACCATTAACCACTGAGATGGAGAAATAGGTCTTTGGATGAAGAGATCCTTCAAAGGTTGTCTAATTACATTAGGGATGTAAATAGAAAACCAATATTTACATAGCGTGGGTTTGGAAATAGGCCGATTTTTTTAACGTTGTGTGTTTGTGTGTGTGTGTGTGTGTGTGTGTGTGAGCGTGTATGTGTGAATGGCTTGATGTTTTGTGTGAATGTGAGTGAGCATACGTTTATGTGACGTGTGTATGTAAATGGAGAGACACATTTTCACATTATATGTGTATTTTAATTGGTATATATTTACAAACCCTGTTTCCATATGAGTTGAGAAATTGTGTTAGATGTAAATATAAACGGAATACAATGATTTGCAAATTCTTTTCAACCCATATTCAATTGAATGCACTACAAAGACAAGATATTTGATGTTCAAACTCATAAACTTTATTTTGTTTTGCAAATAATAATTAACTTAGCATTTCATGGCTGCAACACATGCAGTAGTTGGGAAAGGGCTTGTTCACCATTGTGTTACATGGCCTTTCCTTTTAACAATACTCAGTAAACGTTTGGGAACTGAGGAAACACATTTTTTAAGCTTCTCAGGTGGAATTCTTTCCCATTCTTGCTTGATGTACAGCTTAAGTTGTTCAACAGTCCGTGGGTCTCTGTTGTGGTATTTTAGGCTTCATAATGCACCACACATTTTCAATGGGAGACAGGTCTAGACTACAGGCAGGCCAGTCTAGTACCCGCACTCTTTTACTATGAAGCCACGTTGATGTAACACGTGGCTTGGCATTGTCTTGCTGAAATAAGCAAGTAACGTTACTTGGATGGCAACATATGTTGCTCCAAAACCTGTATGTACCTTTCAGCATTAATGGCGCCTTCACAGATGTGTAAGTTACCCATGTCTTGGGCACTAATACACCCCCATACCATCACAGATGCTGGCTTTTCAACTTTGCACCTATAACAATTCGGATGGTTCTTTTCCTCTTTGGTCCGGAGAACACGACGTCCACAGTTTCCAAAAACAATTTGAAATGTGGACTCGTAAGACCACAGAACACTTTTCCACTTTGTATCAGTCCATCTTAGATGAGCTCAGGCCCAGTGAAGCCGGCTGCGTTTCTGGGTGTTGTTGATAAACGGTTTTTGCCTTGCATAGGAGATTTTTAACTTGCAGTTACAGATGTAGCGACCAACTGTAGTTACTGACAGTGGGTTTCTGAAGTGTTCCTGAGCCCATGTGGTGATATCCTTTACACACTGATGTCGCTTGTTGATGCAGTACAGCCTGAGGGATCGAAGGTCACAGGCTTTGCTGCTTACGTGCAGTGATTTCTCCAGATTCTCTGAACCCTTTGATGATATTACGGAGCGTAGATGGTGAAATCCCTAATTTCCTTGCAATAGCTGCTTGAGAAAGGTTTTTCTTAAACTGTTCAACAATTTGCTCATGCATTTGTTGACAAAGTGGTGACCCTCGGCCCATCCTTGTTTGTGAATGACTGAGCATTTCATGGAATCTACTTTTATACCCAATCATGGCACCCACCTGTTCCCAATTTGCCTGTTCACCTGTGGGATGTTCCAAATAAGTGTTTGATGAGCATTTCTCAACTTTATCAGTATTTATTGCCACCTTTCCCAACTTCTTTGTCACGTGTTGCTGGCATCAAATTCTAAAGTTAATGATTATTTGCAAAAAAAAAAAAGTATCAGTTTGAACATCAAATATGTTGTCTTTGTAGCATATTCAACTGAATATGGTTTGAAAATGATTTGCAAATCATTGTATTCCGTTTATATTTACATCTAACACAATTTCCCAACTCATATGGAAACAGGGTTTGTATATATATATATATAAATATATATATATATATATATATATATGCGTGTGTGTGTGTGTGTATATAGTATTTTTTATTATTATTAATAGTAATTATAATAAAGGAATTAGATTTATATGTGTCAATATGTGTGTGAATGGATTTATATTAAGAATGCTGGCAGGACAGATTTGCATTTATATTATGCGCCACGTAAATCAAACATGGACTTACATTCAGATGATGTTTGTATGTGAATGGAAAGGGTCGTTTTCATATTACACGTGTATGTACGTGTACATTTTGTGTGTATGTGAGTGAGCGTACGTTTATGTGACGTGTGTATGTAAATGGGGGGACACATTTTCACTTACATTTACATAATAGTATATTTTGTTTAATTATTAATAGTAATTATAATAATAGATTACATTTATATGTGTCAATATGTGTGTGAATGGATTTACATTAAGATTGTTTGCAGGACAGATTTGCATTGTATTTGGATGTAAATAGATAGGCAGGCATTTATATTATGTGCCATGTATATAAAACATGGATTTACATTTAGATGTGTTTGTATGTGAATGGAAAGACTATTTTTGATATTACACGTGTATGTACGTGTACATTTTGTGTGTATGTGAGTGAGCGTACGTTTATGTGACGTGTGTATGTAAATGGAGAGACACATTTTCACATTTATGTCTATTTGAATTGGTAAACAGATATATATATATATATATATATATATATATATATACATATATATATATATATATATATATATATATATATATATATATACGTGTGTATGTGTGTGTGTGTGAATAGACATACATTTACATAATAGTATTTTTTATTATTATTAATAATAATTATAATAATAGATTAGATTTATATGTGTCAATATGTGTGTGAATGGATTTACATTAAGATTGTGTGTAGGACAGATTTGCATTATATTTGAATGTAAATAAGTAGGCAGGCATTTACATTTACATTATGTTTGTATGTAGAATATTATTTGCAATATAAAAAAAAAAAAGTTAAGTAAATCGGTAGGCAGACGTCTATATAATGTTCGAATGTAAATACACACATTTTGTGCGATGCGACTGGACTTTTATTTATTTAGTGTGTGTATGCAAATGGAAAGGCACATTTTGACATTTAGTGTATGTAAATTGAATGTGAGTGTGAATGTTGTCTGTCTATCTGTGTTGGCCCTGGGATGAAGTGGCGACTTGTCCAGGGTGTACACCGCCTTCCGCCCGAGTGCAACTGGGATAGGCTCCAGCACCCCCCAAGGGGTAGAACATGGATGGATGGATGTGTGTGAGAGTGTGTGTGTCTGTGTGTGTAAATGGATTTATATTTACATTTGTATAATTTTTTTGGTCAGGCAATCGTTTATAGAATGTGTGTATGTAAACACACACATTTTGTGTGTACGTGAGTGGTCATATCACACATTACAAAAATGTGTGATATGTGAATGGAGAAGCACATTTTCACACTCCATGTCTATGGACTTACATTTACTGTACATTATGTTTGTATGTAGGACAGATGTGCATTGTATTTGATGTAAACTGGGTTCGTATGTAGGATATATGTGCAATATAGAAAATAAATACATGTTAAGTAAATGGGTAGGCAGACGTTTATATAATGTTCGTATGTAAATACACACATTTTGATGTAAATGGGACCCATTACCTCCCTGCTTGGCACTCAGCATCAAGGGTTGGTATTGGGGGTTAAATCACCAACATGGTTCCCGAGCGCGGCCACCGCTGCTGCTCACTGCTCCCCTCACCTCCCAGGGGGTGGAACAAGGGGATGGGGCAAATGCAGAGGGTAATTTAACCACACCTCGTGTGACTATCAGTGGTACTTTAACTTGTAACTTTAACTTTAAACGGCTGTGCAGGTATTTATATTACGTGCGTATGGAAATACACAAATGTTTTTATTACGTACCCAGCTGAATGGACAATCGTATGCATACATTATGTGGGGATGTAAAAGGTCACGTGGATGTTTATATTGAATGGAGAGAGATGTTTACATTGTGTGCGGATGTCACTGTAACTATGCGTGTATGTGAAAGGACAGACATTGTTTAAACAGCGTGTGCATGTGCATGCTGCATGACTGATTTTTGCCTGGTGTGCCTGTCAATAGTTGTTACCCGGATTGTGTATAGGTTTAATTATTTAATTGTTTATTTAGGATCCCCATTAGCCGACGCATCAGCGGCAGGCTAGTCTTCCTGTAGTCCTCATTAAAATACAAGTTCCAATAACATGCTCAAGATACAATCATAATACAATAACAATACATACATTATCATAATGCAATACCTGTATAGATACACAGCAATAAAATATACAGTTAGAACTAGGGATGTATTATCGGCCGATAAATGCGTTAAAATGTAATATCGGAAATTATCGGTATCGTTTTTTTTATTATCGGTATCGTTTTTTTTTTTTAAATTTTTTTATTAAATCAACATAAAAATCACACTTATAATTAGTACAGTCATTCACACAAAAGGGTTGTTTCTTTCTGTTATTAATATTCTGGTTCCTACATTATATATCAATATATATCAATACAGTCTGCAAGGGATACAGTCCGTAAGCACACATGATTGTGCGTGCTGCTGGTCCACTAATAGTATTAACCTTTAACAGTTAGTTTGACTAATTTTCATTAATTACTAGTTTCTATGTAACTGTTCCTATATTGTCTTACTTTCTTTTTTTATTCAAGAAAATGTTATTTTATTAATTAAAAAAAAAAAGTACCTTATCTTCACCATACCTGGTTGTCCAAATTAGGCATAATAATGTGTATAATTCCACGACTGCATATATCTGTTGATATCAGTGACGTGCGGTGAGGTTCATGACTGGTGAGGCACTGACTTCATCGCATTCAGATTTACAAACATATGAACCCTAATGAGTATCTTATTCACCATTTGATTGGCAGCAGTTAACGGGTTATGTTTAAAAGCTCATACCAGCATTCTTCCCTGCTTGGCACTCAGCATCAAGGGTTGGAATTGGGGGTTAAATCACCAAAAATGATTCCCGGGCGCGACGCCGCTGCTGCCCACTGCTCCCCTCACCTCCCAGGGGGTGATCAAGGGGATGGATCAAATGCAGAGGACAAATTTCACCACACCTAGTGTGTGTGTGACAATCATTGGTACTTTAACTTAACTTTAACTTTACACATACAAACTGTAGCACACAAAAAAGCACATTTAATTAAAAAAACGTTATTATGGTCTTACCTTTACTTATAAGTGCGGGAACAGTGGTGTTCGTGTTGGAGGAGTTGTGAATGAATGAAATATGAAATCCGTGCTGCAGTCTGCAGGTGTACCTAATGTTGTGTCCCTGCAGTCCTTACGTACGGCTCCTCCGGCGCGAGCATTGTTGTTTTTGCACTTTTTGGCTTCTTGTTAAGTTTTTTTGGGTGGATTCGGTTTTGCACGTGGAGGGTTTGGGTGTGGCTTTGGTTGGTGTGGCGCTCCCGTCGGGGGGTGCATTAACCGGCACCAGGAGGCGGGATTACTGCGAGCATCAGCCAGTGCGTCTTCGCAGCAGTTTTATGATTGCTCAGCACAAGAAACACGTTACACACATACAGTTGTTGACAAAATACACTGTACATTATATACCTCAGCTAAGTAAACTATGGAAATGTATAATATAATTCATATAGCAATACGGTCTCACTGCACAGCAGGCCAGCAGTTAGCCGAGTCATTGTGCAATCCATGTTGAGGCACTGAGTGACGTGCCTCAGCTGGCTGCTGATCACCGCACCGTCTTTTCTCAGTATTTGAACGGCAAATGTGAAAATTCAGCAATTTTGAATAAAAATTATTTAAAACTGGTGAAGTTAAATGGAAAATAACTTTATAGTATAATCACTGAATACATATAACAATTTAATACATTTTTTTTCTTTTTACATTTTTTTTCTTTCCATGACGGCAGGTGAGGCGGGGCCTCAGCTGCCTCCAGTGACCGCACGTCACTGGTTGATATCGGTATCGGTAATTAAAGAGTTGGACAATATTGGAATATCGGATATCGGCAAAAAGCCATTATCGGACATCCCTAGTTAGAACCAAGCAAAAGCAAAAACAATGAATGAAAACACCATCTCAACGCAGATAAATCTTTCGAAGTCTTTTATAGGTCAATGCGAGTTGGTAGAAATCTGAAGTAAACTAGCTTTGACTGAAATGTATTGCTTGTTTGTGAAAAACAAAAAACAAAACACATCTTTAGGACGGTAAAATTACGTAATTACTCAAATGATTGTACCTCAAGGGACGGAAACAACATGGCGCTTGTTGAGCCGTACAACTATCCAAAGTGGCGGACCTGACATTAGTGTTGCTGTAGTTGGCACACTTCTGCAACTGTTTGTTTTTTGTTGCTCCGTGCCTTTTATCCGCGAGGAGGGAAATTCACCGCTGCAAAATAGATCTCAATGGTGACGTGTTGGCCTTTCATCTTGGGATGCGGGCCATCACAATAGGCAAACAGACGAGAGGCGGGAATGGACTTGAGCTTCAGCCTTGCTTTGGCTTTAAAAGTAATTGTCCGCCGTCTTTTGACCGCGGATGACAACAACAATTTCTCCTTCAAGCTGCCTGCGAAACTGATGTTCACGTCTTTTTTGAAAGTGCACCGACAAACCTGTGTTTTATATTTTCACTTTATGTGTGTATGTGAGTGGACAGACTATATGACTGCAGGTGCATGTCAATTCACACACTGATATTACATCATGTGTGCATGTGTGAATAGATAAGCAGACATTTGCATTACGGGTGTACGTGAATGGAGTCCCATGTTTATATAACAGTATATGTGTACGCAAATGGACAGACTGAAGGAAAGATATGTGCAAAAGTGAATAGACAGCCGGATGTTTATACGATACAACACGTGTTGTTTTACTAACATTATCTGTGTAGTATGTATTATGGAAGTATTATTGGAACAAAATTATTTGCAAACATGTTTCTCAATCTGTGTGTGTGTAATCCAATTCACGTGTGTGTGCATACTAGTGTTGTCCCGATACCAATATGTTGGTACCGGTACCAAAATTATGTTGATACTTTTTGGTACTCTTCTAAATAAAGGGCACCACACAAAATGGCATTATTGGCTTTATTTGAACAAAAAAATCTTAGGGTGCATTAAACATATGTTTCTTATTGCACGTTTGGCCTTAAATAAAATAGTAAACATACAAGACAACTTGTCTTTTTTTTTAGTAAGTAAGCAAACAAAAGCTCCTAATTAGTCTGCTGACATATGCAGTAAAATATTGTGTCATTTTCCATTCTATTATTTTGTCCAAATTATTAAGGACAAGTGGTAGAAAATGAATTATTAATATACTTGTTAATTTACTGTTAATATCTGCTTACTTTTTATTTTTACACTTCTGTTGAAATGTAATAATTACTTATTCTTCTGTTGTTTGATACTTTACATTAGTTTTGGATGATACCACAAATTTGTGTATCAATCCGATACCAGGATCATACATTAGTCGTATTCAAAGTCCTCATGTGTCCAGGAACATATTTTTTTACCGAGTTTATAAACATAATATACTTTTTTTTTAAACGAAAGAAGATGTTGTGATGCCAACTTTTCAGAGGCGGTATAGTACGGAATATGATTCACTAGTATCGCGGTACTGTACTAATACCGGTATACTGTACAACCCTAGTGTGTACTAAAGTGTGTGTCTGTATATCATTCTGTGTGTAATTAGATCCGCGTGCATTATTATGATTTGTCTGTGTGTAAAAAAAATATCTGTCTGTCCATACTGTGTGTGTGTGTATTTAGATGTTTGTGAAGCAGGAACCCTCTATTGGCTGTATTTTTGCACGTGACTTTTGCGACACTAATGCATATTAGAAAAGGCAAAGGGAAATTACACACAACTTATTTTACACTTTAAAATTGCTGCGTACAGACGGACAGGTCTTGTGTAAAAAGACAGCCAATCGAGGGTTCCTGCTTCAAACATATCTAAATACGCATGCACACATTTTTTTTCTTTTTAGATACATTCATATCAAAATACGGACAGACACATATTTTTTTTTACAAACAGACAAATCATAATAGAGCAGAGAGACGACTTCAAATGCGCACACGCGGATCTAATTACACCAACAAACATTGAGATACAGACACACACATTAGTACCCAGAATTGGATTACACATGCACAGATTGAGCTACGCGTTTGTAAATAATATTACCTCCATACTAACTGGACAATCAGGCGTTAACATTATGTATGTACTGCGTACGTGTGTGAATGGAAACCCAGATGGCAGCATTATGTGTGTAATTGGACAAACAGGTGTTAACAATGTGTGTGCCTTTGTGTGATTTGAAAAGACAGATGTTTTACATTGTGTATGCAGGTGGACAAACATGTTAACAGTACAGTATGGGCCTGATTTACTAAGAGCATGTGCAATCTATAGAATTGTGTGTACTATTAGTGTACTAACACTGCATGTACAATTCAAAAGTCATGCTACTTAAATGACGATTTTGTGTGCACTATACGGGGCATCACTTATTGTGCGCAAGACGCAAAAAATGCACACAATGCACACTTCAATACGTTTTTTTTTTCATACAGGAGATATGTTAATAATATTGATTAATCTGATAAAACACATCAATTACATTTGTTTTAATCAGCCCCTTAAGTCACCCAGCATGCAGTATAAAATTATAAAAGGATGTTGCTCAATAGACTATATCTGCGATGAGGTGGCGACTTGTCCAGGGTGTACCCCGCCTTCCGCCCGAATGCAGCTGAGATAGGCTCCATCCAGCACACCCCGCGACCCCGAAAGGGACAAGCGGTAGAAAATAGATGGATGGAGGAATAGACTATATGTCGAATATTTGTTATTATTTTAATTTGGTCAGTTCGTCTAAAACTGATGTCAGTTTGCACATTTTTTCAGAGGTGCTAATCAAATAAGCTAATTCAGGTGCCGCAATCACTTTTCAGTTTCGTAAATCAGGCTGCGTGTTCTAAATAATTATATTCACATTTATTGTGGGCATTCTGATTATCAACATATATATTTTTTTATTATTAAAGACAGAGACGCAAAATGGATTGCACGCCTTATTCTGCACACTTAACAGATGCAACGTTTAGTAGATCATCTTTGTCTGCGCTATCAAGTTTGCACATGTTTTAGTACAAACCCCGTTTCCATATGAGTTGGGAAATTGTGTTAGATGTAAAAATAAACGGAATACAAGGATTTGCAAATCCTTTTCAACCCATATTCAATTGACTCAGAAACTTTATTATTTTTTTGCAAATAATAATTAACTTAGAATTTCATGGCTGCAACACGTGCCAAAGTAGTTGGGAAAGGGCATGTTCACCACTGTGTTACATCACCTTTTCTTTTAACAACACTCAATAAACGATTGGGAACTGAGGAAACTAATTGTTGAAGCTTTGAAAGTGCAATTCTTTCCCATTCTTGTTTTATGTAGAGCTTCAGTCGTTCAACAGTCCGGGGTCTCCGCTGTCGTATTTTACGCTTCATAATGCGCCACACATTTTCAATGGGAGACAGGTCTGGACTGCAGGCGGACCAGGAAAGTACCCGCACTCTGTTGTAACACGTGCTGAATGTGGCTTGGCAATGTCTTGCTGAAATAAGCAGGGGCGTCCATGAAAAAGACGGCGTTTAGATGGCAGCATATGTTGTTCCAAAACCTGGATGTACCTTTCAGCATTAATGGCGCCTTCACAGATGTGTAAGTTACCCATGCCTTGGGTACTAATGCACCCCCATACCATCACAGATGCTGGCTTTTGAACTTTGCGTCGATAACAGTCTGGATGGTTCGCTTTCCCTTTGGTCCGGATGACACGATGTCGAATATTTCCAACAATTTGAAATGTGGACTCGTCAGACCACAGAACACTTTTCCACTTTGCATCAGTCCATCTTAGATGATCTCGGGCCCAGAGAAGCCGGCGGCGTTTCTGGATGTTGTTGATAAATGGCTTTCGCTTTGCATAGTAGAGCTTTAACTTGCACTTACAGATGTAGCGACAAACTGTATTTAGTGACAGTGGTTTTCTGAAGTGTTCCTGAGCCCATGTGGTGATATCCTTTAGAGATTGATGTTGGTTTTGATACAGTGCCGTCTGAGGGATCGAAGGTCACGGTCATTCAATGTTGGTTTCCGGCCATGCCGCTTACGTGGAGTGATTTCTCCAGATTCTCTGAATCTTTTGATGACAATATGGACCGTAGATGTTGAAATCCCTAAATTTCTTGCAATTGCACTTGGAGAAACGTTGTTCTTAAACTTTTTGACTATTTTCTTACACAGTTGTGGACAAAGGGGTGTACCTCGCCCCATCCTTTCTTGTGAAAGACTGAGCATTTTTTGGGAAGCTGTTTTTATACCCAATCATGGCACCCACCTGTTCCCAATTAGCCTGCACACCTGTGGGATGTTCCAAATAAGTGTTTGATGAGCATTCCTCAACTTTATCAGTATTTATTGCCACCTTTCCCAACTTCTTTGTCACGTGTTGCTGGCATCAAATTCTAAAGTTAATAAACAAATGTTTATCAGTTTGAACATCAAATATGTTGTCTTTGTAGCATATTCAACTGAATATGGGTTGAAAATGATTTGCAAATCATTGTATTCCGTTTATATTTACATCTAACACAATTTCCCAACTCATATGGAAACGGGGTTTGTACATCAGGCCCTATGTGTACGTGTGTATGTAAAGATAGATATTAACATGACGTGGGTAAGTAATGTTAACAGTATGTGTTTATGTGTGTAAATGGAAAGATAGTGTACATACACTATATTGCCAAAAGTATTTGGCCACCTGCCTTGACTCACATATGAACTTGAAGTGCCATCCCATTCCTAACCCATAGGGTTCAATATAATGCCGGTCCACCTTTTGCAGCTATTACAGCTTCAACTCTTCTGGGAAGGCTGTCCACAAGATTGCGGTGTGTGTTCATAGGAATTTTCGACCATTCTTCCAAAAGCGCATTGGTGAGGTCACACACTGATGTTGGTCGAGAAGGCCTGGCTCTCAGTCTCCGTTCTAATTCATCCCAAAGGTGTTCTATCAGGTTCAGGTCAGGACTCTGTGCAGTCCAGTCAAGTTCATCCACACCAGACTCTGTCATCCATGTCTTTATGGACCTTGCTTTGTGCACTGGCGCACAGTCATGTTGCATCCGCTGACCCCCTCTCTGTCAGTTTACGTGGCCTACCACTTTGTGGCTGAGTTGCTGTTGTTCCCAAACTCTTCCATTCTCTTATAATAAAACCGACAGTTGACTTTGGAATATTTAGGAGCGAGGAAATTTCACGACTGGATTTGTTGCACAGGTGGCATCCTACGACAGTTCCACGCAGGGCCGGCCCGTGGCATAGGCCGTATAGGCAAATGCTAAGGGCGCCGTCCATCAGGGGGCGCCACGCCAATGCCACAAATGTTGGAGAAAAAAAAAAAAAGTTGGTACTATTATTTCTAAATACAAAAAATAACCCCACGTTAATTAAAATGCAAAGTAAAGCCTATATAATAGAAATATTATTTGTTACAACATTACACCCCCCCCCCCCCCCCCCCCCCCCCCCCCGCACGGTGCGCCCCCTCCTTTCCAGTATCATGACTCTTTTTGGACGTCACCACATCAAAAAATCAACACAAGATGTCAAAACGGCCAAACTGTCAGGTGCCCAGGGAAGAAAAAAGAGAAAAGAAGAGGAGGAGAAACGAGAAAAAGACAGAGGTAGCAGGTAGGTAACGTTAGCCTACATGAAATTATTTGTCTGTTACAGAATGTGATAGTAACCTGGATTTTTAGCATTAAGCTAATGTTACATGATTCTGCAATTTCTAATCAATAAATAGCTAGTTCTGTTTTAACGTCGGGTTAATATTGTGGAGGGGGCTAAATTGTCATGGAAAATAATAATGTAACGTTAGGTAATTACAGTACTCCCACCTTACATTCCTCAGGGACATTTGTATTAGATCTTTTAAGCAGGTGTTTTTTGTTTACATTGTTATTGCCTTCTGGTTAGCTAATGTTTGCCCTGCAGGTAATAGTCACTTTTCCACCCCTTTATATATTAGGTATAGTTGTAAGCCTAGTTGTTAAAGTGCACATCATTAATGTTAATTAAGCAATATGTATGTAAAAATATTGTATTTCATATATTCATTTTTTATTTTTTGCATTCATTTATTTATTCATATTTTTTTTCATCTTGTTAACTATTCTGATTGTTAATTTTAAGTAAAAAAAAGGTCAAAGACAAAGCTATTCGGTTTCTTGTGAGTATATACACTTCACTGCCGATGTGGGGGGGCGCCACCTAAATTCTTGCCTAGGGCGCCAGATTGGTTAGGGCCGGGCCTGGTTCCACGCTGGAAATCACTGAGAGCGGCCCATTCTTTCACAAATGTTTGTAGAAACAGTCTCCATGCCTAAGTGCTTGATTGTATACACCTGTGGCCGGGCCAAGTGATTAGGACACAAGATTCCAATCATTTGGATGGGTGGCCAAATACTTTTGGCAATATAGTGTACGTGTGTATGTAAAAGGACAAACGGGTGTTAAAGACATTGTTGAGTCCGTCAGTGAAACCCTGCTGTTCTCGAGTCGCTGTCTCAGATGTTCAATAGGCCACATGACTTCTGTTTGTGGAAGTGAGAATCCACACCATGTGCTTGTACCAATTGTGTGCCCTCTCATTAAAGTGTGCTGCAAGCACGCTTGTTGTCTGACAGTTCTGCTGTCAGTGCCCACAGCGCTGTGCTTTTAATTACAATACGATTAGGCCTGTGGCTGTGGGCACATGTAGCAGCAGAGTCACTGCTTTGATTCGCGCATTGTCTCAAACGAGCAAGCAATTATTAAGGGAGTCGGCTCTGGTCCGACCAAAAAGCGGTGTTGTAGTGATGTCCATTAAAAGCCTGCACGTGTAATAGCAGCAAAATGGGTGTAAAGCGTGAATCCTCACTTTGATTCATAAATAATTCAAGAACGTCCGGCGTGTCCGAAATAATTGCAATACGAAGCTACATTTCCAGCTTGACACCGAACAAGGGAGATAGAAGCGTGAAACATTTTGCAGATGCCAATGAGTAGTTTCTGTGAATGGACAGGCCGGTTTACATGTGAATGTGAATTGAAAGGAAACTGAAAAGGTAGATGTTAGAATGTGTTGTGTGTATGTGTTTGCAGAGGTGGGACCAAGTCATTGTTTTGCAAGTCACAAGTAAGTCTCAAGTCTTTGCCCTCAAGTCCGAGTCAAGTCCCGAGTCAAGACAGGCAAGCCCC
Organism: Nerophis lumbriciformis; assembly: GCF_033978685.3. Taxonomy (NCBI): domain Eukaryota; kingdom Metazoa; phylum Chordata; class Actinopteri; order Syngnathiformes; family Syngnathidae; genus Nerophis; species Nerophis lumbriciformis. The sequence goes on along the minus strand of NC_084553.2, from coordinate 47,866,621 downwards.
GAGTCAAGTCCAAAGTCAAGACTGGAAAGTCTCAAGTCAAGTCCTAAGTCCTGCATTTTGAGTTTCGAGTCCTTTCAAGTCCTTTTAACCACAGACTAATATATTAACACAGATTGTGTATGCTTTTCAAACGCTGTATTTATTTATTAAAACAAGTGCATTTTAAATTGCAGGAAAGAAAATTGTGCTGACATTGCACTTTATAATAGCACTATTAACCAGTCATTTTAAACATTAACTCATTCCTTTACAGAACAAACACATTGAAAAATAAAGTGCAAATGTACTTATTTGTACAAAAGTGTTAACATTGAAAAAACATGACATATACGTGAACATAACAAAATTTTTTTACTTTTTATATGTCAGGGCCCTATGCTGCATTGCATTTGCAAAAGACCAAATTAGCCAAGAGTCTGTCAGTCATTTGTGCACGATGGGGGCGTAGTATGATGCCACCATGGCTGAAAACTCGCTCCACTGGAGCACTGGAGGCAGGCACTGCCAAGACTCTCATGGCCACTCGGAACAGTGAAGGAAGAGTCTTCATGTTCAATGCCCAGAACAAAAGAGGGAGAGAGTTGTTTTGGGTTGGTGCACTACTTGTAAGTGTATCTTGTGTTTTTTATGTTGATTTAATAAAAAAAATAAAAAAATTCTTGTGCGGCCCGATACCAATCGATCCACGGACCAGTACCGGGCCACGGCCCGGTGGTTGGGGACCACTGAGGTAAACAACCAACAGTATGTCAGAAAGCTAACTAAAACGGTACACATATTCATAATATAGTATACATTTTAACTGACCTTTATTTGACTATTTTTGTCTTTTTTTAGGTGGCTAAAATACGCGGTGCTGCTGAGCGCCGTCTAACGTTACGTGTGATATATTGACTAACGTAACCCTGCTTAAAAAAATATCACTGAACAAAAAGTATGAATAAGGTAGTGAACTGCAACAGATTCCCGTGTTTGCAATAACGTTATAACGTTAGCAGTGAGTTTACAGCCTCACTGATTTAACTACACAGCAAATAAAAGTCACGTTACTTAGCCAATAAACGTTATCTTACATTCAAAACTTACCGTTCTTTGTGCAACTTCAAATGCCGGACGAAGTTGGAAGTTGTTGCCTCTCCATCAGTAATTTTCGAACCGCATGTGTTGCATACTGCAAACCGTTTTGTGTTGACCACCTCGTAATTTTTATACCCAAACAAAATTATTTTAGGTATAATTTTTTGTTCACTGGTGTGTGGTTTGGACATGTCTTCTTCGTTGGTTGTCCTGCAATTTGATTGGATGAATGCTGTGTGATGAAAACAAAGTAGATCTAATTTGATTGGCTGTTGTACTGAGACCACACCAGCTGACACACGCAACGCTGATAGACAAGTACACAATGAAAAATACGGAGCGCTCCCGAATAACTTTTTCATCTTTGGGTTTTGGGGAGAGTAGCAAGTCATGTCAAGTCATGTCAATTCAAAAGGCTCAAGTCCAAGTGAAGTCACAAGTCATTGATGTTAAAGTCTAAGTCGAGTTGCAAGTCTTTTTACATTTTGTCAAGTCGAGTCTAAAGTCATCAAATTCATGACTCGAGTCTGACTCGAGTCCAAGTCATGTGACTCGAGTCCACACCTCTGTGTGTTTGTAAAAGGACTGACTTTTTACATTAGGTGTGTGTATACCGATTGAATGGCCAAAGGGTTACAATATGTGAGTATTTGAATGGACAGACAGATGTTTTGTGTTTGTGAATGAAGTGACACATTCTTATATTAGATCTGTAAGTAAATGGACAGACAGTTGGTTACAATGTGTATATATGTATGTACAAACCCTGTTTCCATATGAGTTGGGAAATTGTGTTAGATGTAAATATAAACGGAATACAATGATTTGCAAATCCTTTTCAACCCATATTCAATTGAATGCACTACAAAGACAACATACTTGATGTTCAAACTCATAAACTTTATTTTTTTCTGCAAATAATAATTAACTTAGAATTTCATGTCTGCAACATGTGCCAAAGTAGTTGGGAAAGGGCATGTTCACCACTGTGTTACATGGCCTTTCCTTTTAACAACACTCAGTAAATGTTTGGGAACTGAGGAGACACATTTTTTAATTTTCTCAGGTGGAATTCTTTCCATTTCTTGCTTGATGTGCAGCTTACGTTGTTCAACAGTCCGGGGGTCTCCGTTGTGGTATTTTAGGCTTCATAATGCGCCACACATTTTCAATGGGAGACAGGTCTGGACTACAGGCAGGCCAGTCTAGTACCCGCACTCTTTTACTATGAAGCTACGTTGATGTAACACGTGGCTTGGCATTGTCTTGCTGAAATAAGCAGGGGCGTCCATGGTAATGTTGCTTGGATGGCAACATATGTTGCTCCAAAACCTGTATGTGCCTTTCAGCATTAATGGCGCCTTCACAGATGTGTAAGTTACCCATGTCTTGGGCACTAATACACCCCCATACCATCACAGATGCTGACTTTTCAACTTTGCGCCTATAACAATCCGGATGGTTCTTTTCCTCTTTGGTCCGGAAGACACAACGTCCACAGTTTCCAAAAACAATTTGAAATGTGAACTCGTCAGACCACAGAACACTTTTCCACTTTGTATCAGTCCATCTTAGATGAGCTCGGGCACCAGCGAAGTCAGTGGCGTTTCTGGGTGTTGTTGATAAATGGCTTTCGCTTTTCATAGTAGAGTTTTAACTTGCACTTACAGATGTAGCGACAAACTGTAGTTACTGACAGTGGTTTTCTGAAGTGTTCCTGAGCCCATGTGGTGATATCCTTCACACACTGATGTCGCTTTTTGATCCAAAAGTCTGAGCGATCGAATGTCCGTAATAGCATCGCTTACGTGCAGTGATTTCTTCAGATTCTCTGACATTTTTGATGATATTACGGACCGTAGATTCCTTGCAATAGCTCATTGAGAAATGTTGTTCTTAAACTGTACAACAAATTTGCTCACGTATTTGTTGACAAAGTGGTGACCCTTGCCCCATCCTTGTTTGTGAATGACTGAGCATTTCATGGAAGCTGCTTTTATACCCAATCATGGCACCCACCCGTTCCCAATTAGCCTGTTCACCTGTGGGATGTTCCAAATAAGTGTTTGATGAGCATTCCTCAACTTTCTCAGTCTTTTTTGAAAGAAGTTGCAGGCATCAAATTCCGAATGAGCTATTATTTGCAAAAAATAACATTTTCCAGTTCCAACGTTAAGTATCTTATCTTTGCAGTGTTTTCCATTGAATATAGGTTGAAAAGGATTAGCAAATCATTGTACTTTGTTTTTATTTACCATTTACACAACGTGTCAACTTCACTGGTTTTGGGGTTTGTAGTTATACATAATTAGGGTATGTGAACAGACAGACAGGTGTATTGCGTTTGTGAATGGACTGAAACATTTTTATATTGGCTCTGTATGTGAACGGACAGCCAGTTGCTTACCGTGTGTGTATGTAAATAAAATTGTGTGTGTATGTGAAAGGATAGACATTTTTTTTTACATTAGGTGTGCTTATAAAGCAGTGGTTCTTAACCTTGTTGGAGGTACTGAACCCCACCAGTTTCATATGCGCATTCACCGAACCCTTCTTTAGTGAAAAATAAAATGTTTTTTATTTTCAAATTCAAGACAAAGTTATATGTTTTTGGTAACACTTTAGTATGGGGAACATATTCTAAGTAACAAAGACTTAATTTATAGTTTTTTGGACACTAGGGGAACATATTCTAAGTAACAAAGACTTAATTTAGAGTTATTTGGTTAGGGTTAGAGGGTTAGGGCCAGGGTTAGAGGGTTAGGGTTATAATAGGGCCATGCCGAATAAGGCATTAATAAGTACTTAATAATGACTAGTTAAGAGCCAATATGTTACTAATTTGCACGTTAATAAGCAACTAATTAATGGTGAATATGTTCCTCATACTAAAGTGTTACCATGTTTTTTTACTGGTGCGCAAAATGAACCGTGCATGAACATCACCTTGTTCAAAGAACAAAACCAACACAGTGCATAAACTCACAACAGATTACACACCTGCAAATCAGTGGGACTTCTGCTGTTGCCGTATCCGTAATACGCCGATAGGGAGAAGTTTTTATTTACAAGATGAGTCGGGTGTGTTTTGACCTCCGCCGAACCCCTGAGCCTGACTTACCGAACCCCTAGGGTTCGATCGAACCCAGGTTAAGAACCACTGTTATAAAGTATGAATGGACAGAGGGTTATATTATGTGAGTATGTGAACGTACAGACGGATGTATTGTGTTTGGGAATGGACTTACAGATTTTCATAGTAGCTTTGTAGGTGAATAAACAGACATATTGTCACGGCGCATGCGCCAACCCGCATATAATCTGCCGCAAGCTCTGCCGGCACCTCCGCTAGAAGTGCGCCGGGACACGCCCCTGCTCGCTCTGCCCGCATCGCGGCCACACGCCCGCAAGGCTGCAGGCAATCAACAATCAGCGCAGCACAGCATAAAGACCAGCGGACCCGAAGATCCAGTGCCGGATCGTAGTTCACTCCTCGTAGTAGGCATCCCGTCTCTGGCTTCCCTCCTGCGTACTTGCTCTCTCTCTGTTCTCGTGTCTTATGTCCTCTGTGTTCCACGCAGTGTTTCCCCTGTTTCCCGTGATCGAGCTGTGTGCCTCGACTTCTCTCTGGATTCCGGACTGCCTCCCTCGAACCTCGACCCCTGCTTGGACACGGACCTCGTTGCTTCTCTCCAGCCACCGACCGCTTGCTTGCCCAAGGACTGCCTTCTCACATTGCCCCTTTGGTCTGACGAAGGATTTATCCAACACACACTTACAACAAACTCTGGTAACATTGACATTGTGAATTAGACACATTGTATTGCACCACTCACATTTAGTAGCATACACACTCCACCAATTCATCAAGATCGAGTTCAATAAACCTATTGAACTGATCCCTTCCGTTGTGTCCTTCCCCTGTCGTACGTAACACAATTGGCCACATTGTGTGGACAGACAAAAGTGCCTAAAAACAATCAGTACACCATACTTGCCAACCTTGAGACCTCCGATTTCGGGAGGTGGGGGGAAGGGGGGGGCGTGGTTAAGAGGGGAGGAGTATATTTACAGCTAGAATTCAACAAGTCAAGTATTTCCTATATATATATATATATATATATATATATATATATATATATATATATATATATATATATATATATATATATATATATATATACAGTGTTTCCCACACATTCATTTATTTGTGGCGGCCCGCCACGAAAGAATTACGTCCGCCACAAATGGATTTTTCGGCTTTTGACTCGCTCGACCGCTCATAAAAGCAATGGGACTCTGTCTGTGAATGTACCTTGTAGTTACAACTCCGGTGCAGTAGGTGGCGGTAGCCTACTATGCATTGTAACTCCGCCAATAGCACTTCATTCACCTGGTGGGAAAGAAGAAGAAGAAAAAGAAGAAGAAGAAGAAGACGGCGGAGTAAAAGAACGGACCGACCGGATCAAAATACGAGGGTAATATAGGTTGAAGGTAGATAAGTTATAGCTGCATCGCTCGCGGCTCGTCATATATTTAACGTTAATCCGCGATTTCACCGAGCGTTTCACTCACGGTGAGCAGCCTGACGCTGCTTCATTAACACCGCCGCTGTTGTCACGTCACGTGTTACCATACCGACGAGCTAACGTGTCCAGGTTATAACCCTGTTGTCAATAAACACACGTGGAGACGGTGCTTCAGATACTGCATTAATAATGAAGCTAAATTGTCCACTGTCCACTGCAGCATGTGAATGCAATGAAAAGAATAAAAAATGAGCCAACCAGCTGTTAAAATGTTGTCCAGGTTAATGTTTTGGCCATTAAAGGCCCTTCATTTCAAGATTTCAACTGTGATCGGGCTTTAAACAGGTGGCTGACCTGTTCAGATGGGTGTAACTCAGGGGTGCTCACACTTTTTCTGCAGGCGAGCTACTTTTCAATTGATCAAGTCGTGGGCATCTACCTCATTCATATATATCATTTATATTTACTTATTTATGAAATATATGTTTTTGTTAACAAGTTAAAGGTGTTTAATGATAATACAAGTATGTTTAATACATATAGTTAATATTGTTAACAAGTTAAAGGTGTTTAATGACAATACAAGCATGTTTAACACATATAGTTAATATTGTTAACAAGTTAAAGGTGTTTAAAGATAATACAAGCATGTTTAACACATATAGTTAATATTGTTAACAAGTTAAAGGTGTTTAAAAATAATACAAGCATGTTTAACACATATAGATTCCTTTCTTTCATGAAGACAAGAATATAAGTTGGTGTATTACCTGATTGTGATGACTTGCATTGATTGGAATCAGACAGTCGTGCTGATAACGTCCGCATTTTCGAATGGAGGAGAAAAAAAGTCCTCCTTTCTGTCCAATACCACATGAAAGTGGATGGTTTTTGGCATCTTATTTGTCCAGCTTCTGTACTCCTTTGTATACACTTTACAAGAAATACATTGTCGGCAAACTCCGTAGCTTGCTAGCTTGTGCACGCCAGCTTTCTGAGACTCTTATTTTGTTAGCGCAACTGTGCAGTCGGTCTTTGGAGTTTTGACGACAGGTACGGCGCCAGAGTCTGTTGAAATAAAGTGTTTCTCGCCTTCCTGTCGCTAATTTTAATGAGCTAAATATGTACATAAAGTGTTGTACTTATATTCCAACTCCGCGTTCTTCTTGGTCATCGCCGCTGCCGCCGTCACCCCCCGCCCCCCGACCACACCACCACAAATAGATGCCTGCCCTGTGGGAAACACTGATATATATATATATATATATATATATATATATATATATATATATATATATATATATATATATATATATGAAATACTTGACGTGAATTCTAGCTATAAATGTATATTTATTTTATTATATATATATATATATATATATATATATATATATATATATATATATATATATATAAATAAAATAAATACTTGAATTTCAGTGTTCATTTATTTACACATGTACACACACATAACACTCATCTACTCATTGTTGAGTTAAGGGTTGAATTGTCCATCCTTGTTCTATTCTCTGTCATTATTTTTCGAACCATGCTGAACACCCTCTCTGATGATGCATTGCTGTGTGGCACGCACAAAAGTGCTGTCATCAAATGCACTAGATGGCAGTATTGTCCTGTTTAAGAGTGTCACAACATTGCTGTTTACGGCAGACGAACTGCTTTACGGTAGACAAAAACGTGACTGCTGTTGTTGTGTGTTGTTGCCGCGCTGGGAGGTTGTTAATGAAACTGCCCAACAATAAACCCACATAAGAAACCAAGAACTCGCCCTCCATCATTCTACAGTTATAACGTGATTGGGCAGGTACGCTGTTTATATTGTGGGTTAGCGGACTCAGGTCCGCATTGACCTGAGTCCGCCTGAATTTCGGGAGATTTTCGGGAGAAAATTTGTCCCGGGAGGTTTTCGGGAGAGGCTCTGAATTTCGGGAGTCTCCCAGAAAATCCGGGAGGGTTGGCAAGTATGTAGTACACACATTATCTTTTTACCTCCAGGAAATGTGATGCTGACCACCTCGCGTATGGCTTTATTGAATGTGGAGAATGGTGCTGTCATGGGGGAGATTTACACTTGACATGTCCCTGTAGTCCCAAGACGACACTGTGGCTGCCAGCAAGTCCAGATTGGCCGACAACAGGCCGGCAAACAGCTCGCGTGCCTATTTAACAGCCTTTCTAGGCTTTATAGCCCATGCTGATGCACTGAGAACACAAGCAAAAGAGAACATTGATTGACCACTTGGACAAGGCCAAGACGCCATAACTTAAATGCATGGCCTGATTGCCTTTTAGCCCAGCTACATTACAGGCCTTTTCGATGCCATAGGATCAATTTGAATAGAAAAGCGGTGATGCTCGTTGGTGATGTGTCTTGGCATGACACCAACCATAATACATCCCGCACTGAGTTCGCCTTAATGTCTCTGTTAGAGCAACAAAGCAATTTGCTGTTTGGCATTGGCATTTCCATTGGTGGGATCGATGCTTCACGCAGGAACTCAGGTGAAAAACACAGCCAAAGATGATGATTCATAAATAAACAAGACACACAAAAATCTCATTCCAAACTCACAAACTAACACATTCATACATTAAGTGATTTTTTTTACAGAATTAAATCTTCTCCCAAGCAAATGCCCGACTTAATGACTGTTTGTCTGTTGACACGCTTCTGAGTGACTTTGTCATCAAGCCACCAAGAGACCTTTAAATCTCTCATTTCACATTGACTGCTGCCCAAATGTATCGGAAAATAACCTCTAATGGCACGACTTTGACCACTAGTTGATCGATCCTATCCTAATGTAGGCTCCAATACGCAGGTTGTGGTTGTTCTACAAATACAAAAAATAAACAAGCAAACAAACTTACAAGATAAAAAGTAGCTTTATAAAAACAAATGTGCAAATGTATTTCCTATAATAAAGAAGCACATTTGAAATGATATTCAAAGAAAGTCGCTAACAAAGGAACCTATAAACTAACTGACTTAACGACAAACTAACTGGCTAACAAGCTACCGTAATTTCCGGACTAAAGGTTGCAATTTTTCCCCACGTTTTTCCATGTTCACAAGCTTCATGCTGCCAACACCTTTAGCATCGTCACATCAGAACAATTAAATCATTCAGTCAGCCATTTAGCGCGTCATGGACTCACCCTCATCATGGAGATACACGACGAATTGCACAAGGCGCCCGAGTAATTGGAAATTCACCAATCAGCACCTCCAAGTCCGAGTCCATGGTTCTCGCCCGGAAAAGGGTGGAATGCCATCTTCGGGTTGGGGAGGAGACCCTGCCCCAAGTGGAGGAGTTCAAGTAGCTCGGAGTCTTGTTCACGAGTGAGGGAAGAGTAATGCGGACGCTGTATCGATCCGTTGTGGTGAAGAAGGAGCTGAGCCGGAAGGCAAAGCTCTCAATTTACCGGTCGATCTACGTTCCCATCCTCACCTATGGTCATGAGCTTTGGGTTATGACCGAAAGGACAAGATCACGGGTACAAGCGGCCAAAATGAGTTTCCTCTGCCGGGTGGCAGGGCTCTCCCTTAGAGATAGGGTGAGAAGCTCTGTCATCCGGGGGGAGCTCAAAGTAAAGCCGCTGCTCCTCCACATCGAGAGGAGCCAGATGAGGTGGTTCGGGCATCTGGTCAGGATGCCACCCGATCGCCTCCCTCGGGAGGTGTTTAGGGCACGTCCGACCGGTAGGAGGCCACGGGGAAGACCCAGGACACGTTGGGAAGACTATGTCTCCCGGCTGGCCTGGGAACGCCTCGGGATCCCCCGGGAGGAGCTGGACGAAGTGGCTTGGGAGAGGGAAGTCTGGGCTTCCCTGCTTAGGCTGCTGCCCCCGCGACCCGACCTCGGATAAGTGGAAGAAGATGGATGGATGGATGGACCAACCAGCGCCAAAATGATATCTGTCCAAAAATGTGTAAAAAAAAATTGTCAAAAAAAGTGTTCAACATTTTTTCTAAATTAAGGCTTGTATTTAGGTGTACTCTATAGTCCCGAAATTAAGGTAGGTAAAACAACTACTTAAATGAATAAATCAACAAAATAAACACAATTCACTGTACTATCTTAGGAGAACTGGACAATAATTTAAAATGTAATTCACGAACATACTAGTCAACTAATTAACTAAAAAAAAATAGAAGTAAGTGAACAAAACCAAATATTGATTAACTAACTTAACTATTAAACACAACTTAAACAAACTAGAAAAAAGAAAAACAACTAAGTAACAGGCTGGTTAACAAACAAGCTAAAAATAAGCAAAGTACAGTAATAACAACAAAGCTTTTCCATGTTCACAAGCTTCATGCAGCCAATACATTTAGCATGGTCACATCAGAACAATCAAATCATTCTGTCAGCCATTTAGCACATCATGGACTCACCCTTATCATGGAGATACACGATGAATTGCAAAAGGCGCAGCCCCAAAACCGAAGGCGGACCGAAAGTAAACGAGTTGCCCCAGGGAACGGAAATCCACCAACGAGCCCCAAAATTAAATCTGTCCAAAAATGTGTAAAAAACAAATTGTCCAAAAATGTGTTCAACATTTTTTCTAAATTAAGGCTTGTATTTAGATGTACTTTATAGTCCCGAAATTAAGGTAGCTAAAACAGACTGAAGTATCTAACAACATGGGAACAAAATTTACAATACAACTACGTAAATGATTAAATCAACAAAACAAACGAAACACATCGAACTATCTTATAAGAACCGGGCAACTAACAGAAATGTAATTTAAAATGTAATTTACTAACAAACTAGTCAACTAGTTAACTAAAAAAATTGAAGTAAGTGAACAAAACCAAATATTGATGAACTAACTTAACTACCAAACAAAAAATAAGCTAGAAAAAACAAAATCAACTAACTAAGAGGCTGGTTAACAAACAAGCTAAGAATAAGCAAAGTAGAGTAATAACAACAAAAGCAATTTTTTTCCCAAGATTTCCATGTTCACAAGCTTCATGCAGCCAATACATTTAGCATTGTCACATCACAACAATCAAATCATTCAGTCAGCCATTTAGCGCATCATGGACTCACCGTCCTCATGGAGATACACGATGAAATGCACAAGGCGTAACCCCAAAACCGAAGGCGAACCAACGGGAACGGAAATCCACCAACGAGCCCCAAAATTAAATCTTTCCAAAAAATTTGTAAAAATGTGTTCAACATTTTTTCTAAATTAAGGGTTGTATTTAGATGCACTCTATAGTCCGGAAATGAAGGTAACTAAAACAAACTGAAGTATCTAACAACATTGGAACACAATTTACAAAACAACTACTTAAATGATTAAATCAACAAAACAAACAAAACACATTGAATTATATTATAAGAACTGGACAACTAACATAAATTGAATTGAACATGTAATTATTGAACAAACTAGTCAACTAATTAACTCAAAAAATTGAAGTAAGTGAACAAAACCAATTTAACTACCAAACAGAAATTAAAAAAACTCGAAAAAACAAAAACAACTAACAAGGTACAGTAATAACCTGCTCAGCGGCCTTGTGGTTAGAGTGTCCGCCCTGAAAACTGGAAGGTCGTGAGTTCAAACCCCGGCCGAGTCATACCAAAGACTATAAAAATGGGACCCATTGACTCCCTGCTTGGCACTCAGCATCAAGGGTTGGAATTGGGGGTTGCTCACTGCTCCCCTCACCCTCTAGGGCTAGAACATGGGGATGGGTCAAATGCAGAGGATAATCTTACCACACCCAGTGTGTGTGTGTGACTATCGTTGGGACTTTAACTCTCACTTTTAACAACAAACGAGCTAGAAACAATTTGAATTGGACTTGATTGAATGAAGCTACAAGTGATGAACTAAACAAAGGAGCAAACACAAAAATTAAATAACTAACCAACAAATCATGTACGAACACATTATCAAATGAATAAACAATTCTGCTGACGAGCTAGAAATGAACTCGCTGACTAAGTAACCAACAACAAACACACTGCAAAAACTGAAATCTAAGTAAGATTAAATATCTCAAATAAGCGTGATATTTGCTTATTTTCTGTCTGATAAGATAATTCTTCTCACTAAGCAGATTTTATGTTAGAGTGTTTCACTTGTTTTAAGGGTTTTGGTCCTAAATGATCTCAGTAAGATATTACAGCTTGTTGCTGAGATCTTATGACCTATATTGAGTAAAACATGCTTGGAACTAGAATATCAACTGTTGCAAAGCTGTCAACACCCACAAGTATAAAACTACTTTTTTAAAGTAATAGTTTCTTACTTCAAGCATGAACAAAAAAAAGTCAAGATAATGGCACTAGCATTTACTTAATTTAAGAAATGTTTTCAACATATTGGGCAAAAAGGTCTCATTTTTTTTCTACCAAGAAAAGTGCACTTGTTATACGTTTTTCAACTTGTTTAAGTCGGGGAGTACTTACCGTATTTTTCGGACTATAAGTCGCAGTTTTTTTCATAGTTTGGCCGGGCTCCAGTGCGACTTATATATGTTTTTTTCCTTCTTTATTATGCATTTTCGGCAGTTTCGACTTATACTCCGGTGCGACTTATACTCCGAAAAATACGGTAAATTGATTCATGATACAGATATATACTATCATACATATTATCATCATAATACAGTCATCATACAAGATAAACATCAGGGTGTATACATTGAATTATTTACATTATTTACAATTCGGGGTGTGGAAGGCGGGGGGTGGGGTGGGGGGGGGGGGGGTTAGGTTTGGTTGGTATCATCAGTCATCAACAATTGAGAACAGAGAAATGGATATTGAAACAGTGTAGGTCTGACTTGGTAGGATATGTACAGCAAGTAGTGGACATAGAGAGAGAGAGAGAGAGAGAGAGAGAGAGAGAGAGAGAGAGAGAGAGAGAGAGAGAGAGAGAGAGAAAGAAAGAGAGAGAGAGAGAGAGAGAGAGAGAGAGAGAGAGAGAGAGAGAGAGAGAGAGAGAGAGAGAGAGAGAGATCAGAAGGCATAAGAAAAGTATCAACATTTGATTGTTTACATTTGATTATTAACAATCCGGGGAGGGTGTTAGTTTAGGGTTGGAGTTGCCTGGAGGCATACTTTTATTGCGGTTTTGAAGGAGGATAGAGATGCCCTTTCTTTTATACCTGTTGGGAGCGCATTCCACATTGATGTGGCATAGAAAGAGAATGAGTTAAGACCTTTGTTAGATCGGAATCTGGGTTTAACGTGGTTAGTGGAGCTCCCCCTGGTGTTGTGGTTATGGCGGTCATTTACCTTAAGGAAGTAGTTTGACATGTACAGTACTTCGGTATTAGGGAGGTGTAGCGGATTTTATAGACCAGGCTCAGTGCAAGTTGTTTTACTGTGTCCTCCACCCTGAGCCAGCCCACTTTGGAGAAGTGGGTAGGAGTGAGGTGTGATCTGGGGTGGAGGTCTAGAAGTAATCTGATTAGCTTGTTCTGGGATGTTTGGAGTTTAGATTTGAGGGTTTTGGAGGTGCTAGGGTACCAGGAGATGCATGCGTAATCGAAAAAGGGTTGAACGAAAGTTCCCGCTAGAATCCTCATGGTGCTTTTGTTGACCAGAGAGGAGATTTTATAGAGAAATCTCGCTCGTTGGTTGACATTTTTGATTACCATATTTTTCGGAGTATAAGTCGCACCGGAGTATAAGTCGCACCTGCCGAAAATGCATAATAAAGAAGGAAAAAAACATATATAAGTCGCACTGGAGCCCGGCCAAACTATGAAAAAAACTGCGACTTATAGTCCGAAAATGACGGTACCTTGGTTGCCATTTTATCACAGGAAAGATTAGCCTCTAGAATGGAACCTAGGTAGGTGACCTCATCCTTCCTGGTGTTACATAAAACATCAACCTTTGAATTGACACCTGTCCTTGCAAAATGTCAGCGTGTGATGACGGTGTTGGGCGACAGTGCGTACGTCGTTACAGTCAGCGTGTAGTGTCATAGTCCAGTGTGCATGTCACCTGGTACAATGTAGTAAATATGAGTGATGGGGGAACCCCTTTGTAAGGTGAAATAAGGGGCACTTGGGGACTTGCACCTGTCTTATTATCATTCACTCTTTATTTCTCGCTTGGTCTTTCTTAACCGTCAGCACTCCTCTTGCCTCCTTGGCCTTTACCTGTAAAATGTTGATGTGCTGACTGGCTGCCAAAGCTGAGCCGGCAGCTGTTTTTTTTTTTTTTAGTTCAGGTTTTTTTTATAGGTCCGAATTAGCTGCTGCACACATTTCTACTCTATTGAAGAGAAATTCATTCAACATCGCTATCGTTTAATTGACTCCTTCGCCGCTAACTTGTCCCTGCATTTTTTTCCCCCTTCGCGTGTCGCCGACGTTTCATTTAATTGTGCGCTTTTCGGGAGGATTCAATTATTGTTGGGAGTATTCCTCGCTCAGCCGAGCATGTCATTATTTGTGTGCACTTTACGTACAACAAGGTTACATCGCCGCGGTAATTTTCTTTGGCAATGATGCTCGTCCTATTACATCTCTCCACTGTAAATGTGCTGTTTTCATAAACGTGTGGGGGAAACTGGAATCGGACTCAGTGGTGCATAGACCTGACACAATAACCAATACATTGAATCAGCAAATTGTACACGTACTGTATATACTGTATGGTAATACATCCATTTCTTTACTATCTGCTGAGAAATGACAAAAAATGTTAACACAGCAAAAACTAAAATACCACTCTGTAGATAGCAACTCTCAACAAACAGACATATGCACAGAAAAAAAACTAAATAACTAAACAACTGAACGAACTACCCAAAAACTAACTTGAAAAAACTACGAACAATCTAAATAATAAACTAAACAAATGGACAAAATACAAACGACACGCTGACAAACAAAAAAGCTAAAAACGGACAACAAAGGCAAGAACAAACGAATAAACCGTAAAAAACTAACCGAATAACGAACAAGCTCAATTATCAACAAACTCAAAAAAAAACAACTAACAATAAACAAGCCAACTTAGTGACAGACTAAGAACCAAACTAACAAAGTCTAACAATGAAAAAACAGACAAGAAACAAATAACATAACAACATAACGTGAAACGGACAACAAAGGCAAGAACAAACTAATAAACCGTAAAAAACTAACCGACTAGCGAACAAGCTCAATTATCAACAAACTCAAAACAACAACTAACAATAAACAAGCCAACTTAGTGACAGACTAAGAACCAAACTAACAAAGTCTAACAATGAAAAAAACAGACAAGAAACAAATAACATAACAACAAACGGGAAACAGCAAACAAAGAATTGAAAAAGAAACTAACAAAAAAAACAAATGAATAATCTGCAAGCCAAAATCTAAAAACACAGAGAAGTCTACAGAGCAAGAAAAAAGCGTAAAACATAACAATCAATGAATGAGTAAAAAAACAACAATTTGACCTCAACGCAAACCAACAAACTAAAAAAATAATTTGCAAAACCACATTTTCTTACCTATTTGGCCTTTTTTTTTGTTTATTTCCGATTTGTATTACCACATTTTTCGGAGTATAAATCGCACCGGAGTATAAGTCGCACCTGGCGAAAATGCATAATAAAGAAGGGAAAAAACATATATAAGTCGCACTGGAGTATAAGTCGCATTTTTGGGGGAAATGTATTTGATAAAACCCAACACCAAGAATAGACATTTGAAAGGCAATTTAAAATAAATAAAGAATAGTGAACAACAGGCTGAATAAGTGTACGTTATATGAGGCATAAATAACCAACTGAGAACGTGCCTGGTATGTTAACGTAACATCAAATAACTATAACATATAGAACATGCTATACGTTTACCAAACAATCTGTCACTCCTAATCGCTAAATCCCAGGAAATCTTATACGTCTAGTCTCTTACGTGAATGAGCTAAATAAGATTATTTGATATTTTACGGTAATGTGTTAATAATTTCACACATAAGTCGCTCCTGAGTATAAGTCGCACCCCCGGCCAAACTATGAAAAAAACTGCGACTTATAGTCCGAAAAATACGGTAATCCCGAAAAATTGAAATCAAACCATAGAGGCATGGCGGAGATATTTTCAAAACAATCTTGCCTTCCTTCATACTTCCTCCAAAGGAGCCGTTTTAATTTGCCCAATTTGCGATGTTTTTCCCTATACCTCCATATATGCAAGAATTTTACCAAAAGGGCTTTGCGCAAGTCCACCGTTGTATTACGCGCCATAGCCAATAAGCTCCTTCTTTTTCCCTATCCTCTTGTTGTGGGGCAGACTGTCTCGTACATGCACATGCATCCTCCGCTGTTGCCATTTCTAATACAAAATAGCGTATAGTTCGAACTAGGGTTGTACGGTATACCAATAATAGTATAGTACCGCGATACTAATGAATCGTATTCGGTACTATACCGCCTCTAAAAAGTACCGGCACCCCACCGGTCATCACGTCGTGTCATGCAGACGAGCATGTTCGGCAGCGCACAATCACGGAGTACTTACAAGCACACACAGTGTGCAGACAGAAAATGGAGAACGGACAAATTGTGGATTAATAATTAAAGATAAAGGTGAAGTTTTAACACTGAAACGCCCTCAGGAAGAGGTGCTTTAAGACATGGCTAGCTAGCTAGCGGATAATGTCTATTCGCAGTTATAAGAGTTGTAAGTACTTATTTTTCCACTAATCCTGTAACTACTTGGTATCGGATTGATACCCAAAATTGTGGTATCATCCAAAACTAATGTAAAGTATCTAACAGAAAAATAAGTGATTATTACATTTTAACAGAAGTGTAGATAGAACATGTTAAAAGAGAAAGTAAGCAGAGATTTACAGTAAATGAACAAGTAGATTAATAATACATTTTCTACCACTTGTCCTTGATATTGTTGACAAAATAATAGAATGATAAATGACACAATATGTTACTGCATATGTCATCAGCTAAATTAGGAGCCTTTGTTTACTTACTTACTAATATAAGATAAGTTGTCTTGTTTGTTCGCTATTTTATTTAAGGACAAACTTGCAATAAGAAACATATGTTTAATGGACCGTAAGATATTTTGTTAAAATGAAGCCAATAATTTTTTGCGGTCCCCTTTATTTAAAAAAGTACCGAAAAATGGCAAAATACATTTTGGTACCGGTACCAAAATATTGGTATCGGAACAACACTAGTTTGAACTTATATCTGTCAGAAGACTCCATACGGATGCGCTACGAACTACAACAATGGATGACGGGGAGAAGACGCAGTCGAAGTGGAGGCACGTAAATAAGACCGCCCACAAAACGGCCCATCCTGAAGAGACGATCAGAAAGCGACTTGAAGATGATCTGTAAAACATAATCTATGCAAGATTTTGACCAAATACCCACCATTACATGTTATGTAGACCAGTGGTCCCCAACCATTTTTGTAGCTGCGGACCGGTCAACGCTTGAAAATTTGTCCCACGGACCGGGGCGGGTATGGATTTATTACATTTTTTTTTTTTTGTCATAAAGAAATACAATCATGTGTGCTTACGGACTGTATCCCTGCAGACTGTATTGATTAGATACGTCCGATAATATCGGCCTGCCTCACAATACGAAGGTCCTGAGTAGTCTTGGGTTCAATCCCGGGCTCGGGATCTTTCTGTGTGGAGTTTGCATGTCCTCCCCGTGACTGCGTGGGTTCCCTCCGGGTACTCCGGCTTCCTCCCACCTCCAAAGACATGCACCTGGGGATAAGTTGATTGGCAACACTAAATTGGCCCTAGTGTGTGGATGTGAGTGTGAATGTTGTCTGTCTATCTGTGTTGGCCCTGCGATGAGGTGGCGACTTGTCCAGGGTGTACACCGCCTTCCGCCCGATTGTAGCTGAGATAGGCTCCAGCGCCCCCCGCGACCCCTAAGGGAATAAGCGGTAGAAAATGGATGGATGGATGGATGGTATCGTTTTTTTTATTTTTTATTTTATTTTTATTAAATCAACATGAAAAACACAAGATACACTTACAATTAGTGCACCAACCCAAAAAAAACCCCTCCCCCACTTACACTCATTCACACAAAAGGGTTGTTTCTTTCTGTTATTAATATTCTGGTTCCTACATTATACATCAATATATATCAATACAGTCTGCAAGGGATACAGTCCGTAAGCACACATGTGTCATGACTTGGTCCTGGGTGTTTGCTTTTCCGGGATGCAACGGAAAGTTGGCTCGGGCGAGACGAGAATGTAAGTACATAATTTATTTGAAAATTACGAAAACAAAAAGAAGTGAACAAAAGGCGCGCACAATGGCGGAGAACAAACTATGAAACCAAAAAAGACTATAAACATGGAACAAAAACTTACTTTGGCATGGGACATGAAGCATGATCTAAGAGGATGAAGAGTGTATAGAGCATAATTGTGGGATGTCGTCAGAACGACAAACTGAAAACAATGAACTTAAATACTATAGACATGATTAACGGAAACAGGTGCGTGACTCAAAACGTGAAACAGGTGCGTGACCTGACAGGTGAAAACTAATGGTTGCTATGGTGACAAAACAAAAGTGCACAAAAAGTCCAAAAACAAAACCGAACATGACCAAAACAAAAACATGATCACACAGACATGACAACATGATTGTGCGTGCTGCTGGTCCACTAATATTACTAACCTTTAACAGTTAATTTGACTAATTTTCATTAATTACTAGTTTCTATGTAACTGTTTTTATATTGTTTTACTTTCTTTTTTATTCAAGAACATGTTTTTAATTTAATCATCTTATTTTATTTTATCCATCCATCCATCTTCTTCCGCTTATCCGAGGTCGGGTCGCGGGGGCAGCAGCCTAAGCAGGGAAGCCCAGACTTCCCTCTCCCCAGCCACTTCGTCCAGCTCCTCCCGGGGGATCCCGAGGCGTTCCCAGGCCAGCCGGGAGACATAGTCTTCCCAACGTGTCCTGGGTCTTCCTCGTGGCCTCCTACCGGTCGGACATGCCCTAAACACCTCCTTAGGGAGGCGCTCGGGTGGCATCCTGACCAGATGCCCGAACCACCTCATCTGGCTCCTCTCGATGCGGAGGAGCAGCGGCTTTACTTTGAGCTCCCCCCGGATGACAGAGCTTCTCACCCTATCTCTAAGGGAGAGCCCCGCCACCCGGCGGAGGAAACTCATTTCGGCCGCTTGTACCCGTGATCTTGTCCTTTCGGTCATAACCCAAAGCTCATGACCATAGGTGAGGATGGGAACGTAGATCGACCGGTAAATTGAGAGCTTTGCCTTCCGGCTCAGCTCCTTCTTCACCACAACGGATCGATACAGCGTCCGCATTACTGAAGACGCCGCACCGATCCGCCTGTCGATCTCACGATCCACTCTTCCTTCACTCGTGAACAAGACTCCGAGGTACTTGAACTCCTCCACTTGGGGCAAGATCTCCTCCCCAACCCGGAGATGGCACTCCACCCTTTTCCGGGCGAGAACCATGGACTCGGACTTGGAGGTGCTGATTCTCATCCCAGTCGCTTCACACTCAGCTGCGAACCGATCCAGTGAGAGCTGAAGATCCTGGCCAGATGAAGCCATCAGGACCAAATCATCTGCAAAAAGCAGAGACCTAATCCTGCAGCCACCAAACCGGATCCCCTCAACGCCTTGACTGCGCCTAGAAATTCTGTCCATAAAAGTTATGAACAGAATCGGTGACAAAGGGCAGCCTTGGCGGAGTCCAACCCTCACCGGAAACGTGTCCGACTTACTGCCGGCAATGCGAACCAAGCTCTGACACTGATCATACAGGGAGCGGACCGCCACAATCAGACAGTCCGAAACCCCATACTCTCTGAGCACTCCCCACAGGACTTCCCGAGGGACACGGTCGAATGCCTTCTCCAAGTCCACAAAGCACATGTAGACTGGTTGGGCAAACTCCCATGCACCCTCAAGGACCCTGCCGAGAGTATAGAGCTGGTCCACAGTTCCACGACCAGGACGAAAACCACACTGTTCCTCCTGAATCCGAGGTTCGACTATCCGGCGTAGCCTCCTCTCCAGTACACCTGAATAGACCTTACCGGGAAGGCTGAGGAGTGTGATCCCACGATAGTTAGAACACACCCTCCGGTTCCCCTTTTTAAAGAGAGGAACCACCACCCCGGTCTGCCAATCCAGAGGTACTGCCCCCGATGTCCACGCGATGCTGCAGAGTCTTGTCAACCAAGACAGCCCTACAGCATCCAGAGCCTTAAGGAACTCCGGGCGGATCTCATCCACCCCCGGGGCCTTGCATTTTGCATTTTATTTTATGAATTTAAAAAAAAGTACCTTATCTTCACCATACCTGGTTGTCCAAATTAAGCATAATAATGTGTTAATTCCACGACTGTATATATCGGTTGATATCGGTATCGGTAATTAAAGAGTTGGACAATATTGGTATATCGGATATTGGCAAAAAGCCATTATCGGACATATTGATCTATTTTGATATATAATGTAGGAACCAGAAATATTAATAACAGAAAGAAACAACCCTTTTGTGTGAATGAGTGGGGGAGGGAGGTTTTTTGGGTTGGTGCACTAATTGTAAGTGTATCTTGTGTTTTTTATGTTGATTTAATAAAAAAAAAAATAATAATAATAAAAATTATTTAATTTTATTTTATTTTTTTTAATTTCTTGTGCGGCCCGGTACCGATCGATCCACAGACCGGAAAAAAAATCATAATATGACTCCTTTAATTAAGGATCAGCACGACGTGATGGATGTCCTGCTACTGCAAATCACCAGCACATTCGCTTCACTGCTGTGTACTTTGTTGGAGGTCATCAGAAAAGGAGGCGAGGCTTGCTGACCAAAAACAACGCTCTTGTTGACAACTCATATGTATTCCTAATGGGGGACACACTGTAACTGTATGTAGTCATTTTCTTTGCTTTGCCTGTGTTGCACTCGTGATGCTCCGGCAAGTGACAGCCCATCTCATTAACTTTAATTAGAGCGTGCCAAGTGCGAGTTTGTAGGCTGTGTTTTTGTCCCAGGAAAAGGGAAGCAACCCCCACAGACACATAGACCCCGTCCTTCATCACCAGTGAAGGTCTAATCTTATCTGCAGCTGGTGCATGCCTCTTCATTAATCACTCCCCGGGTCCGATCCGATGGCGACTGATGGCTGACGAGGCCTTGTCCGGACCATCCTTCAGGTGCAAGGGAGGGCGCTCTCGGAGGGGGAAAAAAAAAGAAAACAAAACAAAACAAAAAAGCAGGGGTATAGATTTTGAAGGTGTCTGTGTGTGTCATGTTTTTACATCCTGTTTCTTTACCCTGGTAATTGACACACCAAAAACCTGCATCGGATCCAGACATTTAAATTGGTGCACGCCAGCAGGAAGCTTCAGCAGCTGATAGGCAGAATGGAAGAGTTTGCTCTTGTAGCGGCAGGATATAAATGGTCTAAAAGATGGAACAAATCAACCTTAGGTAGCCCCGCCAATCCATAGTAATCAGTGGGACTGCATTGAGCTCTCCGCTTCATGGACCAGCACCAATCAGCAGCGCAAACACACATCTGTCATCTCCAGCCCTGATGGAGGCAGGCAGTGAGAGTGAAGTGTGGTAATTACATATGAAGAGTGACAAGGGGCTGTTTTTGTGTCATACTCACCTTCTCTCTCTCTCTCTATCTCTCTGTCTCTCTCCATATATATATATATATATATATATATATATATACATATATACATACATATATATACGCATGCATATACATTAAAGATGTCCGATAATGTTTTTTTTGCCGATATCTGATATTCCGATATTGTCCAACTCTTAATTACCGATTCCGATATCAACCGATACTGATATATACAGTCGTGGAATTAACACATTAGTATGCCTAATTTTGTTGTGATGCCAAGCTGGATGCATTAAACCAGTGCTTCTCAACCTTTTTTCAGTGATGTACCCCCTGTGAACATTTTTTTTAATTCAAGTAAATCAGAGCAAAGCATTTTTGGTTGAAAAATATAGATAAATAAGCACTATGTCATCAGTTTCTGATTTATTAAATTGTATAACAGTGCAAAATATTGCTCATTTGTAGTGGTCTTTCTTGAACTATTTGGAAAAAAATATATAAAAATAACTAAAAACTTGTTGAAAAGTAAACAAGTGATTCAATTATAAATAAAGATTTCTACACATAGAATCATCAACTTAAAGTGCCCTCTTTGGGGATTGTAATAGAGATCCATCTGGATTCATGAACTTAATTCTAAACATTTCTTCACAAAAAAAGAAATCTTTAACATCAATATTTATGGAACATGTCCACAAAAAAATCTAGCTGACAACACTGAATATTGCATTGTTGCATTTCTTTTCACAGTTTATGAACTTACATTCATATTTTGTTGAAGTATTATTCAATAAATATATTTATAAAGGATTTTTGAATTGTTGCTGTTTTTAGAATATTTAAAAAGAATCTCACGCACCCCTTGGCATACCTTCAAGTACCCCCAGGGGTACGCGTACCCCCATTTGAGAACCACTGCATTTAACAATGTAACAAGGTTTTCCAAAATAAATCAACTCAAGTTATGGAAAAAAATGCCAACATGGCACTGCCATATTTATTATTGAAGTCACAAAGTGCTTTTTTTTTTTTTAACATGCCTCAAAACAGCAGCTTGGAATTTGGGACATGCTCTCTCTGAGAGAGCATGAGGAGGTTGAGGTGGGGGTGAGGGTAGCGCGGGGTGTATATTGTAGCGTCCCGGAAGAAGTAGTGCTGCAAGGGATTCTGGGTATTTGTTCTGTTGTGTTTATGTTGTGTTACGAAATGTGTTTGTCATTCTTGTTTGGTGTGGGTTCACAGTGTGGCGCATATTTGTAACAGTGTTAAAGTTGTTTATACGGCCACCCTCAGTGTGACCTGTATGGCTGTTGATCAAGTATGCCTTGAATTCACTTGTGTGTGTGAAAAGCCGTAGACATTATGTGATCGGGCCGGCACGCAAAGGCAGTGCCTTTAAGGTTTATTGGCGCTCTGTACTTTGCCCTACATCCGTGTACCACTCCGTACTTTACTTTTTGAAACCTATACCGATAATTTCCGATATTTTATTTTAAAGCGTATTATTAGACATCTCTATTATATGTTTGTATATATATATATATATATATATATATATATATATATATATATATATATATATATATATATATATATATATATATATATGTATATATGTATAAGACTTCAGCCTCCAAACAGACAAACAGCTTCTGGTTAACCAACCAGACATAGTGGTGGTGGATTAATCAATCAATCAATCAATCTTTATTTATATAGCCCTAAATCACAAGTGTCTCAAAGGGCTGCACAAGCCACAACGACATCCTCGGTACAGAGCCCACATAAGGGCAAGGAAAAACTCACCCCAGTGGGACGTCGATGTGAATGACTATGAGAAACCTTGGAGAGGACCGCATATGTGGGTAACCCCCCCCCTCTAGGGGAGACCGAAAGCAATGGATGTCGAGTGGGTCTGACATAATATTGTGAGAGTCCAGTCCATAGTGGATCCAACATAATAGTAAGAGCAGAAAAGGGTGGTGGTGATAGATGTGGCAATCCCAGCTGCATGACGCCAACATCAGGAAAAAGGAACACGAGAAACTTGAGAAGTACCAAGGGTTGAAAGAGCAGCTGGAACGGATGTGGAAGGTCAAGGCTAGCGTGGTCCCCGTGGTAGTGGGGGTGCTCGGAGCAGTAACCCTCAAACAGGGAGAGTGGCTCCAACGGATTCCAGGAACAACATCTGAAGCCTCAGTCCAGAAGAGCGCAGTCCTAGGAACAGTCAAGATACTTAATTTAAAGTTAAAGTGCCAATGATTGTCACACACACATACCAGGTGTGGCGAAATTATTCTCTGCATTTGACCCATCACCCATGATCACCCCCTGGGAGGTGAGGGGAGCAGTGGGCAGCAGCGGTGGCCGCGCCCGGGAATCATTGCGCAGAACCCTCAAACTCCCAGGCCTCTGGTAGAGGACCCGTGCTTGAGGATGACACAGATAGCATATATATATATATATATATATATATATATATATATATATATATATATATATATATATATTAGGGCTGTCAAAATTAACAAGTTAACTCATGTGACCACATGACCACATCATGACCACACTGAGATGAATCATGTAATCTATTCTGACCGTACAAATGTGCACAGTGTGACTGCACCAGGTGCACGTTAGTAAAAACCTAATTCCAGTTCAAGACTGTGCTAGCTGCCGAGATATCCAGCCTGGACTCTTAGCTCAACGGTCAGCACCCTGGCCTCATGAGGACGACCAGGGTCCGCGCTCCCCATGCTGAATGGGATAAAGGGAGGGGTCGGAACCACCTGGGTTACTTACGCAAGCTCTTTTACCTCAACCGCCATACGGTCAGTGAGCGGGTCAGTGCGTACGTCAGTGCAACAATGAGTGAGTAGAATCCCACTGAGGTGCTCGCTCCAAAACACAGCCTGAGAAGACATGAAATACTGTAAAACTGTTACCACGTTTTGTGCAAATAATTGTCATGCATGTAAGTAAACCTTTAAAAACATTCCTGGATAACATTCTGACACTTGTGTGCAAACATTGGTCTTTTCTTCAGCAAATTTTAACTATGCAAGCGAGTAATTACCTGTGGTTAATCATTATTATACATGATTAATCATGTATAATAATAATAATATATATATATATTTGTGTGTGTGTGTGCACATATATATATATATATATATATATATATATATATATATATATATATATATATATATATATATATATATATATATATATATGTATGTGTGGGAAAAAAAATCACAAGACTATTTCATCTCTACAGGCCTGTTTCATCAGGAGATTTTAATGGGAGCATTCGCATACCATGGTTTATATAGGGCACAGAGTGGGTGGGTACAGGCTGGCGTAGGGGCGTGGTGATTGGCTCATGTGTTACCTAGGAGGTGTTTCCGTCTATGGCGGCATGCTGTTACAATTTCGCTGCGCTTGTTGAGGGATGACAGGTCTGGACGGTAAATAATAAACAGTTTCTCTTTCAAGCATAGGTTGCATCTTTTATTACCACTATTGTAAGGTGTGCTGGATGCAAGAATTTGCCATGTTATTGAATATTCAACATTATTGTCTTTGAGGTCCCAAATGTGTTTGCTGAGTTCTGTGGTATTTCGCAGGTTTTTGTTCCTGAAAGAAGCCTTGTGATTGTTCCATCTGGTTTTGAATTCTCCCTCGGTTAATCCTACATATGTGTCGGATGTGTTAATGTCCTTGCGTATTACCTTAGACTGGTAGACAACTGATGTTTGTAAGCACCCCCCGTTGAGAGGGCAATCAGGTTTCTTTCGACAGTTACAGCCTTTGTTGGTTTTGGAGTCGCTCTGTCTGGGGGCCGACGGCTCATTTGCAATTGTTTTGTTGTGGTTTGAGATGATTTGTCGTATATTGTTCATGCAGCTGTAGCTCAATTTAATGTTGTTCTTGTTGAATACTTTTCTTAGGGTGTTGTCTTTGGGAAAGTGTTTGTCAATCAGATTGAGGAATTTGTGTCCAATGTTAGTTGAGACGTTTTTGCTGTATGGGGGGTTGTACCAGATGATGTATATATATATATATATATATACATATATATATATATATATATATATATATATATATATATATATATATATATATATATATATACTATATATATATATATATATATATATATATATATATATATATATATATATATATATATGTATATATATATATATATATATATATATATATATATATATATATATATATATATATATATATATATATATATATATATATATATATATATATATATGTATATATATATATATATACACACATATACACACTGAAGAGCAGGGATACCTGTGAAACAGGCTTGTAGGGATGAAATAGCCTCTGCGTTTTTTCCTGACCTAATGTCTATTCCGCTCTACACACACACATATATATATATATATATATATATATATGTATATATATATATATATATATATATATATATATATATATATATATATATATATATATATATGTATATATATATATATAAAATATAATATGACCAAAGAGTAGATTTAACTGTAAAATTCTGGCTATTAAGCTCCCAGTTTTTTTACTCTAAAATTATTTAGGGGGTTTTCTTCTTTAAAGTGCATGGAAACAATACATATATACAGTATATATAATAAAATGCATAGGTAAGTGTGTTATAGTATCAATCCTTTATATTATCATTCACAGCTGCAAGCATGGCCCTCTGAGGGCAGCTACAACTGTAATGAGGCCCTCAGTGAAATGAGTTCAACACCCCTGGTTTAAATGGAGAAATTAACACATTTCGTCTAGATTTTGCGTCAACTTATTTATTTTACTCACTAATATTTTCTGTATTTGTGTACGTGTGTTTGTGTGTGTTTTCCATGTAAAACCTGAACGCAAACAAACAAGCATCAAGTGCTCAATGTGAGGACAGAGCAGCGTCACCCAAATGGACATGAATAATGAGGCATTTTGCAAAAGAGACAGCGCTTTGCCCAAATGTTTCGCTATATTTGTGATTAATAGCGCAGACGACTTTTAAAATCTTTTACCAGCTAGGGGAGGGAAAACAAGACAGCGGCGTCTGGAGGTTGTTTGGGCGTCACAACGAGGGTTTCGGTTTGTTTTTTCCTTAATTGATGCTTTGACAGTGTGGCCGCCCCGCCATTGTTTGCATATGTAAATGACTGCGATGACCTCTTTGGTCCACAATCTAGCTGGGAAATGGCACCCGCTGCTGTGGGGGAGCCTGCGCCTTGACTTCAATGCATCTGTCACAGGTTGGGATTATCTGAAAAACAACAGGAAAAAACAAAACGGAAAGTGCATCACGGCAGGTCTAAAGAAATCCGGCTGGCAACAACTCTTCATGCTGATTGCCAAATATTGCCATGACAATCTTCATGGCTGATTAGACCTAATTACAATAGCGACCCGAGAAATCCGCAATTGTTACAAACAAATGGCAGCGCCATGGTTTCGCAATTGCGCTCATCTCGTTTAGTACAAATGACAGCGGCAAATGTCTCCTGCTGCAACCCTGGGTTTGATTTCTGTTGATACCCGTCCCATCATTGCCACATTACCACCACATCATTCGCACAGTATTGAATTTTTTTTTTTTTTTTTTTTTGCCCGAAGTGTTCACGAATCAAAGTTTGCACCATCCTTCTTGTCAATTT
This sequence comes from Nerophis lumbriciformis, assembly GCF_033978685.3. NCBI lineage: Eukaryota > Metazoa > Chordata > Actinopteri > Syngnathiformes > Syngnathidae > Nerophis > Nerophis lumbriciformis. The sequence goes on along the minus strand of NC_084553.2, from coordinate 47,839,648 downwards.
ACTAACTATAATGAGTGCGGCAGCCGTGACAAAAACATCAAAGCATTTAGTACACAATAGTAATGCAATGTAATTTGGCAGTAAACAGAGTTTCATTTTTTCCGTATTTATTTATAAACGCCTGTTTCATATTTGTATCATGAATTTTTGGGAACATTTCTGAAAAAATGTATTGTTTGTGTTATTATATATACTTTTAAATGTATTATTATTTGGAATATACAATTCAACAAACAAATCTGAATATAACAAATATGTCTACTGCTTTTGTAACTGTATTACTCATTTCGGATATTACGATGTATTTGCAATTGCAAAAATCTGAGAAAAATGCTCATTTAATTTTTTTAATTTTCAATTATTATTTATTTTGTTTATTTGGAATGCAAAAAGTGCACAATTCAGAAATAATATTCCCTTTACAATATTGTTTGTGATGGAATCATGTTATATATTATTTATTCATAATGTATTTAGAATAAATGTAGGAAATATTTTATCATTTTTGTATGTATTTTGGATTTGAAATTTAACCCACAATTCAGAGGAACAATAGCTACTACTTTTGTATACGTATGTGGTATTTATTTCAAATATTATAATTTGTTTATTTATTTAATATTTATAAAAACTAAATTCAGGATTTTATTTGTATTTTTGATCAGTCTTTTTGTGTTTGTTTGTTTGAAATTCAACAAAAACACTCGGGAAAACAATTATTTTTATGTATCTATAAATATTATTATTTGTGATATGTTGTGTATTATTTATATATGTTGTATCTAAAATGAATTCAAGAAATAATTATTTTTGTATGTATTTTGTATTTAGAATTTGAAATTAAACCCAATAATTCTACTTTTGCAGCTGTGTTATTTTCTGTTCTTTTTTTTTTTTTTTTTAATATTTTGATTTATTTGTTTGTTTTTGTTTAATTAATGATGCATATAAAATACATTTGTGAAATATTTATTATTTTTGTATGTATTTTATAATTACAACTTGGAATAAGAAAAAAAAAGATATAGGGAAAAATGTGGCTACTGATTTTGTATTTGTGTTATTTATTTAAAATATTAGAATTTATTTGCAATGCAATTACAAAACTCATGATTTTCAGATTGTTTTTTTTTGGTATGTTTAATCTTTGTTTATTATTTATTTTACTCATTTGCAATTTAACCACAAATCTTTTATGTGTGTGTTCATAGTATTTTTTTTATGTTGTATTTATTTTATGTATTATTTACTCGTGATGCATCTCAACTAAATTGAGGAAAACTTAATTATTTTTGTAGGTATTTAGAATTAAAAATTCAGCCAATAAATATTGCAAAACATGACACAATTATGGATTTGTTTTGTATTTTTAATATGTATTTATCATTAATTTAATTTTTTATTTTTTTTAAATAGTTTATTGTAAGTTTTTTGTATTAAACATTTGAAATTTAATCAAAACACTCAGGGACAAAATGGCTTCTACTTTTTGCATCTGTGTTTTTCTTTTAAGTATCATGATTTATTTGCTACAGAAGGTGAAATTTCAGGAATTGTCCCTTTGTGCTTTTTATTTTTGTATTTTTAATCATTATGTTTATTTTTTTAAATTTGGAACACACCCAATATATTTCAGGAAAAATACGCCTTTTTTTTGTGTTGATATGATTTTTTTGTGGTTTATTTAGTTTGTATTAAAACATTTTTTATAATGAATAACAAAATACATTTAGGAATTATATATTATATTTTTTCAAAAGCCATCCCTCAGGGTACCAATAATGGCAGAAATAAAATAAAAAACTTAAGAATAGAGCAGGAAACTTAGCTTTTTTGGACAGGGCTGCTCAGTACAACATGGCTATAATAAAATGACTAAAAGTAGTTTTCATGTGGCATCAAATTCACGGATATATATTTTTGTTGAATATCAATTGGCCAACTTCAATTAAAAATGTAATTTCAAACACTACCCGTACAATCATGAAGTTTGACAAGTTTGAATAGTTCCTAAAGCACGTTTTTTTTGGTACAGTTTTCCACTAAATGGCAACAGCTGATTTAATTGGAGAAGTATTTTAGTGCTTACTCCCAAGGCTACAATATGTGTACTGCCACACAAAAAGGTCAACTTCCCAGGTGTCGGCCAGCTTTTCATTCAAACTTGTACTTTTCCAACTCAACGGGAAATGAGAGGTAGAAGCGGGCGCACAAAGCCGATCCCCCGGGGTGAATTATTGCAAGAAAACTCCTTTGTGCAAATGTCAGTCCTGTAGGGCCACAGTGCTTTCTTTTAGGATAAACAGAAGGGCCTGACTGTGAGTTTTTTGTCCCCGGGTCTCAGGAGAGTGGCGTGCATGCGGAGGGCGCTTTGGCCGTGCCCTCGCTGGAACGCATCGATCAAGAATAGCTATTGGCATTAGCCCTCTGAATAAACACTCTTCCACTGACCCACTGGGCCACTCGATGAACAGACAAAAGCCTCAGCAGCAGGTTTTTTTCCCCCTTTTTTTCCACTTAAAGACGACACTCTAATGGCACCGCAGAGAAAAGAAATAGGAAATGTCACACGTTAAAGGACTTTTTCTTCTGTACAATTTTTGCTTCAAAAGTCAAACTAATGTGAGGTGTCAGCTCAAAAGGGACGGGTACCTTTTAGAACCGACACGGCGCCACTTCAGTACTTTTCTGTGTGTTCATGTGGCGATCATTTGTTTAATAATAAAATATATTCCCGTTATTTAAAATGTAACACTGTGCGGTCCATTTTGCTTTCTTACACTTTTAAGTCTCCTTTGCAAGTACTGTATGCCTTCACTTCAGTTGGTCAGGAATGAAACTATTGGTATTAAGTTGAATGTACCTGTTGTCCTTTGCTGAGTCCTACAAAGTGTTTGTACTGTAAGTAGCACCACATTCTGGGCTCCTGTCGAGCCACCCCGATCCAACACTAAACCCAACATCACCGTCCCATACACAAACGCACAGTATGTTTACTGTTTTTGACTTTTTAAATATAGGAATAACTGTCACGGCCCAGTTTTGGGGCATCTGGAATCTGTCCATAGGAAGGGGGTACTGTCACGACCCAGGCACACATCAGTGCGCATTCATGTGTGCGCTGCGCTGAGCGCACTTCCAGCGAGCAGCTGCAATCAATCACTCTAATTTATTAATATTATTATTTTATATATATATATATATATATATATATATATATATATATATATATATATATATATATATATATATATATATATATATATATATGTATGTGTGGGGAAAAAAAATCACAAGACTATTTCATCTCTACAGGCCTGTTGAGATGAAATAGTCTTGTGATTTTTTTTCCCCACACATACATATATTGCGCTCTACTACGGTATCGAGCACTATTTTTTGGATAACCTTATTAAGACATATATATATATATATATATATATACATATATATATATATATATATATATATATATATGTGTATTTTTGTAAATAAATAGAGCTTAAACGACATCCCTCCTGTCTGTGCCGTCTCCTCCTCCAATCACTCTAGTTTATTAGTATTATTATTTTATGTTTGTGCCATATCCTCCTCCTGTACACATAACACTAACTCCCCTAAATGTTAAACTTTCTTTTTATGCATTCTTGATTTTTTTTTTTTTTTTTTACCAAAAGGCGGTAAAATATGTTATCGAGCGACAAAATAGGGGGAAAAAAAATCACCTACAATATATTTAGATTTAATTTATTCTAGTGAAAAAAGTCAAATTAATATTTTTTACAAAAATGCTTATAGCTAAGAAAGTCCTCTTACGCCTTCTCCTTGTCCTCCCACTGATCAGTAGCTTTTCGCTCTGTATTAATTAATGTGGTTTGAGTCTACTTTCTGAACAATGCAAAACAAATTCAACCGTCTGGAGCATTGGCAAGAAAAACAATTTAAGAAAAGGAGTAAAAACGTGATGAAAAAAGTTAAAATAAAGATGTTAGTCATGAAATTAGTTATTTAGCATAATGTACGGTACCGTAATTCCCGGTTTATAAGCGGTGACTTTTTCCCATGCCTTGAACCCTGTAATGTATACAATGCTGTGGCTAATTTATGGATTTCCCCAGGTTGACAAGCTTCACATGTCATCAATACATTTGGCCTACTCAAATACTACCCATCTCTCCATCCAGTACCAGTGAGCTTATTTATATTAAACCAAACACACTCAAACAATCATTCAGACAGCCATTTAGTGCATTATGGACTTACTCTCACTGGTCCGAGAGAAGAAACGATGAAATGCACACGACAAAGCCTGTATAAATAATTAATGTTTCAACGTGGACACCAGTGGCTTATAGACTTGTGCAGCCAATATATGTACAAAATAAGATTAGGTTAAACTTAAAGGCAGCTTAGTCCGGAAATTACGACAAATTGATAGCTAGCTTGCGTCTGAGCAAATAGCCTCAACTTGCTAATCAGTAATCAATCAGTTTTATATTATATATACTGTAGGTGTACTCACTGGCGTAATCTAAACTTTTATTTCTGTAATATGTGTTGAATATACATCGAGCTAACATACACATTGTTATCATCATTAATACTTCCTAACTGAGCATTCCCACATGCCACATTAAACTGTGGTTTACTGCTTCTTTGCGTAAAAAATTATGTGTATGGTATTCTGCTATGTTTTGCTGTAATATATTGCAATATATTATTTGAACTTTGTACTATTTTGCTTCTTTCCATTCTTTTTACATTGTATATGACAATGGTAATTATAACCACCGAACAGGAAATGGAACTTGCGGCAACAAAGGAAATAATCTGACCGAAATCCATCCATCCATCCATCCATTTCCTACCGCTTATTCCCTTCGGGGTCGCTGGAGCCTATCTCAGCTACAATCGGGTGGAAGGCGGCGTACACCCTGGACAAGTCGCCACCTCATCACAACCGAAATACATGTTATTCTGATATTAAATTAAATACACAAGCTAATTACAATCAATTAGCTGCTGTGTATCGTAAGTGCTAATCAATAGCACATTATTACTGGGTGAGTGTTTTGGTTTTATTTCAAAGCCAACCATGTTGGAAGATCAACAGTACCTATTAGAGATGCGCGGATAGGCAATTTATTTCATCCGCAACCGCGGCAGAAAGTCGTCAACCATCCGCCATCCACCCGATGTAACGTTTGATCAGAACTGCATCCGCCCGCCATCCGCCCGTTGTTATATATCTAATATTAATTAAAAAAAAAAAAAAGGGTGAAACTACGCGAATTGCACCTTGTGCAGACAAGATTTTTCGATCGGACACGGAGGAATTAGTGATGTAAAAGACCACGTTGGGACAAAAAAACACAAGTCTAATGCCGTTGCTAGCGATACAAGTGGAAAACTTTCAACGTTTTTCGTCGCCCAAACAGATTCTTTGGATGTGATAAATGCCGAAGTTTTATTTACGGAGGCAATAATTGAGCATGGACTTCCAATCGCACTGGCTGATCACATGGGACAGTTAATAATGTAATGCAACCTTTAAAAATCATTACGCGGTGATCGCGATCCCAAAAATAAACTTTTCTTGCATGATAATGTCCAGAAAAATTCGCTTTATATTACTATAGAGTCCTTTTAACGAATGAGTTTGATGGTTTATCACAAACCTTAAATGAAAGAAGTCCTTTGTTCTCCTGCAGCATGGCCTTGCTTTGTGTTTGGTGCGCCATCCTGTCGGCTGTATTTCACAGCACGACATACTGTTAAAAGTGTTTATACTATTTATACTTTCAATTAACAAATTGAAGTCTTGTGAAAGGTTGACAGGATAACTGGCATTAACTGTCAAAATAATTTCAAACTATTGAAGTTAGCTTACAGAATAAACATGTCAATCAACCCATATGATTTTTGCTGTAATATTTTTGTTTTGAAAAGTCACTGTGACTGATAGAAAAGTGATGGTTTTAGCAACATTTTAACCTGTCTGAATGCTAATAATCATTTTGCGAGCAAGCAGGTAAGCTGCGCGGGCGGAGCGCGCGGAGTGACCCATGTTACGAGCCCCCGGCCACGGGGGTGGCGGGCAGGTAAGCTGCTTACCTGCTGCGCGTGACGCCGGCCGCGGCGAAAGCGGACGAGGCGGGGTGTCGGTGCGGTGGGCGCGGTAGTGACCCTGGACGTGCGTCGGGCCCTTCTCGCGGATCGCCTCAGCTACGGCTCCCGGTGGGGCCCTCTCGGGGGAAGGAGCCTCGGTCCCGGACCCCGGCGAGGCGTCCCTCCGCTCCGTAAAAGTGTCCATCTCTTTTCTTTTTTTTTCTTCTGTTGTGGCATATGCTGCAAGTGCCTGCTCGTTTTTCGTATGTGGGTAACAACATTTAACTATGTATATATATTTCCCAATTGGTTTAACTGCCACCCGCAAAAAAAAAAAAAAAAAAAAAATCTAATTAATCCGCCCGACCCGACCCGCGAGCGGATAAAATCTTATTTTTTTAAATGTCATCCGCCCGATCCGCGGATAATCCGCGGACTCCGCGGTTGTGTCCGCAAACAGCGCATCTCTAGTACCTATTAAACACCACTAGGAGGCAATGTCACTCTGCAAACATCCTGTTGTGTTATTACAGTAGGTGTCTTCAAAGGGTAAACGTAGTTGTAGTTGTATTTAATGATTAGATGAAGAACAATTACATGTACGCAATTACAGCACGTTTTACTTTACTGTATAATGGTAAGCATATTTTTGTAGTTGCAGTGTGATGATAACTGCAGATGAGGAAGTTGAAGTTTTTATCTAACTGCAAGACAGAACGCGGCCGTTGGGGTCCAAAAAATACAGATCGCGTAACTCTCGAGATCGCGTTGTACAAAAATCCTACATTTCTTTTTTGGACCAAACATATAATAAAATAATTCACCCTACTGTGCTCTTTCGTCGTCGTCAAAGCTAAGTGCTATCTTTCTATTTTGTGTGCCTCTAAATATTTTATAGCCTTTTTCAGCCCAAAGAACATGCTTTCTTTGTTTCGCCGCTTCACTTTCAGCGAGCTAGCTGCAAACCTAGCGGAGCTAAGCTAGCCTCTGATCCGATGCCCCCCCCCCCCCCCCCCCCCCCCGCCAGATTAAAATCATAACTTTAGATGCCGTGGATACGATTGTTAGCGTTAGCCGTATTGAGCTAACTTGCATCTCTAAACGGCCTACGAGCTAAGACGCATAACAGATTTAGCTTGTTGGCTAGTGCTACATCCCAGTCCGCCGGCCACATCACCGCGATATAAATGGTCGAAAATTCGGCATCCATGGCACAATCGCGTTATATAGAATGCCGCGTAATACTGGGCCATGTTATATCAAACTTTGAGTGCAATACAAATCTAACTGCAAACTAGACTGATGCTAACATAAATAGCTTGTAGCCGCCATATAATATAAAGGCTAACGACTAGCATGTATTTGCTGTGTATTTGTATTGCGTTCATTCATCAACGCTAACGAGGGGAAATTCCACCGACATCGACAGAAGGGTTGCACTTTTGCATCTCAACAGTTGTTGTTTATTTGGAGTATAAACAGTTGAGGTTTTAGCACCTAATAAAACATATCAAAATGATTATTTGATGACATTGTGATTAAAACAAATGGGCGTCTGTCGGGGGTCTTTTTAAGGTTCATCTAAATTATGCAAGCGAGTAATAACTTTTGATTAATAATGATTAAATACAATTTTAAAGTGGGATTAACCGGATTAAAAATAATAATAATTTGACAGCACACGGTTAGACTATTTACCTTAATTAATGGCCACTCATCAATTCCAGTAGTAGCCATAACATACCACTAGGGGAGCCGCATGATCATGACCTGGGATTTTGTAAAGACATGATTTTTTTTTTAAACTTTCATTTAAACCAGAGGTGTCAAACTAATTTTAGATGGGGGGGTGGCCACATGGAGAAAAATCTACTCCCAAGTGGGCCGGACTGGTAAAATCACGGCAGGATAACTTAAAAATAAAGACAACTTCAGATTGTTTTCTTTGTTTAAAAATAAAACATGCACATTCTGAAATTGTACAAATCATAATGTTGTTGTTTTTTTTTACACTTACATGTTGCGGTTAATAGTATTCTCTCTGTATTTGCTTTTATTTATATATTCTGAATAAATGATGTGATAATGTTCATCAGTCACCTCATTGGTGTTCATTTTCAATCTATCAAGATGAAAAATAATATCAAAATCCAATTACAGTATGTTATTTAAGTTGTTTCATAATTTTCCTCGACAAATGTACTAACATGTGGTTTATTTTGTACATATGTAGCATCATCTACAAATATACAAAGAATTGCTATTGTGACATCTAGTGGACACATTTAGAACAGCTGTTTTTTTCATGAAAAAATTTCAGGTAATTTTTATACTTAACAAACTCATCCCTCAGGCGGGATAAAACCTATTTGGCGGGCCGTACGTTTGACACCCCTGCTTTTAACCCTTCAGTTACAAAATACAACCTCATAAAATTTCCGATAACATCACTTTAGCTATAAAAGTTCAATAATAAGCTTGTTTGTATCACAAATAGGAACGTGCGTGTGGTTAATTCCTTTAACGTCATCAAAGCTCACCTGTATTTATTCCCACACAACATGATTATTTCGGAACCAAAATCAGGTGATAGAAAAAGGTGAAAATATGAAAAAATATTCTTTTAGCAGCATTGGACAAAGTTATGTTTACTGTTAAGTTTTGCATCTTTTGGCACATAACTGTGGTGCGTTTAAGGAACCTTGATTAAACTTCAAAACAGAGGCGTCACTAGTTTTTTGATGCAAAATTATAATTATCATATAGAATCTAATTTATAATAATGATGTCATAATCATGCACAAACCTTACTAGCTATTTTTAACCAAAAGTAAGTCAATGGTTATATTTAACTGTGGTGCGTCTTCCTCTCGTGGTACGCCAAAGAATCCCTAGATTAAAGTACAGTGTTGTATTTTCCTCAAACACTGTGTTGCTGTTCAAACTGTGTGAAATGTTACAGTGGCCAAAAATATTAAACATACTTTTTAAAAATACAACTTCTGCCTTATTTTTAATGAATACTTAGGCCTGCTACGCTACTGTATTATAATGTTGGTCATTATGGTGATGCCTCTGTTTTAGTACAATAGTTCAGGAGTTTAATGATAAAAATAAATAAGTAATATTAGAGAACAAAATGGGGTCACGAAGTTGTAAGGGTGAGCAGCTTAGGTTCATTTTAGTTTCTTTTGTTTTGTATTAATACATAGTCAACTTATTAAAAAAAAGTAAAGTATTGCTTTGTTGGGCGGTATACCTCGGGTGGTAGCAACTTGAGGGTTCCAGGTTCGATCCCCGCTTCTGCCAACCTAGTCCCTGCCGTTGTGTCCTTGGGCAAGACACTTTACCCACCACAGTGCCACCCACACTGGTTTAAAAATGTAACTTAGATATTGGGTTTCACAATGTAAAGCGCTTTGAGTTACTCGAGAAAAGCGCTATATAAATATAATTCACTCTAATTCACTTAAAACACAGCTTGTTGTTGGACTCCTATCTTGACGTTGAGAGACTCGAGGTATGGGAGGGAAGAAAGCGCATACAGAAAGAATTCAAATGGCCCCCATTCCTGGGTGGAAGGGGTAATCATTTTGCAATGCAGTCTGCTGAAAATGATGGAAAGCGCCACAATAATTGCCACAAAACACATTTTAAGATACTCAACACTATCTACTGCCATCTCGCGGCTAAAACGGACGGCGCAACCCCCAGATTTGTCACGTTTCGTGTGTCAGGTAAACTGCGACGCATGCGTGAAGCATTTCAAAGGCACATTAAGCGGAACACCATCTTGTCCGAACTTTCTCGTGCTGCAGAATGAGGTAAAACGAGCGCTTCCAACGCCTAAAAAAAAAAAAAATCCAGATGTTTGCCTCCGACCTCTTCATGGAATGACTAAGAAGGCGCATGATTTTTCTTCCCATATATCATTTATTTATTTAGTAATTGATTTGTTTGTGTAATAATCTATTAGCTATGTATTTAATATTAAATAATGCACAGTCCTTGGTGGTGAGATGGAGGATAAACTCAGGGCTGGCTCAGTGCTCCTTTGCTTTCTGTTTGTTTGGAACATAGGGCAGTACAGTTTGGGTGCTCTTATCCGACACAGTTTGCGTGCTGCTGTTTCGCAGGAGTTTTTTGCGGCAGGCCGGGTTCAGCAGGCCTTTCCTGGGTAACGTGTGCGCTCCCGTCATGCTTCTCGCCGACAGCGGCACATAAGAAGGGTCAAGGCAGTTATGGAGGAGCGAGTGCTCGGAGGACGAGCGTTTAGGGCCCACCGGCTCGCCCACCAGGCTCTGCTCGCTGTCGCTGTCGGGCGTGGCACAGCCGCTCTTGTCGTCTTGGAGGTCCTCTTGCTCCTCTTCGTCGTCGTCGTCGTCGCAGCACAAGGCGTGGTAGAGAATTTTGTCGCTGAAGCGGACCCTCTCCCTGGTTTTGTGGCTGTGCGTGGAGCTGCTGGCCTCCTCGCTGGATGAATCGGGAGTGATGATGCGAGGTCCGTTCGGGATGGGCAGCCCGCCGTTCATCTGGGAGTAGACGGAGGCGGTGGCGATGGGGGGCGGGGTGGGCGTCTGAGTGGGTATGGACCCGCGGCCCGGGTGCGGCCTGGGGTAGCCCAGGGGCGGCTCGCCGGGCGCGCGGGCGCAAGCACCGGCGGCCTCAAGGTAGCTGCAGAACTCCCAGCTGTCGGACAGCACGTCGGCGTTGAGGAAGTCCAGGCGGAAGGCTTCCCCCAGGCCCCGCTCGCTGCTGGACGTGCTGCTCGCCGTCGCCACCGTCCAGTCATCTTGCTCCAGGTCGAAGTCAAAGTCCGACGTCAGTTTGTCGATCTGACCCACCACCTGAGAGAGAAACAGGAGAGGCGTTAAATGCTGTGTCCGGCAAGTCGGCGAGGGGGTTTGATGTATTTATGTATTTATTTATTTGACAGGGACAGTGCAATGACTACTGCAACGCACTTCTTGTCGGGATCCCAAGCAAGAACATCCAGAAGCTGCAATACGTACAAAATAGTGCCGCTAGGATCCTGATGAGAGTGTGGAAATACGACCACATCACACCAATTCTCAAATCCCTTCACTGGCTTCCTGTTCCACTCAGGATTGAATACAAAGTCCCCCTACTAAGCCACCAGTGCCTCCATGGAAATGCCCCCCTCTACCTCAAAGAACTACTCACCCCCAAATCCTCCACACGACACCTCCGCTCCGGACAGGCTAACCTCCTCCAACCTCCGAGGACTAAGCTACGAACTATGGGAGATCGGGCTTTCTGCTCCGACCGCTCCCAGTGGAATGCTCTCCCTGACCACCTGAGGGCACCACAGACTGTGGATGCTTTTAAAAAAAGGCTTAAAACACCTTCTTTTAAAAAAAGCCTTTTTATAAATATATGCATACTAGTTCTAGCTATTAGGCTGTTCTAGTTTTTATTTATTTTTTATTTTTTTATTACTCCAGTGCCCCCCACAACCTCAAAGGGAATAAGCGGTAGAAAATGGATGGATTATCTTTTTATTTTTTTTAATTTTTTTTTCAATACACTGTAGCACTTTGAGGTTGTTTGCTCAATGTAAAGTGCTTTTTTACAAATAAAATCTATTATTATTATTATTATTAATGAAACATTGCTACCCACAGGTAACCGATGTCAAAGTACATAGTACACAAACTACATACAAAGAGATGAGCCTGTTTTGATGCTAAGATAAATGTTATGTTGTGATGTTGTATTTTATTTTTCATCATATTGTATATGTATTGTTTGCTTTTTAAATTTCTCTCTCTCTTTATTTTCCTTTTCTTTTAAATTGTCATTTTATTGACTTTTTTTTACATCATGGCCAGGGGACCACAGATGAAAACTAGCCTTCTGGTTAATTCTGGCTTTTTTAACCATGTGTCGTCATGTGTTTTATGTAGAGATGTCCGATAATGGCTTTTTTGCCGATATCCGATATTCCGATATTGTCTAACTCTTAATTACCGATACCGATATAAACCGATACCGATATATACAGTTGTGGAATTAACACATTATTATGCCTAATTTTGTTGTGATGCCCCGCTGGATGCATTAAACAATGTAACAAGGTTTTCCAAATTAAGACAACAACTTCAACTCAAGTTATGGAAAAAGTGCCAACCACACTGCCATATTTATTATTGAAGTCACAAAGTGCATAATTTTTTTTTAACATGCCTCAAAACAGCAGCTTGGAATTTGGGACATCCTCTCCCCGAGAGAGCATGAGGAGGTTGAGGTGGGGCGGGATTGCGGCAGGTGGGAGGGGGGTATATTGTAGCGTGTTGCAAGGGGTTCTGGGTATTTGTTCTGTTGTGTTTATGTTGTGTTACGGTGCAGATGTTCTCCCGAAATGTGTTTGTCATTCTTGTTTGGTGTGGGTTCACAGTGTGGCGCATATTTGTAACAGTGTTAAAGTTGTTTATACGGCCACAATCAATGTGACCTGTATGGCTGTTGATCAACTATGCCTTGCATTCACTTGTGTGTGTGTCAAAAGCCGTAGGTATTATGTGATTGAGCCGGCGCGCAAAGGCAGTGCCTTCAAGGTTAATTGGTGCTCTGAATTTCTTCCTACGTCCGTGTACACAGCAGCGTTTTAAAAAAGTCATACATTTTACTTTTTGAAACCGATACCAATAATTTTGAAACCGATACCGATAATTTCCGATATTACATTTTAAAGCATTTATCGGCCGATAATATCGGCAGTCCGATATTATCGGACACCCCTAGTTTTATGAAATTACATGGTCCCCTTTGAAATAAACTAATCTAATCTAATCTAATAAAATTTATAGCCACAGGCAAATTTGCAACCCTCGTCCCTGGTTGGGCTTTTTAAAAAAGATGAGAAAAGTGTAAAACACATACAAAAGGATTAAGACAAGTACAAAAATAAAAACACATTTGGCCCCATTTGTCCACACTACATCCAGTTCTAGTGCTCACACTACTGATTTTCCTTAAGCGACTTTTTCAGTTTTGTGTAGAAAAGTTTAATGTCCCACTGTGACTTTAACCCCAGTGGCAAAGAGTTCCACAGATGTGAGGCCTTCACTGAGTCCGGCACCTTTTCGCTCTACAGCTCCCACCGACTGCAGCACCAGTCTGCACTCCTTCACTACTGTACCTTTGTACCTTACACATCACATCAGGGGCTAATCCATTAAGACACTTAAAAATAGCTTTTAAAAATGAGAAATGTATAAAATATCAAAATTATATTTTTGAGTAATATGGCAGTGATGATGGTTTTTGGGTCAAATATCTTTAGTGTTTGTTTATATAATGACAACAGAGGCTTCACTACACATCTCGTGGCCTGTCCCCAGACCATGGTACAATAAGACTTATGGGATCATTTCATTGCATGCATGTAAACTTGTGCAGCTTTAACAGATAAACAAGGTCTAATAAGCCTGAAACAGTTTATATTTATTTTTATGGTCTTAGTCGTTTTTATAATATGGTCATCAATTTTTAGCTTAGGGTCCCAAAATAACACCAAAATATTTCACTTCCTTTACCGGCTCTATTTTATCTTGATTAATGTTGACTAGTTTTACTACGGTACGTAGTACCTAAACTTAAGAGTCGGACTTGAGAACAAAAGAGGAACATTTTTATCAGTACAAAGTGCTGCCATGCAAACCCTGAAAGAACATTTTGAAAATCAAGACTACATTTCTTGCATTTCTACACCAGTGACGTGCAGTCACTAGATGCAGGTGAGGCGGGGCCTCACCTGCCATCATGGAAAGAAACAAAATGTAAAAAGAAAAAAAATTATTAAATTGTTAAATGTATTCAGTGATTATACTATAAAGTTATTTTCCATTTAACTTCACCAGTTTTAGATTATTTTTATTCAAAATCGCTGAATTTTTACATTTGCCGTTCAAATACTGAGAAGAGACGGTGCGGTGAACAGCAGCCAGTTGAGGCACGTCACTCAGTTGTGCCTCAACATGGATTGCGGACTCGGCTAACTGCTGGCCTGCTGTGCAGTGAGACCGTATTGCTATATGAATTATATTATACATTTCCATAGTTTAGTTAGCTGAGGTATATAATGTACAGTGTATTTTGTCAACAACTGTATGTGTGTAACGTATTTCTTGTGCTGAGCGATCATAAAACTGCTGCGAAGACGCACTGTGTGAGGCTCGCAGTAATCCTGCCTCCTGCACCCCTGCCGTAGAATGCACCCCCTGACGGGAGTGTTATATCAACTAAAGCCCACACTTAAACTTTCCACGTGCAAGATTCCATCCATCCATCCATCCATCTTCTTCCGCTTATCCGAGGTCGGGTCGCGGGGGCAGCAGCCTAAGCAGGGAAGCCCAGACTTCCCTCTCCCCAGCCACTTCGTCCAGCTCCTCCCGGGGGACCCCGAGGCGTTCCCAGGCCAGCCGGGAGACATAGTCTTCCCAACGTGTCCTGGGTCTTCCCCGTGGCCTCCTACCGGTCGGACGTGCCCTAAACACCTCCCTAGGGAGGCGATCGGGTGGCATCCTGACCAGATGCCCGAACCACCTCATCTGGCTCCTCTCGATGTGGAGGAGCAGCGGCTTTACTTTGAGCTCCCCCCGGATGACAGAGCTTCTCACCCTATCTCTAAGGGAGAGCCCTGCCACCCGGCGGAGGAAACTCATTTCGGCCGCTTGTACCCGTAATCTTGTCCTTTCGGTCATAACCCAAAGCTCATGACCATAGGTGAGGATGGGAACGTAGATCGACCGGTAAATTGAGAGCTTTGCCTTCCGGCTCAGCTCCTTCTTCACCACAACGGATCGATACAGCGTCCGCATTACTGAAGATGCCGCACCGATCCGCCTGTCGATCTCACGATCCACTCTTCCCTCACTCGTGAACAAGACTCCGAGGTACTTGAACTCCTCCACTTGGGGCAGGGTCTCCTCCCCAACCCGAAGATGGCATTCCACCCTTTTCCGGGCGAGAACCATGGACGTGCAAGATTGAATCTATTTAAAAAAGTTATTTAATAAGAAGCCAAAAAGTGCATAAACAATAATGTTCATGTTGGAGGAGTTGTGAATGACTGCAGGGCCACAACATTAGGTACACCTGCAGACTGCAGCACGGATTTCATTTTTCATTCATTCACAACTCCTCCAACACGAACATTATTGTTTTTGCACTTTTTGGCTTCTTATTGAGCTGCTGCATTTTTTGGTTGGGTTGTTTATTTCTATTGAGTAACTTCTACATTTCTAAAAGGGGAGGAATGTAATAGAGCGATCTATGTTTGTCTGTTGCCATCTCCTGGTTAATGTTGGCTATAGCGTACTGGGGTTACTTTTTGGTTGGCCAACGATTTACGTGGTGTTGCGCACCTGACGTCAAGTGTGTTGAGTCTGTTCTGAAGTCTACAGTAAAGAGACGTACTTCATCACCTCGCCTGGTTATTGCCTCCAACCCAATATATTACATAAAGGTAAGACCATAATAACGTTTTTTTTTTATTAAATGTGTTTTTTTGTGTGCTACAGTTTGTATGTGTAAAGTTAAAGTTAAGTTAAAGTACCAATGATTGTCACACACACACTAGGTGTGGTTAAATTTGTCCTCTGCATTTGACCCATCCCTTGATCACCCCCTGGGAGGTGAGGGGAGCAGTGGGCAGCAGCGGCGCCACATCCGGGAATAATTTTTGGTGATTTAACCCCCAATTTTAACCCTTGATGCTCAGTGCCAAGCAGGGAAGAATGCTGGTATGAGCTTTTAAACATAACCCGTTAACTGCTGCCAATCAAATGGTGAATAAGATACTCTTTAGGGTTCATATGTCTGTAAATCTGACTGTGATGAAGTCAGTGCCTCACCAGCCATCAACCTCACCGCACGTCACTGTTATTAATTATCATCTTAATGCTGTCTTTTTGACTGTTAGCAAAGCTTAGTTTTTTTTAGTAGAAAATGTACTAACATTATTATAATTTAAAATGTAATGTAAAATTCTAACATGCATGCACATTTTCACATTTGGCGACTCTATCCTTTAGCCACGCCCCCTGGGGTAATGTACTTATACCTGTGTTTACATCCCTCACGTCAAAAATATACCTTCCTTCTGGCTACTAATAAATGCTCTCGAACTACAACTGGTTCGGAATTCACTGTGTTCGTAATGTAATCATCCAAATATGATTAGCAGCAAAGTAGAACGCTGTCAACAACATTTGCTACCAACATTCCCTCTAACGCAGGGGTCCCCAAACTATGGCCCGCGGGCCAGATGCGGCCCGCCAGCATCCAAAATCCAGCCTGCGGGTAGTCCAGAGTAAAATATATATATATATTTTTTCAATTCTTATTTTTTTAATCCGTCCTTTTTAGCCCATCCATCAATCCATTTTCTACCGCTTGTTACTCTCAGGGTCTCCTAGCCGCTCAGGCAAATCATATTGTCTAAAAATGCATTTTCCCATCGATAACGTGACGTCATCACGCCAGTGCCACAGTGTCAGGCGAGCGCGCGGCAAGTGCGCGCTCTTTAAGTTAATTAAAAATGGCGAAATCGTTGGGGAAACGTAAATTACACTCCGAGTGTACACTTTTTAAACATCAGTAGACATATGACTTTTTTTTCCATGTAAGAACAAGGCAGTTTGTCTAATCTTGCAATGAGACAGATTTTAAATATATATATATATATATATATATATATATATATATATATATGTATATATATATATATATATTTTGCAGGTTTCCGTGCTTGTCAGGGGATTTTATAAAATGTATAAAAATGTTATAAATATAGTTTATAAATATATTTATAAATATTTATAAATATACGTGTATAAATAATATTTATCAATGTTTTATAAATATTTTAGAATATTTATAAAAACCTGCGAAACAGGTTTGTAGGGATGATATAGCCTCCGTGCTTTTTCCTGACCTACGTTTATATATATATATATATATATATATATATATATATATATATATATATATATGCTTTTTCCTGACCTACGTTTATATATATATATATATATATATATATATATATATATATAAACGTAGGTCAGGAAAAAGCACGGAGGCTATATCATCCCTACAAGCCTGTTTCGCAGGTTTCCCTGCTCGTCAGGGGATTTTATAAATATTCTAAAATATTTATAAAACATTGATAAATATTATTTATACACGTATATTTATAAATATTTATAAATATATTTATAAACTATATTTATAACATTTTTATACATT
The DNA here is from genome assembly GCF_033978685.3 of Nerophis lumbriciformis. Lineage (NCBI taxonomy): Eukaryota > Metazoa > Chordata > Actinopteri > Syngnathiformes > Syngnathidae > Nerophis > Nerophis lumbriciformis. The sequence continues at coordinate 47,822,269 of NC_084553.2, read as the reverse complement.
TTATAAAATCCCCTGACAAGCACGGAAACCTGCGAAACAGGCTTGTAGGGATGATATAGCCTCTGTGTTTTTTCCTGACCTAACGTATATATATTATATATATATATATATATATATATATATATATATATATATATATATATATATAAAATATATATATATATATATATATATATATAAAATATATATATATATATATATATATATATATATATATATATATATATATATATATATATATATATATATATATATATATATATATATATATATATATATATATAAGGATTGTTAATGATAGGCAAAATCCCCCCAAAAGTGCAGTTCCCCTTCAAGTAGCGATCTTCAGTGAATGTACCTGATCTGAACCGTGGAAAACAAAGTGTTTGTGTTGTGTTGATTAGCCGCAGTACGTAACACAACAATCCGTATTCACTTGAGCGTTGTACTGTATGTTGATGTAACGACAAGAGCACTTCTTTGTTCACCTGCTCGCTGATGAAGTAAAAACATTTCATTCATCGCTACCCGAGAGTCAACCTCTGCCTTTGTTGTCGTTGGATGTTTGATGACTTTAGAGCTCTTAAAGCCGGATTCGCACAAGTTCGCCGCACTCTGCGTACTTGACATTTCAGCACCTTCAATCAGCGCGTGGCGCTCTTGACAACAATCCATCGCCAAATGAAAACACTTGTGCGTTCATGCTGTCGTAAATCATGCATTCGCCTGAACCGTTCACTAATTAAAGCAAGTGTTTTAGTTTTAGTTTAGTGAAACCTGTTCACTTCCAGTTCAGTTTTCGTTTATTTCAAACATGCATACGACACAATTCATCACATATTGCCACTTGTTTCATTACAGCACGTCCGAAAAGGAGTAGGAAGAAGCTGAGCTTATTTAATCCTACCCCTTTTCATACCGTAGCAATTGTATCCTATTTCCTTGTTCTTTGTAACAGAACAGTGAACAAATAAATATACCATAGTAAGTAAACACATATTAAATACAGAAATGATCTTTGTCTCATTAAAAAAAAATAAAACAGAACAAACGAAAAAACAAAAAGGGTTCAAGATATTAATCATAATTCTTGTTCTGTGTACTTTGTGAACACTTGTAGTTTGAAGAGTCTCTTAAACTGAATCATATTGGTGCTTTGTTTGATTTATTTGGTTAATCCATTCCATATTTTAATTCCACATACTGACATGCTAAAGGTTTTAAGTGTTGTACGAGTATACAAATGTTTTAAATTAGATTTTCCTCTAAGGTTATATTTCTACTCTTAAATTGAGAAGGATTGCTGTACATTCTTGGGTAGCAGTTTATAGTTTGCTTTATACATCATTTTAGCTGTTTGCAAATGCACCAAATCATTGAATTTCAATATTTGTGATTTAATAAATAAAGGGTTTGTTTGTTCTCCATATCCAAAATTATGTATTACTCCAATTGATCTTTTTTGTAACACAGTTAGTGAATGAAACTGGAGCGAAGTAACAAAGATATGTTTATTTAGGATATATATTGTTTGGGGCCTCAGTAATTCAGATTACCGTTGTGTTTTATTTTGAAAAGTGTTGATATTTTTTTATTAAATTCCTGTCTGGTCATTACCTCAGTAAGGGAGTGTGGTTTGGATGGAGACAGAACTTCACGCTGGTGAACGACATCCTCGACCTGATTATTATGGCAACAGTTTTGCCTGAACCGCACAAACTCAAGTATATATATTTTTTTAACAATGCTTAATAGAAATGGCGCCTGATACCATTCCCATAGTGGTTTTATCAGAACTGAACCGAATGAAGACACAACTACAAGCTGGCAAACAACCCTAACAGTCCCAGTGCGTAACAATTTTGATATTATGATTTTGATGTTGCCATAGAAGCAATTTGATAAAAACTGGACAATATAGTCATTTGACTAAAAGCTTGTAATCAACAAAGGCGCTTCGGTGGCAAAAAAAAATATAAAAACATCTCTTCAAGGTCCACCGTTTTTATTTACAAGCTTGTGGTCGCATTTCGATGTCGTCCAGTCCTAATAAAAATGAGAAAAACATCACAAACTTGCAGCGTTGCTGTAGCACAAGCAGCACTTTTATCAAAACAGCAGCAAATCTACTTTATACACCATATATATATACATATATATATATATATATATATATATATATATATATATATATGTATGTGTGGGAAAAAAATCACAAGACTATTTCATCTCTACAGGCCTGTTTAATGAGGGGGGGTACCCTCAATCGTCAGGAGATTTTAATGGGAGCATTCGCATACCATGGTTTATATAGGGCACAGAGTGGGTGGGTACAGGCTGGCCTAGGGGCGTGGTGATTGGCTCATGTGTTACCTAGGAGGTGTTTCCGTCTATGGCGGCATGTTGTTACAATTTCGCTGCGCTTGTTGAGGGATGACAGGTCTGGACGGTAAATAATAAACAGTTTCTCTTTCAAGCATAGGTTGCATCTTTTATTACCACTATTGTAAGGTGTGCTGGATGCAAGAATTTGCCATGTTATTGAATATTCAACATTATTGTCTTTGAGGTCCCAAATGTGTTTGCTGAGTTCTGTGGTATTTCGCAGGTTTTTGTTCCTGAAAGAAGCCTTGTGGTTGTTCCATCTGGTTTTGAATTCTCCCTCGGATATATATATATATATATATATATATATGTTTGTATATATATATATATATATATATATATACATACATACATACAAATATTAGGGATGTCATGTTATGAAAATTTCTTATCACGGTTATTGTGAACAAAATTATCACAGTTATCATTATTATCGCTGTATTTTTTAAATGTGCTCAAAATGTTCTAAAAGTATTTATACTGAAATCTTTTAACTGAATTTTATTTTTAAAAAACACATTCCAAATGATTTCCTTTGTAGAAGACATTCTACATTACTGTAGATAAAAACACTGTTTCATGGATACTTAATGTGCCTGTGAAAGCAACAAAAGCATTATAAACAAAGTAATATGGCAGACAAAATACAAAATAAAATAAATGTGAAAATCATGCAAGATAGCACTTTATGGACATAAGAGATTCAAAATAAAAACCAATGTAATAATTTTGAAAGATGGCACCTGATGGCCATAAGACGTAAATGCACTTTTTGTCCATATAGATAACAATAGTGCTTATGTATGAGATCTAGGCCTGCCATTTATGGCCAAAATAATAACTACAATCATTTTTTATTAATACTGATATTATGATTTTTCATTACGTTACGTAAAACAGTGTTGTGGTGTGAATAAGATGCCATCATTTAATTTGTCATGTCTAATAAAAAGGCTATAGATACACGCTATCCATATATTTAAAGAGAAGTATTTGTTTTTGTTCATTAATATAATCAACGTGTCAGCTTTTTCTCGTTACGTGATGTCTTCATCTCTATTTTTACATTTTGATAGAGGGAGGTATTTTTATTCAAGTTATGCCGTATCGGGACAGATCCATTAAGAGTTTGAGCAGAAATATGTTGTTTATGAATTAACTATACACAATAAAACATTAACAAAATGCTACGTCACATAAATTTTTTTTAAAGTAATACCGTTGTGACATGAAAAAAACACAAGTAATGTAAAAAAACATGGTGTTTATTTGTTGATATCAATATAAAATTCAAAGACGTTTGGCTAATGAAGATGACGTCTAATAAACAAGCTTTGTTCTTCTCTAACACCTCCTAGTGGTTCAGTGCAAAAGTTTGGCCAACAAAAATAAACAGGAGTGATACCCCTCACATCGAATACACAATCTTCACAGCCTGCGTTCAGTTCGATGAGATGACAAAACATTTTAGCTAGTATTATGTTATTTGAACACTAATACAATTTACAATTAAATAAAAGACAAGTGAACATCCCAGTAAACAAACCAAAGACTCTATAAACAAGTTGTGACAACGTTTACGACATTTTGCCTGCTGCATGTTTCCTCATGTCATTAACTCTCAGTCACAGCAGCTGATGGACACTGTATTAAGAAAATTAAAGCAACATCCAATAGTTTTTTCCTTCACTGTGTAATTTTAGTGTGGGACAAATGAGCCCGTCTCCAATATTGTCCACACCTGTCTCCATCTAAAAACGCCGAGCCGTATACGAGGGAATTGATTGATTGATTGAAACTTTTATAAGTAGATTGCACAGTGCAGTACATATTCCGTACAATTGACCACTAAATGGTAACACCCGCATACATTTTTCAACTTGTTTAAGTCGGGGTCCACTTAAATTGATTCATGATACAGATATACACAAACCCCGTTTCCATATGAGTTGGGAAATTGTGTTAGATGTAAATATAAACGGAATACAATGATTTGCAAATCATTTTCAACCCACATTCAATTGAATGCACTACAAAGACAAGATATTTGATGTTCAAACTCATAAACTTTATTTTTTTTTTGCAAATAATAATTAACTTAGAATTTCATGGCTGCTACACGTGCCAAAGTAGTTGGGAAAGGCCATTTTCACCACTGTGTTACATGGCCTTTCCTTTTAACAACACTCAGTAAACGTTTGGGAACTGAGGAGACACATTTTTTAAGCTTCTCAGGTGGAATTCTTTCCCATTCTTGCTTGATGTACAGCTTAAGTTGTTCAACAGTCCGGGGGTCTCCGTTGTGGTATTTTAGGCTTCATAATGCGCCACACATTTTCAATGGGAGACAGGTCTGGACTACAGGCAGGCCAGTCTAGTACCCGCACTCTTTTACTATGAAGCCACGTTGATGTAACACGTGGCTTGGCATTGCCTTGCTGAAATAAGCAGGGGCGTCCATGGTAACATTGCTTGGATGGCAACATATGTTGCTCCAAAACCTGTATGTACCTTTCAGCATTAATGGTGCCTTCACAGATGTGTAAGTTACCCATGTCTTGGGCACTAATACACCCCCATACCATCACAGATGCTGGCTTTTCAACTTTGCGCCTATAACAATCCAGATGGTTCTTTTCGTCTTTGGTCCGTGGGACACGACGTCAAAAGTTTCCAAAAACAATTTGAAATGTGGACTCGTCAGACCACAGAACACTTTTCCACTTTGTATCAGTCCATCTTTGATGAGCTCAGGCCCAGCGAAGCCGACGGCGTTTCTGGGTGTTGTTGATAAACGGTTTTCGCCTTGCATAGGAGAGTTTTAACTTGCACTTACAGATGTAGCGACCAACTGTAGTTATTGAAAGTGGGTTTCTGAAGTGTTCCTGAGCCCATGTGGTGATATCCTTTACACACTGATGTTGCTTGTTGATGCAGTACAGCCCGAAAGATCGAAGGTCGCGGGCTTAGCTGCTTACGTGCAGTGATTTCTCCAGATTCTCTGAACCCTTTGATGATATAACGGACCGTAGATGGTGAAATCCCTAAATTCCTTGCAATAGCTGGTTGAGAAAGGTTTTTCTTAAATTGTTCAACAATTTGCTCACGCATTTGTTGACAAAGTGGTGACCCTCGCCCCATCCTTGTTTGTGAATGACTGAGCATTTCATGGAATCTACTTTTATACCCAATCATGGCACCCATCTGTTCCCAATTTGCCTGTTCACCTGTGGGATGTTCCAAATAACTGTTTGATGAGCATTCCTCAACTTTATCAGCATTTATTGCCACCTTTCCCAACTTCTTTGTCACGTGTTGCTGGCATCAAATTCTAAAGTTAATGATTATTTGCAAAAAAAAAAAAAAGTTTAACAGTTTGAACATCAAATATGTTGTCTTTGCAGCATTTTCAACTGAATATGGGTTGAAAATGATTTGCAAATCATTGTATTCCGTTTATATTTACATCTAACACAATTTCCCAACTCATATGGACACGGGGTTTGTACTATCATCATAATACAGTCATCACACAAGATAATCATCAGAGTATATAAATTGAATTATTTACATTATTTACAATCCGGGGTGTGGGATGTGGAGGAGGGGGTGGGGGGTGGGTTGGGGGGGGCTAGGTTTGGTTGATATCAACACTTCAGTCATCAACAATTGCATCATCAGAGAAATGGACAATGAAACAGTGTAGGACTGACTTGGTAGGATATGTACAGCAAGTAGTGGACATAGAGAGAGAGAGATCAGAAAGCATAAGAATAAGTATCTATATTTGATTATTTACATTTGATTATTTACAATCCGGGGAGGTGGGATGTGGAAGGGAGGGTGTTAGTTTAGGGTTGAAGTTGCCTGGAGGTGTTCTTTTAGTGCGGTTTTGAAGGAGGATAGAGATGCCCTTTCTTTTACACCTGTTGGGAGTGCATTCCATATTGATGTGGCATAGAAGGAGAATGAGTTAAGACCTTTGTTAGATCGGAATCTGGGTTTAACGGAAGGAATGAAGAGCGAGGGAAAATGAAGTTGAACCAAGCGCTTGGCTCTAACATAAGATGGCTTGTTATATTTTGTTTGCTTTGAAAACTGTAACTGTGAGGAAGTTGCAAACAGCCCCATTAAGTGGCGTTCACTTCAAACTGACACTATCTCTTATTTGCGTGCGTGACTTTGGGGACTAGATAGGAATATTGTCGTGTTACAAACTTTTGTGTGGTGTTGCGACCTAAATTGAAATTATTCCAAGTTTATCATCTACCCGTGCGTAGTAGTGGCACTTGAACTGAATGTGACAGCTGTCAGATTTATGTTGGATAAAAAAAAAAAAATACTGACAGCAGCATGGATCATAAATCCAGAATCTTAATGGTCTTCCTGGACTACCCAATTAGGAACCAGTACTGAAAAACTATCGGTACACCCCTAGATGTGACACAGCTGTCCATTCAGCTCCCATCTGTATTTTTTTCCCCGAAATCCTGAACAATCTTAATTTATATGTCTACAGCCGTCCATCCCCTGAAGGGCGCCTCACGGTGAAAATGTCCCCTACCGCAGTGTAGACGTCTTTTGTTTTGTTTACTTCCAATGTTAAATCCTCGGTGTGCAGCTGGAGGCTGGAAGAAGGGGTGTCTATTCCCCGTGGACTTTATGAAGCCATCACTCCATAAAGTTTATGAAGCATTGACAGCATTTCCTGGTGACTGAAGACACTTCATTTGCAACACAGTTAAGCAATACAGTAAAAGAATGGTAGTCAATAATCTTTTTATGCTTTTTTTTTTTTTTTTAACTTTAATGACAATTCTCACCATTCTGTATGTGGGATTTGTCATTAAAATCCAAGCAGTAAACATGCAAGAGTTCACTAAATTAAAGCGGGTATGCCTCGGAGTGGAGCGCATGTTGGGGTGTGATGGCACCCCATAATCACGGTTCAGTACGTACCTCGATTTTAAGGTCACGGTTCATTTTTGGCACAGTAACTAATATAAACTGGTAGCAGGTAACTCTATTATAAATGAAATGATCTAATAACTATTTTGTTTTTATTAGGGAAGTGCAACAATGCAGACATATTTAGGAATAACAGTTTAAAGGGGAACATTATCACAATTTCAGAAGGGTTAAAACCATTAAAAATCAGTTCCCAGTGGCTTATTTTATTTTTCAAAGTTTTTTTCAAAATTTTACCCATCACGCAATATCCCTAAAAAAAAGCTTCAAAGTGCCTGATTTTAACCATCGTTATATACACCCGTCCATTTTGCTGTGACGTCACATAGTGAAGCCAACTCAAACAAACATGGCGCATAGAACAGCAAGCTATAGCAACATTAGCTCGGATTCAGACTCGGATTTCAGCGGCTTAAGCGATTCAACAGATTACGCATGTATTGAAACGGATGGTTGTAGTGTGGAGGCAGGTAGCGAAAACGAAATTGAAGACGAAACTGAAGCTATTGAGCCATATCGGTTTGAACCGTATGCAAGCAAAACCGACGAAAACGACAAGACAGCCAGCGACACGGGAGAAAGCGAGGACGAATTCGGCGATCGCCTTCTAACCAACGATTGGTATGTGTTTGTTTGGCATTAAAGGAAACTAACAACTATGAACTAGGTTTACAGCATATGAAATACTTTTGGCAACAACATGCACTTTGAGAGTGCAGACAGCCCAATTTTCATCAATTAATATATTCTGTAGACATACCCTCATCCGCGCTCTTTTCCTGAAAGCTGATCTGTCCAGTTTTGGAGTTGATGTCAGCAGGCCAAGGGAAGCTAGGGTCGATATTCTTCTCTTGATCATCTTCGGTGGCATAAGGGACGGTGTGAGCCAAGACATCCAGGGGGTTTAGCTCGCTCGTCTGCGGGAACAAACTGCCGCCATTGCTTGCCGTGCTAGCGAGGTCCTTTGTCCCTGAATTTCTCACACACTCCGGCAGATTCAATGGGGGTCTGACGGCAGATTTCTTTGACTTTATCGTTGGAAATGCATCTGCTTTGAGTGTCGCAGGATATCCACACATTCTTGCCATCTCTGTCGTAGCATAGCTTTCGTCGGTAAAGTGTGCGGAACAAACGTCCAATTTCTTGCCACTTTCGCATCTTTGGGCCACTGGTGCAACTTGAATCCGTCCCTGTTCGTGTTGTTACACCCTCCGACAACACACCGACGAGGCATGATGTCTCCAAGGTACGGAAAACAGTCGAAAAAACGGAAAATAACAGAGCTGATTTGACTCTGTGTTTGAGAAAATGGCGGATTGCTTCCCGATGTGACGTCACGTTGTGACGTCATCGCTCCGAGAGCGAATATTACAAAGGCGTTTAATTCGCCAAAATTCACCCATTTAGAGTTCGGAAATCGGTTAAAAAAATATATCGTCTTTTTTCTGCAACATCAAGGTATATATTGACGCTTACATAGGTCTGGTTATAATGTTCCCCTTTAAACAGTCTCAATTACTGTATTTTTAAAAATGAAATGAAAGTTCCTCATTGGCTGAACAAAGCCAGCACACTGTTTTTGTCTTACCCACTTATCTTTGTCATTTTAGTGTACTTTAACGACAAAAGAGAGTTTTTAAGCTCCTCGTTGGCACTATTGCCAGCCATAACCAAATGCTTTACGATACTCAGTATTTGTTTACGGATGCAAACTCATTCACTCACTCAACGTGTTTCATGCTGGAATTCAGTACACACTCTGTCTGCACCAGGTTTGTGTACTGATTTCTGCACTTTTATTGGTACGGACCAAATTCCATCAGTAGCACCGGGTATTGATGCACATAAAATCAACCGGTACTAGTATTGCCCCGATACCAATATTTTGGTACTGGTACCGGTACCAAAAGTATTTTGATACTTTTCGGTACTTTCCGATACTTTTCTAAATAATAGGGACCACACAAAATTGCATTATTGGCCTTATTTTTAACAAAAACTCTTAGGGTACATTAAACATTTGATTCTTATTGCAAGTTTGTCCTCAAATAAAATAGTGAACATATAAGACAACTATAGGGCTGCAACAACTAATCGATCAAATCGATTATAAAAATAGTTGCCGATTAATTTAGTCATCGATTCGTTGGAACTATGCTATGCATTTTTTTTTAAATAAACATTACAAACAGCTGAGAAACAATAATAAAAATAAGTACCAAACAGCGCCAGGGCGGCGCTGAGGCTACGTCTCATGAGGTGGCGTAAGCTAGCCAATGATGTGTCATGTGCAGCTCACGTGACGACGTCGTCTCCTTTGCCGAAACATTCGAAAAATGGCACAGGAAAACAGTACCGATAGTTCAGTGGAAAAACATCTTGAGGTTATTGCTTCAATGGAGAAAAGTGTACGACCTAAGTCGTCAAAAGTATGGGAACACTTTACTTTAAAGACTTCAAAGAAGAGCGTTTCCTGCAAAATGGCACAAAAGTACAACATTGCTTTAGGAGCACCTGAAAAGGAAACATGTTGGAGCCATGGATGAAGGGAAGAACTCACGCTACGTAACTTTTTAAGTCCATAGTGGCAACAGGCATTCATGAGTTCAGCTTTTTTGTGAGTAACGTTAACGTTATGCCTTTGTTGCAACCCGGGGCTGATAATGTGTCTCCGGCACATTTGACACGGTTACCAATTTCGAAATGAACGTAACGGACAGAAATATCTCAGTTTGGTTTCATAATGGATCAATGTAGCCGGGCCCGATAAAGCTATATACATATATTTAGATTTGAGTGACGCTTTAGTATAACTAAACGTTATGAAGGTGCTGGAATATTTCATGCTATTATTCAGAGGCAGCCAAAAATGAATCCTTTATTATTCACAACAGAAACGTGTACAATATCTGATTCAGTTCTGATCTGATGAGTTACATTTCTGTGTTATTATTGATGCATGCTGCACCCCCAATGTCCAGAACATGGTGCCAGTATGCTGTTTTTTCCCCCAATAAAATACTGGAAATGATAGAAATGTAGTTCGTCTCTTTTATCCGATTATTAATCGATTAATCGAAGTAATAATCAACAGATTAATCGATTATCAAATTAATCGTTAGTTGCAGCCCTAAAGACAACTTGTCTTTTATTAGTAAGTAGGCAAACAAAGGCTCCTAATTTAGCTGCTGACGTATGCAGTAACATATTGTGTCATTTATCATTTTATTATTTTGTCAAAATTTTTAAGGACAAGTGGTAGAAAATTAATTATTAATCTACTTGTTCATTTACTGTTAATATCTGCTTTCTTTCTCTTTTAACATGTTCTATCTACTTCTGTTAAAATGTAATAGTCACTTATTCTTCTGTTGTTTGGATGCTTTACATTAGTTTTGTTTTTTTAAGTCGTTACAGGATCATACATTGGTCATATTCAAAGTCCTCACGTGTGCAGGGACATATTTCCTGAGTTTATAAACGTAATATAAATTTTGAAAGAACTAAAGGAGATGCTGTGATGCCAAAGAATATCGACGTAATCAAAGTAGTATCGATTAGATACGCTTCTGTACTTGGTATCAGTGTGTAGTGAAACATATTTAGCTATTCCTCATCCTGCAGGGATGATTCTTGTAAGAAACTTACTTTATTTGTCGCCATGGAGGCGAGGATTAGTGATTTGGAAGTAACTAAAACACTGCCGACTGCGAATGGACGTTCGCTGCTAGCTAGCTAGCCATGTCTTAAGGCACCTCTTCCTGAGGGCGTTTCAGTGTTATAACTTCACCTTTATTGTTAGTTTTCAAGCCAGAATGCGTCTGTCTGTTTGTAAGTACTCTGAAACATGCTCCTCTGCTTGTAAAACCATCAATGTCACGACGTGACAACGGCGCGCCGTCATGCCTGTTAATAATAATTAAAACAAAGGGGAATCAGTACTTATTAGAGGCGGTATAATACCGTTTATGATTCACTAGTATTCTTTACGAGTACTGTTGCGTTTGGACCACTTGTTCCTCCCAGGGAATTCAAGTTTCTGGTCGCTCCCAAGCTCTTTACGACACTTAAAGCTGAGTAGAAGAACCACCAGAGACAGCTTTGCAAATATAATGAGACCAGTCCAGCATAGAACATTCAATCGCGCAGCTAAAATGGTCTGCCCTAAAATATGGAAACCTTCTATTCTATAAAGTCTCTCTCCCTCCCACCCTCGCTGTCTTGTCTTTCCAGCCCAAACACATGCCAATTGTCCTCCACAGCTGGACACAAGAAGAGATAAGGAGAAGGATTATCTCTCCTCCTTACATTCCATAGTCAAGGTTAGCACACAGTATTTGCAGACAACCAAAAGACCACAATTGGAAGAAAAACACTAGCTGTTTTGTAATATGATTATGAAAATAAAAAAGTAACACTTAAATACGGATATTTGTAAATATCTGCCTCCGACAGTACCGATATACCGTACAACCCTATTCCAGGTACCGGGATTTGACGATTCAAATGTGAGAGGTACCCATCCAAATGTACCAAATGTTCTGGACCGAAAATTTGTTTAGAATGACCGTTTATGTCATACTTGCCAACCCTCCCGAATTTTCCGGGAGACTCCCGAAATTTAGTGCCTCTCCCGAAAACCTCCCGGGACAAATATTCTCCCGACAATCTCCCGATTTTCAGCCGGAGCTGGAGGCCACGCCCCCTACAGCTCCATGCGGACCTGAGTGAGGACAGCCTTTTTTCACAACGGGAGGACAACTGGGTGACAAGAAATAAATCATCCAGACTAGAGATAAATTGTATTATTATGTTTATCTTACCTACAAATAAATGTATTTATTATTAATAATACAAAAAAAACTAAATACATTTTTACTATATTTTGCTAAAAATATCAAAATTAATTGTATTTTTTCTGACTCCTTATTACATCCAGGCATTAGAATTATACATTAAAATAAACATATTTGAAATAATTAATCTTATATTATCCTAATAATTCATTTAAAATGACCATATTTAATTATTAAAATAATTGCTTGTTTATCAAAGACTTTAGCATTTTATTCATTACATTTTGAAGCTCTCAGAAGCCAAGTTATGTTATATTCCTTAATATTTATTTATGCAAGTTTGAAGTATCAATTATCTAAACACAGTTTTGTTTGCATATTTTCAGGATGTAGATATATATATATATATATATATATATATATATATATATATATATATATATATATGTATGAAATACTTGACTTGGTGAATTCTAGCTGTCAATATACTCCTCCCCTCTTAACCACGCCCTCAACCACGCCCTGCCCCACCCCCGACCACGCCCCCACCCCTCACCTCCCGAAATCGGAGGTCTCAAGGTTGGCAAGTATGGTTTATGTATCGTTAGAACCCTATAGAGCCGCATTGTGATTTTGTTATTTTTTCCCTCTCACCAACAGAAGCCAAGAGTCAACCATGGTCGTAGCACCTGATCAACACAGAGTGGGGTCATTTCGGAGCTCTCTGAGGCGCTTTAATGGAGAGGTGGCCTCGACAGGCATCAGCCAAGGGTTTATTACTGTACCTCGACACCTGTCAGAGATGATTGGGCTGCGTAATTGAGGGTCAGAATGAAAGAGGCCACTCAGAGCCTCGTCTCTGGACACGCCAGAGGCCTCGCAGACATCGTGCGAGGGTACGCTGAAACGTGGGTAATGTAAAAACTCTCAGAGGAGTGTCTGGAGTGGCGTTGCGGGAAATGGATTCCACACGGTCCATCATTACAAGAGTCCTTCGCTCTAATATTCAGCTCCACCTGGTATCATGACTTATTGATCACAGGTGGGAACCTGGTCCTGCTCACCCCCAAGCACACCCTCTGTTCGTACCATTTGAAAATGTGCTGGGGCATTATAGAAGGAATTCCTTATTATAGCCTCGGTTTTTTTTGTTTTTTTCAGCTGCGAGTCCAGATTTGTTGTGGGCTGAGCTGTGCAGTCATGTTGCAAAGCTGTGAAGCCATGCTGGGGAAAACACAGATTGACCACAGTGTGGGCCCTAGCACGGTTACAGCTATGTCAACATTAACAATACCCGCACTCGCCTTCATATACTAAATGTGGCTTCAATCTGGTTCGATTTAATTGATGAGATTAAAGAAAACGTCAACTGATCACTCTAGTCTGTTTAATGACGTACTGCAAAAAAACAACACTAGCCAAAGATCACTGTTTACTGTTCTGTTACAGAGAACAAGGACATTGGATAAAATTGCTATGGTATGAAAATGGGTAGGATTAAATGAGCTCTGCTTCTTCCTACTCCTTTTCGGACATCCTGTAATGAAACAACTGGAATTGTGTGATGCATTACATTGTATCGTATGCATGTTGGAAATGAACTGAAACTGAACTGAACTGAACTGAACTGAAGATCCTCCATACGACAGGAGCACCCTGATGTTTTTAAGGACCTTTTGCCAATACGCTTGACAACCTACTACAAAAACAAAACACAATTGGTCAAAGATCCTCTCAATGACAGTGGCACTCTGCTCTTTTTAAGGGCCCACTTCAAGAAAAAATACAAATGCTAGTCAAAGAACAGTTTTTATCACAGGAGCGCTCTACTCTTCTTAAGGACTTACTGCCAGTCAAATATCCTCTAAATCAGTGTGTGCTTGGACCACTATATCACTTTTTTATTGTGAAAAATTTTCAACTCAAATATCTTATATTTATTAAAACGACAGTATAGTTTGAATTTGAGGTAGTGCAAAATAACAAAGCTGCCATGGCTTTTCATAACAGTTTGAATGTGTTTTACGTTCCCGTGTTTTGTATTGCTTTTATTTTCGGTTTCACTTCCTGTTTGTCTCCTTTTGCCACCGTTTCTTCAGTCTCTGTGCACATCGTCCTGTTTGGCAATCAGGACACACCTGTACCTGGTTGCCAATCAAGAGGCTTTATATGCCACACAGTCCTGCAGAATGGGCTGCAACATTGTGTTGCTTGGCCATGTAGCAAAGCTTTCCCTATGCTTATCTCTTATTTAACACCTTCTACTGGCACTTCACCTGCCATCTTTGCATCCTGTGGCCAACACCAGCGCTGTCGGGAGACACCTTCCAAACTGTCCGACACCGGAATGGAACAAAAGCAAGTTTAATCACCTTTTATTTTTTTTAAAAACTATATTTCATACAAGCTGTGCCATACCTGCGTTTTGCCATGCTCAAATATCATATAACAGCAAACATTGTGGTCTGAAAAGGGGTTTAAAATAGCCTTTTGGTATGAGACCTGCGACCCACCCACCAGTTGAGAGTCACTGTTTTATATAACGTAAGTGTTCTTCTTTTTTTAAGGACCTACTGTAGCTCCAGTATGGCAACAAAAATGCTAGTGAAAGATCCTTTCTATACGACAGGGGTGCGCTGTGCCTTTTATGGACCTACTGCACTCAAGCTAGTCAAAGATCTTTTACATGTCAGGAGTGTTCTGCTCTTTTCAAGGACCAACTGCATTTTTTTTCAGCAAACACTAGTCAAATATCATCTATATGACTGGAGCGCTATACTCTAAGGCGCACTATTATATATATATATATATATATATATATATATATATATATATATATATATATACACATATATATATATATATATATATATATATATATACACAGGTAAAAGCCAGTAAATTAGAATATTTTGAAAAACTTGATTTATTTCAGTAATTGCATTCAAAAGGTGTAACTTGTACATTATATTTATTCATTGCACACAGACTGATGCATTCAAATGTTTATTTCATTTAATTTTGATGATTTGAAGTGGCAACAAATGAAAATCCAAAATTCCGTGTGTCACAAAATTAGAATATTACTTAAGGCTAATACAAAAAAGGGATTTTTAGAAATGTTGGCCAACTGAAAAGTATGAAAATGAAAAATATGAGCATGTACAATACTCAATACTTGGTTGGAGCTCCTTTTGCCTCAATTACTGCGTTAATGCGGCGTGGCATGGAGTCGATGAGTTTCTGGCACTGCTCAGGTGTTATGAGAGCCCAGGTTGCTCTGATAGTGGCCTTCAACTCTTCTGCGTTTTTGGGTCTGGCATTCTGCATCTTCCTTTTCACAATACCCCACAGATTTTCTATGGGGCTAAGGTCAGGGGAGTTGGCGGGCCAATTTAGAACAGAAATACCATGGTCCGTAAACCAGGCACGGGTAGATTTTGCGCTGTGTGCAGGCGCCAAGTCCTGTTGGAACTTGAAATCTCCATCTCCATAGAGCAGGTCAGCAGCAGGAAGCATGAAGTGCTCTAAAACTTGCTGGTAGACGGCTGCGTTGACCCTAGATCTCAGGAAACAGAGTGGACCGACACCAGCAGATGACATGGCACCCCAAACCATCACTGATGGTGGAAACTTTACACTAGACTTCAGGCAACGTGGATCATGTGCCTCTCCTGTCTTCCTCCAGACTCTGGGACCTCGATTTCCATAGGAAATGCAAAATTTGCTTTCGTCAGAAAACATGACTTTGGACCACTCAGCAGCAGTCCAGCTGGTGTCGGTATATATATATATATATATATATATATAGTATTGCGCCTTAGAGTATAGCGTATATATGTATATATAAACATATATACTGTATATGTATATATATATATATATATATATATATATATATATATATATATATATATATATATATATATATATATATTTCGTACCGAAAATGATTCATTAGTATCGCGGTACTATACCAGTACCGGTACACCGTACAACCCTAATACAATATATAACAAATCCCCATTACCATGTACAATATTACAGTATATGTAACAGCTGCAGCAAAAAAAAAAAAGGGCAGCATAAAGTATGGTGGATCCATCAGAAAACATACATTATAAATTCTGTAACACTTTCATATGGGGAACATATTTTAAGTATCACAGACTTAAATAAGAGTTATTTGGACACTAGGGGAACATATTGTAAGTAACAAAGACTTAATTTAGAGTTATTTGGTTAGGGTTAGGGTTAGAGGGTTAAAGGGTTAGGGTTGGGGTTGGGGTTAGGGTTAGGGCCATGCAGAATAAGGCATTAATAAGTACCTAATAATGACTAATTAAAAGCCAATATGTTACTCATTTGCATGTTAATAAGCAACTAATTAATGGTGAATATTAGAGATGACCAATAATGGCTTTTTTGCCGATACCGATATATACAGTCGTGGAATTAACACATTATTATGCCTAATTTTGTTGTGATGCCCCGCTGGATGCATTAAACAATGTAACAAGGTTTTCCAAAATAAATCAACTTAAGTTATGGAAAAAAATGCCAACATGGCACTGGCTTATTTATTATTGAAGTCACAAAGTGCATTAATTTTTTTTAACATGCCTCAAAAGAGCAGCTTTGGAATTTGGGACAAGCTCTCTCTGAGAGAGCATGAGGAGATAGAGGTGGGCGGGGTTGAGGTGGGGGTAGCGGGGGCGGGGGTGCATATTGTAGCGTCCCGGAAGAGTTTGTGCTGCAAGGGGTTGTGGGTATTTGTTCTGTTGTGTTTATGTTGTGTTACGGTGCAGATGTTCTCCCGAAATGTGTTTGTCACTCTTGTTTGGTGTGGGTTCACGGTGTGGCGCATATTTGTAACAGTGTTAAAGTTGTTTATACGGCCACCCTCAGTGTGACCTGTATGGCTGTTGACCAAGTATGCTTGGATTCACTTGTGTGTGTGAAAAGCCGTAGATATTATGTGATTGGGCCAGCACGCAATGGCAGTGCCTTTAAGGTTTATTGGTGCTCTGTACTTCCCCCTACGTCCGTGTACCGCTCCGTACGGCGGCGTTTTAAAAAAGTCATACATTTTACTTTTTGAAACCGATACCGATCATTTCCGATATCACATTTTAAAGCATTTATCGGCCAATAATATCGGCAGTCCGATATTATCGGACGCCTCTCGTGAACATGTTCCCCATACTAAAGTGTTACCATCAATTCTATGACAAACAGTTGAGTTGTGATGCTCATCAAATCTCCTCTACATAACAGTGATGAGGTGTTTTTCAGGAATCTGTTACAAAAATGTAAGTTACTCCCAAGTTTTGAAGTGAACTTGCCGGCTGGTGTGATGTTGTTCATGGATTTGTCCCCCAGGCTGCCAGTTGGATACAGCACCGATGTAGAATATTGTACTGTATGTGCTCAGTAGGCCAACTGTCTTTTTTTCTGATTGCTTCTTGTAGTTATGCACCATTATGCCAATATAGTTTCTATTTCTTCTGGATGCGCCTCGATATGTCCCAAGTTAGAGCTTAGCCTTGAATATTTCAGTATTTACGGCCCAATTACACGGACTCCACCAGCAGTACATTTGTAAATAAATCAGGTGTGAGTTGCCAGAATAAATGAAACGTAACGGCCTCAGCGGATCGGCGTGAAATGCAGTATATGAGCGAACTTCCAGCGGATCGCTTCATTACGAGTGGCCCCGCGCCATCTGTTCACCTCCTCCACCGCTCATTTACAGAGTCGGGCCGGGAGGATTCCTCTGCAGCCGCCCGCTTGTTAATTATAAAGCATCCGGCGTCGAGCGTCGGCTTTTGTTTTGTTCCCGGGGAATGTGTTCGCCGGGGCCGTTCAAACACGTTTTAAGTGTTGTTATTTCCTCCTGGCGGTGTCACATAGTGCAGCCCCGCGCATGCACTTACCGTCAAAACAGCCTCACGTGCGCTTGGAGCAGTCGCTTTGCCAACATTGTTTCAATTTTGATTCTCCTCATATGTGTAAAAAAAGAGAGAGAGAGAGAGACTCACGCAGTTGGGATTTATTCCCGTACGCCCTCCCACGCCTCTGCGAGCTCATTTATCATCCCCGATTTGTTGCCACAATAACATAGTCCACTCTCTTCAGCACCTTTCCTTCCAACTGCAGTTTGGGAGCATTTTGACCGACGGCGAGGAATAAGACCCCGTCCTGGGATCCTTATTGCATTCTGCTCGGTCTCATTGCAGAGGGACGCGTTCAAGCTGAGATGACAAAAAGTCCTCAGTGTTTGTTCCTGCATAAGGAAATTGCATTTTAAAGCATCGCCTAAAGGGTTTTGTGGAAAAATCACTTACTAAAATGTGTGCAACTGACAACCACTGTTGCACGGAACCTTTAATTCATTCTTAGGGACAGGTTGATTACATTTACATTGCCACCCTTAACGACTGTTTTCAAGCGGGGTTCCCAAATCTCAGGATATATACAGTAGGGGTGTACAAAATGCGCCTCGGGGGCCATTCTCGGCCCTGCAGCTAATTTTTTTAGCGGCCCGCAGTCCATTCTGAAATTATAAAAACATAAAAAAGTGCAATAAAAGAGCAAACAGGGGATAGCATCAGAATAATCCCCTCAATTCCCCCCCAAAACGGATTAACTCGCTGGACTATAAAGACAATATAACATACATCCATAAACGTGGATGCATACGCAAAAGTGCAATAAATGTATCTGTACAGTAAATCTATTTTTATCTGCACCTTATTGCTCTTTTATCCTGCACTACAATGAGCTAATGCAACAAAATTGTGTTCTTATCTGTACTGTAAAGTTCAAATTTGAATGACAAAAAGGAAGTCAAAGTCTAAGTCTAAATGTAGGGAGAAAAATGTGGACTCTTAGTAACACGAAGATGCTATGCAGGCTGTTCTTTTTTTTGAACTGTCATTGCTCAAAAAATAATAATGAATCAAAATCAATGTTATGAATTATTAACCTGCTCCAATTACTTCACATCAAAAATTCCACTTTGCAGTATTTTTCTTAGCGGAAAATATTGCATACTTTGCGCACTTGCCATATATAAAAAACAACATTTTCTTTGGTGAAAATGGCATAAAACAAAAACAAAAAATATAATTAAAAAATACATGTATTAACAATGGATATATCTCAAGTTGATCTACAGACTTAAGTGTTTGAATAAAAAAAACTAAAAAATGCATGACTTATTTTTAACACTTTTATGAGTGGGGTTATTTTGGATGGCCAATAATTTTTGTGTTTTTTTTTTCCAACTGTTATGAATTATTAACCTATTCAAGGCTCCAATTACTTCACATCAAAAATTCCACTTTGTAATATTTTTTTAGTGGAAAATATTGCATATTTTGTGTGCTTACCATATAAAAAACAAAGTTTTCTTTGACAAAAATGGCATAAAACAAACAAATAAAAAATAGAATTAAAAAAATAAATTTTATCGATGGACATATTTTAAGTTAAACTACAAACTTAAGTGTTTAAATAAAAAAAAAACAAAAAAAAAACGTATGACTTACTCTTAACACTTTTATGAGTTGGTTTGTTTTGGATAGTCAAGAATTTTTGTGGGTATTTTTTTTTAACTGTCATTGCTCAAAAAATAATATTCAAATTAAAATCAATGGTGTTATGAATTATTAACCTATTCAAGGCTCCAATTACTTCACATCAGAAATTCCTTAGCGGAAAATATTGCATACTTTGTGCGCTTGCCATATAACAAAACACAGTTTTTTTGGACAAAAATAGCATTGAGCAAAAAAACAAAAAATTTAATAAGAAAACAACTTATAATCAACGGATATGCCTCAAGTTGATCTACAGACTTAAGCGTGTAAATAAAAAAATATAAAACAAACGTGTGACTTATTCTTAACACATTTATGAGTTGTGTTATTTTGGATGGCCATGAATTTTTTGTTGGGATTTTTTTTTTAACTGTCATTGCTCAAAAAATTATATTCAATTAAGATCAATGGTGTTATGGATTATTAACCTATTTAAGGCTCTGACTACTTCCCGTGAACTATTCCACTTTGAATTTATTTTGGGGAGGAATATTGCTTATTTTTTGTTTTGCCATAAACAAAACAAGGTTTGGACAAAAAGGGCATACAACATTAGAAAATAATAATAACTTTATACCAACGATAGACCTGAAGTCAATGTAAAGATTTAAGCTTTGAATGAAAAATAAAATAAAATCCACAGGATTAAACTTGAAGGAAGCACTAAAGTTTAAAAAAATGTGTATATTGTAATGGTTTGGAAAATGAAAAACATCAAAATGGCCCCCACATGCTTTGATTTTTACAGTGCGTGGCCCTCAATGGAAAAAGTTTGGACACCCTATTATGCAGGATAAATACCTAGATGTAATACAATACTAAATATCACAGTTGAAATTGAACAACATGTAGATTGCAATTAAAAAGTAGAGTCATGTGTGACATTGCTTGACGACTCTACTTCATTGATTACCATCATCTTAAAATTAGCAACATAACTCCTAGATGACACTGTATAATAACTACACACTATTAAGAATTAATAAAGCATTAGTAATTCATAATTTATAAGGATATTCCCACAGTAATACACCATTAGTATGCAGTTTATAAAGAGTTATACATGTTTTATTCATTACTGTATTACTAAGATCATCTATAAAAAGCTTAATTTTCATACTTTATAAATTATTTTTTATTTTATAATTTATTTATTTATTTTTTAAATTTGTTTTTATGATTGATTCAGCATTTGTACATTATATTTAGGTATTATCAACAGTTTGGTGGATGATATTCACAACGGTGTTCATAAACATACTACATAAACATAACTGCATACTAATACCACCTACTCAGTGGCCTAGTGGTTAGAGTGTCCGCCCTGAGATCGGTAGGTTGTGAGTTCAAACCCCGGCCGAGTCATACCAAAGACTATAAAAATGGGACCCATTACCTCCCTGCTTGACACTCAGCATCAAGGGTTGGAATTGGGGGTTAAATCACCAAAAATGATTCCCGGGCGTGGCCACCGCTGCTGCTCACTGCTCCCCTCACCTCCCAGGGGGTGATCAAGGGTGATGGGTCAAATGCAGAGAATAATTTCGCCACACCTCGTGTGTGTGTGACAATCATTGGTACTTTAACTTTAACTTTAATGAGGTATGTTGGAAATATACTTTGTAAATAATGAATTCAGTATTTACTAATGTTTTAATAATGCTGAATAGTGTGTACTTATTATAAGGTGTTAACCACTCCTCTTATGTTCGAGACATTTTCCCTTCCAACGGATCTCCCTGCCGCCGCTTTTTCAGTCACTTGAGTGTGCGTGAGTGACAGGTGGAAAAGCTCCGACTCGCTTGGGGGAGACATTGTCGGTTTAGACCCACTTGCCGGTTTGCATGTATAAATCTCGAGACCCTGAATATCAGACGACTTGTCTTTTTCAAGCAAAAACACATCTTATCGGTCCCTCCAGGATTTCTGAGTTGTTTTATTTTGTGATTGTCACGGCCTAAAAAACAGAATTTACGGCAACTTAATCTTGAAAGTTGCGGGAAAAAGTTTTGAGGTTTATTATTTGTTTTAGGTGTTCCTTGTGACCCTAACTTCTAAAACACAAATTGGGAAAAAATAGTGTATTAATGTTTTACTCGTTTTATACCACACAGGCTTAAAAGTAGACACAAGAAGGAATTAAAAACACTTACTGAGAGCTCATTGTCAAATTACTGTACTATTTTAATTAGCTATATAAAATAAACATATTAAACATTATAAATACAGAAAGAAACACCACCAAAGGCTTCTTTATTGTCTTCTGTCTGCTCTGTCCTCCACAAGTTGCAGACATTCTCGGTGTGTTTTATTTGTCCATCTTAAACATTAATCTATGTTCATTCTCAATGGTTTTACCCTGGATAAATAAAGGTTAAATAAAATATATATAAAATAAAATATAAAATGTAAAATATATATAAATATACAATAAAATATAAGATATGTATATATATATATATATATATTATTAATATATTATATATATTATTAATAAAAGGCTATCGATGCTGTCATCTAGCAAAGCTGAATTTGACCAAGCAACCCCCCCGTACCAAAAAGCCCTTGATGAAAGCGG
Source organism: Nerophis lumbriciformis (assembly GCF_033978685.3). NCBI lineage: Eukaryota > Metazoa > Chordata > Actinopteri > Syngnathiformes > Syngnathidae > Nerophis > Nerophis lumbriciformis. The sequence goes on along the minus strand of NC_084553.2, from coordinate 47,799,938 downwards.
ATACAATTTCACCCTCACCTATGAACCCACGCCAGGAAACCAACCAAAAAAGAACAGAAAACGAAACGACATCATCTGGTACAACCCCCCATACAGCAAAAACGTCTCAACTAACATTGGACACAAATTCCTCAATCTGATTGACAAACACTTTCCCAAAGACAACATCCTAAGAAAAGTATTCAACAAGAACAACATTAAATTGAGCTACAGCTGTATGAACAATATACGACAAATTATCTCAAACCACAACAAAACAATTGCAAATGAGCCGTCGGCCCCTGGACAGAGCGACTCCAAAACCAACAAAGGCTGCAACTGCCGAAATAAACCTGATTGCCCTCTCAACGGGGGGTGCTTACAAACATCAGTTGTCTACCAATCTAAGGTAACACGCAAGGACATTAACACATCCGACACATATGTAGGATTAACCGAGGGAGAGTTCAAAACCAGATGGAACAATCACAAGGCTTCTTTCAGGAACCAAAACCTGCGGAATACCACAGAACTCAGCAAACACATTTGGGACCTCAAAGACAATAATGTTGAATATTCAATAACATGGCAAATTCTTGCATCCAGCACACCTTACAATAGTGGTAATAAAAGATGCAACCTATGCTTGAAAGAGAAACTGTTTATTATTTACCGTCCAGACCTGTCATCCCTCAACAAGCGCAGCAAAATTGTAACAGCATGCCGCCACAGACGGAAACACCTCCTAGGTAACACATGAGCCAATCACCACGCCCCTACGCCAGCCTGTACCCACCCACTCTGTGCCCTATATAAACCATGGTATGTGAATGCTCCCATTAAAATCTCCTGATGATTGAGGGAACCCCCTCATGAAACAGGCCTGTAGAGATGAAATAGTCTTGTGATTTTTTTTCCCCACACATACATATATATATATATATATATATATATATATATATATATATATATATATATATATATATATACATACATATATATATATATATATATCAAATAAAATATAAATACATGTAAACCAATAAGTAAATGTTTATATACTGTACTACATTACTACGCCGTAGAAAGGAACCGGAAATATGTCTGTACCAATTGAGCAATAAAGACTTGCTTTGTCTACATAAAAAAAAAAAAACCTAACAAAAAGTTGAAGTGCGCCTTTCAGACAAATTCCATTGGCAAAAATCCCACCGATTATGCTGGGAAGTTGCAGGGTTCAAACAAATTTGCGGGGCTTGGTTGAATATGCGTGAATTGGCGCGGTCACGACATTTCTGAAATTCCGGAGGGAGTGTCCTATACTCGGGTCAATGCAGTACAATCTGACGGATGGCCGACCGTGTTCTTGTCGCACAACATTACACGTAACCACAGTTAGTTGACTCAAGTGTAGATTAAAGCCCTCAGGGTTCTTGCTTTGGTATTGCTCACTAACACAATACAACTGTCACTAGAATTGTAATTGTTAGTGGAGCACTAGCAAATAATACCTCGAAAATCCCGAAAGGCTCCAAAAGTGCTGTCATTTTTATATTAATCTGGCAATTTCTGGAGACTTTGACTACCTCAAACCAACCTTAGAATTTAAAGGATCAGCAAATCTATTGAAATTTCAGCCAAGCTAAAGGACACGTGTGTTTTTGGGATGGCGTGGCGCAGTGGAAGAATGGCCGTGCGCGACCCGAGGGTCCCTGGTTCAATTCCCACCTAGTACCAACCTCGTCATGTCCGTTGTGTCCTGAGCAAGACACTTCACCCTTGCTCCTGATGGGTGCTGGTTAGCGCCTTGCATGGCAGCTCCCTCCATCAGTGTGTGAATGTGTGTGTGAATGGGTAAATGTAGAAGTAGTGTCAAAGCGCTTTGAGTACCTTGAAGGTAGAAAAGCGCTATACAAGTACAACCCTTTTTTTTTTTTTTTTTTTAAACAATCTTAATGTCATATGTCCACTTTTTTTTTTCACTTTATCTGTTGTTGTTGTTTTTTTATGCAATGGTGTTAACCAAAAATTAAATGTATGCTCACTAGGGTTGTCCTTATACCAATGTTGTGGTACCGGTACCAAAATGTATTTCAATACATTAAGGGGGAACCACAAAAAATGTGTGCTTTATTTTAACAAAAAAATCTTATGGTACAATTAACATGTTTCTTATTGCAATCAAAGACCAATTTTGGCCTTAAATAAAATAGTGAACATACTAGACAACTTCTCTCTAGGTAGGAAGTAAGCAAACAAAGGCTCCTAATTTGGCTGCTGACATATGCAGTAACATATTGTGTCATTTATCATTTATTTTGTCAAAATTATGAGGGACAAACAGTAGAAAATGTATTAATAATCTACTTGTTTGTTTACTGTTAATATTTGTTTTAACATGTTCCATCTACACTTCTGTTAAAATGTAATAAACATTTATTCTTCTGTTGTTCAGATGCTTATTAGTTTTGGATGATACCACCAATTTGGGTATCGATCTGATAACAAGTAGTTGCAGGATCATACATTTAAAGTCCTCATGTGTCTGTGTGTTTATAAACATAATACACATTTTAAAATAGGAAAAAAATATTTTGTGATGATAAAAAAATCTTGATGTAATCATTGTAGTATGGACCAGCTATGGCTCTTGTACTTGGTATCGTTACGATCAATATCTGTGTAGACACACTGTTTTGTTTACATTCAGAACCGCTATCTTGCTGTTAGCGGTGAGCTATTGTATCCTCCTACGGTGTGTAGTGAAGCGTGTTTAGCTTTTTCCTCGTCCTGCAGGGATGATACTTGTAAGAAACATACTTTATTTGTCGCCATGGAGGCGAGGATTAGTGATTTAGAAGTAGCTAAAACACTGCCGACTGCGGATGGACGTTAGCCGCTAGCGAGCTAGCCATGTTTTAAAGCACGTCATACTGCAATTTTGTGTTATAGCTTCACCTTCATGGTTAGTTTTCAAGCCAAAATACGTCCATTCTCCCTTTTCTGTCTACACACTGTTTCTGCTTGTAAGTACTCCGTGCGTGTGCGTTGCCGAACATGTTCCTCTGCTTGTATTACCAGCAATGTCACGGCGTGATGACAAAAAAAAAAAAAAGGGTATTGGTATTTTTCGCAGGCAGTATAGTACCATTTTTTTTATTTTTATTTAAGATTTATTTAGGATTTTCAATTTTTAAAACACATATACAGCAGTATACATTGAAATGTTGGCAATGCAAATGTCCACAAAACATCACAAACAACAGGGGGAAGGAGACAACAAGAAGACACATTTCAATAAGACTAAACTTAACAGTCAGTGGAGAAAAAAAAAGTATTTTTTTGCATACATACATACACACACACACCCACATACACAAATACAGTAAAGTGTTATGAAAACATAAAACCAAGGATATGCATATATGTATACAAACATACACACACACATATAGTTGACCCCCCCCCCCCCCCCCCAAAAAAAAAAACCCTACTAAGTTAATAATACAATTAAAGTGAATTAGTGTGAATCAAATTATATTCATATAGCACTTTTCTCTAGTGACTCAAAGCGCTTTTACATAGTGAAACCCAATATCTAAGTTACATTTAAACCAGTGTGGGTGGCACTGGGAGCAGGCGGGTAAAGTGGCTTGCCCAAGGACACAATGGCAGTGACTTGTATGGCGGTAGCGGGGATCGAACCTGGAACCCTCAAGTTGCTGGCATGGAATGCCTTGGAATGTATAATTTTTTAGCGAGTAAACTGAGAATTTTAAGTTGATCAATGGGGTGCGCCTAAACAATAGCAGCATCATCCAGGCTCAAGGAATCAACATGTTCCTGAAATGAATGCCACAGTACCGTTTTTAACTAATTAGTACTGCAGTGCTTTATTTGTACCGGCATTCCGTACAACCCTACTATTACCTCCCAGCTTGGCACTCAGCATCAAGGGTTGAATTTGGGGGTTAAAACACCAAATATGATTCCCGAGCGTGGCCACCGCTGCTGCTCACTCCTCCCCTCACCTCCCAGAGGGTGAAACAAGGGGACGGGTCAAATGCAGAGGTTAATTTCACCACACCTAGTGTGTGTGTGACAATCAGTCTTTTTTAATACACAATTTGTAACCAAAAATAGCATAATTCCAGCAGTACCTATACAATGCAGCCGGGGGTCAGTTATGTTCCTTTTCCCATTACACATATGGCAGGCATTTAAAAATGGTCTGTAGTTTTACTTTTTGCCGTTGTATATAATGGTTTTAAGTAGAGATGTCCGATAATATAATGCGGTTGAGGACGCATGGCGTGAAGACGTATTAGCCTCTAGCTCCCGCTTTACTCTTCCTTTTAACATGCACCCCACCTGTATTTGAAGAGCATTTAACCGCTGGTAACTCTTTTCTACTACAACGACGCATAGCAACACGCTTGATGACTGACAATGCCTCCCAAATCTGCAAAGTCGCAAGAGAAGGCAGAGGCAGATGCTGCAGCCGTTAGCAAATCTGAGCTAATTGCTATATTATCGGACCACAGATCAACCTTGTTGACTGAGCTCAAAACATCCTTTAGCGAGGTGAACGAGAAGCTGGACGGACTTCAGGAGACTGTCAATAGACATAACTATAGATTGACTTCATTAGAGGAAAATGCCGAATCCCTACATCAGCGGTTGGAGCAGGTGGAGGCTGTTTGTGACATGCTACAGGCCGACAACCAGAAGCTAAAGGCTAAGCTCACCGACCTGGAGGGAAGGAGCAGGCGGAGTAATGCCCGGCTAGTTGGCTTACCTGAAGGGATAGAAGGCCCGCAACCTACCAAGTTTTTCTCCTTGTTGCTGAAGGAAGTACTTGGTGAGGAAGTATTCGCCTCTCCACCTGAGCTGGACCGCGCTCATCGCAGCCTGGCCCCCAAGCCGGCACACGGGGACAAGCCCCGACCTATTCTGCTCTGTTTTCATCGCTTCCAGAGTAAAGAGCTGCTGATCCGGGAGGCTAGGAAGAAGGGTACGCTGCAATACCACGGGCACGCGTTCAGAGTGTACGAAGACTACTCTCCAGAGGTAGTGAATCAGCGGAGGGCTTACCGGACTGAGATGGCGTCTCTGTACAAGATGGGACTCAAACCCTCGCTACTTTACCCGGCCAGGCTACGCATCACACAGACGGACGGCACTCGCGTTTGGCTTGGATCAGTAGCCGAGGCAGCTAACTATATCAAGGCGTATAAAGACTCTTCATAACGGCCTCATCAACAAACTTTGTTTATGAGTTACAGTGAGTTTAAGACCTGGACTGTATAATCATATTACACGTTATACTTTCTACCTCAATCTATATGACTGTTTTTTTGTTTTTTTGTTTGTTTGTTTGTTTTTTGAAAAAGCATTTATTTTTTTGATTATATATACATTTAATAGTTTACCCTGTTTTATTATATTTACATCTAATATATATCTTTGTACTCAGTTATTTCCCTGTATCAGGTGGGGTACTTAATAGGTTAATAATATGGGGGAGTAGAGGGTTTTTGGTTCTTTTTTAAGAAGTAATCTGGAAGTCTTTAAGTTAGTTAGGGAAGGTGTGCTGTTTTTTTTTTTAATAGCTGAATTCACCTTAGGGTTGGGGGGAGGTTGTTTTTGTTTTGCTGTCACTCAAGGCATAAAGGCTGGTCACTATTACTTGAGTACTTGGTCTAAACTTAATTGGCACCGTATCACCTGTTTGATGTTTAACTGTTTTTCCATATCATACATAGAAGCAGCATGAACTGTGACATCAACCTCGTTAGCTGGAATGTCAAGGGCCTGAATCACCCGGTAAAGAGGAAAAAAGCACTAGTACACCTCAAGCGTCTGAGGACGGGAATTGCCTTTCTGCAGGAGACCCACCTTCGAAGGTCAGATCACTCTCGTTTAAAATGTGGTTGGGTGGGTCAGCTCTTCCATTCTACTTTTCAGGCTAAGGCGAGAGGCGTTGCCATATTGATAAATAAGGATATATCTTTTACCCCCTCTGGTATCATAGCAGACTCAAACGGACGTTATATTATAGTTACTGGCCAACTCTATAACACCAAGGTTGTACTGGCTAACGTATATGCTCCGAATTTTGATGATGCCCAGTTTTTTGATCGTCTCATCAAATTACTTCCAGATCTAAACTCTCACCAGCTCATTATGGGAGGTGATTTTAATTTTTGTTTAGAACCTGGGATGGACAGATCAACAGCCAGAAAAGGTTATGTAGCATCTAAATCAGTTTCCTATATACAAACTTTTCTTTCGGAATTTGGCATATCCGATATATGGCGTTTTTTGCATCCAAAAAGTAGGGAATACTCCTTCTTTTCGCATGTGCACCACACATATAGCAGAATCGACTATTTTTTCACTGACAATAAATTAACTCCCTACATAAGTTCTTGTGAGTATCAAACTATACTAATATCTGACCATGCTCCCCTTTTATTGAAGCTGAATTTGCCTGAATCAAGGACAATTAGAAGAAATTGGAGGTTTAACTCTCTATTATTAGCAGATGAAAATTTTGTACTTTTTTTATCAGAACAAATCTCTCTATTTTTGGAAATAAACATGACCACAGATGTTTCAGTTGCGACTGTTTGGGAGGCCCTTAAGGCTTACTTAAGAGGGCAGATAATATCTTTCATGGCTAATAAGAGAAAGAACTCTGAAGCAAAACAACTAAGTCTGGACAAGCAAATAGCTGAAATTGATAAAATATATGCACAATTCCCATCTCCTGACTTATATAAAGAGCGTATGAAACTTAAAGCAGAATATGACCTTATTTCATCATTTTTCATTGAAAACCTTCTGCTCAGGAATAGGAGTGTTCTGTATGAACATGGTGAGAAGGCAGGGGAAATTCTGTCCAGACAATTGAAGGGGGTAAGAGCTAAACAAATTATCAATGGGGTGCTTTCTCAGGATGGTAGGGTCACTACAGACCAACAGGAAATAAATAATATTTTTAAAGATTACTATTGTAAACTGTATGCATCCAACAGTCCCTCCAATCCCAATGCCATACAGGACTTCTTTAAGGATCTGCGTATCCCATCCTTGCCACCAGATCAGGTCTTAAATCTAGATAAGCCAGTAACACAACAAGAAATATCGGAGGCCATTAAGTCTCTGCAAACTAAAAAATCACCTGGTTTGGATGGTCTGCCGTGTGAATTTTATGTGAAATTCTCTACACAGTTAGCTCCTATTTTGGCAGCCATGTATTCAGAATCACTAGTAGCGGGATTTCTCCCAACCACCCTAAATCAGGCATGCATAACATTACTGGCAAAAAAGAGCAAGGACCCCTTAGACTGCGGATCCTATAGACCCATATCTTTGTTAAACACAGACTATAAAATATTGGCCAAAGTATTAGCTTACCGTTTGGAAAACATTTTACCCAGTTTAATATCCCCAGACCAGACAGGTTTTGTTAAGCATAGACGCTCCTTTTTTAATACCCGACGCCTGTTTAACATAATGTACACTCCTTGTCAAGCTGCTTCAGAATGTCTTCTCTCCATGGATGCAGAGAAGGCATTCGATAGAGTAGAATGGGACTACCTCTTTGAAACGCTGGCAAAATTCGGATTTGGGGAAACATTCATCACATGGATAAAACTGTTATATTCCAGCCCTTCTGCTATGATTCTGACTAATAATTTGTATTCAAGTCCTTTTGATTTACACCGTGGAACTCGCCAGGGATGCCCCCTCAGTCCCCTTCTTTTTGTCCTGGCTATCGAACCCCTAGCTTTAGCCATTAGATCTAATCACTCTATAATGGGCATACATAGAGGAAACATAGAACATAAATTGTCCCTTTATGCTGACGATCTTCTCCTTTATGTGTCCAACGCAGAATCTGCAATTCCATTAATTCTTAGCCTGTTACAACAGTTTGGTGAAATCTCCGGTTATAAATTGAATTTAAATAAAAGTGAGCTACTGCCCTTGAATATGGACGTCTCAATACTAGAAAACATTGGGTTGCCCTTTAAGATCACTACAGACAGTTTTAATTACCTCGGAATTACTATTACAAAGAATTTTAAAGACCTCTTCAGGCAAAACTTTGGGAAGTTGTTTACACAAACCAAGCAAGATCTGGCTAATTGGACTCCCCTTTTCATTTCACTTATAGGCAGAGTCAATGTAATTAAGATGACTGTGCTTCCAAAATATTTGTATCTGTTTCAATGCTTACCTGTATTTATCCCTGGTACATTTTTCAAAAAATTAGACTCAATAATCTCATCTTATATTTGGAATGGCAAACAGCCACGTCTGCGCAAGGAGTTTTTACAAAGAGCAAAACATGATGGAGGTATGGCCCTTCCAAATTTCTGTATGTATTACTGGGCCACCAACTTGCATTGCATGTCATACTGGACATATTACCATCTACATAAGGAAAGTCCTACATGGGTGAAGCTGGAGACACATTCTAGTGGTTCTGCTTCTTTAGCAGCCCTAATGGGTGCAGCTTTGCCTCTATCAGTGAAGACAATTAATATTAATCCTGTAGTAAGTCACTCGCTCAAAATATACTGTCAATTTCGAAAACATTTTAACCTGCAAGGAATGAGCCTTTTCAGTCCAGTAGCATCAAATCACTGCTTTCCACCTTCAACACTTGACACAGCTTTTAATATGTGGCATCAAAGGGGTTTGAAATGCTTCAATGATCTTTTTATAGACAATATATTCTCCTCTTTTACGGAGTTGTCCAAGAAATTTAATCTACCCAGTTCCCATATATTTAGATATTTCCAGATAAGGGATTATGTTAAAACAGTTCTTCCGCAGTTCCCTAACAAACCCTCTAAATCAACCACAGATGAAATTATGTGTTTAAATCCAATAAAGAAGAGGGCAATATCATATATACTTAATTTACTCTCAGTATTAGAATGCACTTCCATGCTAAGAATCAGAACAGCATGGGAACAAGACCTCCAAACATCAATAGATGACGTAACCTGGGCAAACATTGAGAAAAGGGTTCACTCATCTTCAATGTGCGCACGACACTCACTGGTCCAATTTAAAGTGATACACCGGGTGCACTTCTCAAAAGCAAAATTAGCAAAAATATTTCCCCATATTAACCCATTATGTGATAGATGTAAACTAGATAACGCAACATTAATACACATGTTTTGGCTTTGTCCGAAGCTAAAGGGGTACTGGAAGTCCATCTTCGAAGCACTCTCTACGGTTTTAACAATTCAAATCGATCCAAACCCTTTCATTTCCGTATTTGGAATCATTCCTGAAGGGATAGAACTACCTGTCGGGGGTCACAAAATAGTTGCCTTCACCACCCTCCTCGCACGCCGCCTGATATTGTTGAAGTGGAAGGAGGCTGACCCACCCTTAGTCTCCCACTGGATAAGGGACGTACTAGCAAACCTGAAGCTGGAGAAAATAAGATACACATTACGGGGCTCTGAAAACAAGTTTTTTAAAGTGTGGAGACCTTTTTTTACTTTTTTTGACCAATCTTCTACACAAGTGCAGGAAGAGCCCTAGATATGTACCTAGATATGGCCTTGTCATGCTGCGTCTACATTATGTTTCAGTTTTCAATTACTGTGTTTTAGGTGCCTTGTACTGAACTTTATCTATTTATTTATTTTTTTACTCCGGGTACTTTTGTACTCTTACTTTTGTTTTTTTGTTTTTGTTTTGAGTGACAGCAGGGGTAGGGGATGAAGAGGGTTTGAATATTTTGTCAATGTGAATGTGAAATCAATAAAAAGAACTATGAAAGAAAAATAGCATAATTCCAGCAGTACCTATACAATGCAGCCGGGGGTCAGTTATGTTCCTTTTCCCATTACACATATGGCAGGCATTTAAAAATGGTCTGTAGTTTTACTTTTTGCCGTTGTATATAATGGTTTTAAGTAGAGATGTCCGATAATATTGGCCTGCCGATATTATCGGCCGATAAATGCGTTAAAATGTAATATCCGAAAATATCGGTATCGTTTTTTTTTTATTATCGGTATCATTTAAAAAAAAATATTAAATCAACATAAAAAACACAAGATACACTTACAATTAGTGCACCAACCCAAACAACACATTAATTCACACAAAAGGGTTGTTTCGTTTTGTTATTAATATTCTGGTTCCTACATTATATATCAATATATATCAATACAGTCTGCAAGGGATACAGTCCGTAAGCACACATGATTGTGCGTGCTGCTGGTCCACTAATAGTACTAACCTTTAACAGTTAATTTGAAAAATTTTCATTAATTACTAGTTTCAACGTAACTGTTTTTATATTGTTTTACTTTCTTTTTTATTCAAGAAAATGTTTTTAATTTCCATCCATCCATCCATTTTCTACCGCTTATTCCCTTTGGAATAAGCGGGGGGCGCTGGAGCCTATCTCAGCTACAATCGGGCGGAAGGCGGGGTACACCCTGGACAAGTCGCCACCTCATCGCAGGGCCAACACAGATAGACAGACAACATTCACACTCACATCCACACACTAGGGCCAATTTAGTGTTGCCAATCAACTTATCCCCAGGTGCATGTCTTTGGAAGTGGGAGGAAGCCGGAGTACCCGGAGGGAACCCACGCAGTCACGGGGAGAACATGCAAACTCCACACAGAAAGATCCCGAGCCCGGGATTGAACCCATGACTACTAATTTATTTATCTTATTTTTTTAATTTTTTTTTAAAGTACCTTATCTTCACCATACCTGGTTGTCCAAATTAGGCATAATAATGTGTTAATTCCACGACTGTATATATCGGTTGATATCGGTATCGGTAATTAAAGAGTTGGACAACATCGGAATATCAGATATCGGCAAAAAGCCATAATCGGACATCCCTAGTTTTAAGTAGAGATGTCCGATAATATCGGACTGCCGATATTATCGGCCGATAAATGCTTTAAAATGTAATATCGGAAATTATCGGTGTCGGTTTCAAAAAGTAAAATTGATGACTTTTTAAAACGCCACTGTATGGAGTGGTACACGGACGTAGGGAGAAGTACAGAGCAGTTACGTCTCCCAGTCATACTTGCCAACCGTCCCAAATTTAAATGTCCCTCCCGAAAATCTCCCGGGGCAACTATTCTCCCGAACTTCTCCCGATTTCCACCCAGACAACAATATTGGGGGCGTGCCTTAAAGGCACTGCCTTTGCGTGCCGGCCCAATCACATAATATCTACGACTTTTCACACACACAAGTGAATGCCATGCATACTTGGTCAACAGCCATACAGGTCACACTGAGGGTGGCCGTATAAACAACTTTAACACTGTTACAAATGTGCGCCACACTGTGAACACACACCAAACAAGAATGACAAACACATTTCGGGAGAACATCCGCACCGTAACACAACATAAACACAACAGAACAAATACCCAGAACCCCTTGCAGCACTAACTCTTCCGGGACGCTACAATATACACCCTCCGCTACCCCCTATAAACCCCGCCCACCTCAACCTCCGGGAGAGCATGTCCCAAATTCCAAGCTGCTGTTTTGAGGCATGTTAAAAAAAATAATGCACTTTGTGACTTCAATAATAAATATGGCAGTGCCATGTTGGCATTTTTTTTACATAACTTGAGTTGATTTATTTTGGAAAACCTTGTTACATTGTTTAATGCATTCAGCGGGGCATCACAACAAAATTAGGCATAACCACGACTGTATATATATCGGTATCGGTTGATATCGGAATCGGCAATTAAGTGTTGGACAATATCGGAATATCGGATATCGGCAAAAAAGCCATTATCGGACATCTGTAGTTTTAAGCCAAATTGACTCACTTATAAGTTGCTTTGAAATGAAAACCACTTGGAAGTCAACCGGCGACACGGATTTTCCCCATTTATACATCATAACCTTTCAAAAAAATATGTTCTTGTTTTCACCGGGAACAGTAGTCCACGGAAGTTCGAGGGAGATCATTTGAAAATGCTCGAGCCCCCAAAAGAAACAACAACAACAACAACAACAACAACAACAACAACAACAACAACAACAACAAGCGACGCTGAGATCATTATTCATGCGTTCGTTACGTCTCGTCTCGACTACTGTAACGTATTATTTTCGGGTCTCCCTATGTCTAGCATTAAAAAATTACAGTTAGTACAAAATGCGGCTTCTAGACTTTTGACAAGAACAAGAAAGTTTGATCATATTACGCCTATACTGGCTCACCTGCACTGGCTTCCTGTGCACTTAAGAAGTGACTTTAAGGTTTTACTACTTACGTATAAAATACTACACGGTCTAGCTCCGTCCTATCTTGTCGATTGCATTGTACCATATGTCCCGGCAAGAAATCTGCGTTCAAAGAACTCCGGCTTATTAATGATTCCCAGAGCCCAAAAAAAGTCTGCGGGCTATAGAGCGTTTTCTATTCGGGCTCCAGTACTATGGAATGCCCTCCCGGTAACAATTAGAGATGCTACCTCAGTAGAAGCATTTAAGTCCCATCTTAAAACTCATTTGTATACTCTAGCCTTTAAATAGCCCCCCTGCTAGACCAGTTGATCTGCCGTTTCTTTTCTTTTCTCCTCTGCTCCCCTTTTCCTTGAGGGGGGGGGGGGGGGGGGGGGGCACAGGTCCGGTGGCCATGGATGAAGTGCTGGCTGTCCAGAGTCGGGACCCGGGGTGGACCGCTCGCCTGTGCATCGGCTGGGAACATCTCTACGCTGCTGACCCGTCTCCGCTCGGGATGGTGTCCTGCTGGCCCCACTATGGACTGGACTCTTACTATTATGTTGGATCCACTATGGACTGGACTCTCACAATATTATGTCAGACCCACTCGACATCCATTGCTTTCGGTCTCCCCTAGAGGGGGGGGGTTACCCACATATGCGGTCCTCTCCAAGGTTTCTCATAGTCATTCACATCGACGTCCCACTGGGGTGAGTTTTTCCTTGCCCGTATGTGGGCTTTGTACCGAGGATGTCGTTGTGGCTTGTGCAGCCCTTTGAGACACTTGTGATTTAGGGCTATATAAATAAAGATTGATTGATTGATTGAACAACAACAACAACAACAACAACACAATGTATTAATTTGATCTTTTATCACAGCTACCTCATCCGACTACCGTTCCAAATAGTAGGGCTCTCGCTGGATATATTTAGCGAAACTTTAGAGTAGACAGCCGGAGGATTGTTGCTGAAACGGCCCTGGTGAAGCTGCCAGACGTCAGCTAATAAGTCTGGGCCCCGATTTAGGTCAGGTCATCTTGATCGGTGCCATGCAGATGAAGGGAGGGATGAGGTGTCCTTTTGAAGTGTTGTCTGCCAGCATTTGCCGTAATTACCCTGTCATGCCAGGCTTTAGAAGCCCTAAACTTCATTAGGTGCACGTCTATTCAAGTCGGGCCTTCAAGTGTTAAAACAGAGCTGTGATGCCTGTGAGGACGAGTCACTAATCAAAAGCGTCATTAGAAATTTCAACACTTAATGGGCCTCCTTCATCCCTTAGGGGGCTTTAGGAAAAGGTGGGCCTATGGAGTCATTTTGCAAGGTTAATACCGCTTTGTTAATAGGTTAGGTGTTGTACAATCAGGGAAGGGATGGTTATGCACAATTCAAGTTGCACAATTCAACATCCGAAAAGGAGTAGGAAGAAGCAGAGTTTATTTAATCTCCCACCGATTCCATGTATATGTAATATTGTTGATGATATTTATGCATTTTGTGTCCAAAATATTGAATATAATTGTTTAATAAAACCTCTGCCTTGTTTTTAATGAATACTTAGGCCTACTACGCTACTGCATCATAATGGAGGTCGTTACGATGGCACTTGGAGAGCCGAGTGTTTTCTGAGGTAGTGTTTGGTGAAAAAAGTTTGGGAACCACTGGCTTAAAGCTAAATGAAAAAATAAATTGAGGAGTAGGATGCAACCTGCCATTCCATCATTTACTGCAAGGCTCCGTCATTGCGTTGAGAGCTAGAGAGGTGAGAGTAATGGCCAGGAAATAGAAAAACAATGATAATGTCACGCTGCAGGGCCTCTCAGTCAGGCCCAGATAGCCCTGAGATTAGACCAGAGTGTTGTAAGGTCACATGACGGGAGGGGAAAAGGTGCGCTCGCCAGTCCTCGCGCTCAACTTCTTTTACAGGGCGAGCGCTGCCTCCTTTAACAACACGATGTTTTCCAATAAAGCCGGCAAGGCCTGAAGTGATTGTGGTTTGTCACGGCGCAAAATGTGCGGCTGATTATGTGGGTAAACGTAGCAGACCTGGGCTGGGATAATAAAATGAAATTGTCAAATCCAATCTACCATCTTGGTGCTTAACACTGCGGGGGGAGAAAAAAAAAAAAGCTGGACTATTTACAGTGGAACCTTCATCATCATCCAATACAACACTGGTCGACTTTCATGTTGTTCTCATCGGAAGTATACGTGTTATGAAATATATAATAGGTCACAATATTAATTGATCGTTAATTACCGTATTTTTCGGACTATAAGTTGCAGTTTTTTTCATAGTTTGGCCGGGGGTGCGACTTATACTCAGAAGCGACTTATGTGTGAAATTATTAACACATTACCGTAAAATATCAAATAATATTATTTATCTCATTCATGTAAGACAGGGGTGCTCACACTTTTTCTGCAGGCGAGCTACTTTTCAATTGATCAAGTCGTGGGGATCTACCTCATTCAAATATATAATTTATATTTACTTATTTATGAAATATATGTTTTTGTTAACAAGTTAAAGGTGTATAATGATAATACAAGCACGTTTAACACATATAGTTAATATTGTTAATAAGTTAAAGGTGTTTAATGATAATGCAAGCATGTTTAACACATATAGTTAATATTGTTAACAAGTTAAAGGTGTTTAATGATAATACAAGCATGTTTAACACATATAGTTAATATTGTTAATAAGTTAAAGGTGTTTAAAGATAATGCAAGCATTAACATATAGTTAATATTGTTGATAAATTAAAGGGGTTTAATGATAATACAAGAATGTTTAACACATAGTTAATATTGATAACAACTTAAAGGTGGTTAAAGATAATACAAGCATGTTTAACACATATAGTTAATATTGTTAACAAGTTAAAGGTGTTTAAAGATAATACAATCATGTTTAACACATATAGTTAATATTGTTAACAAGTCAAAGGTGTTTAATGATAATACAAGCATGTTTAACACATATAGTTAATATTGTTAATAAGTTAAAGGTGTTTAAAGATAATACAAGCATGTTTAACACATATAATTAATATTGTTAATAAGTTAAAAGTGTTTAAAGATAATACAAGCATGTTTAACACATATAGATTCCTTTCTTTCATGAAGACAAGAATATAAGTTGGTGTATTACCTGATTCTGATGACTTGCATTGATTGGAATCAGACAGTGGTGCGGATAACGTCCACATTTTCGAATGGATGAGACAAAAAGTCCTCCTTTCTGTCCAATACCACATGAAAGTGGTTGGTTTTTGGCATCTTATTTATCCAGCTTCCGTACTCTTTTGTATACACTTTACAATAAATACATTGTCGGCAAACTCCGTAGCTCGCTAGCTTGTGCACAAGCTCATCTCAGAAGACCCTTGGGTGCCGTGAATGTCAATCAAGTGACGAAAGTGACGTCATAGTGAAGATTTATGATCGCTCATTTTTAGGACTATTTTTTTAATGCCTGGCTGGTGATCGACTGACACACCCTCCATGATCGACCGGTAGCTCGCGATCGACGTAATGAGCACCCCTGATGTAAGAGGTGCAGGTGTGACCACTGTGTATGTCCACGTCTGACGTCGCTCACATGTGCTCCACATGTGCTCCACATGAATGCTCGAGGAGTTTTTGCATTTGCTCACACATATGGAACATTAGAGGGAACATTGTTTGGGGGTATCCATAATATACCGATAGGGAGAAGTTTTTATCTACACGATGAGTTGGGTGTGTCTTGACCTCCGCGGCGGAGGCTCTGCCGAACCCCTGAGGCCGACTCACCGAACCCCTAGGGTAGGGATGTCCCGATCCGATATTTGGATCGGATCGGCTGCCGATATTTGCAAAAAAATGCGTATCGGCAAGGCATGGGAAAATGCCGATCCAGATCCAGTTTAAAAAAAAAATCCGGTCCGTGTTTTCCAACGCACCGATTTAAATAATACATTCCACTTTTCGGCTGCTCCCTAATTTCCGTTCCGGATTTTCCAGCACACCTTCAACACATCTACAGGTCTGTGGATTCTCACGCAGTTGCTTTTAGCTGCTGGCATTACACGACAGGCTCTTCTCACTCTTTTTTGTGTCTCCCTCTCACAGACAGCAAGCGCACCTTCTTACACACGTCACATACTGTCA
The DNA here is from genome assembly GCF_033978685.3 of Nerophis lumbriciformis. NCBI lineage: Eukaryota > Metazoa > Chordata > Actinopteri > Syngnathiformes > Syngnathidae > Nerophis > Nerophis lumbriciformis. The sequence goes on along the minus strand of NC_084553.2, from coordinate 47,783,534 downwards.
CGTCATACGTCACATATGTATACGTCCTCCCCAAGCAGAGAGGTAGCAGCATGGCTAACGTTAGCTGTGATGCTAGCGCAGCTGTGTGACCAACGCTCCCTCTAAGGTGCGCGCCTGTGCAATTGCGCACTGTTTAAGCGTCCTCTGCGCATAGCAATTATATGCCACGCACAAAATCTAATAAAAAAATAAGCGCATAACAATTTCGACACACCGACACGACAGAGAAAACAGTTTTCGTCATCATTGTTCAAATATTGTAACATCTGTCGAGACGCTTATCTCCATTCGGTGCCACACGTCCACACCATCAAAATGCCGAGGCAAAAATTTCCAGATCAACACCGTATGAAAAAAAATAGTGATTTTTTTAGTTGTGATTTCCTTCTCTGCATGAAAGTTTAAAAGTAGCATATACTAATGCAGTATGAAGAAGAATGTTTTAATGTAGACATGCAAGCCTTGAAAGAACCTTTTGAAAATCAATACTACATTTCCTGCAAATGGGTGCATTTCTACCCTATATTTTAACTTTAGATTTATTCTCATATCAAACTCTTTTGGCTGTCTTTTTGACACTTACATCCGGCCCCCCCGCCCCCCACACCCTGGATTATAAATAATGTCAATAATTCAATGTGATTATCTTGTGTGATGACTGCATTATGATGATAGTATATATCTGATAGTATATATCTGTATCGTGAATCAATTTAAGTGGACCCCGACTTAAACAAGTTGAAAAACTTATTCGGGTGTTACCATTTAGTGGTCAATTGTACGGAATATGTACTTCACTGTGCAACCTACTAATAAAAGTCTCAATCAATCAATCAAAACACATAGAATCATCATACTGCTGTGATTATATGCATCAAATGTTCATTCAAGGCTAAGGCAAAATATCGAGATATACTGTATATCGTGTATCACAATATGGCCTTAAAATATCGCAATATTAAAAAAAGGCCATATCGCCCAGCCCTAGTTTCAATGATGCCATTTCTGTTTGTCATGTATAATTTTGTCTATTTTGTGTTTATCCTTGAATAAACAGGTCAGTTTCTTGTTACCAACCATTTTGTATTATTCAAACTCCCCTAATTCAGCTGGCTAGTTGTTATCAAGAGTACTAAAACCCTTTTCAACAGGATTCTGACAACTAAGTAGGCTAAATAACTTTAAACTTTAATACATGCTCGGATAGGCCAGTATCGGTCAGTATCGGTATCGGTCAGTATCAGTATCGGATCGGAAGTGCAAAAACAATATCGGTATCGGATCGGAAGTGCAAAAACCTGGATCGGGACATCCCTACCCTAGGGTTCGATCGAACCCAGGTTAAGAACTACTGAGATATATATACAGGTATATATATATATACATTAGACATGTAATGTAACATCAAAACACTGAGAATCAGTTATGAGGAACAGAAAGCTGCTACTTTTGCTCCTCATAAAGTACAAATCCAGGCAGATTTTGAGGACGGGGTAGCGAAAATCAGGCAGATTGAGATTGCGAAGCATTTTTGTGCGTCAACATGTTTTATTCCGTCCTGGGACAAGCCCAACAGTATGTGAGACATTAGTGCAGGTTGGTTAGCTGACTCGACACTGACTAGATAACGTCTGTGTTTCCAGGTCGTCACTAAAGGTGGAGTGATTTAGCGGCGTAGTAAAGCTGCTTTCATTACACGGAGGTCTGCTGAGGGTGACTGATTGTTTGCCATGCAGCCAGAGAGACACAGATAACACCGCTTGCATTCATTCTTTCTTTTGTCTATCTACTGTATGTGTGTGTGTGTGTGTGTGTGTGTGTGTGTGTGTGCACGCACGTGTGTGTGTGTGTGTGTGTGTGCACGCTGACCCACATGAATTTATTTATTTCATTATTTTTTGGGGGGAGAGAAGTTGGTTAGTGCCGTAAAATCCTGATATTACACTCAGGGGTGTGCTTTGCTCTCATTAATGTCACTACTGTGATGCATGACTCTCGTGAAAATAAGGAGTGAAGAAGAAAGGACACCCTCGAGTGTAATCTCGCTTAAGGATTTGTAGTACAAACACGCACACAAAAGAATAATTATAACGTCTAACAAATATTCATCTTTTGATTATTTTTTTTTTTTCTCCCCCCCACCCTCCGTAGAGGGAAGGGATTATCTGCAGATAGCAGGAAGCTCCGGTCCAAGGCGAGATTGGCGGGAACTTTTTACGAGTGAGGATGAAACCGCAAATGGCCGATTCAGCAAAATATTTCCATCAGCGGCGCCCCGCGCCCCTGCTAGGCAAAAGCCAAAAAAGATATGTCTATTTATAGACATTATCCACAGCTGAGGTTACCATGGAAAAGTCACTAATCCAGATTGAAGCCATGATTTATATTACTGTGGACATAATACTTACATGTGATAGTTCAAAAAAATGACTATCAGGTATTATTTGTGCATGGGGCTCAATAATTATTATCTTTGGTAACACTTTAGTATGGGGAACATATTCACCTTTAATTAGTTGCTTATTAAAATGCAAATTAGTAACATATTGGCTCTTAACTCGTCATTATTAAGTACTTATTAATGCCTTATTCTGTGTGGCCTTATTATACAATCAGTAAGCCATTAATTAAGAGTCTAACCCAGACCTGGGCAAATTAAGGCCCGGGGGCCACATGCGGCCTGTTAGGCTTTTCAATCTTCCCAAATAACTGTTTTACATCTTTAAGATGGAAACTGTAGCTGCTATTATGATGTGCAGTGATGTTTTCAAGTTTACGTAAGTCTTGAACTATACAATATTTCAATTGTTGGAATCTGCTGTTTTGCATGATATACTAGTTACTACGGTAATCTAAGTCACAGCAGCTCAGACGAGGTACCAACCAGTGTGGGTGTTTCCACAGCGGCCAGCCTGAAATGCAGGGTTTTTTTTCTTTCGTTTTTTCGCGTTTATATTTAGCTGTGTTTGTTGCATTTTTGTTGCTTTTCGCTTGTTTTTGAAATATGTCGATCGGGAGGGGGTGTGGCGTTCATACGTTGTCAATATTCAGTGTTTTATCGTTCATAGTTCCATCCATCCATCTTCTTCCGCTTATCCTCGTTCATAGTTAATATTGTAAATTCCACATTCTTTATTGTCATGTATTGGTGTCTCGTTCAGTAAAAAAGCTTGAAATTCCATTCCGTTTTTTAAGGCGGTCCAACATAACGTTTTTAGCATTCAATCAGACATTATTGTGAGGTTTTGTGTTAGTGTTCCTAAAAATCAGATATACCGGCCCCCAGGCACATTTTTTTCTCTAAATTTGGCACCCAAGTCAAAATAATTGCCCAGGCCTGGTCTAACCCTAACCCTAACCCTTATATGTTCCCCTAGTGTCCAAATAACTCTAAATTAAGTCTTTGTTACTTAGAATGTGTTCCCCATACTAAGGTGTGCCGGAGGCAGATATTTACAAATATCCATATTTAAGTGTTAATTCTTTACTTTCATAGTCATATTACAAGACACCTAGTGTTCTTCCTGTTGTTCTCTTTTGGTTGTCTGCAAGTACTGTATGTGTCAACCTTGATTTTGTGGTATGCAGGGAGTAGACATAACTCCTTTCTCTTATCTGTTCCTGTGCCCAGCTGAGGAGGAATGGGTATGTGTTCGGGCTGGAGGAAGAGACAAGGAGGGTGGGAGCAAGAGACACTTTATAGATGATAAGGTTTCCGTATTTTAGATTAGACCATTTTAGCTGCGCTAGGGAACGCTTGCTGTACTGGATTGGGCTCACGTTTATTTTCAAAGCTTTGAAAATAAATCACAAAATACCCATTCTGTCTGGTGGTCAAAATGAACTCAGCTTATGTGTCATCAAAAGAACTTGGGAATGACCAGCAACTTAAATTCCCTGGGAAGAACATCTGGTCCAAACGCAACAATTGTTACCTTATCTTTTTTTGTTTTTTTTGTTTTTGTTTTACAGACATACAATTGACACAAGTAAACTATATATACTGTATATATAAACATTATGTATAACTAGATGAGGCAATTCCTGAAGGAATTGCGTGTGAATGCTCCAATGCGGAAGTTGAACTGAAATCCTGGAATTTTTTTTAGAATTGTTGAAGTAGACCACATAATTTCCAAACAGGCTGAATATTTTGAAGTTGGAACAGTTTGAATCGAATGAAAAATGTGGCAATTGTGGAACATTGAAGAGTGTCACGTTGATTTCAATGGGAATTTCCCCCAAATTTGGGAAAATGGTAAAAATAACTTGAATGGTCTGAATAGGTTGAAATGGATGGTGTTGGAATTTTTCAAATCGGTCGAGAAATGTTGAAGTAGTCCATCCATCCATCCATCCATCTTCTTCCGCTTATCCAAGGTCGGGTCGCGGGGGCAGCAGCTTAAGCAGGGAAGCCCAGACTTCGCTCTCCCCAGCCACTTCGTCCAGCTCCTCCTGGGGGATCCCGAGGCGTTCCCAGGCCAGCCGGGAGACATAGTCTTCCCAACGTGTCCTGGGTCTTCCCCGCGGCCTCCTACCGGTCGGACGTGCCCTAAACACCTCCCTAGGGAGGCGTTCGGGTGGCATCCTGACCAGATGCCCGAACCACCTCATCTGGCTCCTCTCGATGTGGAGGAGCAGCGGCTTTACTTTGAGCTCCCCCCGGATGACAGAGCTTCTCACCCTATCTCTAAGGGAGAGCCCCGCCACCCGGCGGAGGATACTCATTTCGGCCGCTTGTACCCGTGATCTTGTCCTTTCGGTCATAACCCAAAGCTCATGACCATAGGTGAGGATGGGAACGTAGATCGACCGGTAAATTGAGAGCTTTGCCTTCCGGCTCAGCTCCTTCTTCACCACAACGGATCGATACAGCGTCCGCATTACTGAAGACGCCGCACCGATCCGCCTGTCGATCTCACGATCCACTCTTCCCTCACTCGTGAACAAGACTCCGAGGTACTTGAACTCCTCCACTTGGGGCAAGATATCCTCCCCAACTCCACTCCACTCCACCCTTTTCCGGGCGAGAACCATGGACTCGGACTTGGAGGTGCTGATTCTCATCCCAGTCGCTTCACCCTCGGCTGCGAACCGATCCAGTGAGAGCTGAAGATCCTGGCCAGATGAAGCCATCAGGACCACATCATCTGCAAAAAGCAGAGACATAATCCTGCAGCCACCAAACCAGATCCCCTCAACGCCTTGACTGCGCCTAGAAATTCTGTCCATAAAAGTTATGAACAGAATCGGTGACAAAGGGCAGCCTTGGCGGAGTCCAACCCTCACTGGAAACGTGTCCGACTTACTGCCGGCAATGCGGACCAAGCTCTGGCACTGAGCATACAGGGAGCGGACTGCCACAATCAGACAGTCCGATACCCCATACTCTCTGAGCACTCCCCACAGGACTTCCCGAGGGACACGGTCGAATGCCTTCTCCAAGTCCACAAAACACATGTAGACTGGTTGGGCAAACTCCCATGCACCCTCAAGGACCCTGCCGAGACTATAGAGCTGGTCCACAGTTCCACGACCAGGACGAAAACCACATTGTTCCTCCTGAATCTGAGGTTCAACTATCCGGCGTAGCCTCCTCTCCAGTACACCTGAATAGACCTTACCGGGAAGGCTGAGGAGTGTGATCCCACGATAGTTAGAGCACACCCTCCGGTTCCCCTTCTTAAAGAGAGGAATCATCACCCCGGTCTGCCAATCCAGAGGTACCGCCCCCGATGTCCACGCGATGCTGCAGAGTCTTGTCAACCAAGACATCCCCACAGCATCCAGAGCCTTAAGGAACTCCGGGCGGATCTCATCTACCCCCGGGGCCTTGCCACCGAGGAGCTTTTTAACTACCTCAGCAACCTCAGCCCCAGAAATAGGAGAGCCCACCACAGACTCCCCAGGCACTGCTTCCTCATAGGAAGACGTGTTGGTGGGATTGAGGAGGTCTTCGAAGTATTCCCTCCACCGATCCACAACATCCGCAGTCGAGGTCAGCAGAACACCATACACGGTGTTGATAGTGCACTGCTTTCCCCTCCTGAGGCGGCGGATGGTGGTCCAGAATTGCTTCGAAGCCGTCCGGAAGTCGTTTTCCATGGCTTCCCCGAACTCCTCCCATGTCCGAGTTTTTGCCTCTGCGACCGCTGAAGCCGCACACCGCTTGGCCTGTCGGTACCTGTCCGCTGCCTCAGGAGTCCTATGAGCCAAAAGAACCCGATAGGACTCCTTCAGCTTGACGGCATCCCTCACCGCCGGTGTCCACCAACGGGTTCTAGGATTACCGCCACGACAAGCACCTACTACCTTGCGGCCACAGCTCCAATCAGTCGCCTCGACAATAGAGGCGCGGAACATGGTCCATTCGGACTCAATGTCCAGCACCTCCCTCGTGACATGTTCAAAGTTCTTCCGGAGGTGGGAATTGAAACTCTCTCTGACAGGAGACTCTGCCAGACGTTCCCAGCAAACCCTCACAATGCGTTTGGGCCTGCCAGGTCTGTCCGGCATCCTCCCCCACCATCGCAGCCAACTCACCACCAGGTGGTGATCGGTAGAAAGCTCCGCCCCTCTCTTCACCCGAGTGTCCAAAACATGAGGCCGCAAATCCGATGACACAACTACAAAGTCGATCATGGAACTGCGGCCTAGGGTGTCCTGGTGCCAAGTGCACATATGGACACCCTTATGTTTGAACATGGTGTTCGTTATGGACAATCTGTGACAGGCACAAAAGTCCAATAACAAAACACCGCTCGGGTTCAGATCCGGGCAGCCATTCTTACCAATCACGCCTCTCCAGGTTTCACTGTCGTTGCCAACATGAGCATTGAAGTCCCCCAGTAGCACGAGGGAATCACCCGGGAGAGCACTCTCAAGTACTCCCTCGAGTGAATCCAAAAAGGGTGGGTACTCTGAGCTGCGGTTTGGCGCGTAAGCGCAAACCACAGTCAGGACCCGTTCCCCCACCCGAAGGCGGAGGGAAGCTACCCTCTCGTCCACCGGGTTGAACTCCAACGTACAGGCTCTGAGCCGGGGGGAAACAAGAATTGCCACCCCAGCCCGTCGCCTCTCACTGCCGGCAACGCCAGAGTGGAAGAGAGTCCAGCCCCTCTCGAGAGAACTGGTTCCAGAGCCCTTGCTGTGCGTCGAAGTGAGTCCGACTATATCTAGCCGGAACTTCTCCACTTCGCGCACTAGCTCAGGCTCCTTCCCCCCCAGCGAGGTGACGTTCCACGTCCCAAGAGCTAGCTTCTGTAGCCGAGGATCAGACCGCCAAGTGCCCTGCCTTCGGCTGTCGCCCAGCTCACATCGCACCCGACCTCTATGACCCCTGCTATGGGTGGTGAGCCCATTGGAGGGGGGACCCACGTTGCCTCTTCGGGCTGTGCCCGGCCGGGCCCCATGGGGACAGGTCCGGCCACCAGGCGCTCGCCATCGTGCCCCACCTCCGGGCCTGGCTCCAGAGGGGGGCCCCGGTGACCCGCGTCCGGGCGAGGGAAATCTGGGTCCTTGTTTTTTCTTTTTCATGGAGGTCTTCGAGCTGCTCTTTGTCTGATCCCTCACCTAGGACCAGTTTGTCTTGGGAGACCCTACCAGGGGGCATAAAGCCCCCGGACAACATAGCTCCTAGGATCATTGGGACACGCAAACTCCTCTACCACGTTAAGGTGGCAGCTCAGAGAGGAGCCTAACCCTAACCCTTATATGTTCCCCTAGTGTCCAAATAACTCTAAATTAAGTATTTGTTACTTAGAATGTGTTCCCCATACTAAGGTGTGTCGGAGGCAGATATTTACATATATACATATTTAAGTGTTAATTCTTTACTTTCATAGTCATATTACAAGACACCTAGTGTTCTTCCTGTTGTTCTCTTTTGGTTGTCTGCAAGTACTGTATGTGTCAACCTTGATTTTGTGGTATGCAGGGAGTAGACATAACTCCTTTCTCTTATCTGTTCCTGTGCCCAGTTGAGGAGGAATGGGTATGTGTTCGGGCTGGAGGAAGAGACAAGGAGGGTGGGAGCAAGAGACACTTTATAGATGATAAGGTTTCCGTATTTTAGATTAGACCATTTTAGCTGCGCTAGGGAACGCTTGCTGTACTGGATTGGTCTCACGTTTATTTTCAAAGCTTTGAAAATAAATCACAAAATACCCATTCTGTCTGGTGGTCAAATTGAACTCAGCTTATGTGTCATCAAAAGAACTTGGGAATGACCAGCAACTTAAATTCCCTGGGAAGAACATCTGGTCCAAACGCAACAATTGTTACCTTATCTTTTTTTTGTTTGTTTTTTTTTGTTTTACAGACATACAATTGACACAAGTAAACTATATATACTGTATATATAAACATTATGTATAACTAGATGAGGCAATTCCTGAAGGAATTGCGTGTGAATGCTCCAATGCGGAAGTTGAACTGAAATCCTGGAATTTTTTTTAGAATTGTTGAAGTAGACCACATAATTCCCAAACAGTGAAGTTGGAACAGTTTGAATCGGATGAAAAATGTGGCAATTGTGGAACATTGAAGAATGTCACGTTGATTTCAATGGGAATATCCCCCAAATTTGGGAAAATGGTAAAAAATAACTTGAATGGTCTGAATAGGTTGAAATGGATGGTTTTGGAATTTTTCAAATCGGTCGAGAAATGTTGAAGTAGTCCATCCATCCATCCATCCATCTTCTTCCGCTTATCCAAGGTCGGGTCGCGGGGGCAGCAGCTTAAGCAGGGAAGCCCAGACTTTGCTCTCCCCAGCCACTTCGTCCAGCTCCTCCCGGGGGATCCCGAGGCGTTCCCAGGCCAGCCGGGAGACATAGTCTTCCCAACGTGTCCTGGGTCTTCCCCGTGGCCTCCTACCGGTCGGACGTGCCCGAAACACCTCCCAAGGGAGGCGTTCGGGTGGCATCCTGACCAGATGCCCGAACCACCTCATCTGGCTCCTCTCGATGTGGAGGAGCAGCGGCTTTACTTTGAGCTCCCCCCGGATGACAGAGCTTCTCACCCTATCTCTAAGGGAGAGCCCCGCCACCCGGCGGAGGAAACTCATTTCGGCCGCTTGTACCCGTGATCTTGTCCTTTCGGTCATGACCCAAAGCTCATGACCATAGGTGAGGATGGGAACGTAGATCGACCAGTAAATCGAGAGCTTTGCCTTCTGGCTCAGCTCCTTCTTCACCACAACGGATCGATACAGCGTTGAAGTAGTAACATTTTCAATTGAGAAAAGGTATTACGGAATTCCTGGAATTTTGGGAAAACCGGGAATTTTTCCAGTTCAAAAATTAACTTCGTTTTTTGTCCTGATTGAGAGGAATGTTTTGACAGTAGAACGGTTAAAATGCATTGACAATTGTGGACGGAGTAGTCGCCAGAAAAAAGGGTGGAAATATGGCTTTGGAAAAGCAGGAATTCTGGAAAATCCTGGAATTTTTTTTAACTTGGAAAAATTATAGTTTCCATAATGGTGGAACGTGTTGAAGGTGGAATGGTTTGAATCGGTTGAAAAATGTGGAAATGGTGGAAGTTTGAAAAATGGCCAATTCATTTTGAATGGGAATAATGTCCCGAAAAAACCTGGAATTCTGGGAAATCTGGGAATTTTTGGAATTTGTCAAGGGAAAGCCCATGATTCCCGAATAGTTTGAACAGTTTGAAGTTGGAACAGTTTGAATTGGGTGAAAAATGTGGAAGGTAGAGCGTGCCAAAATTTGGAGAAGAAGAATAAGAATAAATAGATGAATTTGGGTGTAGAAAATGTTTTGGAGCATTCACACAATTATACATATTTATACATATCGATGCTAAAAAAGAGAGAAAAAAAATAGTAATAACATTAATAATCAATGAAGAAGAAAAAAAAGGAACCAGAGACAAATGTCAGCATAAAACGACAAACAGCTACATTCCTGAATGGCTTTAGAGAGATATAACAACCAACAAGCACACAAAAGGCTCAACAACCACCTACATCCCAGCTGTGTTTCAATCAGGATTAATTTGGAGATCAGTTTCTCCTACATATCTCTTAAAGGCACCCCACAGTTCTTGAAACATTGCACAACCACCATTCAACGTCAGCCTAATCTTCTCCAGTTTGAGAAAACACAGAACATCTTCAATCCAGCGGGTGTGGCAAGCAACCGCTGTTGCCTTCCAATTTAATGCAATGAGTCTTCTCGCCAACAAAGTAATGAATGCGACAAGATTCTTTTTGGATTTGCTCAGGGTAGATGGCTGAGGTGCTACACCAAATAGTCCGCTTGGAGGGATTGGGTTCAATCCTTTCACCAGTGACCACAGACAAAGTGTTCAAAATGACCGTAGGGCTCAAGAATTCTAAAGGCTGTGGTAATAACATCCGGAGCAAAGAAGATCAGACATTGTTAAGAACAAAGGAGGTCAAAATAAAAATCGACCATACACCGTATTTTTCGGAGTATAAGTCGCTCCGGAGTATAAGTCGCACCGACCGAAAATGCATAATAAAGAAAGAAAAAACACATATATAAGTCGCACTGGAGTATAAGTCGCATTTTTTGGGGAAATTCATTTGATAAAACCCAACACCAAGAATAAACATTTGAAAGGCAATTTAAAATAAATAAAGAATAGTGAACAACAGGTTGAATAAGTGTACGTTATATGACGCATAAATAACCAACTGAGAACGTGCCTGGTATGTTAACGTAACATATTATGGTAAGAGTCATTCAAATAACTATAACATATAGAACATGCTATACGTTTACCAAACAATCTGTCACTCCTAATCGCTAAATCCCATGAAATCTTATACGTCTAGTCTCTTACGTGAATGAGCTAAATAATATTATTTGATATTTTACGGCAATGTGTAAATAATTTCACACATAAGTCGCTCCTGAGTATAAGTCGCACCCCCGGCCAAACTATGAAGAAAACTGCGACTTATAGTCCGAAAAATACGGTGCTATCTGTTGTTTTGAATGTATAAATCATGACTGTAAGAATATAAGACAAGTCAGGTGTGTGTGAGTGGCAGAAAGAAAAGCTAGCTTGGGAAAGGTTGTTTTGTACTCTCTGTTGTTATGCATGTATACAACTCCTGAGTCTATGAATATAAGACGCCAAGTCACTGGTGTGTGTGTGTGAGTGACACGAAGACAAGCTGTGCCACCTGTTTAGCATGCATACATCTCTTGACTGTTAGACAAAACGTGTGGGTGACAGGAAGAAAAGCTTGCTTGGGAGAAGTTGTTTTGTACCCACTGTTGTTTTGCATATATTAATCATCTCTTGACTCTAAGTATAGCCGCCTTACCGTCTTATATTTGAGTCAATAAAAATATTATTGTAGATGACTTGCAGCTAACCCAAAACTATGGAAATCAGCCTAAAGGTAAAATGCAAAAACAGGTTACTGTTTTTCATACCCACTGTTGTTTGCTGTTTGAGTAATTTCACTTGAGTATTTTACAACATTCCCCCTACAAAATAAAAACAAAGTTAGTATGATTCGTGCTAATATTGTAACGGATCATGATTGGTATCAGTATTAAACTTTTTTATCTTTTTTTTATTTCAAAACAAACGTTCTGATAGTGGTAAGTGAAATATCGGGCTAACACGTCATCCAGCTGCTAATATGTCAGACCTACAAAATAAAAGCAAACCGGTAAAAATATGATGAGTAGCACGATGGGGATGCGGGGGCGGGGCTTGTGACAGGCAGCCTGGCAAGTCACACGTCATGTGACTCAATTGAATTGACAGAATCTAATCGGCAGCGCTTGAAAGATGCAGAAGGCATCACAGACAAAAAAGACTAAAATCTGTTAAAAATATGTTGTGGCATAAATATTAATCACAGTAAATATTTTAAATTTGAAAAATAATTTATATTAAAAAATATTTTTCTGTGAAATTTCTAGGGAAGTGACTATCCCCCGGGAGGGGCTGGAAAAAGTGGCTGGAGCGATGTAAGTCTGGGCTTCTCTGCTTAGGCTGCTGCCCCCGCGACCCGACCCAGGATAAGCAGAAGAAGATGGATGGATGGTCGGGTGAATATTACGACAACTCACGATCCGAATCCGATTTTTGGGGTGACAATTCAATTCAGAATCAATTAAAGATTCAAACCGATTTTTGCAATATATTCTTTGATATACAAAATATCATAAAACCTTTTCAAACCACTTTACAGGCTCCTCGAGGCTGCTTCGAGATGGGCAAAATTATGTATTTCTAAAAATAGAAACCTAAAATAAATAAAATAAAAATTAGCTATTGAAAATATTAAATTCATATTAGATTTTTTTTTAAATAGAGTCAAAATTAGAACAGACACAAATTGCGATGTGAATGTGAATCTATTTTTGAGCACCCCGAGAAATGTTCCATATTTTCAAATGTTGACAGATAGGATATATCCTTTAGAAATGTACTATTACTTCAAACAGTATCGTATTTTCCGGACCATAGGGCACACCTGATTATAGGGCGCATTAAAGAAGTCATACTATTATTATTTTTTCATAATCGAAAACAAAAAATGGTGGTTCTTTGGTCAAAATGTCGCATAGATTGTGTTTTACAGATCATCTTCAAGCCGCTTTCTGACAGTCGCTTCAGGATGCGCCGATTTGTGGGCGGTCTTATTTACGTGGCTCACCTTCGGCAGCGTCCTCTCCCCGTCATCTTTGTTGTAGCCGTGTAGCGTGCAAGGACGGGAGTGGAGGAAGTGTCAAAAGATGGAGCTAACTGTTTAAATGACATTCAGACTTTACTTAAATCAATACGGAGCAGCATTTCCTCATCCGCCGGAAATGTGTCCCGTGAAAAACCGTCCGACCGGAACTCTTTAATAACTAAAGTTCCTTGGGTGAATAATGTAAACTCACTACACCGTTAGGTTTTAGCGCGTTCATGGCAGATATAAGTAAGAACTTTACACTACTTTATATTAAAAATGGCAACAGTGGGGGATGAATGTCCCATAACAAGATGATAGAGGACAAGGAAGAAGCTTATCGACTACGCTGTCGGCAGGCGGAAGCGCACACTTTTTTTTTTTAATGCAGATCCCAAATGCAGATCAGCAAGTACCAAAAGGTAAGAAAAGTTGCTTTTGCATAATATTGCAAAACAAAACACCACATAATATGTCTTACCTTATACACACAACGTAATAATATGTTGAAGCACAGTGTAATCCATCAAGCGGTGCGGCTTCATAGCTTACCAAAGTCGTACTAACACATTTTGATAGATTTTTGAGTGTGTAATGTTCCATATTTTCAATGCAACATCTAAAATCTTGTTATTGTTTACTTGAGTCATATTTCAGTCTACACCTATCTCTTGTGTGTGACTGCCATTATATTGCAGTCTATACATATCTAACATGAATTGATTAATGTGGACCCCGACTTAAACAAGTTTAAACGTATTCGGGTGTTACCATTTAGTGGTCAATTGTACGGAATATGTACTGAACTGTGCAACCTACTAATACATGTTTCAATCAATCAATCAATAAATCAATCAATCAATCAATCAATCGATCAATCTCTTATGTTTGACTGCCATCTACTGGTCACACTTGTCATTTCACCATATACCAAATAAAATAGCTTCGAGGTCGGTAAGCAAAACCAGAATTATTCCTTACATTAGGCGCACTGTCGGGTTTTGAGAAAAAAAAAAAAAGGTTTTTAAATGCGCCTTATAGTCCGGAAAATGTGGTACTTTGACAACAAACCAACTATTAAGACATAATAGCACCACATATATCTGGGATTTAATAAAACAAAGCAAATGTTAAGTTAAAGTTAAAGTACCAATGATTGTCACACACACACTAGGTGTGGCAAAATTATTCTCTGCATTTGACCCATCACCCTTGATCACCCCCTGGGAGGTGAGGGGAGCAGTGAGCAGCAGCGGTGGCCGCGCCCGGGAATAATTTTTAGTGATTTGACCCCCAATTCCAACCCAAGCAGGGAGGTAATGGGTCCCATTTTTATAGTCTTTGGTATGAAATGGGGATTAATCATTCCAGTCCATCATCACCGAGTCTTAAAACCATAACAGCAGCAGTTTTATGGTAACTCCCTACATCTGCTCTAGTAAAGCAGAGTGTTTATAATTCCGCGTCCTTCAATACATTACCAGATAGAATCTATTCTAATCACATTCAAAAGTTTTTTGGGAGGAAAGTTTTCACCCTTTTCCCCAAGTATTGGCTCTCCCCCAGACAAACTTGCAGCGCAAACATCTGTCGCGTCAGCTCGGATAGAAAGCAGCAAAGTGTAAAAAGTGTTTTAAAATTCCAGGAGGCTGATGAAAACAAGTTTAGCAAAGTAGTTTGTGCCGCAGACCCGCTGCCGTTATTGCTCCCTCTCTCGCGGTAACTCATACTTAATGACGCTAATTAGCCGATATCGACGGGCTACACGTGATGACCGAGCAGTAGTTAAAGTTAATAAATAATCATCGCACCTGCTCCAATGGCTTTTAGTTGGGTTTTGGGTTTTTTTGTGTGTGTGTGTGTGTGTGTGTCTTACCTGGGCAGCATTCAGCTACAATTTTACACCAATCTAGCCCAAAATGGACTTTCCTTTAATTGTTTTTTTGCTTTGGGGCTCGTTTTCATTAGGATCGGTGCTGGGCCGTGACTTTAGGATAAGAAGTCCGGGCTGAGAGAGCAGCGACTGGCCCTTCTAATAATACAGGCCAAGCAATCAATATGCCACTGGCATTTCTAGGTTTCCTCCAGGCTGCAGTGCTTATCTTAATGGGAGTGTGCTCCAATTTTCTTTTCTTGTGTGGAGCCATATATCATTGCTTACAAAAAAAAAAAAAAAAAAAAAATGATATCACCTGATTTTAAATGAATTGGAGATATTGCGAGTGAGAAAGAAGATAAACATTTTTCACTGTAACCCTTCGTAGTAGACTGCAAGTATCGCTGCCTTATATCACCTGGCTTTGTGAGCCGCCCTCAGTCGTGTGATGTTTTCACCAGTGCTACTCCTCACGAACCTTAGGTTTGGGCGGCATATTTTTAAAGGAGGGCGATTCGGGCCGAGACGCAGATTCATGTGGACAGATTTCTTGAAAGGATACACACGGTGCATCAGCGGGCCCACAAGACACAAAGGCAATGATGCATAGGCTGAGCTACGTTGAGTCCAGCATTCCCTTTTTCGTACAAATGTCTCCAAGGGAGGTTTTCCATTGAAAAAAAAAAGTAGGGATGTCCGATAATGGCTTTTTGCCGATATCCGATATCCCGATATTGTCCAACTCTTTAATTACCGATAGCGATATCAACCGATAGCGATATCAACCGATATATACAGTCGTGGAATTAACACATTATTATGCCTAATTTGGACAACCAGGTATGGTGAAGATATGGTACTTTAAAAAAAATTAAAAAATAAAAGATAAGATAAATAAATTAAAAACATTTTCTTGAATAAAAAAGAAAGTAAAACAATATAAAAACAGTTACATTGAAACTAGTAATTAATGAAAATTAGTCAAATTAACTGTTAAAGGTTAAAGGTTAGTACTAGGGCTTCACGGTGGAAGAGGGGTTAGTGCATCTGCCTCACAATACGAAGGTCCTGAGTAGTCTTGGGTTCAATCCCGGGCTCGGGATCTTTCTGTGTGGAGTTTGCATGTCCTCCCCGTGACTGCGTGGGTTCCCTCCGGGTACTCCGGCTTCCTCCCACTTCCAAAGACATGCACCTGGGGATAAGTTGATTGGCAACACTAAATTGACCCTAGTGTGTGGATGTGAGTGTGAATGTTGTCTGTCTATCTGTGTTGGCCCTGCGATGAGGTGGCGACTTGTCCAGGGTGTACCCCGCCTTCCGCCCGATTGTAGCTGAGATAGGCTCCAGCGCCCCCCGCGACCCCAAAGGGAATAAGCGGTAGAAAATGGATGGATGGAAGGTTAGTACTATTAGTGTACCAGCAGCACGCACAATCATGTGCGCTTACGGACTGTATCCCTTGCAGACTGTATTTGACGTATAATATAGGAACCAGAATATTAATAACAGAAAGAAACAACCCTTTTGTGTGTATGAGTGTGAATGAGTGTTAATGGAAGAGGAACGTTTTTTTGGGTTGGTGCACTAATTGTAAGTGTATCTTGTGTTTTTTATGTTGATTTAATAAAAAAAAACAAAAAAACAAACAAAAAAAAAAACGATACCGATAATAAAAAAAACGATAACGATATTTTACGATATTACATTTTAACACATTTATCGGCCGATAATATCGGCAGGCCGATATTATAGGACATCTCTAAAAAAAAAGCCATAGTAGGTTAATCGGAGAGCCTAAATTGGTATGAACTAGGGTTGTACGGTATACCAGTATTAGTATAGTACCGCGATACTAATGAATCATATTCAGTTCTATAACCCCTCTATAAAGTACTGGTCTCGTCCCTGTCGTCGTCACGTCATGTCATTGCTGCGTTACGAGCAGACAAGCATGTTCGGCAGTGCACGCTCACAGAGTACTTGTAAAAAGACATAATGTCTAGACAGAAAAGGGAGAACAGACGCATTTTGGCTTAAAAAGTAAAGATAAAGGTAAAGTTATAACACTGAAACGCCCTCAGGAAGAGGTGCTTTAAGACATGGCTAGCTAACTAGCAGCTAAAGTCCAGCCCCAGTAGGCAGTGTGTTATCTACTTCTAAATCACTAATCCTCGCCTCCATAGCGACAAATAAAGTACGTTTCTTACAAGTATCATCCCTGCAGGACGAGGAATAGCTAAACATGCTTCACTACACACCGTAGCTCACCGGCGTCAAAATGTAAACAAACCCCATTGGTGGATCTACACCTGACATCCACTGTAATGATACCAAGTACAGTCGATACTACTATGATTACGTCGATATTTTTTGGCATCACAACATCTTTATAAACTCAGGAAATATGTCCCTGGACACATGAGGACTTTGAATATGACCAATGTATGATCCTGTAACTACTTGGTATCGGATTGATACCTAAATTTGTGGTATAATCCAAAACTAATGTAAAGTATCAAACAACATAAGAATAAGTGATTATTACATTTTAACAGAAGTGTAGATAGAACATGTTCAAAGAGAAAGTAAGCAGATATTAACAGTAAATGAACAAGTAGATTAATAATTCATTTTCTACCACTTGTCCTTAATAATGTTGACAAAATAATAGAATGATAAATGACACAATATGTTACTGCATTCGTCAGTAGCTAAATTAGGAGCCTTTGTTTGCTTACTTACTACTAAAAGACAAGTTGTCTTGTATGTTCACTATTTTATTCAAGGACAAACTTGCAATAAGAAACATATGTTTAATGTACACTAAGATTTTTTGTTAAAATAAAGCCAGTAATGCAAATTTTTGTGGTCCCCTTTTTTTTTTAAGAAATGTACCGACAAGTATCCAAATAATTTTGGTACCGGTATCAAAACATTGGTATCGTGACAACACTAGTATGAACGTGAATAGTGTCCTGTGATTGGCTGACGACCAGTATTGCCATAAGTCAAGTGGGATAGGCTTCAGCTCACTTAACAACGACTTTTTCATTCATAATACAGCATCACGTTACTTTCATTAAAGTGGCTGTTTGGAACCTTTAGCATTATTTTACTTTTACTGAGTTTCTTAGATAACTCGTTGTTGTCGAACCATCTCTTTAATGCACTTATCTCTTCTGTTATTGTTTGTATTAGCTTTTGTGTGGTCTCTCATGAACAAAACTGTACACATTTTTTTACAAATATTGAACAATTTAGGTCTCAGTATTGATCCCTGGGGTATGCCACAAGATATGTTTAGCGCTGTACAATAGACGGGTGTTTGCCTAGCTTCACGTCTTGCGCTTACCGTATTTTTCGGACCACAGGGCGCACCGGGTTATAAGGTGCACTGCCGATGAGCGGGTCTAGTCAGGTCTATTTTCTATTTTTATTTACACCGGATTATAGGGCGCATTAAAGGAGTCATATTATTTTGTTTTCTAAATGTAAAACACTTCCTTATGGTCTACATAATATGTAATGGTGGTTCTTTGGTCAAAATGTTGCATGGATGATGTTTTACAGATCATCGTTGAGCCGTTTTCTGACAGTCGCTTCAGAAAGCGCCGTTTTGTGGGCGGTCTTATTTACGTGGTTCACCTTCGGCAGCGTCTTCTCCCCGTCATCTTTGTTGTAGCGGTGTAGCGTGCAAGGACGGGAGTGGAAGAAGTGTCAAAAGATGGAGCTAACTGTTTTAATGACATTCAGACTTGACTTAAATCAATAACGGAGCTTCTGTGGCTCACTAGTGCAATAAAACCGTCCGACCGGAATTCTCTATTAGCTAAAGTTCCTTGGGTGAATAATGTAAACTCACTACACCGGTATGTTTTAGCACTTTCATGGCGAGTTTACTGACAGATATAAGTAAGAACTTTACACTACTTTATATTAGAAATGGCAACAGCGGAGGATGAATGTCCCATAACAAGAAGATAGAGAAAAAGAAGAAGCTTATTGATGAAGGTGTTGGCACGGACTACGAAGGCAGACGCGGGCACATTTTCAGTACTTATGCAGATCTCAAATTCAGATCAGCAGGTACCTGAAGGTACATAATATTGCGAAACAAAACGCCAGATGATATGTCTTACCTTATATACACACCATAACAATACTCGTATGTTGAAGCACAGTACAATCCATCAAGCGGTGCGGCTTCATAGCTTACCAAAGTCATACTAAAACATTTTGATAGATTTTTGAGCGCCATGTGTAATGTTCTATATTTTCAATGAAATATAACATTTTGGTATTGTTTACTTGAGTTATATTGCAGTCTCCACATATCTCTAATGTTTGACTGCCATCTACTGGTCACACTTATCATTTCACCCTGTACCAAATAAAGTAGCTTCAAGGTCGGTAAGCCCAACCAAAATGATTCCTTACATTAGGCGCAGTGTCGAGTTTTGAGAAAATTAAAGGATTTTAAGTGTGCCTTATAGTCCAAACAATACGGTAATTTAATTGGGTTTATTTGATAGGGACAAGTATGTTTCATGAGCACGTTATATACTACAACATTTTAGCCAGGGCTAATTCTCAATGTCCGTCCCTAATTGGTAGGGGTGTAACAATTCATCGGTACATAATGATAACCGATTTTAAATTTAGAGAAATTAATACATCGTTTGGCGAGCCTTTGCATCATCGATCTAAATATAGTATGGATTGGTGGATGTCCGGTTGGAAAATCATGAATCGGTTGCTTGTAGATCTTCTACCAAATATGGACGCTCTAATGTTGCGAGATGTCTATGATGACGTAATACGGGAGTACCGTATTACGAGCAACTGAAAGAGTTTACAAACAATGCACCTCCGAATATTAAATCTAAAGTGTGGTTAATGTTTGGAATTTTTTTTCTTCAAAGAATGGTCAATCGGATAAAAGTATGGCCATTCGTAACTATTGGAAAGCAGCAATAAAGAAGCAGCAGCACGACTTATCTGAGCACCCACCTGTTGTGACGACATGAAGACACTCAAGTTGGCGATGCTAGCAGAGCTACCAACTGGCAAGACAAAGACACTGATTTGAAACACTTCCAGACCTAATTTAGCCACAACTCTGCAAAGTAATCACACCAACGACTAGTACCGGTCTCTATATTGTTTTGATCCAGCTGATTGTTGTAATTATGACACGCTGTCACATTCGGCTCAGCTGCCGCTGCATACAAATGACAAATCAGCTTGGAATAATTACAAATAAGAATCAATGCCACACAGAAGTTTGCAACACAACAATTCATTCTCAAAAGTCATGCACGCTAACAAGAGTTGTACAGTTTCAAGTGAACGCCACTTAAAGGGTAACAGCACTTTTTTGGAACGTTGTTTATCGTGCACAATCATAATGAAAGACATGACGATAGATGTATTTTTTGTAATGCATTCGAAATAGTAAAGTATTTTAGCTTCTACAGTGAAACCGCTGTTTAGTTTCAAGGGTTTTATTCGTCACATGCAGAATACACCACCACCATGCTCTTTAGATATTGCGTACAGTGGGATCCAAACACTAGTTGCTGAATCTAATACACTAAATACAAAAAATACAACAATTTGAATAGCTCTGATGTACATTAATTACAAGACAATAAGTTGCACAATAAGTCCCAGTAGTTATGGTAGAAGTATCCGTACAAGTAAAAGTACAGTAGTCACATACAGTACCAGTGCAATATCAAATAGTATAACAGTATATACAGTATAGGAAGTAAAAAATATTAAGGTGTCTACAGTTCTTTTGGCAGTTGAGTAGTGACAATAGTATGAACAAAGGTAATGGAACAGTATGACGTCTTTATACTCTTGTTTTTACATTATTTACAGTCATTGAATGAAGAGTATTGTAGTCCAGTAATTACAGTGGTAAGTAAAGTGATTCTTGGTGGCACTTAATTGTATCTTGCACTTGTGTTACTGTGGTGTTGTAACACCTCCACGTGATGCACAACTTGCTTTTCTCTGTATTTAATTGGTGCTACCTGAGCAAACAACAGTAAATACCTGGTAGCTTTTCCAAAAGTGTTTTGTTGACATCTTCTTTTGTTTTTTAAGTTTATGAATTGCAATGCCTTGAAGTTGATACTTCTACAATTTGCTCATAATTAATGCAGACACCACCTGTTTTTTGTGTGTCTATTTAAAAAATAAACAGATGACATTGTTCTGACATGATGCATTGAGTTTTCGAATCGTAATGTTTTAAAAAAGTATCGTATCGTAAGCCATGTATCGAGATTGATATCGAATCGCCATTTAAGGTAAAGACGCACACCCTACTAATTGGGCATTTACACACAGTAAAACAGTACAGTTAAAAACAGTCACAAACATTAAAACAGTGCAGAAAACACAATGCATAATACAATTACCGTATTTTTCGGACTATAAGTCGCAGTTTTTTTCATAGTTTGGGTGCGTGCGACTTATACTCAGGAGCGACTTACGTGTGAAATTATTAACACATTACCGTAAAATATCAATAATATTATTTAGCTCATTCACGTAAGAGACTAGACGTATAAGATTTCATGGGATTTAGCAATTAGGAGTGACAGATTGTTTGGTAAATGTATAGCATGTTCTATATGTTATAGTTATTTGAATGACTCTTGCCATAATATGTTACGGTAACATACCAGGCACGTTCTCAGTTGATTATTTATGCGTCATATAACGTACACTTATTCAGCCCGTTGTTCACTATACTTTATTTATTTTAAATTGCCTTTCAAATGTCTATTCTTGGTGTTGGGTTTTATCAAATAAATGTCCCCAAAAAATGAGACTTATACTCCAGTGCGACTTATATGTGTTTTTTTCCTTCTTTATTATGCATTTTCGGCCGGTGCGACTTATACTCCGGAGCGACTTATACTCCAAAAAATACGGTAGATCAGAGATGGTCACACATCTCATTAAGAAGTTCTTAAGTTTGTATTTGAAAATAACCCAGTTGTGTTTCTCCCTTCAGCTCCGTAGATAAACAATTCCATGTTTTGGTGCCTTGTACAGTGAAGGCGGACAGACCAAAATATATTTTGCATCTCGAGACTTCGCAGACTTCTCACCCAGTTCAAGACCAACTCTCTGATGCCTAACCGTTCCAATGTGTTAATTAAGATATTATGATTAATTGTGTAAAATGCATTTGTTAGGTCCACAAGGACTGCAGCTGCACACTGTTTACCATCTATTGCAATGGCAATTTTCTCCGTTATTTCGGATAATGCCATCAATGTTGATATAATAGCTCTGTATCTGTATTGGTTGTCTGCGAGCATTCTGCTTTTGTTGAGCAATCAATCAATCAAAGATTATTTTTAAAGCATTTACAACGCATATACCTGTGGTTTAAATCCCGGTGCGGTCTATAGTGCGGAAAACACGATTTATGTTGTGAAATTAGTTATTTACACAGAAACATTTTGTAAATATTTATTTACATGCCTTAATGGTTTTCAAACGGTGTCTGTAACACGGCAGTAAAATGGCTGATCAAACAAAACAGAAGTCATCGTCATGGACCCACGAGCTGCGGAAGCCAGCTCTCTAATCAGCTACACAGACTCAGTGCTGTGACGTTTTAGTGGGTTTATTGAGGAATTTGTGAAACTGGAACAATACAAAAAGAATGCCGTTTTAAGTTAATAATACTAACACAGACACCCGTAAACATGTTAGCATATTAGCTAATGCTAATGACGCCAGCGTCATTAAATTACAATAGCATGTACACATATGCATGAAAACACTCCTACATACATCACACTTGGGACAGTTTAGGAGGTATAACAGTTTTAGTTGTATTGTAAAACTTAGAAATGTTGCTCGGAGTTTTGAATGAAAAAAAAATATAACAAAAACAATAAAACACATTCTCAGTGTATTCGCTTGTTTTAGCCACACTGTTTTATGAGCCACAAGTTTCAAAGTGTAGGAAAAAAGTAGCGGTTTATAGTCTGGAATTTATGATAATTACAGCATTAGTGTCAACACTTTTCCCGAGAGAACTGCCTGGATTAAACCTAAAACATATTTCTGGCATTGCAGCATCAAAAGACCTTTTTCAGGAACCGACCAGAGACGTGGAAACTATAATTGTTTTCTCCGGGCTTTGGTAGACGAGAAATTTGCGAAACTGGAACAAAACAAAAAGAATGCCGTTTTAAGTTAATAATACTAACACAGACACTTGCAAACATGTTAGCATATTAGCTAATGCTAACAACGCCAGCGTCATTAAATTACAATAGCATGTACACATATGCGTGAAAACACTCCTACATACACCACACATGGGACAGTTTAGTAAGTATAACAGTTTTAGTTATATTGTAAAACTTACAAACGTTGCTTGGAGTTTCAAATAACAAATCCCTATGAGTAGTTTCGCTATGGACGGCAACGGCTACTTCCTGTCGAAAGCACTCACCTGCAGTGAGTGACCTTGTCCAAAAGTATTCGCTTGTTTTAGCCACAATTTTCAAAGTGTAGGAAAAAAGTAACGGCTTATAGTCCGTAATTTATGATGAATACAGCATTAGTGCCAACACTTTGGTCGAGAGAACTGTCTAGATTAAACCTTGAACATATTTCTGGCATTGCAGCATCAAAAGACCTTTTTCAGGAACCGACCAGAGACGTGTAAACTAGGACTGCAACTAACGATTAATTTGATAATCAATTAATCTGTTGATGATTACTTCGATTAATCGATTAATAATCGGATAAAAGAGACAAACTACATTTCTATCCTTTCCAGTATTTTATTGAAACTAGCCAAAAAAAACAAGAAAAATGTTACAAAAATGCACACTTTTGACACCCCTGCTATAGATAATAAAAAATTAAATCTGATAATCTATGGATAAAAAGCAGAGCCCGACGACGCATGCACGTTTATCACAACTCTCTCGCTCTGTCTCTCTCCCTCCCTCACGAATGCTGCTGCACGCACAATTTGTTGTGTTTTTAATCTTCTTAACCCTGAACGTATATTGAAA
The DNA here is from genome assembly GCF_033978685.3 of Nerophis lumbriciformis. Lineage (NCBI taxonomy): Eukaryota > Metazoa > Chordata > Actinopteri > Syngnathiformes > Syngnathidae > Nerophis > Nerophis lumbriciformis. The sequence continues at coordinate 47,759,906 of NC_084553.2, read as the reverse complement.
ATACACGCAACCCTAACTCAAAATGCCGGACATTTGAGGCATTTAAAGGGGAACATTATCACAATTTCAGAATGGTTAAAACCATTAAAAATCAGTTCCCAGTGGCTTATTATATTTTTCGAAGTTTTTTTCAAAATTTTACCCATCACGCAATATCCCTAAAAAAAGCTTCCAAGTGCCTGATTTTAACCATCGTTATATACACCCGTCCATTTTCCTGTGACGTCACATAGTGAAGCCAACACAAACAAACATGGCAGAAAGAACAGCAAGCTATAGCGACATTAGCTCAGATTCAGACTCGGATTTCAGCGGCTTAAGCGATTCAACAGATTACGAATGTATTGAAACGGATGGTTGTAGTGTGGAGGCAGGTAGCCAAAACGAAATTGAAGAAGAAACTGAAGCTATTGAGCCATATCGGTTTGAACCGTATGCAAGCGAAAGCGACGAAAACGACACGACAGCCAGCGACACGGGAGAAAGCGAGGACAAATTCGGCGATCGCCTTCTAACCAACGATTGGTATGTGTTTGTTTGGCATTAAAGGAAACTAACAACTATGAACTAGGTTTACAGCATATGAAATACATTTGGCAACAACATGCACTTTGAGAGTGCAGACAGCCCAATTTTCATCAATTAATATATTCTGTAGACATACCCTCATCCGCGCTCTTTTCCTGAAAGCTGATCTGTCCAGTTTTGGAGTTGATGTCAGCAGGCCAGGGAAGCTTGGGTCGATAGGGGGTTTAGCTCGCTCGTCTGCGGGAACAAACTGCCGCCATTGCTTGCCGTGCTACCGAGGTCCTTTGTCCCTGAATTGCTCACACACTCCGGCAGATTCAATGGGGGTCTGGCGGCAGATTTCTTTGATATTATCGTTGGAAATGCATCTGCTTTGAGTGTCGCAGGATATCCACACATTCTTGCCATCTCTGTCGTAGCATAGCTTTCGTCGGTAAAATGTGCGGAACAAACGTCCAATTTCTTGCCACTTTCGCATCTTTGGGCCACTGGTGCAACTTGAATCCGTCCCTGTTCGTGTTGTTTCACCCTCCGACAACACACCGACGAGGCATGATGTCTCCAAGGTACGGAAAACAGTCGAAAAAACAGAAAATAACAGAGCTGATCTGACTCGGTGTTTGAGAAAATGGCGGATTGCTTCCCGATGTGACGCCACGTTGTGACGTCATCGCTCCGAGAGCGAATATTTCAAAGGCGTTTAATTCACCAAAATTCACCCATTTAGAGTTCAGAAATCGGTTAAAAAAATATATGGTCTTTTTTCTGCAACATCAAGGTATATATTGACGCTTACATAGGTCTGGTGATAATGTTCCCCTTTGAGAAACACCGCCCTGACAGCCCCGCAAAACAGGCCATGTCCGGGGAAAAGAGGACGTATGGTCAGGACCTAGCCCGTTAGCTGCTAACATGCTAGCAGCGATCGGTTTCACGTCCGGTGAAACCGAATCCTACTAGTCCTCTTTTGCTAGCATGCTAGCAGCTAACGGGCTAGGATAGACTGACCATACGTCCTCTTTTCACCGGACATGTCCTCTTTTGCGGAGCTGTCAGGGCGGAGTTTCATAAATGCCTCAAATGTCCGGCATTTTGAGTATTGTTTACACAACGTGCAGTACGCTACTTTATGTCAAGACTGGGACCATGGCTTGGTTTGTTCTCCCGAGGTGCAAGTGAATTGGACCAGATGTGGCGTGAAGGTGAATACATGATTTATTTAAACACTATAACTACAAAAAAAATACAAACGAAAAGCGCGCACAGTGGCGGAGAAACGACTTGGCTATGAAAACAAATACTTGCACAAAGGCAGAAACTATGAACAACAAAAAACACTAACTGTGGCTTAATAAACAAAAACTTACTTGGCATGGAACCGGCATGAAAAAAGAGCAGCAAGGGTCATAAGGGTGTCGAGAGTGTGCAGAAGCATAAATGCGGGATGTCACCAGAAAGACAAACTGAAAACAATGAATTTAAATACTACAGACATGATTAACGAAAACAGGTGCGTGACTCAAAACGCGAAACAGGTGCGTGACGTGACAGGTGAAAACTAATGGGTTGCTATGGTGACAAACGAGAGTGCACAATGAGTCCAAACGTGAAACAGGTGAAACTAATGGGTAATCATGGAAACAAGACAAGGGAGTGAAAAGCCAGAAACTAAAGAGTCCAATAACTAAACAAAACATGACTAAAACAAAACATGATTACACAGACATGACACTTAATATGTCCGTGTGGAAACTCGTTCGGTACACTTCCGCACCGGAACGAAACCCCCGTACCGAAACGGTTCGATACAAATACACGTACCGTTACACCCCTATTATTTTGATTATTGTTTCTCAGCTGTTTGTAAATGTTGCAGTTTATAAATAAAGGTTAAAAAAAAAAAAAAAAACGTAGCCTCTGCGCATGCGCATAGCATAGATCCAACGAATCAATGACTAAATTAATCGCCAACTATTTTTTAATCGATTTAATCGATTAGTTGTTGCAGCCCTAGTGGAAACTACTTCTTTTTCTTCTCCGGGCTTAGGTAGACGAGTCATTGACAAGACACTTTTTCCTGCTTGTCGCTTTCTCCCCAAAACAATTTGTCATCGCGTTCCGCTGTTTCTGCATGTGACACCCTGCAGGGCGGCCGCTTCAACGAGTGACAAAACCTGTCACCGGGCGTCGTTTTCGCTCTCTTGGTGTGGACATCCTCGCGTCCGCGGCGCCTTCATCATGTATGGCAGCTCCTTACAGGCTGGCCTAGAACAGCAGGCGAGTGGGATTGAGACACTTTTTTTTTTTTTTATAACGGAGACCTATTTGCAAACAAAATCACCGGGAGACATTCCCCCACAAGGCACCATCTGGCTGTGCCGCACGTACCTGCCTCCATCATGCCTCTCTCGCCATCTCGGCTATTTTTAGACAATCTGCCGTCCGCCACCCCCACGCTGCATCTTGTAAAACAGCAACCGCAAAAATCTACCTGAAGAATCTGCCTGGGGCAATCCATCATCAGGGTGACAGACGTCAACGCGTCTTGCCATCGTTGTTTGGGTAGCAACTTCCAACGGTTCTCCTTTGCCAGAGATAAGCGAGGCCACCGACGACGTTCGTCATCACGTGAAGTTCTATTGAGGCTATTTTTGGCTGTTAGCATAAGATGAGCTGTGAAACACAAAACGACTTGTGTCGGCTGATTAGGGGCGATAACCTCGCTAATTTCACACCCGCAGAATGTGAGGTGACGGGGGATATCAGCCGTGAACCGCTGTGGGCTATCAGGGTTATCAATAAAGTGATTAGAGTCTCATCTCAGCGAGGTGCCGGCTGAATTCTCATCATCGGTATTATGCCATCGAACAAGCCTTCCCCCAGCCGGCGGGGGAATGATATCGAGGGGCCTAATAGAGACGTGCACTTGCAAGCTTGTTAGGCATTTGCTGCATTTTGATAAGGTCCAGAGCGACTACGCTCTCACTGCCCCAGGAACTCTCGAAATTGAACGCAAGTGTTAAATTATAGCGTGTGTTTTTGTCTCGCTGAAAAGACTGTGGTTGGAAGTTCTTAGCATGCATGTTAGCACCAGTCTCTATCAGTTGAATGAATGGACGCTAATAGAAATGTCTGCTATTGTCAATGGTTTTAAAGCAGCACTTAGTAACTTTTCAACCTTCATTAAAAAAAAAAATCATAACTTTTGGGATGATACATGGACCTCTGCCAGGGCCTGAGGGGGTCTGTATCGCTTTCACTGGCACGAGGCAATTTTGAGGAGGGTGGCAGGAACCCTGCCACACCAAAACTACAAATGTGCTGACTTGCTTAATGGCATAGGTTACTTACTTTGTGGCTCAGTGGCTTTGTGGTTAGAGCATACTTGCCAATCCTCCCGGATTTTCCGGGAGACTCCCGAAATTCAGCGCCTCTCCCGAAAACCTCCTGGGACAAATTTTCACCCGAAAATCTCCCGAAATTCAGGCGGAGCTGGAGGCCACGCCCCCTCCAGCTCCATGCTGTTTTCACGTCCGCTTTCCCACAATATAAACAGCGTGCCTGCCCAATCACGTTATAACTGTAGAATGATCGAGGGCGAGTTCTTGGTTTCTTATGTGGGTTTATTGTTAGGCAGTTTCATTAACGCGGCAACAACACACAACAACAGCAGTCACGTTTTCGTCTACCGTAAAGCAGTTCGTCTGCCGTAAACAGCAATGTTGTGACACTCTTAAACAGGACAATACTGCCATCTACTGTACATGCATATGTGACAATAACATCTACGGCTTTTAGAGAGTGCAGTGCACAACTGCGCACACAACAAGGAGATGAAGAAGAATGCATCATCAGAGAGGGTGTTCAGCATGAATTGAAAAATAGTGACAGAGAATAGAACAAGGATGGACAATTCAACCCTTAACTCAACAATGAGTAGATGAGTTATATGTGTGTGTATATGTGTAAATAAATGAACACTGAAATTCAAGTATTTCTCTTATTTATTTATATATATATATATATATATATATATATATATATATATATATATATATATATATATATATATATATATATATAGCTAGAATTCACTGAAAGTCAAGTATTTTTTATATATATATATATATATATGAAATACTTGACTTGGTGAATTCTAGCTGTATATATACTCCTCCCCTCTTAACCACGCCCCCGCCCCACACCTCCCGAAATCGGAGGTCTCAAGTTTGGCAAGTATGGGTTAGAGTGTCCGTCCTGAGATCGGTAGGTCGTGAGTTTAAACCCCGGCCGAATCAAACCAAAGACTATACAACTGGGACCCATTACCCCTGCTGGGCACTCAGCGTCAAGGGTTGGAATTGGGGGTTGAATCACCGAAATGATTCCCAGGCGTGGCCACCGCTGATGCTCACTGCTCTCCTCACCTCCCAGGGAGTGGAACAAGGGAATGGGTCAAATGCAGGGGGTAATTTTACCACACCTAGTGTGTGTGTGACTATCAGTGGCATTTTAACTTTAACTTGACCCTTTCTCCCATTCATTACTGAAGTGGATTAAATACCTCATATTATGTTCTACATATGGTGAATGTTCATATTCCTCTTGGAGAAAGCATACCTTCAAGTTTAAGTAAATAGTGCTATTTCAGTTTGAGGATATAATAAGATAAGGGCCCTTAGTTTGATATTTGCAGGTGGATTGGATCACTTCTCGTAGGAAAGAGGCCCTAATTGGGACTTCGGAATGCAAACGTGATAACCATATCCTTGAGAGGAGACTACCTGTCCAGCTCAACGCCAACATTTAAGTTATGACTTAAAGTAGTTGTTTTCCAGACACTTACACACGAATACCTCCTTTTATGGTCAGGATGGGCTCGCCTGACCGAGCGCACACACACAGACAGGAGGTAAGAATATAAGACTGGTGGTTTGGCTTCTCCAGTCTAGGAGTCCTCCATATTTGATCCTGAACTCCTCCCAGAAACTGCAGTCCTGTGTAATGACGCTCGCTTATAATAAAGCAACTTTTGGTTCAGTAAAGCGTCTCCGACGTCTCTTTTGATCCAGCCACTCTGCCGTGACATCCTTCGGTCTGGACGAGGATGACAAGACCATAAATACACTTCAATTACAAAGAGGTATGTCGATGCGAACACCTACATGCCATTACTGCTATCATGAAAGAAGCTGCAAAACAACAACAAAAACAAGGTTTTGTCTGAGGAGACAACAAAAAAGAAAAAGGGATTATGAGGAACATTACTCCTTGAAATTCTGTAAAAATGTTGATTTTTTTTCAAATTTCACATCAAGATGATGGCTATAAGTGAATTATATTGTGAAGTGAATTATATTTATATAGCGCTTTTCTCAAGTGACTCAAAGCGCTTTACATAGCGAAACCCAATATCTAAGTTACATTTTTAAACCAGTGTGGGTGGCACTTGGAGCAGGTGGGTAAAGTGTCTTGCCCAAGGACACAACAGCAGTGACTAGGATAGCGGAAGCGGGGATTGAACCTGCAACCCTGAAGTTGCTGGCACGGCCCCTCTACCAACCGAGCTATACCGCCCCACTAAACATAAACTATATATACCGTATTTTTCGGAGTGTAAGTCGCACCGGAGTATAAGTCGCACCTGCCGAAAATGCATAATAAAGAAGGAAATATACATACATACATATACATACAAAACCCAGGTTCCCCGGTATAAAATTCTAACATATATATATATATATATATACCGTATTTTTCGGACTATAAGTCGCTCCGGAGTATACGTCGCATCGGCCGAAAATGCACAATAAAGAAGAAAAAAAACATATATACGTCGCATTGGAGTATAAGTCGCATTTTTTGGGGAAATTTATTTGACAAAACTCAACACCAAGAATAGACATTTGAAAGGCAATTTAAAATAAATAAGGAATAGTGAACAACAGGCTGAATAAGTGTACGTTATATGAGGCATAAATAACCAACTGAGAACGTGCCTGGTATGTTAACGTAACATATTATGATAAGAGTCATTCAAATAACTATAACATATAGAACATGCTATACGTTTACCAAACAATCTGTCACTCCTAATCGTTAAATCCCATGAAATCTTATACGTCTAGTCTCTTACGTGAATGAGCTAAATAATATTATTTGATATTTTATGGTAATGTGTTAATAATTTCACGCATAAGTCGCTCCTGAGTATAAGTCGCACCCCCGGCCAAACTATGACAAAAACTGCGACTTATAGTCCGAAAAATACGGTATAACTTATAAACTATTAACAAGGTTAAAATGTGGTTCATGCACGTTACAGTTTGGCACAAGACATTAAAACAACGTTGAGAACTTGTTGAGTTAGGTCCTGACATTGAGCAACTCAAACATAACGTTGGAACAACATGCTTTTTGACGACGTTTAATCAATGTTCGATTCTGACGTTGATTAGACCATTGAAATTTGGTAATTTCCCAACCAATATTCTACAACACAAATAAGACATTGAAACAACATGCTTTTTGACAACTAAATTCAATGCCAGGTTGTGATGTTGACTTGAGCATTGAAATTTGGTCATTTCCCAACCAACAACATGGATCCGTTGGACATCTCAATTTACAAATACAACTGTTTTGCAACGTTGTTTAGAAGTCAGTTTTAAAAGGACATGTATGTATAATCAACGTTGTTGTCATGGCCCGGGCGCACTGCAGTGCGCATTCATCTGTGGGCTACGCTGCGCGCGCCACTCCAACTGCAATCAGCACTCAATTGGTCAGCACTCAACACACCTGCCGCTGATGAGCTCCCTTGGCTTCTCAAGCCAGTTCCAACCTGCGTTCTGGGCCAGAACGTAGCGACCTGTTCCAGTACAGTAAGCCGAATATCTCTAGCTTTATGCACACTCTCGCTCTCTGTGTTTCTCCCCCTCCGTGTTCATTTGTCTCGTGTCCCTTGTCGTCTTCCAGCAGCATTCCTCCGTTCCCACGTCACGAGCTGTGTGTCTCGTCTCCCCGTATTCCCTCTGGTTCCCTGGCTGCCCCTTGGATCTCAACCTCCCGCCTGGACACAGACTCTGACGACTTGCCCCTGCCCTTGACCTCACGCCTGCCCCCTTGGACTTCCGCACCTTGCTGAACAATTACGGTAACACTCAACATTTAATTCCTACACATAGTCGCACGCATACACATTTTGGATTAGTTTTCACACTCCGTACTATTATATATATTTTAATAAATAGAGCTTACTACATCCCTGCATTCTGTGCCGTCTTCTTCTCCCTGTACCGTAACAGTTGTATTATCAAAGTCTCCTGCCTGCTGGGTGATTTGTTGAAGCACAAACAACCACATTAACCCGAAGGCAACAGTTTTTTCCTTTTTTTACCCCAGTCCGAAAAAGATGTATCGTCCTATATTCGGAGTCTAAAGATTTTGAAAAGTTTGCACACCAGTGACTTGAAATGGTTTACAACACGGATGTACAGTATATGATGTAGTCGTAAAAAACACTTTTTCAGAATTGGGTCTTGCAAAAGAAAGGTTGTTTTATATTTGGGGTTCAATGTGGTAATTGATAGCCTTTTACGTGTTACCCCCGGTCTGGCGTCTTATCGCAACACCGCAGTATTCTTATGTCCCGAGTTGACCATAAAGATTGTGTCAAAAAGCTGGTACACCAAACGCCTGATGAATGGTTATGGTACCAGTGTTCTGCCCCTTTCATTCTTATTCCAAGGTTTTATTCGGAGTAAAAAATACAGCTTTTGAATGAAATGAAATCATCAGAACCCAGATGTGCTGGCACAGTTCTTCATTGGAGGGCTATAAAAGCCCCCTCGCTCTCTTTTAGGATGGATTTCACCAGTCATCCTCTCGTGGCAACAATTAGGCAATGTGCATGCATCAGCATCTAAATAATTACATATTGAGTTATTCCTCAAAAGCTCATAAACGTATTGACTGCTTGCATATTTCGGGAAATGTGCAGAAAATGCATGTCCCCCTTTAGATCACTGGCGCAGAACGTGTCACTTAATTTGTGTGGTTTTCTCGTGATTACAGGGTGCAGCGTTGGCAGGGAAACACGCCGGTGTGTGGCGAGGTGCTACCTCGCTCCGAAAAAAGACGAGAACAAGCAACCTCGGAGAGGTGGAAAATACTTTCCACTTAAGCGGGTAATCAACAATTTATTGTGGAGCGAGTCTGACAAATTGAAAGCCACGATAAGAGTGCCTAAAACCAAAGACACTATTAACATGCCAAAGTAGTGGGCAGGTGTGTTATTATCATTGCAGCCTCTCCTGTCTTTGCCGAGCTATTGAGCATATTATGGACCTACATGTATATACACCACCCACTGCTACCAAATTTTAAGTAATGTTTAGTTTGACGGTAGTCTAAAAGGGGAAAAAAAAGACTTTATTTTACGTGTGGCTCTCATTGGACTGATATCAAAACCAATGCAAATCTGCAATGTAAAAAACAATAGACAAAAAGCTTTATTATTTCACTTCATGCCTTGACAATTGGGGATGGGTAACAAATGCCAAAGTCGTTCGCTGCTGCCGGGTACTGATTCAAGTAAAATCAAACGGTGCCATATTTCAATACTTTTGTTGCAGGTGACGTCCTGTCCGGTTGCAGACTCACAACGGCTTAAGCACTTGGCCAGCACACAAGCAGTCAGAGCAGACTCAGCAGGTCTGCTTCTAGGTAATTTTACACTTTTCCAGGCCACCGGAGCAAAAGGAAGGTGCTGTAAAGTACAGTAAAGCTCTAAATTTCAAAATGCGCTAGCTTGATGCTGGATTAGCCATAGATATGCTACTGATTAGCAATTTGACATGGCGATTTCAACACCTCTAATTTTGGAAATTAAAACAACTGAGAGGCATGTCACATGTGACAGTTTGACCCCACACTGTCACTGTTTGACCTTTGGACTTCCTCACAAACCGTGCACATTTGTTGGGAAGCTCAACATGGACACAAACATTCAATCTTGTTAGCCAGTGAAAAGCATGTGCTCAACAAATAAATTGTTACCTGTCACTCACCATGGCTCTGAACAGGTGACTAAAAGAGTCAGGGTGGGGTTGAGGGCTTTATATAGGTGACCACACCTGCAGTCACTAATTAGGCCAAATTTGGGTCGAACCATGATCTTCAAAAGCTGGGTGTTACAGAAGGACACTGGACATTTAAAAGTTGTGTTGTCTAAGCCTGAATATACTGTGTACAAAAATGACTGCTCTACACATGCAAAAGTACTATGTGAATACTTTTAGACATGTGATGGTTATTTATGGTGTAATTTACAAAATAACTGTTTTCTTAATTCCCCCTGTCAAATTGGTCCCAGCTAGTGGGCGGGGCTAAGGGCTATTTAAGTTGGAAAATGCCGTTTTTCTGACAGTCTGCTGTCGGTCACTGCCAGAGGAGGATCTCTGTCCTGAGCAGGAGTTTCGGTCTCCATGCATCAAACATCTACTGAGGTGATTATTTTGATGATGAGATTATGTTGTGTTGTAACCGGTTAAATGAGTTTTGTTGAATGCTAATTGATTTTGCTAAATCTGTTTTGATTATTTAATTCTTTACTTTGACATATTTGATTATTGACCTTTGATTGTGAATATATGTATTTTCATATAATGGATAATTTACATTTTGATTATTTGATTATTTTTAAAATGCTTATTTTGATGAATTATATAGGCCTATTATTATTATTATTATTATTATACGCATGCAACTTCGAAATGTATTTAGAAAATAAATGTACTATATATAATATACGATACTAATATTGCCTCTATTACCATTACAGATTGTGGGTGCTTTGTTTTTTCTGTCGTTGTTCACTTTTTGGGATTTCAATAAATGTTTGTAAACTGTTACCAACTGCGTGCCTTGCCATCCTTGATTTGAAAGTCTGGTTTGCAAAGGTTACATTACCTTCAACCGAGCCGGGGTGTGACATCACAATAAAATAGCTGGTGGATAGTAAATACAATACTTACAGTACAAACACTTTTTAGGGCTTAACCAAAGAAAATACTGGTACATTAAACATACTAGCAAAGACTTCGAAAAACCCTCCATCAACATTTTATATACACGCTGATAGTATATATACATATATTATATGTATATATATATATATATCTATTTATACATATATATATATATATACACACACACACACATATATATATATATATATATATATATATACACACACACATATACATATATATATATATATATATATCCATCCATCCATTTTCTACCGCTTATTCCCTTTTGGGGTCGCGGGGGGCGCTGGAGCCTATCTCAGCTACAATCGGGCGGAAGGCGGGGTACACCCTGGACAAGTCGCCACCTCATCGCAGGGCCAACCCAGATAGACAGACAACATTCACACTCACATCCACACACTAGGGCCAATTTTAGTGTTTCCAATCAACCTATCCCCAGGTGCATGTCTTTGGAGGTGGGAGGAAGCCGGAGTATGACTTCTGACAACTACTTCCGGATACACAATGGATTAGCCATAGATATGCTACTGACTAGCATTAGCAATTTGGCACGGCGATTTCAACACCTCTACTTTTGGAAATTAAAACAACAGAGGCATGTCACAATAAAACAGCTGGTGTATAGTAAATACAATACTAACAGTACAAGCACTTTTTTAGGGCTTAACCTAAGAAAATACTGGTACATTCAACATATTAGCAAAGACTACTTCCTGGCTAAGGCAACACATCATAGCCTATATACTACTGCCATCTAACAACTTAAGTCTTCTATATAGTACAGTACAGTCATTGTAAATGAGACACATAAGTGTAAGAAAACAAGATAATAACTGGACAGCACAGCTAAGTGCTACATGTTATATAAAAAGTGAGATTTTTTAGAAATATAAATAAAATGTATTAACACACTTGAACACACACAAAAGTAACACAAAATAGTGTTCTCGAATACTGTTTTCTCCAGGTACTGGAATTCCGTACCGTATCCGTTCATTTATTTCCCTTTCCATAGCAACGCACGTATGACCTCTGACAACCACTACTTCCAGATACAAACAACAAAGACTATTTTTTTTTGGACAAATGAGGATTCAGAACATTATCTTTTCTAATCTGAATTTATGGAGGATGAACTGCTGCTTCGACGGAAGCCAACAGAGTGGGGTGAAAGTAAATCGAAGCTGCAAAATGTTGAACTTGAAGCCAAGCTATTTCGACACAAATGGAGTGCTTACCCATAATTAACCGGAAACAAACTTCCCCGGCCAGCTGGACCAAACAGACAACTGTCCATCGAGTGAGTCACACTTTTTATTGATCATAGTACACGCAGCACATCGAGATTGTTTATACTACTGCACTGCATATATATGTATATATATATATATATATATATATATATATATATATATATATATATATATATATATATATATAACATTAATATACAACATATATTTCTATATATAATATTTCCATCCATCCATCCATCCATCTTCTTCCGCTTATCCGAGGTCAGGTCGCGGGGGCAGCAGCCTAAGCAAGGAAGCCCAGACTTCCCTCTCCCCAGCCACTTCGTCCAGCTCTTCCTGTGGGACCCCGAGGCGTTCCCAGGCCAGCCGGGAGATATAGTCTTCCCAACGTGTCCTGGGTCTTCCCCGCGGCCTCCTACCGGTCGGACGTGCCCTAATCACCTCCCTAGGGAGGCGTTCGGGTGGCATCCTGACCAGATGCCCGAACCACCTCATCTGGCTCCTCTCGATGTGGAGAAGCAGCGGCTTTACTTTGAGCTCCCCCCGGATGGCAGAGCTTCTCACCCTATCTCTAAGGGAGAGCCCCGCCACCCGGCGGAGGAAATTTCATTTTCATTTTCATTTCGGCCGCTTGTACCCGTGATCTATATAATATTTGTATATATTAAATATATATATATTTATATATATATGTATATATATATATAAATAGCATTAATATATAACATATATTTTTATATATAATATTTGTATATATATATATATATATATATATATATATATATATATATAAATAGCATTAATATATAACATATATTTGTATATATAATATTTGTATATATATATATATATATATATATATATATGTATGTGTATATATATATATATATACACACATATATGTTATTTACATATATATGTATATATTTATAATTTATAGATATAATGTGATTTTTTTAACATGTTAAAGGTGTTTAATAAAAATACAAGCATGTTTAACACATGTATCATGCTATAATTGTATGCATGTTCGAAATAATCTCAAACCATAACATATAGATTCCTTTCTTTAATGAAGACAAGAAAATTAGTTGGTGTATTACCTGATGACTGATGACTGGCATTGTTTGGAACCCGACAGGATTCACAGTAGTGCTGATAGCGTCCACATTTTCAAATTTACTTTATGGAGGTGAACAAAAGTCCCTGTTTCTGTCCAATACCACATGAAAGAGGTTGGTTTTTGCCATCTTATTTGTCCAGTTTCCATACTCATATACTTAACAATAAATACATGGACGGCAAACTCCGTAGCTTGTAGTTTGTGTGCGCTAGCTTTCTGAGACTCTTATTTTGTTAGCGCAGGCAGGATGGAGCAGCACTTTTATTGTGCTGTCGGTCTTTAGCCTTTTGACGGCATCTACGGCGCGAGAGTCCATCCATCCATCAATTTTCTACCGCTTATTCCCTTCGGGGTAGCGGGGGGCGCTGGAGCCTATCAAATCAAATCAAATCAACTTTATTTATAAATCTCAGCTACAATCGGGCGGAAGGCGGGGTACACCCTGGACAAGTCGCCAGCTCATCGCAGGGCCAACACAGATAGACTGTTAAATAAAAAAAGTGTTTTTCGCCTTCCGGTCAGTCGTTTTTTTTTTCTTTATACTGAGCAACAGATCCTCAGGTCCCGCGAGTGTCAATCAAGTGACGTCATAGTGAAGATTGATGATCGCTAACTTTAAGGTCTATTTTTTTTCATGCCTGGCTGGTGGTGATTTTCATGTTTTTCAGTCAGTACAAATTGGTGTCGTATCGCAGTATTGTGCATTACAAGCGCCATCGTAGAAGGTAGCTTATCTCTTGCCGTAGCTGGCTTTTACGGCTCATACCGAAGCACGCTAATGTGTTAGTACGCAAGAAAAATAGTTCCTCTGTGTTCGCTCTTAAAATAACAATGTCGCTACAGTTTGGTTATTATACAGGTTACGGCAATGTTTTTTTAACCACTGTGCCGTGAGATACAGTCTTGTGTGCCCGTGGGAGATTATGCAGTTTCACCTATTTGGGTTAAAAATATTTTTTGCAAACCAGTAATTATAATCTGCCAATAATGTGTTGTTGTTGAGTGTCTGTGCTGTCTAGAGCTCGGCAGAGTAACCGTGTTATACCATACCATATCAGTAGGTGGAAGCCGGTAGCTGATTGCTTTGTAGATGTCGGGAACGACGACGAAAGTCTGACGTGATCACAATATGCAGACGACAGCGGGAGGCAGCGTGCAGTTAAAAGGTGTCTAATGCTTAAACCAAAATTAAACAAAAGGTGAATGCCCCTAAGAAAAGACATTGAAGCTTAGGGATGGCTATGTAGAACGAAACCCTAAGTGAACTGGCTAGAAAGTAAACAAAAACAGAATGCTGGACGACAGCAAAAACTTACAGAGTGTGGAGCAGAGACGGCGTCCACAAAGTACATCCGTGCATGACATGACATTAATGTCCACACAAAAAAAGATAGCTTAACTTAAATATTTGTGATCGCTAAAACAAAGCAGGTGCGGGGAATAGCGCTCAAAGGAAGACATGAAACTGCACCAAAATAGGAGCGCAAGACAAGAACTAAAACACTACACACGGGAAAACAGCAAACAACTCAAAATAAGTCAGGGCGTGACAGTACCCCTACTTTGAGACAAGAACTATAGTGATGCATGGTTGTTTATGGTTTAAATTCATATCCAACAATTGCGACAACAACTTTTTATTGTCTACTGAGTTTCATTTTTTAATGATTTCTGCTGGTGGTGTGCCTCCGCATTTTTTGAGCTAAAATGAGTTTGACACCCCTGGCATATACTGTAGCTAGTAGAGCAAACATAACAGTCACCTAGGGCGAACATTGAATGATTAGGATTGGCCCCTGTGTGTGAGCTCAGCGCTCCTAACAACGGGAACGTAAACAAAGGAGGGAGGAAGTGCTGGCAACATAAATACATACTAAATAATCAAAACCAAATAAGACATGACCTGAAATGACAGGTCATGACACTTTTGGGATATCTGTAATACATGTATGCGAGTATTTTTTTTTTTTTTTTTTTAAGCATTCCAAATACAACACATAGGGGGCGCCACAAATGTCAGTTAAGGCAGGAGTCCCCAAGCTTTTTTGCACCAGGGACCGGTTTAATGTAGGCATTATTTTCACGGACCGGCCTTCCACTTGTGGCAGATAAATATAGCAAATCAGTGCATGAAAAAACTCTGTCCTTCTCCCTTTGCAAAATAACTCTCCACAGACTTTAGTTTTTTACTCATTTTTGCTAGTAGTAGGCTTTTTTGGGGGGTTTTAGTATCTGCTGGGTTATAGGAAAAGAGCATGGATATATAACAAAGCTAGAAATACTTGCCATTAGTTCCAATAGATTTCTGTGGATTTCTATTTCCATTCTAAAAGTGATGTTGTGGAGGGGGGCGTGGCCTGCGGGCCTGCCACGGAACGGGGTGTGCCAGGACCAGCCTCGAAGACAGAAATAGGTGCGTAGATGGCCCAGGTGGGCCTCGTTATCTAATCACCCGTCCCCCTCCACAGATGTGTTCATATTTTGTGCAATATTTCATACGTAGATACACTAATGTTAGCTTTTTTGGTTTGATATTCCATTCGTAAACACGTCTGTTATTGCTAACTACTTGTGTAATAGGACTATGTGCAATAATAGCAGCACTTTAACTTACTAGGCCCAAGGAGATGTGTATTTTCTTCCTTCAGCACAATTATTATATGCAACAATTTAACACTTCTCCATCTTTCTATGCACTTTAACTACTATGGTCACTTTGTTCCTGATCTGCCCTGATCTTAGATCATCCACCTGCCGCGGACTGCGGATGGAACCTAGCTTTTGGCTACGATTTGGCACCTTTACATTTTATGTGTTTGTTAATGTGCATTGTCCCATGTAACAAAGATGTAACAAAGATGTAACAAGTATAGCAAATGGCGACTTCCTATCAGGAGTTTTATAAGACATCTATGAACAAGCTTAATGGTATGTCTGGCGAAAGTTAATTAGCAGAAAATGCGGTCGGTTAGAAATTATTTAATGTCCCAATGTGTTGGGGACGGCGCGGTTGGGAGAGTGCCCGTGCCAGCAACTTGAGGGTTCCTGGTTCGATCCCCAGCTTCTACCAACCTAGTCACGTCCATTGTGTCCTTGAGCAAGACACTTCACCCTTGCCCCTGAATGGTCGTGGTTAGGGCCTTGCATGGCAGCTCCCGCCATCAGTGTGTGAATGTGTGTGTGAATGGGTGAATGTGGAAATAGTGTCAAAGCGCTTTGAGTACCTTGAAGGTAGAAAAGCGCTATACAAGTAT
Organism: Nerophis lumbriciformis; assembly: GCF_033978685.3. NCBI lineage: Eukaryota > Metazoa > Chordata > Actinopteri > Syngnathiformes > Syngnathidae > Nerophis > Nerophis lumbriciformis. The sequence continues at coordinate 47,743,690 of NC_084553.2, read as the reverse complement.
AACCCATTTACCATTTACCATAGTCTCTGTGCAGCCCGGTAGCAAACGCGTCACGGACCGGTGTCGGTCCCCGGACCGGTAGTTGGGGACCACTGAGTTAAGGTGATGTGAAAAAAATTAAGATATAAAGATGTAACATAGAAGTTGCACAAAAACCTACCTAGTAAGTGAGATAACCAAACAATCATGAAAGGAAAACAAATGTCTACAGGAAGTTGTACTAAATGAGCATTTTATATGTTCAGCCAGCCAACAAATCATCTCCTTGGTCTGCGTGATGCAACAAGCAATGTTTACAGCCACTGATGAAAGCTCCCTGCACAAATTCTGCACTTTTCCAGGAAACATTTGAGTAGGCGCGGCATTAATAATCCATGGGATCCATGTTCATGCGTAAATGCGGCGCCCTGGCCCCGTCCGTATAAGTGCGAGTCCTCAGTTGGCCACTGTGTGTTTTGTTTTTTTTCCTTTCTTTGAGACCTTTCATGGGAGCTACGCTGTGATTGATGACAGAAAGGCTGGATGGGGAGATAACAGTCCTGCTGCAGCCTGGAGGAAGAGAGCCTGATAGAAGCTCAAGAGCCGGCGAGAACGAGGACTACGGTGGGTAATAGAACAGTCAGTATATTTTTATGGTGTGAGACAAAATTTAGAGGGGTAGGAAAGTAAGTCGGTAAACGAGGAGGAACATGCGGGATCTTGTCTTTCTACAAAACACACAAACAGATAATTGAATTTGTAACAGAATCAACACCACTTATGAAATGTGAAGAGCTGTGATATTGTTGGCTGTGGTTTGCAGGTAAATTGTTTACTAATGTTTGCTGAGGTGTGAGCTATAACAGGTTAAAAGCATAAAATAACCCACCCCGATACTAAAGATGCTTGGATGGTTGCACAAACCACGCACATGCCGGTAAGAGACCCTAACACAACTACAAACCCCGTTTCCATATGAGTTGGGAAATTGTGTTAGATGTAAATATAAACGGAATACAATTATTTGCAAATCCTTTTCAACCCATATTCAGTTGAATGCACTACAAAGACAACATATTTGATGTTCAAACTCATAAACTTTATTTTTTTTTTACAAATAATAATTAACTTAGAATTTAATGGCTGCCACACGTGCCAAATTACTTGGGAAAGGGCATGTTCACCACTGTGTTACATGGCCTTTCCTTTTAACAACACTCAGTAAACGTTTGGGAACTGAGGAGACACATTTTTTATTTTTTCTTCTCAGGTGGAATTCTTTCCCATTCTTGCTTGATGTACAGCTTAAGTTGTTCAACAGTCCGGGGGTCTCCGTTGTGGTATTTTAGGCTTCATAATGCGCCACACATTTTCAATGGGAGACAGGTCTGGATTATAGGGAGGCCAGTCTTTTACTATGAAGCCACGTTGATGTAACATGTGGCTTGGCATTGTCTTGCTGAAATAAGCAGGGGCGTCCATAGTAACGTTGCTTGGATGGCAACATATGTTGCTCCAAAACCTGTATGTACCTTTCAGCATTAATGGCGCCTTCACAGATGTGTAAGTTACCCATGTCTTGGGCACTAATACACCCCCATACCATCACAGATGCTGGCTTTTCAACTTTGCTCCTATAACAATCCGGATGGTTCTTTTCCTCTTTGGTCCGGAGGACACGACGTCCACAGTTTCCAAAAACAATTTGAAATGTGGACTCGTCAGACCACAGAATACTTTTCCACTTTGTATCAGTCCATCTTAGATGAGCTCAGGCCCAGCGAAGCCGACAGCGTTTCTGGGTGTTGTTGATAAACGGTTTTCGCCTTGCATAGGAGAGTTAACTTGAACTTACAGATGTAGCGACCAACTGTAGTTACTGACAGTGGGTATCAGAAGTGTTCCTGAGCCCATGTGGTGAAATCCTTTACACACTGATGTCGCTTGTTGATGCAGTACAGCCTGAGGGATCGAAGGTCACGGGCTTAGCTGCTTACGTGCAGTGATTTCTCCAGATTCTCTGAACCCTTTGATGATATTACGGACCGTAGATGGTGAAATCCCTAAATTCCTTGCAATAGCTGGTTGAGAAAGGTTTTTCTTAAACTGTTCAACAATTTGCTCATGCATTTGATGACCCTCGCCCCATCCTTGTTTGTGAATGACTGAGCATTTCATGGAATCTACTTTTATACCTAATCATGGCACCCAGCTGTTCCCAATTTGCCTGTTCACCTGTGGAATGTTCCAAATAAGTGTTTGATGAGCATTCCTCAACTTTATCAGTATTTATTGCCACCTTTCCCAACTTCTTTGTCACGTGTTGCTGGCATCAAATTCTAAAGTTAATGATTATTTGCAAAAAAAAAAAAATGTTTATCAGTTTGAACATCAAATATGTTGTCTTTGTAGCATATTCAACTGAATATGGGTTGAAAATGATTCGCAAATCTTTGTATTCCGTTTAAATTTACATCTAACACAATTTCCCAACTCATATGGAAACGGGATTTGTAAGTGCCTATATTAGCTATATTAGCCTACTATCAAAGGCTGACACAAATCTTCGTTGACAGAAATGTTGTATTTACATTTTTATTCTACACATTTTTGCAACATTGGAAATCATTAGTAAAATGGAGGCTTCTCATAGGATAAAATAACTTCTGGAAAATACTGGCTCAGAATTGCCAAAGGAAACGGCAGGCTGTCTTCTTCTAATGGATTTATTACAATATTTGCAAGCTGGGTAACGTTTGCTGTGGTCTGGAACAACATGGCACACAACCAACCACAGCCAATATAACATACAGATAATGTGTCATGAGACATGCAAATATAAATTAAATACACAGAGGACATAAGTCAAGGAAATTAAATGAGCTCGAATTTACCTACAAACGAGGCATAATGATGCAATATGTACATACAGCTAGCTTAAAAATAGCATGTTAGCATCGATTAGCTTGCAGTCATGGCTTGACTAAATATGCCTAAAAAGCACTGCAGCAAATCAATAAAATCGACAAAGCTCACCTTTTGTGCATTCATGCACAGCATACAACGCTCGATGGACAAAATGAGACAAAGAAAGAGTGGCATAAAACACGTCTTTCTGTGGCAGCGTCGGAGAAAGTTGTACATGTAAACAAACTAGGATGAGTTCACGGATCGCTGAAATTAGTAGGACACAACAGTGCTTGCCAAATACTCTCATCAGTGAAGTATGTTTTATATAAACAGTGGGATTTCTAACAATTAAAAAGATGTGTGTCATGTTTGTCCTCCGACAGAATCCATAGTAAAAAAATATATATATTTGTTCACCTTTTTCCATTTTCACACATCTTTGAAACAGCTCCAGGGAGCCACTAGGGCTGCGCTAAAGAGAACCGCGGGTTGCTGACCCCCGCATTAATTGCATTTACACCTGCTCAGTGGCCTAGTGGTTAGAGTGTCCGCCCTGAGATCGGTAGGTTGTGAGTTCAAATCCCGGCCGAGTCATACCGAAGACTATAAAAATGGCACTCAGCATCAAGTGTAGGAATTGGGGGTTAAATCGCCCAGGGGGTAATCAAGGGTGATGGGTCAAATGCAGAGAATAATATCGCCACACCTAGTGTGTGTGTGTGACAATCATCGGTACTTTAACTTTTTTAACTTAATTGAATGTGCCGGTATTTTTTTTGCTGCTGCGCCCTACAAAGTATTTATGCTGCAAGTATTGTATTTATTACACACCAGCTGTTTAATTGTAGAGTGTATCTTAGCTGTAAGTTTCGGAGGTGTTTAAATCGCCATGTGTAATTGCTAATGCTAATCTCTAGCATGTCTATGGCAAATCCAATGTGAATTATCATCGAGCTCCCTAGTGTGTGAATGTGAGTGTGAATGTTGTCTGTCTATCTGTGTTGGCCCAGCGACTTGTCCAGGGTGTACCCCGCCTTCCGCCCGATTGTAGCTGAGATAGGCTCCAGCGCCCCCCGCGACTCCGAAGGGAATAAGCGGTAGAAAATGGATAGATGGATACAGCGCATTGTGAAAAGCGGGGCCTTATGTGCGACAAAGAGATGGCACATTAGTTGGTACCCGGTTGTACTATTGGACTTTGGTGGGTATACCTGTAAATGTATTCAAATTGGTCACTCAGATCTCCAGAGCAAATGGCCCAGGCTGATTGGGAGATGTTGTCATGGTGTGTTGAAAACAACTCTTTCATCACATGATCTGGCTGGAGGTGACAGTGTGAATGGTAGCGGTTTCGTTCCAAACAAACCTAAAGAAGTTCCATTGAAGTATATTGCATGTTTACATCCAATATATCTGAAAAGGAGTAGAAAGGGCAAAGCTCTGTTTTTTGCAGGACCTCCACGTGAAATAGGCTATAAAGTGTGCATGTACTGCCTGGTGGGTGGTGTGTGTGTGTGTGTGTGTAATATAAATATAACAGCGTAAAGGAGGTAGCACAACTTCATCATTTCAGACCCATATTTTTCTTTTCTTTTTTTCGGAGGCAAACATGACTGGGCTAATATTGCTTTATTTGAGCAGGAGGTGCACTGCCGACAGTCAGGAGTGATGTGAGCAGAAAAACCCGGAAAGCGGGGCCTGGCCGGCAGCGTTTGGTATCTAATCAATCGGCCGTGGGAGGACAGCAACACAACAACATGCGCTCAGACGAGAACACACACCCACTGTAATCACCCACGGACGCACTCCCTCCCGCACCATCTCATATCATCTGGCAGATACTCACAAAGCCCACGCCTGCATCAATCACTTGTGCCTTTTTTCCACTTGTCACACTCAAATATAAACAAAGTGTCACACACACTCGCACACACACTGTACTGTACACACCACATTCAGCCTATTCCAATTCTACTATACGTGCCTCTGAGGTGTGGTTTTTTTGTTTGTTTTTTTGCCTCAAATTACTACGGCGGATACAAAACTCAGCCAATTTGAAGGCATCAGTCGGCTTGACAACACAACAACATCGAGGAGAACAAGGAGGTCTTGTATTGACCTTTCAAAGGAGACACAATTTATCCAAGCCGAGACTGAGGGTAGGCCACGGAAGCTAATGTTGAGGGCTGCTGCTATCGACTATTCTAGTAATGGAGTATTTTGTTTGATTAATCGAGTAATAATAATACAGTATTCTCCGGACCATAGGGCGCACCAGATTATAAGGCGCACTGCCGATGAACGGTCTATTTTTTAAATCTTTTTTCATATATAAGGCGCACCGGATTATAGGGCGCATTAAAGGAGTCATATTATTATCATTTGTTTGTAAATAGAAATCACTTCATTGTGGTCTACATAACATGTAATGGTGGCTCTATGGTCAAAATGATGCCTAGATTATGTTTTACAGATCATCTTCAAGTCTCTTCCGGTCTTATTTATGTCTGCCGCAGCGTCTTCTCCCCGTCATCTTTGTTGTAGCGGTGTAGCGTGCAAGGACGAGAGTGGAAGAAGTGTCAAAAGATGGAGCTAACTGTTTTAATGACATTCAGACTTTACTTAAATCAGTAACGGAGCAGCATATCCTCATCGGAAACAACCACACAGGTAATGTGTCCCATGAAAAACCGTCCGACCGGAACTGTCTAATAACTAAAGTTCCTTGGGTGAATTATGTAAACTCACTACACCGGTATGTTTTATTGCTTTCATGGCGAGTTTACTGACGGATATAAGTAAGAACTTTACACTACTTTAAATTAGAAATGGCAACAGCGGAGGATGTATGTCCCATAACAAAAAGATAGAGGAAAAAGAAGAAGCTTATCGACTTCCGAACTTCTACAGATCCCAAATACAGATCAGCAGGTACCAGAATGTAAGAAAAGTTGCTTTTGCATAATACTGCTAAACAAAACGCCAGATACTATTTCTTACCTTATACACACACCATAATAATACTCGTATGTTTAATGCGCCGACAATTATTCAAGCAGTGCAGCTTCATAGCTTACCAAAGTCGTACTAAAACATTTTGATAGATTTTTGAGTGCCATGTGTAATGTCCTATATTTTCAATGGAACATATAAAATGTTGGTGTTGTTTACTTGATACATATTGCAATCATAGTGCTGTTTACACTTATCTCTTATGTTTGACTGTCATCTACTGGTCACACTTATCATTACACCATGTACCAAATAAAATAGCTTCGAGGTGAGTAAGCTCAACCCAACTTTTTCCTTACATTAGGCGCAACGGGTTATAAGGCGCACTGTCGAGTTTTGAGGAAAAAAAAGGATTTTGCGCCTTATAGTCCGGAAAATACGGTAATACATTAATTTTGTAAGGCGCCTTTCAAGGCACTCAAGGTCGCTGTACATCTCATAAAATCATAAAAACAGCATAACAAATTTAAATATAGGCAAAGCAACAATTAAAAATAAACAGAGTAATCGGATAAAAATCACTTTACATCTTGAAAACATATTTTGGGGAAAAAAAGATAATACAGACAATGATTGTTCTGCTAAAAGCTTATTATCAACATTGAATTTTCAGTTTTAATATGTGTGCATAAATTTAAAAAAAAACAAAAAAACGTCGCCACATAGATTACGACTCCCACACACCATCATGTGTGCTCTATTTCAACGGCCATGTGGAAACTGTAAGCGTATATAAAATGACACTGGAGATTAAATAAAATATATGTAAAGATATAACTGCCATTATAACTCTGCCATTTTCAAGTATGTTTTTTTTTTTGAGTGGTCAGCTTGAAGCGTCCCTCTGTCTCTGACTCTCTCGCCGTCATGTGATATGAGTGTATGGCTGCTATGATTTTGCATACTAATTTTGATGATCCGCCTTATCTTGCCTCTGATTGGCCAGTACGTAATGTTTCACCTTAACCTTCGCCAACTGTGACTCATCATACGAACACCAACCAATCATCATGGATTTTCTCCATCTGTATGGATGTTCTCATTCATTAGGTCATTGTATTTCCTCCATATTTCTTCTTGGCCTGGATTCACAGTCCATTTTCTCTCTTCATAGCTCGTAGCTTTAATGTAAGCTACCTAGCTACTTGGGTCTAAACATAATAAAGCTACAGAAAAAAACGACTATTTAAAAAACCAGTTAAGCTATGTAGCTTAGCTACATGTAGCTTGTTACTGCCCATCATTGAGAGCAGGTACAAATGTATTTAATGACAAAAACAAAAGTGTGGACCACAGGCGGGACGGAAATATCTTGCAGGTACAGGTGACACAACACATGAAATGCACTATGAGGTACAAAAGCCAATCAATGGTCCAGTCCTGTCCAGAGGACAGAGCTTTAAAGCATCCTGATTGGCAACCAGGAAAGGGTGTGTCCTGATTGCCAATCAGGTACAGGTGAGGGAGGTGAAACATATGGGGGTAAACAGGAAAGAGAAGCGCACTCATGTGATTGCAGTGAATTTTATTTTTTTGGTGTGAAATACCAGTGTTAAGATAGTGTTTTTTTGTTTTCTTCTTTTCCATACCTAGTGCAATTGTTAGTGCACAATATCTAATATTTATAATTTTTTTTTTATTCTTTCATTACATTTTACTTTTTTATTGTATGTAAAAACCTGCTCTGCAACCATATAGCTTCCCCACTGTGGGATGAATAAAAGTCTGTTTATCTATTTATCTATCTAACAAAATAAGAGGGTCAAACAAGAAATGACTCGAGTCCAGACCTGTCATGTGGGGTCACGACAGCCCAGAGCTAAAGCTACAGGGTAGGGTTGTACGGTATACCGGTACTGGTATAGCATCGCGGTAGTAATGAATCAAAAACGGTACTATATTCTGTTTGTAAAGTACCGGCACGTCATGACATTGCTGGTTTTGCGAACAGAGGAGCATGTTTGGCAGCGCACAATCACGGAGTACTTACATTACAAGCAGACAATGTGTGTAGACAGAAAAGGGAGAATGGATGCATTTCGGCCTGAAAACTAAAGATAACGTTGAAGTTAAAACACTTAAACGCCCTCAGGACGAACGTCCATTTGCAGTCGGCAGTGCTTTAGCTACTTCTAAATCACTAATCTTCACGTCCATGGCGACGAATAAAGTACGTTTCTTACAAGTATCATCCCTGCAGGACGAGTAATAGTGTAGTGTATCCTCACTACACACTGTAGGAGGATACAATGGCTAACCGCTAACAGCAAGCTAGCACCCTGAATGTAAACAACACTTGACATCCACTGCAATGATACAAAGTACTATAGCGTATCTAGTCGATACTACTATGATTACATCGATATTTTTTATCGTCACTAAATCTTTTTTCCTTTTTTTAAAATGTATATTATGTTTATAAACTCAGGAAATATGTCCCTGGACACATGAGGACTTTGAATATGACCAATGTATGATCCTGTAACCTACATTTGTGGTATCATCCAAAACGAATGTAAAGTATCCAAACAAAAGAAAAATAAGCGATTACCGTATTTTCGGACTATATGTAGCAGTTTTTTTCATAGTTTGGCCGGGCTCCAGTGCGATTATATATGTGTGTGTGTGTGTGTTTGTGTGTGTGTGTATGTATGTATATATATATATATATATATATATATATATATATATATATACAGTTGTTTTCATAGTTTGGCCGGGGGTGCGACTTATGTGTGAAATTATTAACACATTACCGTAAAATATCAAATAATATTATTTAGCTCATTCACGTAAGATACTAGACGTATAAGATTCATGGGATTTAGCAATTAGGAGTGACAGATTGTTTGGTAAACGTATAGCATGTTCTATATGTTATAGTTATTTGAATGACTCTTACCATAATATGTTACGTTAACATACAAGGCACGTTCTCAGTTGGTTATTTATGCCTCATATAACGTACACTTATCAAGCCTGTTGTTCACTATTCTTTATTTATTTTAAATTGCCTTTCAAATGTCTATTCTTGGTGTTGGGTTTTATCAAATACATTTCCCCAAAAAATGCGACCAGTGCGACTTATATATGTTTTGTTCCTTCTTTATAATGCATTTTCGGCCGGTGCGACTTATACTCCGGTGCGACTTATACTCCGACAAAATATGGTATTACATTTTAACAGAAGTGTCGATAGAACATGTTCAAAGAGAAAGTAACCAGATATTAACAGTGCATGAACAACTGGATAAATAATACATTTGTACAGCTTGTCCCTCAAAATTTGGACAAAATAGAATGACAAATGACACAATATGTTACTGCATACGTCAGCAGACAAATTAGGAGTCTTTGTTTGTTTACTTATTACTGAAAGACAAGTTGTCTCGTATGTTCACTATTTTATTTAAGGACAAACTTGCAATAAGAAACATGTGTTTGATGTACCGTAATATTTTTTGTTAAAATAAAGCCAATAATACTATTTTTTTGTGGTGCCCCTTATTAAGAAAAGTAAAGAAAAGTATGGAAATACATTTTGGTACCAGTACCGGTACTAAAATATTGGTATCAGGACAACACTACTACAGGGTAAGCCTTTATTCTTGTCAGTTGTACCCAGGTAACAGTTGTTTATGTCACTTATCAGCGGACGGATCAGGCAAAAGCAGTAGTACCTGGTATTGCCAATGAAAAAGCATGAAAAGTGAGTTGGCAAGGGAAAAATAGGTCTACATGCAGTATTTATCGGTAATGGTTTGGGTCATTTTGAACATTACATTTCATATTTGCACAATTCAACATCAATTGGGAAAAAAAAGTAGCTGGCTACTCGGGTGCAGAAGGCATTATGGTGCATCGACAGCAACCTTGGCGAGTTGTATTTATAGGCTGACAATAAGCCCTCTGTGATATGGATGTTGCTGCATCTTCCCGTGACCTTGGTTTTGAATGGGATTGTGCTGTTTGCATTGGTGACTGCCACTAATGACGGAGGTGCCTCAGCGGGGGGGGCACTTGTTGGAAGGATGGGATGCCCCGCTCTGTAAATCTAATTCTGACGGATCCAACCTGGCTCACTCCTTGCAACCAGGTGTCACCTTATATTTATTTCTCCTGACCTCTCGCTTTGCTATTTACTTCATATATAGCGCCCAGGACCCTCCGGCCATTGTCAGTTAGTGTTCACCTCCCATGTCTGGATAAAAGAAAGGATTTAGACCAGGTTTACTGTCAACCCCTCCTCGTTCTTCATTTTTATGGTGACCTGGTCACTCTTCACAAATGGCTTCCTCCGTTACAGCGAGTCCTTCACAGTCGATGCTGTACTGTAGCTCATTTTGACCTATGGAAACTCTAAAATCAAACACCCTTGAAGTTGTGAAATCCTGAAGTCAACCAAAGCCTCAGGATTTACACAAAACCTTTGGATGTTTACATGTAGCAATAATGTCAAAAAGAGCACGTGTGATGATAATCTTTGAACTGCAAATTGAACTTATTATTGCTGTTGTTTTTTATGTTTTTTAATTAATCAATCCAACAAAATAAATCGGGCTGCAACCAACAACTAATTTGATAATCGATTAATCTGTCGATTATTACTTCGATTAATCGATTAAAAATCGGATAAAAGAGACAAACTACATTTCTATCCTTTCCAGTATGTTATTGAAAAAAAACAGCATACTGGCACCATACTTATTTTTATTATTGTTTCTCAGCTGTTTGTAAATGTTGCAGTTTATAAATAAAGGTTTATAAAAATAAAAAAAATAAAAAAGTAGCCTCTGCGCATGCGCATAGGAAAAGATCCAACAAATCGATGACTAAATTAATCGCCAACTATTTTTTATAATCATTTAGTTGTTGCAGCCCTAAAAATAATACACAAAAATACCATAATAGTACAATGCCAATTCCAAAACCAAACCCACATTCACAATAGCAATCAACAGAGCAATTGAGAGGACACATTAACATGACACAAAACAATCCAAAAGCAGTCAAACAAAAATGAATAATATCAACAACAGTATAAATATTAATAAGAATTCCAACATAGCAGTGATTAGAAATCCCTCATTGACGTTATCATCGCAGCCATTTATGAAAAAATTAAAACATTTAAAAAATGAACAATAGAGTCACAGTGGCTCATAAGATTGACAACACATTGTGTCCAATATTTTCCACACATATAAAAAAGGTCATAATTTAGGTTCATTTAATAGTTAAAACAAATGTAAATAATGGATTCCATATTCCAATATACGACTTATTATTATCTAAACTACTGATATAATTTCTATAGCTTGTGTATACCAGTCAGTATGAGTTGGATTATCAACATCTATCCATTTTTTTTTTAGTATTACAATTTTTGTTATGATGCATATTGAAAGAAATGCATTTTTACTCTTTGATGACACGTTACTAAATTGACGCAGATCACTAAGAATATAAGTTATTGTGACCTTTCAATTATTTAATACTGTACTGACCCAAAAACTGTACCTTGAAAAACTCATATTGCGAAACATTGCATTGGATGGAAATCAATTACTCCATGCTGGACACCCCCATAACCTCACCATTTTAACATGGAACATGCCTTTTGAAAATACAAACTATAACAGCGGGGAGGGTATTCATATATACATATATATATTCGTCACGGTTTACCTGACCAGAGGTGGGTAGAGTAGCCAGAAATTGTACTCAAGTAAGAGTTCTGTTACTTTAGAGATTTATTACTCAAGTAAAAGTAAGGAGTAGTCACCCAAATATTTACTTAAGTAAAAGTAAAAAGTATGTTGTGAAAAAACTACTCAAGTACTGAGTAACTGATGAGTAACGTACACACAGAGTTAAGAGGGGATGAGTATATTTACAGCTAGAATTCACCAAGTCAAGTATTTCATATATATATATATATATATATACACATATATATACATATATATATATATATATATATATATATATATATATATATATATATATATATATATATATATATATATATATATACATATATATACAAACCCCGTTTCCATATGAGTTGGGAAATTGTGTTAGATGTAAAAATAAATAGAATACAATGATTTGCAAATCATTTTCAACCCATATTCAGTTGAATATGCTACAAAGACAACATATTTGATGTTCAAACTGATAAACATTTATTTTTTGCAAATAATCATTAACTTTAGAATTTGATGCCAGCAACAGGTGACAAAGAAGTTGGGAAAGGTGGCAATAAATACTGATAAAGTTGAGGAATGCTCATCAAACATTTATTTGGAACATCCCACAGGTGAACAGGCACATTGGGAACCGGTGGGTGCCTTGATTGGGTATAAAAGTAGATTCCCTGAAATGCTCAGTCATTCACAAACAAGGATGGGGCGAGGGTCACCACTTTGTCAGCAAATGCGTGAGCAAATTGTTGAACGGTTTAAGAAAAACCTTTCTCAACCAGCTATTGCAAGGAATTTAGGGATTTCACCATCTACGGTCCGTAATATCATCAAAGGGTTCAGAGAATCTGGAGAAATCACTGCACGTAAGCAGCTAAGCCCGTGACTTTCGATCCCTCAGGCTGTACTGCATCAACAAGCGACATCAGTGTGTAAAGGATATCACCACATGGTCTCAGGAACACTTCAGAAACCCACTGTCAGTAACTAAAATTGGAGTGATGTGACATGTCGTGACAGTACACCTACTTTGAGACAAGAGCTATAGTGATGCATGCTTGGTTATGGTTTGAATTAATATCCAACAATTGCGAGAAATATTTTTTTACTGTAAATATTGGCTGTTGAGTTTGATTCTTTCATGTATTCTGCTGGTGGTGTGCCTCGGGATTTTTTCCAAATAAAAAAAAAAAGTGCCTTCGCTCAGAAAAGGTTGAAAAACACTGCTCTAAAATATACCCAAGCATGTGGTCCTAGGAGAAAACGGGGTGTTCACTTTATGCGTTCCTCCGCACAGTAAGTAGTGATCATACTAAGCGCTCGTCCCCAATTTAAACGCACTAATTGCACGCATCTTCACACTGGCGACATCAACAGGAAAGCTCTAAGCACAAAATGGAAAGGCAGCAATCCCACGTGACGTAAATGTAAATGCGGCACGTGAGGCTCTTTGACAAGCTTGGAAATGAGCTACTGTGTAACGCCGCTCCGCATCTGCGCCCTCTAGTCTGATTTCCGAGCCCAGATGCGTGGAGGTTGTGCAACCGCGACACGACGGCATCCATGTCGATGAGATATCCTCTCACTCCATGCACAATTAATTTGATACAACCTCCCCCCCCCCCCCACACGCACACAACATAAATCCTGGATGATTATGCCGCGCTCAGGACAAAAGGCTGTGTGACTATTTTCTATCTTCTCAGGAAATTAGTTTTGTTGTATTCTGTCACGTAGACATGTCGGAATGGGACGATGTTATTATTAAAGGAAGAATATATACATTACAATGTGCTCTTTGTTGCAATTTTAATGATGGCAAGTTGCCATGCAGGGAAATGGACATAGTTTACTACTTTAAACATGAATAAACAAGAGGCACATGTTTCTGCTTTGTGTTTAGGGAATAGTGTCTATTCTATTTCTATGGTCATTAATAAAAGATTGGGACTGTGTATTAATTAGTGTTGTCAAATGATAATGTTTTTTACATCAGATTAATCACACTTTCAATTTGGATTAATCGTGATTAATCACAGGTTATTACTCGCCTCAAATTACATTAAAAAGAGTCCAATATATCAACACAAATGCAATTTATTTGTCAGAATGTCATACAGGAAAACATTTTTATATGTCTTTCTTGAATGCACTACATTTATTTGCTCAAAACTTGGTAAAAGTTTTACCCAAAGTTGTTAAATGTAATTTTTTTGAAAGAGAAAAGAAGATATAAAAGATCACAGAGCTGAAGCAACCAGCCACAACTTCAGCGGCGGCATTTTCACATACAGCAACAAAAGCAAAAAACAATTATATAATATAATATAACTATCTATATATATACATCTCTCTCTCTCTCTCTCTCTCTCTCTCTCTCTCTCTCTCTGTCTCTCTCTCTCTCTCTATATATATATATATATACCTATACGTTAGGTCAGGAAAAAACACAGAGGCTAGTTCATCCCTACAAGCCTGTTTCACAGGTTTTTCTGCTCTTCAGGGGATTTTAAGAGCAGACAAACCTGCAAAACAGGCTTGTAGGGATGAAATAGCCTCTGTGTTATGTCCTGACCTATGCATATTCTGCTTTACCCCAGTATTGAGCACTATATAACGGATAAACCACAGAAACCCTGACTATATATATATATATATATATATATATATATATATATATATATATATATATATATATATATATATATATATATATATATATATATATATATATATATATATATATATATATATGTATGTATATATATATATATATATATATATATATATATATATAGTCAGGGTTTCTGTGGTTTATCCGTGTGTGTGTGTGTGTCCTTTGGATTCTGGTTCATTATTCTGATACAGAAAATAGTTCAAAAGTACCTAGGATAGTACATTTTTTATTCACATTTTTATTATGCCTTAATTGTATTTATTCTTATATCATATTCTTACTTCTTATTTTGATATTGTTTCTGTATTGTTAATGCTCTTGTGCTACAAAGTTTTAAAGGCGAGCGAAAATTCAGAAGAGGGATGTCACTATCAAAGCATGGGTATACAATAACACCTCAAGGAATGTATACAATGAAAACAAAACAGAAATACACGTATAGGCAATATTTCAGACTACTTCCCAACAATACAAAAATATTTGTGTAAATGTAAATATTTTTGATCGTTTGTATCTTATAAAAACCTGCTCAGTGGCCTTGTGGTTAGAGTGTCCGCCCTGAGATCGGTAGGTCGAGTCATACCAAAGACTATAAAAATGGGACCCATTACCTCCCTGCTTGGCACTCAGGATCAAGGGTTGGAATTGGGGGTTAAATCACCAAAATTATTTCTGAACACGGCCACCGCTGATGCTCACTGCTCCCCTCGCCTCCCAGGAGGTGGAACAAGGGGATGGGTCAAATGCAGAGGGTAATTTCTTAGGTTTGTGATTATCAGTGGTACTTTAACTTTTAACTTCGACCATTTACTGTTTCCCTGTCAAAAAAACCCCCTTAAAATAAAAAAAATGCTACAGGGAATGGATTCATATGGCCCATTAAGGGGATCTCGAGTAAAAATGAATTTGTAATGCAGTCTGCTGAAAATGATGAAAAGTGCCACTCTACATAGCAACTGATGCTAAAAGTCAGTCAAAGTTAAATTTGCCACAAAAATAATGTTTAAGATATTCAACACTCTACTGCCATCCGACAGCTAAAGTGGGTAGTGCACCCCCCCCACTTTGTCACGTTTCATGTGTCAGGTATGGGGCCGTATGAATCCAGTTTCTTCTGTATAATAACGAGCCAGTCTTTTAAATGACTTTTTGAAAAGGAATGGCCCCTTCAAGATCCGGCTCCCTTCAAAGCCATAAATCCAATCTCTGGTCGGAATGACAAAATAAGTATATTTGTTAAGGCTCTCAGTAGGAATAATCCTGTGGGGTAATAATCAAAATGTAAATGTAATTGTACAGCAAATTCCCCTCCGCATGTCTCTTCCCGAGGAACGCAATTAAAAGCCCAGTCGATGGCACTGGAAAGTTGCCAGCTGCTGCGGGTTAATAGATGGACTTGGCCAGACGTCTGTGAGGTGACCGCTGGGCTGGCAGCCGGCTGGGATAAGGTTGCACATTGTAAGTGGACATGCACTCCGCTTCCCCGGCTGTGTAGTTGTCACGGGAGATGATAAAGCACCTTGACTCCCTCTACCCTGTCCTCGCATCTCGCCTTTTTATCCTAACCTTCCTCGCCCTCTCCTCGCTGTCCACCAAGGCCAGAACAAGTGCGGCGCTGACATGTGGGGACGACTTGGCAGACTTTCGACCCCGGAGTGAAACGTCTCCATTGACTCCAACAACCGCAGATACAATAATGCACACAGGCCCCGACATCTACCAAGCATCTACCAAGCAGACATGATCCACTTTGACCTGGAATGACCCAGCATGCTAAATACACACACACGCGTCACGTTGTCCTATATATCCACTGGCTATGTCCTGGTTGCAACTCTTTCTTAATTTAGCGTCCTTTCATTTGGCGTCTGTCCCCGTTTTTTTTTGTCAGAAAAAGGGCACAAGATGATTCATTGTCATTGTACCGACAAACATGATACAAATAATTATTATTTTCATTTACTGTATATTGAGATACATAAAGGCACTTCACATGATCAAAAGAAAACATTAGACTTAGACTTAGACTTAGACTTCCTTTTCTATTGTCATTCAAATTTGAACTTTACAGCACAGATAAGAACAACATTTCGTTACATAAGCTCTTGGTAGTGCAGGATAAAAAAGCAATACAGTGCATATATGAATAAATAAATATGTATAAATAATATATAAATATATATACAAAATAAATAAATATATATAAATATATATAAATAAATAAATAGATTACTGTACAGATAAATATATTGCAAAACATGATCATAATCATAAAAACACAGTATAATGATAAAAAGTAATTTCCGAGCCATAGAGCGCACTTGTATATAAGCAACATTTTAGAAGAAAAACTAATCTTTTTACATTTATAAGCTGCAGATATACACACTATATTGCCAAAAGTATTTGGCCACCTGCCTTGACTCACATTTGAACTTGAAGTCCCATCCCATTCCTAACCCATAGGCTTCAATATGATGTCGGTCCACCTTTTGCAGCTATTTGTCATGTCTGTGTAATCATGTTTTGTTTTAGTCATGTTTTGTTTAGTTTAGTTATTGGACTCTTAAGTTTCTGGCTTTTCACTCCCTTGTCTTGTTTCCATGGTTACCCATTAGTTTCACCTGTTCCACGTTTGGACTCATTGTGCACTCTTGGTTGTCACCATAGCAACCCATTAGTTTACACCTGTCACGTCACGCACCTGTTTCACGTTTTGAGTCACGCACCTGTTTTCGTTAATCATGTCTGTAGTATTTAAGTTCATTGTTTTCAGTTTGTCTTTCTGGCGACATCCCACATTTATGCTCTTCACATTTCTGACACTTGTTTTTTCATGTCCATCTTTCATGCTGCAACTTCAGTCCAAGCCAAGTAAGTTTTGTTTATTAATGCTATAGTCTTTTGGTTTCATAGTTTATTCTCCACCACTGTGCGCGCTTTTCGTTTGTTCCTTTTTGATATATAGTGTTAAAATAAATCATGTATTCACCTTCACGCCATGTCTGGTCCAAATCACTTGCACCTCGGGAGAACAAACCACGCCACAGTCCAAGTCGTGACACTATTACAGCTTCAACTCTTCTGGGAAGGCTGTCCACAAGGTTGCGGAGTGTGTTTATAGGAATTGTCCACCATTCTTCCAAAAGCGCATGGGTGAGGTTACGCACTGATGTTGGTGGAGAAGGCCTGGCTCTCAGTCTCCGTTCTACTTCATCCCAAAGGTGTTCTATCGGGTTCAGGTCAGGACTCTGTGCAGGCCAGTCAAGTTCATCCACACCAGACTCTGTCATCCATGTCTTTATGGACCTTGCTTTGTGCACTGGTATACAGTCATGTTGGAAGAGGAAAGGGCCCGCTCCAAACTGTTCCTCACAAGGTTGGGAGCATGGAATTGTCCAAAATATTTTGGTATCCTGGAGCATTCAAAGGAACTAAGGGGCCAAGCCCAACTCCTGAAAAACAACCCCACACCATAATTCCTCCTCCACCAAATTTCCCATTTGGCACAATGCAGTCCGAAATGTACCGCTCTCCTGGCAACCTCCAAACCCAGAATATTTAGTAGCGAGGGAATTTCACGACTGGATTTGTTGCACAGGTGGCATCCTACGACAGTTCCACGCTGGAAATCACTGAGAGCGGCCCATCCTTTCACAAATGTTTGTAGAAACAGTCTCCATGCCTAAGTGCTTGATTTTATACACCGGGCCAAGTGATTAGGACACCTGATTCTGATCATTTGGATGGGTGGCCAAATACTTTTCGCAATATAGTGTACCTTGTGAATTGTGTTATTTACACAGAAAGATTTTGTAAAATCCCTCCATCCATTTTCTACCGCTTGTCCCTTTCAAGGTCGTGGAGGGGTGCTGGAGCCTATTTCAACTCAATTTCGTTACCCTGCGTAATGACAATAAAGCTGATTCTGATTCTGATTCTGAACTGCATCCAGGCGGTAGGCAGGGTACACCCTGGACAAGTCGCCACTTGATCGCAGGGCCAACACAGATAGACAGAACCGGTACTTTTCAAACATAGTATAGTACCGTTTTTGATTCATTAGTACCGCGATACTATACTAGTACCGGTATACAGTACAACCCTAGTCAGAACTATACCCTACTTTGTATTAGAAATGGCAACAGCGGAGGATGCATGTGCATGTACGAGGCAGTCTGCCCCGCAACAAGAGGATAGAGAAAAATAAGGAGCTTTTTGGCCTCAGTGGCAGACTCGCACAAAGCACTTGGGGTAAATGTATATTATATATGGATAATCCGCTGATGTCACCAGTGTGAAAAACATCACAGGACAGAGCAAATTCCTTGCCCACCGGAATCGTAAAGGGGATTGTTTAAGAAAATGGCTTATGATTCCAAGGAATACATACACTGGGAACCAGTTCTGAACAAGAACCGGTTTTCCATTCCCATTATTATGTGTAATACAGTTGAAAATGCTATTAAGCTATTAAACATTGTTTGTTCAGGTAATACAACATTACTGATACAGACAATTATTAATGATTAACATTTTATAAATTAATAATTAATAATAATAAATACATTTTTAGAGGAATTGTATTCATCAGAAAATATAATATTTAGTTTCTTTTGAATCTTTAATACACAAACAGTGTATTGAAATACAAAAGCCAAACTGGGCAATCATGCTTAAATACTGTACATTACCTTTTGCATTATATGAATTTATATTATTATGTATTGTCTGCCTTGTATTTTTTTTTTTTTTTTTTTTAATGTCATTGCCTGAAATAAATGAATAAATAAAATAAATGCAAATTAATGTATATGTTAACATTATTGCATCATGTTTTGAACTCAACAGTGACAACTTTTGCATGCAAGGCTACACTCAACACTGCAAAACATGCTTTTAATGGTGTTAGAAATGTTGTGCATCCATAATATTTTCACCCAATAGCAAAATATGAACTGAAAACTGAACTACCAACATGTTTACTCATTCAGTAAGCTTCGTCTACATGAGCAATCGTTAAAAAAAATGTTCCGCAATGTGATTGATTGAGAGGCACAAAATGCAGATTTTCCATCTAAAAAGCACCCATCTTTAATTATGTATGTGAACACTGCCTCCACTCAATAATTTACTGTATAAAGCCAAACAAATGATGGATTGGGGCCTCAAATGTGTTCACTCTCCAGATGTAGAATGGAGGGGATATCCGACGTAGGTAAGCAGGGCAATGAATTCTAAGTAATGCTTGCACAGAGCCTAAAGTTAAAAGGCATGCATGCTTGTATTAATTTACCGGTCACGCTTGGTGGAAACCTGCATTGCATTAACGGACTTCAATCTGTCACAAAATGCCTTGGGTATGTCAAATGCAGCTTTAGAATGGTGGGAGACGTTCTTGAACGCGGTAATGCGGTAGGAAAGAGGAGGTCTCTTGCTTGCTCTGACTGACTTTGCACTGGCCTGATTAGTATTCTATTTACAGCACAGAGGACTTTGGTTTAATTTTATCCAGCAGGAGAGAAGCAAAAAAAGAAAAAGGGCTCCCCCCTTTCCAACTTGGGAACATCGCTGACCGGACCCAAACGGCTCTTTTCTTGCAGGGGGATGGAGATTTGTGGGGTTTTATTTTGCCTTGCGGCCATGATTCTGGCACTTGGGTAAAAAGTCCCATGTGTCCGCTTGATGTGTGCGTCTCTTGACGTGCCACAGTGCTGCTGGCAAGAGACTTTAGGCCCACATTTAAAACCGACACGGCCTCAGAAATGTATCGCCGGGATCCACCTCCAGGATGCAAACATTGGTGATACGTTTCAACTTGTGCGGTGTTTGCAGAGGCACTTTAATTAGGGACACGAATAAACATACCGACTAGATTTGATTGAACTCAATAGCCGGGCAATTAATTACCACTCATGTCAGAATGAACGGTAGTAGCACAGTTTTATTTCATTTGAATTGTATACAGCTGTTAATTGTTTTGGCACTTAAAGACTAAGAATATCAACAGGAAAAAAAAGTATACATATATATTTGTATATATATATATATATATATATATATATATATATATATATGTATATGTATGTATGTATATATGTATGTATTAGAGATGCGCAGTTTGCGGACACAACCGCGGAGTCCGCGGATTATCCGCGGATCGGGCGGTTGAAATAAAAAAAAAAAAAATTTTATCCGCGGGTCGGGTCGGGCGGTTGAAATAAAAAAAAAAAAGATTTTAAATAGATTCAGGCGGGTGGCAGTTAAACCAATTCGGAAATATATATACATAGTTAAATGTTGTTACCCACATGCGAAAAACGAGCAGGCACCTGCTGCATATGCCACAACAGAAGAAGAAAAAAAAAAGAGATGGACACTTTTACGGAGCGGAGAAGGGATGCCTTGCCGGGGTCCGGGACCGAGGCCCCTTCCCCCGAGAGGGCCCCACCGGGAGCCGTAGCTGAGGCGATCCGCGAGAAGGGCCCGACGCACGTCCAGGGTCACCACCGCGCCCACCGCACCGACACCCCGCCTCGTCCGCCTTCGCCGCGGCCGGCGTCACGCGCAGCAGGTAAGCAGCTTACCTGCCCGCCACCCCCGTGTCCGGGGGCTCGTAACAGGGGTCACTCCGCGCGCTCCGCCCGCGCAGCTTACCTGCCCGCCACCCCTGTTGCCGGGGGCACGTAACAGGGGTCAATCCGCGTGCAGTGCGCTCACGAAAGGGGTGGAGCTCACCCTGGTTGATATAGACAGCAGGACGGTGGCCATGGAAGTCGGAACTCGCTAAGGAGTGTGTAACAACCCACCTGCCGAAACAACTAGCCCTGAAAATGGATGGCGCTGGAGAGTCGGGCCCATACCCGGCCGTCACCGGCAGCGAGACGCGCTTGGAGGTGCGCTCAGCGCGGCTCCCATATGATTGCGCACTGGTGTGCGTCTGGGCCGTGACAGCGTGGCACGCGAATGTCTGTACTGCATTGGATCAGTCTCCTTTCTTTAACAGGCAAAAGCTTTATAACCTCACTAATGCCTTGCATCGTCTATATTAGATATATAACAACGGGCGGGTGCGGGCGGGTGCGGTTCTGATTAAATGTTAGATCGGGTGGATGGCGGATGGTTGACGACTTTCTGATCCGGTTGCGGATGAAATAATTGCCTATCCGCGCATCTCTAGTATGTATATATATATAGTATGTGGGAATTTTATACCGGGCAACCTAGGTTTTTGTATGTATATGTATGTGTATATATCCAGCAACCATATATATATATATATATATATATATATATATATATATATATATATATATATATATATATATATATATGTATATATATATATATATATATATATATATATATATATATATATATATATATATATATATATATATATATATATATATATATATATATCCGTCCATCCATCCATTTTCTACGACTTGTCCCTCTTGGGGTTGTAGGGGGTGCTATATTGATATACATATTGATATGTATATCAATATGTATATATAGTCGTAGGGGGTGCTGGATATATATATATATATATATATATATATATATATATATATATATATATATATATATATATATATATATATATATATCCAGCACCCCCTACATATATATATATATATATATATATATATGTATATATATATCCAGCACCCCCTACGACTATATATACATATTGATATACATATATATATTTATACATATATACTTTTCTACAAGTATGTATATATTTATATATATATATATATATATATATATATATATATATATATATACATATACATGCATACATGTGTTTTATTTAGGTTTACTCTGTGGCTGTTCCCTTCTTTTGGCATGTGTATGACAACTGAGAATATTACAAAGCATAATGCGTACAGTCCTTAAACATTACATGTCTGACAGGTGTCAAAAAAAAGATGAGTATTTTCTATTTATTTTCCGTTTTGTTTTATTTAAGTTTATTTAAAAAAACTGTTCCGAAGGGAATAAGCGGTAGAAAATGGATGGATGGATGTTCCCTTTTTGGCACACGTATGACTGCTAAGAAATATGAAAAAGCACAATGCACACAATCCTTAAAGAAATACATGTCTGACAGGAGTCAAAAATGTAATTTTATTTTGTTTTTGATTTATTTAGGTTTGATTAGCAGTACAGCTTCCCCTTCTTTTGGCACATTTATGACAGCTAAGACTTTTAAAAAGCATAATGCACACAGTCCTTAAACAATAGAGAGCATTGTATTTTTTTAATTTTTGTTTTATTTAGCGCTACAACTTTCCCTTCTTTTGACACTTTTATGACAGCTGAGACTATTAAAACGCATCATGCATACAACCCTTAAATGCTATCTGTCTGACAAGCGTCAACAAAGAGTATTTTATTTTATGTATTTTTGTTTTATTTGGGTTCATTTTACAAGTCCCTGTTTCCTTCGTTTGACACTTGTATGACAGCAATAAAAACATACAAAAAACAATATATGAAACGTGTACCGGCTTCCTCCCACCTCCAAAGACATGCACCTGGGGATAGGTTGATTGGCAACACTAAATTGGCCCCAGTGTGAATGTGAGTGTGAATGTTGTCTGTCTATCTGTGTTGGCCCTGTGATGAGGTGGCGACTTGTCCAGGGTGTACCCTGCCCGAATGCAGCTAAGATAGACTCCAGCATCCCCCGCGATCCCAAAAGGGACAAGCGGTAGAAAATGGATGGATGTTACATGTTTAAAACGTGCCATCAAAGGACAAGTATTATTATTTTACTTTCTTTCTTGCATTAGTTAGACGACTTTGGCAGACGACTGCAGCAGCGATCACTCTACAGCGGGGAGAAAAACAAGATACCTCCCCGACTAAGAACATTTAAAGATTGGTCAAAAACAACACAACCCCTGACATGACCATTGAACCAATCTTGTGCGGTATATCCTGTGAAATGATCCTTTAATAAATATAGCGAGAGAATAATAATCCTTGAAAGTGTGAAGGAACATGATCCTGTGCCTTGTGACTTTTGACCTGAGCTAACTTAGCCATCTGGGACCGAGATAAAACATTAATCCCTGGGAATTCCGAGGAAGATTGGTTGAAAATTGGAACTGGGGAGAAGTGCTAAAAAAAGATGATAAAATGATTTGGCCCCTTGATCTTAGCTAGCTCCATGTCAGATGTGTTTAAAAATGAATAGCTGTCTCTACAACCCCTGGTTCCACGACAGAGCACAGTCCAGTTTCCTTCAAATTCTTCCTTATATAAACGTTGCAAAAATATCGTTTGAGGTACTGACTGTAGTGGTAAATTGAAACTGAATACACTGAACTTCTGTGAAACCAAAAACAAAGACTCAATTAAAAACTACTAATGGAGGAAAAACTCAAAGTAATTTGTGTTGCTTGTAGGCGAATGTCAGACAGCACTTCTAAACTGCACAGTTCTCTACATCCTGACTCGGAGTGGAAATACAAACCAGATCAGGGTTTTGTTCCAACACAAACCATTGCAAACTGAACTGTGCGACACATTTTGACAGCCTTCCAATCCTGTCATAATACTTTCGAAGTTGTGCCGTGTAATTCTTCCCCGGAAAGCTAAGGGCGATTATTTCCAAGGGAGTCAACTCGGTGAGCAACCATCACCAGGACCAACGCATCAAATTCTGGGAACCCATTCACAAGACTACTGGGGGTTAAACATCTCCCTGTCTTTAAATAACTAGTGACAATTAGGCTTCATCAGTTCTTACTCAGAGACTTAAATAGTAGTCTTAGACTTGCATAAGTCAGATCTAGTCTGACTAGATGACTACTCGGATGAGAGACAAAACATCTTCTAAGACAACCCCAAATAGTCCAGTTTTGGTTTGGGTCCAAATCGATTGAATACCCTGAGAATGCAATGACCTGGATGAATGAGAATATCCATAGACTCTTTGCCCCTTTGTCTCTAAATTAAATCATGAGTCCTTGAATGCGCCACAGTTATGTGCAATAGAATGCAAAAGTGAAACTTGTACATAACTCTCCCATGCTGCGACGGATAGATTTGGTAAATGTTTACCTTTCTTTTGTCAACACATCCTCGTTTCAAAATGCAGGAGCCGTGGTCATTGCTTAAAGGTGAGCTTTGATGGTGTTATGACGTCTGTTAGTAAATTCTACAATAGGTTTTCGCTATCCAGGTGCAACAAACCATTTTGTATTTTTTGTCAGGGGCATGGGTAGTCATTCTTAATTCGATTTAAGCAACCTTATTTCACAGCAACATTTATTTATCTTAACATGTCTGCCGTTTTTATTTGTATTTTTTAGTACTCACTTATTTAAATGACAGAAAGAATTCTAACTTTACAAAAACCAAGGTTCCCCGGTATAAAATTCCCACTTATTATATATATATATATATATATATATATATATATATATATATATATATATATATATATATATATATATATATATATATCCATCCATCCATCCATCCATCCATTTTCTACCGCTTGTCCCTTTTGGGGTCGCGGGGGGTTGCTGGAGCCTATCTCAGCTGCATTCGGGCGGAAGGCGGTGTACACCCTGGACAAGTCGCCACCTCATCGCAGGGCCAACACAGATAGACAGACAACATTATATATATATATATATATATATATATATATATATATATATATATATATATATATATATATATATATATATATATATATTTTTTAAACATTAGTTCAGGAATAAACACAGAGGCTATTTCATCCCTACAAGCCTATATATATATATATATATATATATGTATATATATATATATATATATATATATATATATATATATATATATATATATATATATATATATATATATATATATATATATATATATATGCAGTCACGCACGCACGCACACACACACACACACACACACACACACACACACACACACACACACACACACACACACACACACACACACACACACACACACACAATATTATATATATATATATATATATATATATTTTTTTTTTTAAACATTAGTTCAGGAATAAACACAGAGGCTATTTCATCCCTACAAGCCTATATATATATATATATATATATGTATATATATATATATATATATATGTATATATATATATATATATATATATATATATATATATATATATATATATATATATATATGCAGTCACGCACGCACGCACACACACACACACACACACACACACACACAATATTATATATATATATATATATATATATATACACGTACGTCGACCGCGTGGGTTCCCTCCGGGTACCCCGGCTTCCTCCCACCTCCAAAAACATGCACCTGGGGATAGGTTGATTGGCAACACCAAATTGGCCCTAGTGTGTGAATGTGAGTGTGAATGTTGTCTGTCTATCTGTGTTGGCCCTGCGATGAGGTGGCGACTTGTCCAGGGTGTACCCCGCCTTCTGCCCGATTGTAGCTGAGATAGGCTCCAGCGCCCCCCGCGACCCCGAAGGGAATAAGCGGTAGAAAATGGATGGATGGATGGAATGTTGTGTACTGTTTGGAGTATAAACCAGCCTTAAGGAGACAACTGTTATCTAAAAGGGGACTGAGGGCAGCAGGAAAACGGAGCGCTGCAGCAAAACAGAGACTTATGAGTGTCCTCAAAATAAGAAATAGCACCTGGTACTGTGGTACCTCAACTTAAAAGTGTTTTGAGATAACAACAGTTTCTCAACTTATTGTTATGCTGTAAGTGCCGAGCAACATTTGAGAGACAAGCATCCCTGCTATTACTGGTAGTTGTTGTACATGTCACAGCCAACCCTGTAAAAATCAATCAAAATGTCAGGCTTAATTCGCTAGCATTAGGTTAGAGCTCCAGATCGACATCACTGTTTTTATAACCAGTGGAACGGATAAAGTGGGTGTCAGTGTTCTGCTAGTTTGCAGAACACTAAAGCAGATTGGGTCTAACGGCAGCCAAGAATGTTAAAACATTATCTGGCCATGGATGAAGTGCTGGCTGTCTAGAGTCGGGACCCGGGTTGGACCGATCGCCTGTGCATCGGTTGGGAACATCTCTGCGCTGCTAACCCGTTTCCGCTCGAGATGGTCTCCTGCTGGCCCCACTATGGACTGGACTATCACTATTTTGTTAGATCTACTATGGACTGGACTTTCACAATAATATGTCAGACCCACTGGACGTCCATTGCATCCAGTCTCCCCTGCAGTCCTCTCCAAGGTTTCTCATAGTCATTCACATCGACGTCCCACTGGGTTGTGAGGTTTTCCATGCCCTTATGTCGGCTCTGTACCGAGGATGTCGTTGTGGCTTGTGCAGCCCTTTGAGACATTTGTGATTTAGGGCTATATAAATAAATATTGATTGATTGATTGATCTAAACGACAGACATTTATCCATGAAAGTTTGGAAAAGCTACTGGTAGTGTTTTGTAGTACATTTTATTCTATGTTTTATACAATGTTTCTTGTCTAAAAAGTGTGTTTTTCTTTCCAACCAGGTGTGTTGTATGTTAAAATTGTGCTGTTATTACAATTATATTGATTTCAATTAATTTGATTGGAAGGCGTTGCTTTGCGATACAAGTGTTTTGCATCAAGCGCTCCGTCACAGAACTAATTAAGCTCATCAGTTGAGTATGACTGCAGTACCTGCTTCCATATGAGTTGGGAAATTGTGTTAGATGTAAATATAAACGGAATACAATGATTTGCAAATCCTTTTCAACCCATATTCAGTTGAATGCACTACAAAGACAAAATATTTGATGTTGAAACTCATAAACTTTTTTTTTTTGCAAATAATAATTAACTGAGAATTTCATGGCTGCAACACGTGCCAAAGAAGTTGGGAAAGGGCATGTTCACCACTGTGTTACATGGCCTTTCCTTTTAACAACACTCAGTAAACGTTTGGGAACTGAGGAGACACATTTTTTAAGCTTCTCAGGTGGAATTCTTTCCCAATCTTGTTTGATGTACAGCTTAAGTTTTTCAACAGTCCGGGGGTCTCCGTTGTGGTATTTTAGGCTTCATAATGCGCCACACATGTTCAATGGGAGACAGGTCTGGACTACAGGCAGGCCAGTCTAGTACCCGCACTTTTACTATGAAGCCACGTTGATGTAACACGTGGCTTGGCATTGTCTTGCTGAAATAAGCAGGGGCGTCCATGGTAACGTTGCTTGGATGGCAACATATGTTGCTCCAAAACCTGTATGTACCTTTCAGCATTAATGGTGCCTTCACAGATGTGTAAGTTACCCA
Organism: Nerophis lumbriciformis; assembly: GCF_033978685.3. Taxonomy (NCBI): domain Eukaryota; kingdom Metazoa; phylum Chordata; class Actinopteri; order Syngnathiformes; family Syngnathidae; genus Nerophis; species Nerophis lumbriciformis. The sequence goes on along the minus strand of NC_084553.2, from coordinate 47,716,108 downwards.
TGTCTTAGGCACTAATACACCCCCATACCATCACAGATGCTGGCTTTTCAACTTTGCGCCTATAACAATCCGGATGGTTCTTTTCCTCTTTGGTCCGGAGGACACGACGTCCACAGTTTCCAAAAACTATTTGAAATGTGGACTCGTCAGACCACAGAACACTTTTCCACTTTGTATCAGTCCATCTTAGATGAGCTCAGGCCCAGCGAAGCCGACAGCGTTTCTGGGTGTTGTTGATAAACGGTTTTCGCCTTGCATAGGAGAGTTTTAACTTGCACTTACAGATGTAGCGACCAACTGTAGTTACTGACAGTGGGTTTATGAAGTGTTCCTGAGCCCATGAGGTGATATCCTTTACACACTGATGTCGCTTTTTGATGCAGTACAGCCTGAGGGATCGAAGGTCACGGGCTTAGCTGCTTACGTGCAGTGATTTCTCCAGATTCTCTGAACCCTTTGATGATATTACAGACAGTAGATGGTGAAATCCCTAAATTCCTTGCAATAGATGGTTGAGAAAGGTTTTTCTTAAACTGTTCAACAATTTGCTCACGCATTTGTTGACAAAGTGGTGACCCTCGCCCCATCCTTGTTTGTGAATGACTGAGCATTTCATGGAATCTACTTTTATACCCAATCATGGCACCCACCTGTTCCCAATTTGCCTGTTCACCTGTGGGATGTTCCAAATAAGTGTTTGATGAGCATTCCTCAACTTTATCAGTATTTATTGCCACCTTTCCCAACTTCTTTGTCACATGTTGCTGGCATCAAATTCTAAAGTTAAGTTTATCAGTTTGAACATAAAATATGTTGTCTTTGTAGCATATTCAACTGAATATGGGTTGAAAATGATTTGCAAATCATTGTATTCCGTTTATATTTACATCTAACACAATTTCCCAACTCATATGGAAACGGGGTTTGTAAATACCTTTTAAGTACCGCGATGTAGTCACAAACCCATAATAACAGTGTGACATTTCAGTCATCATAAAAAAAACAGTAGCCTTTAGTCAAATCACGTCACAAACAAAAATTAATCCGGGAGTGTCCAAATCGTTGTGGTGATCTGGTAAGTCGGCCAACCTTCACATCAATCATTTCAATGACCCTGTCAGCGTGTGCGGCGAATTGCTGCACATCATCACCACTAAATACAGCAATAGTAGATGAAGGAGGGAAATCCAATAAAGTATAAAACGAATGGAAAATACAGCCAGTGGCTGTCACAAAAGTTCACAGCGAGTTTATCATCAGGACGTCTCGCACACCGCTCCAAAATGGAGTCTCGCTATCAAGAGCTGTTTAGACCCGCTGTGGCGCGGTCTGCAGCGCCGGCTCGCTGGAGTGCTTTTCCGTCAAGTAAATGAGATTTCTAAATTAAACTGCTACGCTAAATTGTTTCTTTCCGTAGTTCCCCGCTAATACCGTGAGCACACGCCACCTTCCCCAAAAAGTCAGACAATTATTCCGGCAGTTTCAAAGCCACGGAAGCACCGCCACACTTATTTTGACGACGCGGCTTGAAAGGGAGTCGAAAAAAGGCGGGTTTGGATGAGCGGAGCAATAAATGTTGTTACCTCAGTTTCCCTTCCTGCCTCAGAGCCAAGTTCTTGCTTTTAATTGTCAATCCCAGATCAAGGACGCGCAGACTGAAAAACCTACTTTGAATGGAAAACTAATGAATAAATCTTCATGTATCAAAAAGGATCCGGAATAATTGAAAAATAAATGACACTGAGATTTTATTTCTTGTTGACATGAGTCCGCGGGAGTGAACCCAGCTCTCAGATTGTTAACAAGCAAAGTTTAGGCACTGTCTTCAAAAACGATGGTTTCTTTGTATTCTCGTGCCACATACACGTATAAAAAATATTGAATATTCAATTAAATTGACAAATTGAAATGAACTCCCTGAGAGTCCCAAACGACCATTACATGTATTCCTGTGTGATATGATTGCTCAGTTTGAAGGTAAGCGGTCTGAAATTTCGTCAGGGTGTTTTTTGGGGGGGGGAAATTGCATTGAACTTCTGGATCTGCCTCCCGGGAGACTTTTGGCCATGGAGACCAGCTGCTGGATCTCTGCCAAACCAGAGTCTGTTTGGAGAGACTGGAGGAGATGCGGATGAAGATACAGGTCTGCAGAGCTGGACGGACAAGATTCACAGTGTCTTCGCTGAGTGAGCAGGTATCGGACACCTCGGTCTCCTTGGACGTATCCTCGCCCATCCATGCGGACTGGACATTGACCGAGAGTTGATGGGCGGCCGAGGGTGGAGTCGGGTCTCTTGGTTGCTTTGTTGGGTCTGCTCTGTCTCTGGTTATGCTCCCCCCACCCCAGCTGACGATGGCGTGGAACACCGCAGAGGCCTCCACAGTGTATGTTTTTTTTAGTTTCTGTTGTTGTTTTACTTTTGTGGCTGTGTGTAGAAGTGGCTGGTTGCATCAACTCTGCCCTTTTAATGTCTTTAATGGCCTTTGTGTTCTTTGATGTTTCCCTCTTACACACGTGTTTATGTGTGCTATGCCTATGAGGTAAATGTTTACCTTTCTTTTGTCAACGCATCCTCGTTTCAAAATGCAGGTGCTGTGGTCAACGCTCAAAGGTGAGCTTTGATGGTGTTATGACGTCTGTTAGTAAATTCTACAGTAGTTTTTCGCCATCCAGGTGGAACAAACCATTTTGTATTTTTGATCAGGGCCATGGATAGTCATTCTTAATTTGATTTAAAGGCCTACTGAAATCCACTAGTACCGACCACGCAGTCTGATGTATATCAATGATGAAATCTTAACATTGCAATACATGCCAATACGGCCGGGTTAACTTATAAAGTGCAATTTTAAATTTCCTGCGAAACTTCCGGTTGAAAACGTCTATGTACGATGACGTATGCATGTGACGTCGATGGTTGAAACGGAAGTATTGGGACGCCATTGTATCCAATACAAAAGGCTTAGTTTTCATCGCAAAATTCCACAGTATTCTGGACATCTGTGTTGGTGAATCTTTTTCAATTTGTTTAATGAACAATGGAGACTGCAAAGAAGAAAGCTGTAGATGCGATCGGTGTAATAGCGTCTGGCTACAGCAACACAACCAGGAGGACTTTGACTTGGATAGCAGACGCGCTATACGACGCTAGCCGCCGACCGCATCGATGATCGGGTGAAGTCCTTCGTCGCTCCGTCGATCGCTGGAACGCAGGTGAGCTTCGGTGTTGATGAGCAGATGAGGGTTGGCGTAGGTGGAGAGCTAATGTTTTTAGCATAGCTCTGTCGAGGTCCGTAGCTAAGTTAGATTCAATGGGGTCGTTAGCAACAGCATTGTTAAGCTTCGCCAGGCTGGAAAGCATTAACCGTGTAGTTACAGGTCCATGGTTTAATAGTATTGTTGATTTTCTGTCTATCCTTCCAGTCAGGGGTTTATTTCTTTTGTTTCTATCTGCAGTTAAGCCCGATGCTATCACGTTAGCTCCGTAGCTAAAGTGCTTCACCGATGTATTGTCGTGGAGATAAAAGTCACTGTGAATGTCCATTTCGCGTTCTCGACTCTCATTTTCAAGAGGATATAGTATCCGAGGTGTTTTAAAATACAAATCCGTGATCCACAATAGAAAAGGGAGAGAGTGTGGAATCCAATGAGCCCTTGTACCTAAGTTACGGTCAGAGCGAAAAAAGATACGTCCACTCTAATACTTCACTCTCACTTTCCTCATTCTTGAATCTTTCATCCTGGCTCAAATTAATGGGGTAATCGTCGCTTTCTCGGTCCCAATCTCTCTCGCTGCTGGTGTAAACAATGGGGAAATGTGAGGAGACTTTCAACTTGTGACGTCACGCTACTTCCGGTACAGGCAAGGCTTTTTTTTTTATCAGCGACCAAAAGTTGCGAACATTATCATCGTTGTTGTATACTAAATCCTTTCAGCAAAAATATGGCAATATCGCGAAATGATCAAGTATGACACATAGAATGGATCTGCTATCCCCGTTTAAATTAAAAAAAATCATTTCAGTAGGCCTTTAAGTAACCTTATTTCACAGCAACATTTATTTATCTTAACATGTCTGCCGTTTTTATTTGTATTTTTTAGTACTCACTTATTTAAATGACAGAAATAATTTTAACTTTACAAAAACCGAGGTTCTATATATTCTATATATATATATATATATATATATATATATATATATATATATATATATTTTTTTTTTATTTTATTTTTTTTTTGTAATTTTTTTAATTTTTTAATTTTTTTTTGTATACGTTAGGTCAGGAAAAAACAGAGGCTATTTCATCCCTGCTTTTCAGGGGATTTGTTAAAAAAAAAAAAAAAAAATCCCCTGGCCTCAGTCTGGACTCCCCGTCCCCAGCGTTTACCTATTTCTCACCTTTTTTTGTAAGGGCCGGCGGAAATTGGCAGACCCATCCTGTTCTGTCTCCCTGTAATGTTTGTTTGCTCTTGAATAGGATTGTGCTGAAAATCTTAATTTCCCCTTGGGGATTATTTAAGTATTTCTGATTCTGATCTCTGTAATGCCTCCACGGTTTGATTTCACATTTTCGGAACTTATGAGGCTCCCAAATACACAAAAGCCTGTAACATCAGGTAAGAAAATGTGATTTTCTCCCTTAAACGTTGCACAAGACTTTAGGAAATGAGTAACCTGTAATCCTGCTGGAGCTTGCATGAACAAACCCCCAGATGGCAATGGATCCTGTAACTAAGCCTATAAAGTTGAGAACTAATGAGGGCAATTAATACACCGTGTCACATGTGAGTTTGAGGGCGCATTAGAAGGGGAATGATGTACAACAGCCGTACATTGGAACTCCTTACAACCCCCAAAAAATAGCCCTGGCTTCTGTGTCGGCTTTAAGCTTAAGCAGCGCTGAGAGCCGCGCTCAGCTTGATGCAGTGTTTGTACTGCACGTAGGGCCTGGCCACCAGCAGCTGGTGCCTCATTGAACTCCTGCCTAAAACCCAAAGTCAACCCACTGCGGAGTTAAACGGAGGTGCATCAAGCAGCTCACCTACCTGTGACGAAGGGAGGCAAGCGAGGGACTGTCAACATGAATATCTGAGCTGCAAGCGCTTTCAAGATTGCAATACTTTAATCTCTCAAGTGCAAATATTAAGTTTGGTTTAAAGAAACTACCACTTTTGAGTTGTTAGGGTGAACTCAAATCAACCCTGATTCTAAACATGACGCAACACTTCACTCTTCACCTTACTTCGCTTTACCATGCATGTACGGTCGTGGTCAAAAGTTTACATACACTTGTAAAGAACATAATGTCATGGCCGTCTTGAGTTTCCAATCATTTCTACAACTCTTATTTTTCTGTGATAGAGTGATTGGAGCACATACTTGTTGGTCACAAAAAACATCCATGAAGTTTGGTTATTTTATGAATTTATCATCACATGGATTAAGATAAGACCTTCTGGAGGAAAGTTATGTGGTCAGGTGAAACAAAAATTGAGGTGTTTGACCACAATACCCAGCAATATGTTTGGAGGAGAAAAGGTGAGGCCTTTAATCCCAGGAACACCACTCCTACTGTCAAGCATGGTGGTGGTAGTATTATGCTCTGGGCCTGTTTTGCTGCCAATGAAACTAGTGCTTTACATAGAGTAAATGGGACAATGAAAAAGTAGAATTACCTCCAAATTCTTCAGGACAACCTAAAATCATCAGCCCGGAGGTTGGGTCTTGGGCGCAGTTGGGTGTTCCAACAGGACAATGACCCCAAACACATGTCAAAAGTGGTAAATAAATGGCTAAATCAGGCTAGAATTAAGGTTTTTGAATGGCCTTCGCAAAGTCCTGACTTAAACGTGTGGACAATGCTGAAGAAACAAGTCAATGTAAGAAAACCAAAAAAATTTAGCTGAACTACACCAATTTTGTCAAGAGGAGTTATCAAAAATTCAAGCAGAAGCTTGCAAGAAGCTTGTGGATGGCTACCAAAAGCGCCTTATTTCAGTGAAACTTGCCAAATATTAACATTGCTGTACGTATTCTTTTGACCCAGCAAATTTGGTCACATTTTCAGTAGACCCATAATAAATTCATATAAGAACCAAACTTCATAAATGTTTTTTTTGACCAACAAGTATGTGCTCCAATCAAAAAAATAAGAGTTGCAGAAATTATTGGAAACTCAAGACAGCCATGACATTATGTTCTTTACAAGTGTATGTCAACTTATGACCACGACTGTACATTTTTTTCCTATAAACATCAAAGGATTGTCTTTTTGGATCTTAATCGTGCTCAGGATGAGAGAGAAAAGTTGCACTCAGTTTATGCAATGGCAGAGCGCGAGAATTCCCTTGGACAGCTCGATTGGGAATCACGAGCGCTAGCCAAGGAGCTAAGAGCCCAAGCTGTTAGCTCGTGGTCCAGCGAGACTCTTATGTCGTCAGGGAGGGAGGTCTACCAGCGCTCTATCGCACAGCTGTATCCGCTGGTATCCGTTATACTACAGTACGTTCTCCATACTAATTAACAGTGTTGGGTTAGTTACTGAAAACCAGTAACTAGTTACAGTTACTAGTTACTTTATTTCAAAAGTAACTCAGTTACTAACTCAGTTACTTACACCAAAAAGTAATGCGTTACTGTGAAAAGTAACTATTTAGTTACTTCTTTTTTTCTTCTTTTTTTTTTAAAGCTCCCATTAATGCCCTTTTTGCCTTCATTTCAGTACTGTTATTGCACTGGAGAATAATACAATCTGTTGATCAACTTGACATACATTTTTATTTTCCTTTTAACATATTTAATAAAAAAACAGTGCAACATAAAAAGGCATTCCTCCTTTCTTTAAACTTGGACCAATGACCATGAATAAAAAACAAGTTAAAGTGCAACATAAGAAGGCACATCATCTTCCTTGAAACATAAAGCCTGTCATCTGGAGTGATGCTGCTGTCTTCCACACTTGGAGCCATGGATTGTAGAATCCTTGTTTTCAGTGGCAGGATCATTGACACAGATGGTGAAGTTTCAGTGCTCAGTAGAGATGGAACACTTTTGAGGGGTTTAAGCACCTGGAGGACCTCACCTGCCACTCTCACATCATCATCAGACAGGGTGACATTTGTCTTCAGGGTGTTGTGGGTCAATGCAGAGTATATAACTGCCTGCTGCTCCAACATATCATAAGTGGAGTTCCACCTCGTTGGGACATCATGTATGAGCAGGCAGCTTTAGCATTTCTTGCTTTGTCTTAAGCACATGAGCAGCTGTTGTGCTTGGGTGGAAGTAAGAAACCTTCCTGATCCTCCCAAAGAGACGCTCCATCCTATTGACTGAGATTCCCTTCTGTGATGCCAAATTCACTACATGTGCAAAGCACCTATCTGTGGTCCCAGTCCTGCCTCATTCTCTGTAATTATTTGATTTTTGGCATTATCACGTGTGACTGGGATATCTTTATCTTCCAGTCCTCCACTGCTTGTGTCAGTACCTGCGCAAGGTGACTCTCGTAGAGGGGGCGTGTCTTCTCATCTCCCAGTCTGCTGTGATGAAGTGAGCGCTTATAGTTCCGCTGGACGTCCACCCGTCTGTCATGAGCGCAACAGATGATGCTCGGGATAGTTCATCCACAACTTTTTTCTTCTCCTGCTCATAAAGATCTGGCACAATCTTATTGCTGAAGTGGGTGCGCGACGGGATGTCGTAACGTGGTTCAAGCACGTTCAGCATGTGTTTAAAACCCTCGTTTTGCACAACCGAGTCTGCACTTATAAACACACCGATTCAATGGCAGGGGCGTTCAAGCTCCTCCGTTACTCCGCTCGCCATGACCACGCTGTGTGTGGACTGAACGTGACAACAACTTTTTTTCCCCACACCCACACCCACACACACATAGACCGCGCCTCTTTTCTTCTCTCCGGCTTGTGACAGAGGAAGATTCAGAAGAACGACACCGCAGCGCTTCTGTTTCTAGCCGATACTACATCAAAAGTAACGTAAAATAACGCAGTAACGCATCATGTAGTCACGGTAACTAAATTACTGAATAAAAAAAAATAACACGTTAGATTACTAGTTACCGCCGAAACTAACGGCGTTTCAGTAACGCGTTACTTTGTAACGCGTTAGTCCCAACACTGCTAATTAATTAGTACTCCCAATGCATGAGATTCTTTGTTTGGCCACTTGATTCTGGGGGATGACACACAGGCAAAACGGTATTACACACAATGGTTGGCTGTATGATAACCTTATTGGCATACAAAAACAAAGGCACATTTTTGGCAAAAATGGCAAATGAGATCTGAGACGATTAATCGATTAGTAAAAAGCCTAAATTTATATTATGTAACTTTTAGGGATGTCCGATAATGGCTTTTTGCCGATATCCGATATTCCGATATTGTCCAACTCTTTAATTACCGATACCGATATCAACCGATATATACAGTCGTGAAATTAACACATTATTATGCCTAATTTGGACAACCAGGTATGGTGGAGATAAGGTACTTTTAAAAAAATAAAATAAAATAAAATAAGATAAATAAATTAAAAACATTTTCTTGAATAAAAAATAAAGTAAAACAATACAAAACAGTTACATAAAAACTAGTAATTAATGACAATTAGTAAAATCAACCGATAAAGGTTAGTACTATTAGTGGACCAACCATGTGTCCTTATGGACTGTATCCCCTGCAGACTGTATTGATATATATTGATATATAATGTAGGAACCAGAATATTAAAAACAGAAAGAAACAACTCTTTTGTGTGAATGAGTGTGAATGAGTGTAAATGGGGGAGGGAGTTTTTTTTGGGTTGGTGCACTAATTGTGTTTTTTATGTTGATTTAATAAAAAAATAAATTAAAAAAAAATAAAAACGATACCGATAATAAAAAAATCGATACCGATGATATAAATAATATATAATATTACATTTTAACACATTTATCGGCCAATAATATAGGCAGGCCGATATTATCGGACATCTCTAGTAACTTTGATTCATTGTTTGATGAGTGTAGCTAATGAAAATGGATCCAATCTGGACCACATTTTAATGTGCGGACAAAGTTTCCGCACATTAAAGTGATAGAACCAGCTCAGTGGCCTTGTGGTTAGAGTGTCTGCCCTGAGACTGGGAGGTCGTGAGTTCATACACAAGACTACAAAAGATGGGACACAATTGCCTCCCTGCTTGGCACTCAGCATCAAGGGTTGGAATTGGGGGTTAAATCACCAAAATGATTCCCAGGTGTGGCCACCGCTGCTGCTCACTGCTCCCCTCACCTCCCAGGGGGTGAACATGGGGATGGGTCAAATGCAGAGGACAAATTTCGCACACAGTGTGTGTGTGTGACGATGGTTGGGACTTTGACTTTGATAGTGTGTGCAATCTGAGTTTTTTTATTTATTGTGACATTTTTATTAATGCACACACGTTAAAAGTGCAATTTATGTCGACGATGTGCATTTATTAGAAATAAAATAATGGAGAAGACGGCTAGGAGAAAACTCTGTTTATTTCAACTATTTTCTCCAAAATACACGTTGAGGCTATAAAGTGTGTTTTGTCCGATTATTTGAATAATCAAACAAACTAATTGATAGATTATTCAATGACTAAAATAATTGATAGCTACAGCCCTATATAATTGTATGAGCTATTTAGTGTTTGGAGTATTTCAGGAAATTTCCGTTCCAATTGCTCCTCCTCGGTTGACTGTCATGACAGGTTTGCACTTTGTTTTCTCATGTTGCTGTATTCTGTTTTATGTACTGCCCAGAGCTCTTATTTTGGTTTGCATTTCCTGTTTGCCTTCTTTTGCCACTATTTCTCCTGTCTTGGCGCTGGCTTCCTTAACCGTCCCTAATTGGCAATCAGAACACATCTTCCTGGTTGCCAATCAGGATGCCATGTATGCTGGCTGGATCTTTCTGTTTTTCTGTTCGGTTGTCGGGCTGGAACCCCACGATGCAAAGACGGCAGGTGTAGCGCAAGGTAAACTTATAATTAATGCTGAAACCCCGAAGGAATAGTGCAGCAGGGAAGTGCACAGGAAGCATAAGCACAAGCCAACAAAGCACAATGATACAGCTGGCATATACAGCATCCTGAATGGCAACCATAACAGGTGTGTCTTGATTGCCAATAAGGAAGCCAGCGCCCAGGAGCAATAGTGGCAAATGCAAACCAAAATAAGAGCGCTTGGCAAGAAATCAAACAAATTACAGGAACATAAGAAACAAAGTCCAAACCTGTCATGCCAGTTATTTCACTTCAATTTAGTACCATTGCAACTTGAAATGCTAACACACAACTTCAAAGGACCTCTTGTGATTATTTCTCTAAGGATACAAACATCTCAGTGACCGAGGACAGCCAGAAAAAGTGACTCCTGCAGCAAAGTGGAGACTGTGGCGTAGAATACTAAAGGTTTTGAAAGGATAAGGTCATTGATATTGTCTAGGCCAGTGGTTTTTAACCTTGTTGGAGGTACCGAACCCCACCAGTTTCATAAGCGCATTCACCGAACTCTTCTGTAGTGAAAAATAAATGTTTTTTGTTTTCAAATTCAAGACTAAGTTATATGTTTTTGGCAACACTTTAGTATGGGGAACATATTCTAAGTAACACAGACTTAATTTAGAGTTTTTTGGACACTAGGTGAACATATTCTAAGTAACAACGACTTAATTTAGAGTTATTTGGTTAGGGTTAGGGTTAGGGTTAGAGGATTAGGGTTATAATAAGGCCATGCCGAATAATAGTTAAGAGCCAATATGTTACTTAGACTTAGACTTCCTTTTTATTGTCATTCAAATTTGAACTTTACAGTACAGATAAGAACGACATTTCGTTACATTAGCTCATGGTAGTGCAGGATAAAAAAGCATTAAGGTGCATATATAAATAAATAAATAGGTTTCTGTACAGATACATATATTGCACTTTTTCATATGCATCCACTATGTTACTAATTTGCATGTTAATAAGCAACTAATTGATGGTGAATATGTTCCCCATACTAAAGTGTTACCATATATTTTTACTGGCGCACAAAATGAACCGTGCATGAACATCACCTTGTTCAAAGAACAAAACCAACACAGTGCATAAACTCACAACAAATTACACACCTGCAAATCAGTCTGACTTCTGCTGTTGCCGTATCCGTATTACGCCGATAGGGAGAAGTTTGTATTTACACGATGAGTCGGGTGTGTTTTGACCTCCGCCGAACCCCTGAGCACGACTCACCAAACCCCTAAGGTTCAATCGAACCCAGGTTAAGAACCACTGGTCTAGACCATGGATGTCAAACTCATTTTATTCCAGTGGCCACATGGAAGAAGATCTATCCGTGTGCTAGACTGGTAAAATCATGGCATTATAACTTAGAAATATAGACAACTTCAGATTGTTTTCTTTGTTTCAAAATAGACCAGGCACATTCTGAAAATATACAAAATATAATGTGTTTTTTTTTTACACTTACATCATACTTGCCAACCCTCCCGGATTTTCCGGGAGACTCCCGAAATTCAGCGCCTCTCCCGAAAACCTCCCGGGACAAATTTTCTCCCGAAAATCTCTCAAAATTCAGGCGGACCTGGAAGCCACGCCCCCTCCAGCTCCATGTGGACCTGAGTGACGTGTCAACAGCCTGTATTCACGTCCACTTTCCCACAATACAAACAGCGTGCCTGCCCAAACACGTTATAACTGTAGAAAGATCGAGGGCGAGTTCTTGGTTTCTTATGTGGGTTTATTGTTAGGCAGTTTCATTAACGTCCTCCCAGCGCGGTAACAACACACAACAACAGCAGTCATGTTTTATTCTACCGTAAAGCAGTTTGTCTGCCGTAAACAGCAATGTTGTTGTAATATATTGAGTTGGAGGCAATAACCAGGCGAGGTGATGAAGTCTCTTTACTGTAGACTTCAGAACAGACTCACACACTTGACGTCAGGTGCGCAACACCACGTAAATTGTTGGCCAAACAAAAAGTAACCCCAGTACGCTATAGCCAACATTCACCAGGAGATGGCAACAGACAAACATAGATCACTCTATTGCATTCCTCCCCTTTTAGAAATGTAGAAGTTACTCAAAATAAATAAACAACCCAACCAAAAAATGCAGCAGCTCAATTAAAAAACTGTACTTAAGCCACATTCTTTTTTTTTTTTTTTAGTACTGAACTCTTAACCCTCATTTGTAAACAATAACATGCTTATTATACAAACAGTATTTGTACACCTTTAACACAGATTTTTATACTGTCTTCAGAGATTCAGTTTTTTTGGTGGTACTCGAAACCTTTCTGGGTACCTGCGAAAGGGTGTTCAGCATGATTAGAAAAATAGTGACAGAGAATAGAACAAGGATGGACAATTCAACCCTTAACTCAACAATGAGTAGATGAGTGTTATGTGTGTGTTTATGTGTAAATAAATGAACACTGAAATTCAAGTATTTCTTTTATTTATATACATATATTTTATATATATATATATATATATATATATATATATATATATATATATAGCTAGAATTCACTGAAAGTCAAGTATTTCTTATATATATATATATATATATATATAGAGAGATATATCAAATAAAATAAATAAATATATATAGCTAGAATTCACTGAAAGTCAAGTATTTCTTATATATATATATATATATATAAATATATAAATATACTCCTCCCCTCTTAGCCACGCCCCCAACCACGCCCCCGCCCCACCCCCACCCCCCACCTCCCGAAATCGGAGGTCTCAAGGTTGGCAAGTATGACTTACATGTGGCGGTTGATAGAATTCTATCTTCATTTGTCGTTGTTTATACTCTCTGAATAAATGATGTGATAATGTTCATCAGTCAAATAGGTGGAATTGAGTACGGCAGAGTTTTAACATGCTCCCATTGGTGTTGATTTTTCAGAATCAGAAGATGCAATTAATAATAATATTCAATTAAAATTACAGAATGTTATTACTCAGTGGCCTAGTGGTTAGAGTGTCCGCCTTGAGATCGGGAGGTTGTGAGTTCAAACCCCGGCCGAGTCATACCAAAGACTATAAAATTGAGACCCATTACCTCCCTGCTTGGCACTCAGCATCAAGGGTTGGAATTGGGGGTTAAATCACCAAAAAATATTCCCGGGCGCGGCCAATGCTGCTGCTCACTGCTCCCCTCACCTTCCCAGGTTGTGATCAAGGGTGATGGGTCAAATGCAGAGAATAATTTCGCCACACCTAGTGTGTGTGTGACAATCATTGGTACTTTAACTTTAACATAATGTAATTTACTCATTTTCCTCAACTGATGTACTAACACCATGTGGTTTATTTTCTACATATGTAGCATCATATGCAACAAAACTTGTGAATTTGGACTCATTTTATTGTAAATAATGTAAATAATGTAAATAATTCAATGTATATACTCTGATGATTAACTTGTGTGATGACTGTATTATGATGATAGTACATATTTGTACCATGAATTAATCAACGTGGACCCCGACTTAAACAAGTTGAAAAACTTATTCGGGTGTTACCATTTAGTGGTCAATTGTATGGAATATGTACTGTACTGTGCAATCTATTAATAAAAGTCTCAATCAATCAATTTCATTAATCCCAGATGAAGTTAGAAGAGGGATATATATTATGTCAGCATATTTATGTGCACCAAGAAAATGTGTCCCCAGTCAGAAGTGCATGGAATGTACCGATGAGCAAAAACATTTATTTGGTTAGAAATGTCACAGGTTACTTTACCAACAACATATTTCACAATCAAGGCATGAACGTAACAATCCACATTTTGTATCATTATTATCGCGAATAAGCAGCGTATGTACGTAGTGTCCAAACACGGAAGTGTTGCCTCTATCTTAACACGGCGCACAGCTCTGCCCCCACTGAAGTCATGTGGGCTCTCCCTGCAGGGGATACAAATAATTGCTATTGCGACATCCAGTGGACACATTTCGAACCGCAGTATCTTTCATTAAAAAAATTGAGCTCATTTTTATACTTAGCAAACTTGCTTGCTGTGATTGGTGATGAGTGTATATTGGGCACGTGTTGGGCAATATGACCTTCAAGCTCTTGTTGCATTCTTTCAGCAGGCCTAGCCACTACGGTTTATGACACAGGTGCCATGATGATACAGCGTTTCAGTATGCATGCCGACCCTTTATTACCGCAATGTCTAGAACGGGGGCGTCAAACTCATTTTCGTTTGGGGGGGCCACATGGAGAAAAATCTAATCCCAAGTGGGCCAAACTGGCAAAATCATGGCACGATAACCTAAAAATAAAGACAACTTTGGATTGTTTCCTTTGTTTAAAAATAAAACAAGAACGTACAAATTGTAATGTTGTTTTTTTTACACTTACATGTTGCGGTTAACAGTATTCTATCTTCATTTGTCGTTGCTTATACGTAAACTATGTGATACTGTTCATCAGTCAAACAGGTGGAATTGAGTATGGCAGAGTTTTAAAATTCTCTAATTGGTGTTAGTTTTTAATCTATCAAGATAAAAAATTCTTATCAAAATTCAATTACAGGATGTTATTTATGTAGTTTACTCATTTTCATCAACTGTTGTGCTAACACAGGGGTAGGGAACCTATGGCTCTCGAGCCAGATGTGGCTCTTTTGATGACTGCATCTGGCTCTCAGATAAATCTTAGCTGACATTGCTTAAAGGGGAACATTATCACCAGACCTATGTAAGCGTCAATATGTACCTTGATGTTGCAGAAAAAAGATCATATATTTTTTTAACCGATTTCCGAACTCTAAATGGGTGAATTTTGGCGAATTAAACGCCTTTCTAATATTCGCTCTCGGAGCGATGACGTCACAACGTGACGTCACATCGGGAAGCAATCCGCCATTTTCTCAAACACCGAGTCAAATCAGCTCTGTTATTTTCCGTTTTTCCGACTGTTTTCCGTACCTTGGAGACATCATGCCTCGTCGGTGTGTTGTCAGAGGGTGTAACAACACGAACAGGGACAGATTCAAGTTGCACCAGTGGCCCAAAGATGCGAAAGTGGCAAGAAATTGGACGTTTGTTCCGCACACTTTACCGACGAAAGCTACGCTACGACAGAGATGGCAAGAATGTGTGGATATCCTGCGACACTCAAAGCAGATGCATTTCCAACAATAAAGTCAAAGAAATCTGCCGCCAGACCCCCATTGAATCTGCCGGAGTGTGTGAGCAATTCAGGGACAAAGGACCTCGGTAGCACGGCAAGCAATGGCGGCAGTTTGTTCCCGCAGACGAGAGAGCTAAACCCCCTGGATGTCTTGGCTCACACCGTACCTTATGCCACCGAAGATGATCAATAGAAGAATATCGACCCTACCTTCCCTGGCCTGCTGACATCAACTCCAAAACTGGACAGATCAGCTTTCAGGAAAAGAGCGCGGATGAGGGTATGTCTACAGAATATATTAATTGATGAAAATTGGGCTGTCTGCACTCTCAAAGTGCATGTTGTTGCCAAATGTATTTCATATGCTGTAAACCTAGTTCATAGTTGTTAGTTTCCTTTAATGCCAAACAAACACATACCAATCGTTGGTTAGAAGGCTTTCTCCCGTGTCGCTGGCTGTCGTGTCGTTTTCGTCGCTTTCGCTTGCATACGGTTCAAACCGATATGGCTCAATAGCTTCAGTTTCTTCTTCAATTTCGTTTTCGCTACCTGCCTCCACACTACAACCATCCGTTTCAATACATGCGTAATCTGTTGAAACGCTTAAGCCGCTGAAATCCGAGTCTGAATCCGAACTAATGTCGCTATAGCTTGCTGTTTGTTTGTGTTGGCTTCACTATGTGACGTCACAGGAAAATGGACGGGTGTATATAACGATGGTTAAAATCAGGCACTTTGAAGCTTTTTTTAGGGATATTGCGTGATGGGTAAAATTTTGAAAACAACTTTGAAAAATAAAATAAGCCACTGGGAACTGATTTTTAATGGTTTTAACCCTTCTGAAATTGTGATAATGTTCCCCTTTAACATAAGTAAGGAATAATTCCGCTGGTAATCACAGTGTTAAAAATAACGTTCAAAATATAAAACATTCTCATGCATTTTAATCCATCCATCTGTTTTCTACCGCACCTGTTCAAGAAGTTAATGGTAAGAAGTATTTTATTTGTTATTGGTTAGCTTCAGAATAACAATGTTATTAAAAAGAAAAAGAGACTTATAATACTCTAAAAATGTTGGTCTTACTTAAAAATGCATGCATTTAGTTGCATTCAGTGTTAAAAAATATTATATGACTCTCATGGAAATACATTTTTAAATATTTGGCTTTCATGGCTCTCTCCACCAAAAAGGTTCCCGACCCCTGTGCTAACATGTGGTTTATTCTGTACAAAGAATTGCTATAGCGACATCCAGTGGACACATTTAGAACAGCAGTTTCTTTCATTCAAGGATTTTAGCTCATTTTTATACTTTTTTTATGCAAACTCATCCCGCGGGCCGGCTAAACCGTGTTCGCTGGCCTGCTCGTACGTTTGACACCCCTGGTCTAGAATGACAACTCTGCCTGACCAATGAGCAAAAGCATCATCTGCAAGTAGAGCCATGGTAACTAAGCTGGGTCAGGTTGCAGGCATTAGTAAGAAAACCCTCAAACTATCTGCTTCATGTGTCAAAGTCGAGTACAGAACAAAAAAAAAAAGAGTTGAGAAGTCCAGTAATGATATGTCTCTTACTGAGTTGATTCATCCCAATCCCCTGATGAACACACCAATTCTGGAAAGAGTGACCCCCATACAAAGAGTGTATCAATGCTATTAAACATCTATTCAACATTTTATGTCAAGTTTCTAAACAGAACTGGAGCTCAGTGAGGATGAGATTCTCTTTTTGGGGAGAGGAAGGAATCAGAATGGGCCAATATAATGGAAACTTAGCTGTGCATACAAATCAGGCAAAGAGAGAGACAGAGAAAGTGAAAGTGTCCTATTTCGAGAAGTTGTTTTCATAATGAAGGGAAAGTTATGTTTTTATTTATGTAACACATGTCCAGGAAATGTATCTAAGTTAAATGTTAAATTACCAATGATTGTCACACACACTACGTGTGGTGAAATTATTCTCTGCATTTGACCCATCACCCTTGATCACCCCTTGGGAGGTGAAGGGATCAGTGAGCAGCAGCGGTGGCCACGCCTAGGAATATTTTTTTGGTGATTCAACCCCTAATTCCAACCCTTGATGCTGAGTGCCAAGCAGGGAGGTAACGGGTCGCATTTTCATAGTCTTTGCTATGAATCGGCCGAGGTTTGAACTCACCCCTATGGGGATGTGTGTGTCTAAAACAACATTTTAACAATATGCATAAGGAGTATGGACATATGCCTCCCTTATACATGTCACAGTAAAAATATAAGTATATATTTTTTACATGGTTTCGTTTTTAATCAGGCATTTAAGGGTATTTTCATCTTTATTTAAAACTTGTAAACAAAGTAGACTCAGTTACTATTATACTACGATGACATTGCATGAGACCATTACGTATAAAATGCATTATTATTATTACAGCGATCAGAGTAAATGACTTACTTGACAACATGATTGTTTCATTTGTGTTCCAACGTTACATGATTACAAAAAAAAAAAAAAATCATAACATACACATGTATTATATTACGGAAAAATAAAATATTGTGTATTTGGCAAAATGGTCAAGATAATAAAAAAAAAGTTTATATATACAGTATATATATATATATATATATATATATATATATATATATATATATATATATATATATATATATATATATAAATATCATTATTTTTTATTTTATTTTTTATATTTATTTTTTATGTATATATATATATATATGTATATATATATATATATATATATATATATATACACACACACACATACCTGTATATATACACTCACATATGTAAATATATATATATGTTTGTATATAATGTAATGATATAAACAAATCATATTTGCTTTTTTGTTTTGTTTATTTTATTATTTTCCTTAAGATGCTGTCTGGTAAAATAAAAATATACTAATTTATAAATATTCAAAATAATAAAAATTATTTGATAAAATATTGGAAAACAAAACATTTAAATGTCTTTTATTTTAATTGTGGGTTTTTTCTTACAACAAATGAATAGGTAAAATATATGTCGTATAGTTTTTGGGTTTATTTTTGTTCCTTCCGTACAAAGATACATATACACATACTGTACATATACATTCACTGTACAAACATACATATACACACACTGTACATATACATTCACTGTACAAACATACACATACTGTACATATAAATTCACTGTACAAACATACATATACACATACTGTACATATACATTCACTGTACAAACATACATGTATACATACTGTACATATACATTTACTGTACAAACATACACATACACATACTGTACATATACATTCACTGTACAAACATACATATACACATATTGTACATATACATGCACTGTACAAACATATATATACACATACTGTACATATGCATTCACTGTACAAACATACATATACACATACTGTACGTATACATTCACTGTACAAAGATACATATACACATACTGTACATATACATTCACTGTACAAACATACATATACACACACTGTACATATACATTCACTGTACAAACATACACATACTGTACATATAAATTCACTGTACAAACATACATATACACATACTGTACATATACATTCACTGTACAAACATACATGTATACATATTGTACATATACATTTACTGTACAAACATACACATACACATACTGTACATATACATTCACTGTACAAACATACATATACACATACTGTACATATACATGCACTGTACAAACATATATATACACATACTGTACATATGCATTCACTGTACAAACATACATATACACATACTGTACGTATACATTCACTGTACAAAGATACATATACACATACTGTACATATACATTCACTGTACAAACATACATATACACACTGTACATATACATTCACTGTACAAACATACACATACTGTACATATAAATTCACTGTACAAACATACATATACACATACTGTACATATACATTCACTGTACAAACATACATATACACACACTGTACATATACATTCACTGTACAAACATACACATACTGTACATATAAATTCACTGTACAAACATACATATACACATACTGTACATATACATTCACTGTACAAACATACATGTATGCATACTGTACATATACATTTACTGTACAAACATACACATACACATACTATACATATACATTCACTGTACAAACATACATATACACATACTGTACATATGCATTCACTGTACAAACATACATATACACATACTGTACATATACATTCACTGTACAAACATACATATACACACACTGTACATATACATTCACTGTACAAACATACACATACTGTACATATAAATTCACTGTACAAACATACATATACACATACTGTACATATACATTCACTGTACAAACATACATGTATACATACTGTACATATACATTTACTGTACAAACATACACATACACATACTGTACATATACATTCACTGTACAAACATACATATACACATACTGTACATATACATGCACTGTACAAACATATATATACACATACTGTACATATGCATTCACTGTACAAACATACATATACACATACTGTACGTATACATTCACTGTACACAGATACATATACACATACTGTACATATACATTCACTGTACAAACATACATATACACACACTGTACATATACATTCACTGTACAAACATACACATACTGTACATATAAATTCACTGTACAAACATACATATACACATACTGTACATATACATTCACTGTACAAACATACATGTATGCATACTGTACATATACATTTACTGTACAAACATACACATACTGTACATATACATTCACTGTACAAACATACATATACACATACTGTACATATACATTCACTGTACAAACATACATATACACATACTGTACATATACATTCACTGTACAAACATACATATACACATACTGTACATATACAAACACATATGCATACATACACTCATGCATATAATCCTGTTTCATCAAACATATAGTATTGTTGTTGGCCTACGGGAAACTGGGTAAAACACGGCACACTGACAAATATTAACCTATTGTTATTATAACAATCTACAAGGTTAATACAGTTTGCTCCTCTTTCTTCCCCTCCATGTATCTGCCTTCTTTTGTATTTCAAGTTATCATTACATATATGTATTGTTGCTGTGGAGGGGGGCGTGGCCTGCGGGCCTGCCGCGGAACGGGGTGTGCCAGGACCGGCCTCAAAGACAGCAACAGGTGCGTAGATGGCCCAGGTGGGCCTTGTTATCTAATCACCTGTCGCCCTTTATTAGCAGCAGCCGGGAGGAGAGAAGATGTTGGAGCTGGAGTGAGAGCGAGAGCGTGACGGACACGGACACAAAAGACAATTGCTGGAAAGCAACCCGCTGAACTCTTAAAATAAAACTGTATTGTAACCCTGATCCGGGCTCTCATGTCGGTGATTGGTGGTCTGAAGAACCCCCTGGAGGGCAACCTCCACAGTTGCATTTGAAACAATTGTATTGTTCATAATAGAGGCAATTATTGTTATTATTCATTATCAATAGTGCTATTTCTATTGGTATTTGTATTGCTCCATTTGTTCAGTTCATTTCAGTTGAGTTTAAATTTATTTCGAACATGCATACGATACAATGTAATGCATCACCCATTTCCAGTTGTTTCATTACAGCAGGTCCGAAAAGGAGTAGGAAGAAGCAGAAATATTGTGCAGAAATATGTGGAAATAACTACAAATGTGCGCTACATTCGCTAACCGTGTTACAAAAAAGATCAGTTAGAATAATACATAATGTTGGATATAGAGAACATACAAACCCTTTATTTATTAAGTCAAAAATATTAAAGTTTGGTGATTTGGTAAAATTGCAAACAGCTAAAATGATGTACAAAGCAAACTATAACCTGCTACCAAAGAATGTACAACAATTCTTCTCAACTAAAGAGGAGGAATATAACCTTAGAGGAAAAAATAATTTAAAACATTTATATGCACGTACAACACTTAGAACTTTTAGCACATCAGTATGTGGAATTAAATTATGGAATGGATTAAGTAAAGAAGTTAAAAATTGTACTGATATAATCCAGTTTTAGAGGTTGTTCAAAATAATAGTGCTTACAGAGTACAAAGAAGAAGAATTATGAGAAATACTTTCAACCTTATTGAAAATAAGATATTCTTCATCTCAGTATGTTAATAATGACTGAATTAATTAATTAATTACATATTACAAAACTGTTGTATACTAATTCATAGATGTTATTTTATTATATAAAACGGTCAGTAAATGATTCTATATATTTGTAAACGCTTTGAAGTGGGAAAGGGGTAGGATTGAATAAGCTTTGCTTCTTCCTACTCCTTTTCGGGCATGATGTAAAATGAAATCGAATGAAAGTGTGTGATGTATTATGATGTAAGTGTGTTCATGTTCAAAATAAACTAAAGAAAGAAAGAAGCTGAGCTTATTTAATTTTCATACCACAGCAATTTTCTCCTGTTTCCTTGTTCTCAGTAACAGAACAGTGAACAAATAAAAAAACAACAACAATAATATACCGTGGGAAGTAAACACATATTAAATACATAAATAATCTTTGTCTCAATAAAAAGTGCAATTAAGTTAATTTGTAGTGCAATAATGGCCATTGTCATTTATGTGTTATTAATATTTACTTCACTAACTGCTTCTTTGCTATCACTTTTACTATCATATTTGCACATATCCTATTTGCTGATGTTGTTCTATTGTTGTCTCTCAGTCTTATCCCCCTCTTGTCCCCGTAATATCCCCCTCTTTCTTCCTTTTTTTTTTTTCCATATTTCCTCCTGCACTGCACTAAACATTAATATAAATCTATTTAACAGTGACATGCGGTGAAGTTGATGGCTGGTGAGGCACTGACTTCATCACAGTCAGATTTACAAACATATGAACCCTAAAGAGTATCTTATTCACCATTTGATTGGCAGCAGTTAACGGGTTATGTTTAAAAGCTCATACCAGCATTCTTCCCTGCTTGGCACTCAGCATCAAGGGTTGGAATTGGGGGTTAAATCACCAAAAATGATTCCCGGGCGCGGCGCCGCTGCTGCCCACTGCTCCCCTCACCTCCCAGGGGGTGATCAAGGGGATGGGTCAAATGCAGAGGAAAAATTTCATTACACCTAGTGTGTGTGTGACAATCATTGGTACTTTAATTTAACTTTAACTTTACACATACAAACTGTAGCACACAAAAAAGCACATTTAATAAAAAAAACGTTATTATGGTCTTACCTTTACTTAGAAATTAAGTCCATGCGCCGCAACTAAAGCCCTCACTTAAACTTTCCACGTGCAAGATTGAATCTATTTAAAAAAGTGTAACCGAGGGTTTATAAATGTCGTCTATACTGTATGAAACTACAAAATAACAAACACGGAGGCTCCAGTTTACACGAGGACCACTTTATTTACCTTCTTTCAAAAACCTCCGCAACGTGACATCACTTCCGCTCTTAGCGCCTTCAAAATAAGAGCTCAAGGCATATACTGTATAACAGCGCATAACAGGAACTTAACATCACAAAGAGGGAAGCCCATGAAAATAGGTTACAAAAGTTATTTAATAAGAAGCCAAAAAGTGCAAAAACAATAATGTTCGTGTTGGAGGAGTTGTGAATTAGGTACACCTGCAGTCTGCAGGTGTATCTAATGTTGTGTCCCTGCAGTCATTCACAACTCCTCCAACACCAACATTATTGTTTTTGCACTTTTTGGCTTCTTATGAAATAATTTTTTAAAATAGATTCAATCTTGCACGTGGAAAGTTTAAGTGTGGGCTTTAGTTGATATAACCATTCTACGGCGGGGGTGCAGGAGGCGAGCCTCAGCCAGTGCATCTTTTGCAGCCGTTTTATGATCGCTCAGCACAAGAAATACTTTACACACATACAGTTGTTGACAAAATACACTGTACATTATATACCTCAGCTAACTAAACTATGGAAATGTATAATATAGTTCATATAGCAATACAGTCTCACTGCACAGCAGGCCAGCAGTTAGCCGAGTCATTGCGCAATCCATGTTGCGGCACTGAGTGACGTGCCTCAACTGGCTGCTGTTCACCGCACCGTCTCTTCTCAGTATTTGAACGGCAAATGTGAAAATTCAGCGATTTTGAATAAAAAATCATCCAAAACCGGTGAAGTTAAATGGAAAATAACTTTATAGTATAATCACTGGATACATATAACAATTTAATTTTTTTTTTTTCTTTTTACATTTTTTTTCTTTCCATGATGGCAGGTGAGGCTCTGCCTCACCTGCCTCTAGTGACTGCACGTCACTGCTATTTAATAAAGTCAAATGCAAATTAGGCAACAAGAGAAGTATCCCACACTTCTCTCTTCTGCACAACAAATATGGGCGTATACATCTACAATATGATTTGCCTGAGTAGCTGGACGGGACAAAAAAAACTAAACACATAGGATTTCAGTTTTGTGTTCTTGTCTATCCGGGAAAAGAGCAATGGAAAATCCTAGATAGACAGTTGAGACAGCCCATTTAATGATCCTGCAATTTATGTCATGGTAGATGTCATTGACTATATTCCCACCAAAGCTGCTTTTTTTTACAGATACAAACAACTCGGTGATGCAATATTGACACAGGAGAGATGAAGTCGACCCTGCGTTGGGGCGGGGGGTGGGGGGGGGGGGACTTCAGAAACATGCTTGTTGTGAATAAGTGCACGCAGATGGATGAGGGCAACGCTGCGCTCAGATGTGAACCCCTCGCATACACGGTCTAGCAAGCAAGCTGGGCCTTTGTCAGCTTCAAACACAGATGCCGAAGTGACAGGTGGTAAATAGCTCGACCCAGTTGTGGACTGTCGTGCATCTGCGTCCGACTCGCAGCTATAGAATTATGGCGCGAACCGCTGACCCTGTGGCTCAGTCACCCCGAAGAGAAGTGCACCTCCCTCCGGCGCTCTGCACTCAGAAGAACCCAGCCCTAAAAAAACAAAAAAAAAACAAAAAAAACAACGCTTGTCTGCAGGCTGAGAGATATCTCTTCTCCTTTTTTTTTTTAATTCAATTTTCTCCCCGTGTCTCCCAGTGGAGGAGCACGTTTTTCAGGCCAAATGACCGTAAAAGTCGCCCTATGATACGATGAATAACCGGTACGGTGGATATTTAGCGCACACCGTCACGAATCAGTGTTGCAAAATAATGCGATTATCCGCGTTGGCAACTGTGAGGTTAAGGGAGGGTTTAGTTTGGGCACAAAAACAGAGTGAAAAATCCCTTGATTTTACCTCGTTCGGATTCTTTTCACCGGTGTCACGACGAAACCTGCTGACTTTGCGCAATAGATATGAAAGAAGTTTTAAAAGCATCCAAAAAACACAAAGCGGTCATTTTCACATTCACTAATTAACTCGGTATGCATATTTTGTCTATGGTATTCTGGAGGCCTTGCAAAAGGTCATGATTCACGCATTACACTAAGGCAGGGGTCGGCAACCCGCGGCTCCGGAGCCGCATGCGGCTCTTTGATCACTCTGATGCGGCTCAGCTGCATACTTGCTGACCCTCCCGATTTTTCCGGGAGACTTCCGAATTTCAGTGCCTCTCCCGAAAATCTTCGGGGGCAATAATATTGTGCCTTTAGCGTCCGATTTTAAACTATCTGCCTGCCAGCCCAGTTACATGTTGTATGCGAGCTCTGCCCTTCACACGTAAGTGACTGCAAGGCATACTTGGTCAACAGCCATACAGTTCACACTGAGGGTGGCCGTATAGAACAACTTAAACACTGTTACTAGTATGCGCCACACTGTGAACCCACACCAAACAAGAATGACAAACACATTTCTGGAGAACATCTGCACCGTAACACAACATAAACACAACAGAACAAATACCCGGAATCCCATGCAGCACTAATTGGGACGGGGTGGCGAAGTTGGTAGAGTGGCCGTGCCAGCAATCGGAGTGTTGCTGGTTACTGGGGTTCAATCCCCACCTTCTACCATCCTAGTCATGTCCGTTGTGTCCTTGGGCAAGACACTTCACCCCTTGCTCCTGATGGCTGCTGGTTAGCGCCTTGCATGGCAGCTCCCGCCATCAGTGTGTGAATGTGTGTGTGAATGGGTGAATGTGGTAATACTGTCAAAGCGCTTTGAGTACCTTGAAGGTAGAAAAGCGCTATATAAGTATAACCCATTCATCATTTATTATTCTTCCGGGCTACATTATACACCCCTGCTACCACCAACCCCCCCGGAAGAGTTAGTGCTGCCTGGGATTCTGGGTATTTGTTCTGTTGTGTTTATGTTGTGTCACGGTGCGGATGTTCTCCCGAAATGTGTTTGTCATTCTTGTTTGGTGAGGGTTCACAGTGTGGCGCATATTAGTAACAGTGTTAAAGTTGTTTTATACGGCCAGTGTAACCTGTATGGCTATTGACTAGGTATGCATTGCTTATGTGTGTCTGCAGAAGCCGCATACAACATGTAACTTGGGTAAGCACGCTGTTTATACAACCTGTAGAGGGCGCTAAAGACAGTGCCATCACGGCACGCCCTTATTATTGTTGTTTGGGTGAAAATCAGCAGACATTCGAGAGAATAGTTGACCCGAATTTCGGGAGTCAGAAAAATTGGGAGGGTTGGCAAGTATGACGTTGTCAAGCGCCATTCATATAGAACTCGCGAAATAACGTCTCGTGGGCCGAGTGTCTGGTTTATACATAGCACAAAGCAAAAAAAAAACTGTATGCAGTGTTATTTCATTTTAAATTTCAAAAGAGTTTTGTGGCTCCCATTGTTTTCTTGAATTTGTGAAACGGGTCAAAATGGCTCTTTGAGTGGTAAAGCTTGCCGACCCCTGCACTAAGGGCTTGAGCTGCTGCGTGTACTAAAGCACGTGCACACTTTTGATTGATTGATTGATTGAGAAGTTAATTGACATCTTAAAGAATTGAATCCATGTAATGCTTTAAAAAGGCAAATGGATGGCACAAAAAGCCAAAAGGCTTGTTTCCATTGTGGGCCATTAAATATTCATCTCATTTGATACATTTAATAATAAAAGATAGTTAACTTGTAACATGTATATAAAAAATTATGTTAAAAAAAAATTATAAATTATGTACATATACACAGTATACATGTCAGGTGATTTGAAAAACAATATATACAAAAAATGGGGGTGGGGGTATATATATTATGTACATGACTATGCACATGTTGACTCCAAGAGTGTGCAAAACAGAATGATAAAATATATATATACACTATTACCACATATAAACCTGTTTGATGCTTCGAAAAGTTGCTGGGGATCAATTTTGGTTCAGATCAGGTAGAGGTTGAGCTGAGCCATGATTTTATGGCAGTTTTAAAATTGAGTAGGGAAGTTGGAATTTTAAGGTCTGTTGGTAGTGCATTCCACTGTGTGGTGGCAAAATAGTTGTGCACGCAAAGCAAACATACTGAGCTTGTACGCAATGAGCAAATTAGAGGGCTCTGTCCATTTAGCGTGTCTTTCTTCTTGTAAATGCAGACTATATGCTAATTATTACAGTAGAACACCCACAATACCAGGCGGAGGATTTGCAAATCTAATTATTTAGCACTTGCAATGTGTTTTATCAAGACTGAAACTTTTTTACTTGATACCAAGTACAAAAGCATATCTAGTCGATACTATTATGACTACGTCGATATTTTTTGGCATCACAACAACTTCTTTCTTTTTATTTCAATTTGAATTACGTTTATAAACTCAGGAAATATGTCCCTGGACACATGAGGACTTTGAATATGACCAATGTATGATCCTGTAACTTCTTGGTATCGGATTGATACCCAAATTTGTGGTATCATCCAAAACTAATGTAAAGTATCAAACAACAGAAGAATAAGTGATTATTACATTTTAACAGAAGTGTAGATAGAACATGTTAAAAGAGAAAGTAAGCAAATATTAACAGTAAATAAACAAGTAGATGAATAATTCATTTTCTACCACTTGTCCTTAATAATTTTGACAAAATAATACAATAGAAAATGACACAATATGTTACTGCATATGACAGCAGATTAATTAAGAGCCTTTGTTTGTTTACTTACTAATAAAAGACAAGTTGTCTAGTATGTTCACTATTTTATTTAAGGACAAACTTGCAATAAGAAACATGTGTTTAATGTACTCTTGTCATGACCTGTGGTCTAGATCAAGTTTTGTTTAGTTTTGTTCTGTTCTGTTAGTTTTGTACTCCATAGTTCCTGTTTTTTGTGCACCCTTGTTTGTTTTACTTTCCATGCCGACTCATTAGTTTCACCTGCCTTATGCACGCACCTGTTCTAATCAAGAGACTATTATTTAAGCCTGTTTTTTCAGTTAGTCGTCCTGGCGACATCACTCTGTGTTTGTTCTGTCCATGCCATAGTTCTTGTTCATAGTTCAGGCTGATCTTTTCAAGCCACAGTAAGTGTTGTGTGTTTTATGTTCATAGTGTATGCTAAATCTTAGCTTTTGTTCCCTGCGCCAAGTTTGTGTCTTCGCCTTGTGAGCGCTTTTTGTTTTGTACTTCGTTGAGTTATAGTCAAGCTTAAATCATGTTTCTACCTTCAAGTCATGTCCGGTCTAGTCCATTTGCATCACGGGAGAACAAATCTCGCGGCAAGCTGCGTAAAAATCCACGTCCTGACAACCCTAAGATTTTTTTGTTAAAATAAAGCCAATAATGCAATATTTTGTGGTACCCTTTATTTAGAAAAGTATCGAAAAGTATCAAAATAATTTTGGTACCGGTACCGGTACCAGCATATTGGTATCGGGATAACACTAGAACACACACAAATATAATTTAAAGGCCTACTGAAATGCGATTTTCTTATTCAAACGGGGATAGCAGGTCCATTCTATGTGTCATACTTGATCATTTCGCGATATTGCCATATTTTTGCTGAAAGGATTTAGTAGAGAACATCGACGATAAAATTCGCAACTTTTGGTCGCTGATAAAAAAGCCTTGCCTGTACCAGAAGTAGCAGACGAGTAGCGTGACGTCACAGGTTGTGGAGCTCCTCACATCTGCACATTGTTTACAATCATGGCCACCAGCAGCGAGAGCGATTCGGACCGAGAAAGCGACGATTTCCCCATTAATTTGAGCGAGGATGAAAGATTTGTGGATGAGGAAAGTGAGAGTGAAGGACTAGAGGGCAGTGGGAGCGATTCAGATAGGGAAGATGCTGTGAGAGGCGGGTGGGACCTGATATTCAGCTGGGAATGACTAAAACAGTAAATAAACACAAGACATATATATACTCTATTAGCCACAACACAACCAGGCTTATATTTAATATGCCACAAATTAATACTGCATAACAAACACCTCCCCCCTCCCGTCCATATAACCCGCCAATACAACTCAAACACCTGCACAACACACTCAATCCCACAGCCTTGAGTACCGTTCACCTCCCCAAAGTTCATACAGCACATATATTTCCCCAAAGTCCCCAAAGTTACGTACGTGACATGCACATAGCGGCACGCACGAACGGGCAAGCAATCAAATGTTTGGAAGCCGCAGCTGCGTGTCTGCATATCCAACTCAAAGTCCTCCTGGTAAGAGTCTCTGTTTTCCCAGTTCTCCACAGGCCAATGGTAAAGCTTGACTGTCATCTTTCGGGAATGTAAACAATGAAACACCGACTGTGTTTGTGTTGCTGCAGTCGGCCGCAATACACCGCTTCCCACCTACAGCTTTCTTCTTTGCTGTCTCCATTGTTCATTGAACAAATTGCAAAAGATTCACCAACAGAGATGTCCAGAATACTGTGGAATTTTGCGATGAAAACAGACGACATAATAGCTGGCCACCATGCTGTCCCAAAATGTCCTCCACAATCCGTGACGTCACGCGCAGACGTCATCATACCGAGACGTTTTCAGCAGGATATTTCGCGCGGAATTTAAAATTGCACTTTAGTAAACTATCCCGGCCGTATTGGCATGTGTTGCAATGTTAAGATTTCATCATTGATATATAAACTATCAGACTGCGTGGTCAGTAGTAGTGGGTTTCAGTAGGCCTTTAAATAGTGCTGTCTCCACCACTTTTGCACTTATCAATTGTGCACGATCGAGTGGATCACCTTCCACGCGCCCACTAATAGAACAATCATTTCCTACTGATGTTCTTAAAGATCGTTGTTCCCACTCAGAAGTCTGTTCACCCGTGACACAAAGAACGCTTGTTAACGCAGAAGCGCTGAACAAATGAACTGATTCAACACCAATTTTTGCTGGCATAATGTTTGAAGTCAAATATTTGCACCCGATATTTTATTGATGGCGACCATGTTTTTCAACCGACCTCGCTGACATTTGTGATGTCAGTCCCCTGAAAGTATGCACCAGATTTGTGTCAGAAAATGTATAGCGCAGGCAACACAGTAGGCCAGGTTTCTGATATGAGCGAGGTGGGCATTTGCCCACGGCAGCATTGTTGGGGGGGGGGGGGGGGGGGGGGGGGGGGGCGGCATGGGCACACAACCCACCCCCCCGATGGCCCCCAAACGCTGAGCAATAAAATAACACGGTTGCACTACAATTACATGTGTAAAAATACCAGCAGATGGGACATATATAGACCCCAGATGTGAGGCTCGTAGACAGATTACATGTGAGCCTGTGAAGGACACAGAAAAGATAAGGCAGGTACAATTTTCTTCTCTCGCTGACTACTGGCTCACTAAGATGTGAACGCCCCCTGCTATTAAAAAGGAGCCACAGCTCCAACATAAATGTTAAATGAATAAAATAAAAAAGGCTCTAATAATACTGTAGTGACCCAATGTAGCCACACATTGCAATGTGTCACAGTTGCAAATACTAATGGGTTCCAGATGTCGATCGAAGTCCATACCGATTCATATAAAATGCAAAGATGCCAGATTTTGATAGCTTTTGTTGCAAGACTCGGCACCGGCTCATGAACTTGGCTGGGAAACAAGCAGTCTGTCATGATCCGTGGCCGGATCATGTTTGGTTTAGTTTTGGACTCCCTTAGTTTCTGTTTTGTGCACTTCTGGATTTGTTTTGGTTGCCATGGGTACTAATTGGATTCACATGCCTCTGATTAGTGTTCGGCACGTTCACCTGCTGCCGAGCACTAATCAGAGAGCTATTTATTCACGTTGCTCGCCACACTCAGTCTGGCTTCATTGTTTGCCAATGCAAAAATTACGTTGGGTATTCCTTGTTTTCGAGTTCATGATTCCAGTGCTAAGTTTTGGTTCTTTAGCTTCTCGTGCTTGTTTTCTGTTTTTGGTTTAAGCTATGATTTATGACAATAAATCATACTCCTACCTTCACGCTTTGTCCGGAGTTGTCCGTTCTGCATCCCGGGAGAACGACCCTCCACGTGACACAGTCAAGCACTCAGTAATGTTACAATTGTCCATGCCAACAAAGAAAGAAGAAAGCGCCTTTCAAAATGTGCTAGTTTGATGCTAATTACATTGGATTTGTCATAGACATGATAAAAATCAGCATTAGCGATTTTACATGGCTCCAAATTTGTTAAACAAAACTACTGTATTTTCCGGACTATAATAATAATAATAATAATAATAATGGATTATATTTATATAGCACTTTTCTAGACACTCAAAGCGCTTCACAGAGAAGTGTGAACCCATCGTTCATTTACTCCACATTCACACCTGGTAGTGGAAAGCTACATTTGTAGCCCCAGCTGCCCTGGGGTAGACTGATGGAAGCGTGGCTGCCAGTTTGCGCCTACGGCTCCTCCGACCACCGCACATCATTCATTCGCCAGTGTGAGCGGCACTGGGAGCAAGGGTTAAGTGTCCTGCCCAAGGACACAATGGCAGCGATTTGTATGGCAAGAGTTGAGGAGCGAACCTGCAACCCTCAAGTTTCTGCCACGGCTGCTCTACCCACCACGCCATGCCACAGCCGCAGCCACTATATTTTAGGGAATAACACATATTTTTCCATATACCAGCCGCACTGGACCGCAGATATTTACGTTCTTAAATTAGTTATTTACACAGAAATATTTTGTAAATGTTTGACATACCTTATTTGTTTCCAAACAATGTCTGCAACACAACAGTAAAACGGCTGATCAAACAAAACAGAAGTCATTGTAATGGACCCACTAGCTGCAGAAGCTAACTCTTTAAACAGCTAAACAGACTTAATAACTCCGCAGTCACGTCTTGGTGAATTTACAATGGAATTTGTTCAACTGAAACAATATACAAATAATGCTGTTGTAAGTTAACAATACTAACACAGACACTTGCAAATGTGTTAGCATATAAGCTAATGCTAACGAGGCTAGCTTGATCACATTACAATAGCACGTACAAATATGCGTTAAAACACTCCGACAGGCATCTCACATGGGACAGTTTCGTAAGTTAGAATTGTTTTAGATATATTGTGAAACTTACAAATGTTGCTTTAAATGATGAATGAAGAATCCATAAGAGTAGAAACGCTATAGACGATCAGGAGACGGAACCGCACTCGTACTTTCGGTTCAAAGTTTTAAACAGGACACACTGTAGGCATTCACCCAGCAGCACCTGCAATGAGCAAATTCATCCGAAAGATGGCGCCATTGCACAAACAATAACACATCATTTCAGTGTCTTTGCATATTTTTAATCATAAATATTTGCATTATGACTGTCAGCGAAGAAAAACCCATAAATTAGCCGCACCGTTTTACAAGCCGCAGGGCCCAAAGCGTAGGGAAAAAAATAGCGGTTTAGTGTCAGAAATTTACAGTACAATTAAGATGCATGTTACAAACAAACAGCCGGTGTGTAATAGATACAATACTTACATTATAAACCCTTTGTAATACTCAACACAATAAAAAACGTAATAGTAAGGATGTCAAATTATAAATTTTTAAATCAGATAATCACATTTTGGAATTTGTATTAAAAATGGTTAATCACAGATAATTACCAAATTAATTTAAAAATGCTTCAAAAAAGACCCCGGCATTTGTACACGATTTTATTGTCACAAGGTCATCCAGGATTTTCTTTAAACATTTTTCTTGAACGCATGTCATTTAATTGCACGAAACTTGGTAGCAATGTTATATAAAGTTCTTTCAGTCCTTATTTTGTTGTGAAATTTACAGCGCAACACGCAAGTGGGAGTCTCCTCACTCATTTTTGCATTGATCTGATCACTGACCGTATAGTGGTTAAAGCAAAAGACCTTGTACGGTCAAAATAAATTGCATGTTTAATCCAAAAGTGACAATGATTTTTGCCATAATTTATTGTGATTAATCACACCAGTGAACTCATTAATTTTGACAGCCCTAAGTAATAGCAAAGACTACTTCTTGACTAAGGCGACACACCACACCATATTCTATACGTCAGTCTTGTGCGATACCACTGATTTTCTTTCCAATCCAATACTAAGTAAAAATTTAGGCTGGTATCGGTGTTCACTACTATAAAATACTGCCATTTAACGTCTTGAAATTGCAACTACATGCCATGTTTACTATAAAATACAGTACAATACTTGCAAATGAGACACAGTAGGATACGAAAACAAGATTTCAACTGGACAGTACAGCTCAATATTCAAGTTGTTTTAAACAATTAACATTTACTAACACATTTGAACATACACAGAAGTACAGATAATTGGTAGAGTTAAGTGCCGGACGTTGAGAACGTTAAATGGTAAACGGTTTATACTTGTATAGCCATTTTCTACCTTCAAGGTACTCAAAGCTATTTCCACATAGAATAGAATAGAATAGAATGGACTTTATTGTCATTATATCTGCATATAACGACATTAAGTACTCCAACTTAAGGTGCGGTAGTGGGAACAAATATGGGGTAAAAATAAATTTAATTACACAACAGGTAATAAAGAAAAAAACTAGCAATTGAAATAAACAGACTACCATACAATAAAAATAATAAGCAATCATTCACATTCACCCATTCACACACACACACACTCACATGCTGATGGCGGGAGCTGCCATGCAGGGTCCTAACCACAACCCATCAGGAGCAAAGGTGAAGTGTCTTGCTCAAGGACACGACAGACTAGGATCGAACCAGGAACCCCCAGGTTGCTGGCACGGCCGCTCTACCGACCGAGCCACAAGATGACAAGCTGATTCACTTTTATTAAATAAAAAAAGCCTAGAAACGCAGCAAAAATTTGTGGAACTTTTTGAAAAAGCTGCTGCAAAAATCTGGTGACTAGGGAAGGTTGTTTGGCTTGGGTCCTATAAGTAAATGCTGCTCGAGAGTACTACAAATGGCATTTTCGTTGGCCACCAGATGGCGGCAAAATGGCAGGGTTCCATCTCTCCTGGTCAAATTGTTTGTTGAACTTGTGCCATCTCGTGGGCCGTAATTTGGACAGCCCTGCTGTATATATATATATATATATACATGGTTGTGTGGTTCTAAATAATTTGCACAGTAAAATATTTGAATATTTAAGTGAATTGCTCAAATAACAGATGAGTCCAGGTGAGCTATCGTCCACAGACACACAAATGCCACCACATCACTGTTTTTTTTCATCAAATTCAAACAAGAATGCATTCAGTTCCTTCCAAAAGCCATTCTGAACACTGTTGCATTGAATGAAACCAGCCTTATTCCTATTTGTTTTTATGCTGACAAAAGCACAAAGGCCGGCACGAACCCAACAGCGAATGACCGGCGCAGCCTCGCCCTGGCCTGCCTCTCAAAGTCATGACGGCATCCGGGCCATTCCATCAACGCTGCCTCCTTTTGCCAGCACCGAGAAGAAGAGCTGATTCAAGGAGTTGTGATGGCGGTAACGTTGATGAGCACTCCGGAGGGTCAACATCGCAGCGAAAACAAAACCAAAACAACGGCTCCGTTTCTTTCCTTCCCTCCTGGTCCATGTCGAACAAGGACACGGTGTAAACGGCAGATAAATTGCCACATAGTGGAGTTTAGCCTTTTGGGCAAGGCACAGATGTACTGAGTTGGTAATAAAGTCCAAACTGCATCCTGACCACTATGATTCATGTTGTTGGGCTATAATACAGAAAATAGCTCAGCCTGGCTTGTGTAGACTTCTTATCGTTGCACCGCCCTTTTTTTTTTTTTATTATTATTGATCGCCGTGTTATTCACTGACCTCCGCAACTGAGAATTTACTTCATCCATTCTGTGGTTTGCTTGGATCAGATTGTACTGTAATGTTTTCAACCAAAACTGCATTCAAAATAAACTGCATCCGCCACTGACAGAGCCGCTCGTAGATGACCACAACGTATTCTACCGGGTATCCTGCAAGTGTATATGCACCATGAACCACAAAACGGATCAAAGCTCGAATGTAGGTTGGAAATGTCATGACAAATGACATAAGGTCGACACAATTTAAGAAATAGCTACCATATTTGAAACCGTGGTACTTCTGAATAAAAAACGGCACCTATGTCCTCAGTAGGGTTGTACGATATACGGTATCAGTATACTACTGCGATACTAATGAATCATATTCGGTACTATACCGCCTCTAAAAAGTATCGGTCCTCCATTTGAATATGACCGATGTATGATCCTGTAACGACTTGGTATCGGATTGATACCTAAATTTGTGGTATCATCCAAAACTAATGTAAAGCATCCAAACAACAAAGGAATAAATGAGTATTACATTTAAACAGAAGTGTAGATAGAACATGTTAAAAGAGAAAATAACCAGTAAATTAACAAGTACATTAATAATTCATTTTCTACCACTTGTACCTCATAACGTTGACAAAATAGAATGGGAATGGAAAATGACACAATATGTTACTGCATACGTCAGCAGCTAAATTAGGAGCCTTTGTTTGCTTACTTACTACTAAAAGACAAGTTGTCTCGTATGTTCACTATTTTATTTAAGGACAAACTTGCAATAAGAAACATGGTTGATGTACCGCAAGGGCGTCACTAGCTTTTAAGGATGGGGGGGCTTAGCCCCCAGGAGAGCGAACGAGCACAAAACTACACAAAATACTAACAAATACTTAGAAATTATTCATTGTTATCATTATTTAAAAATGCACGGGACGAAATTAAATGCTCCCCGGGACGATGGCTTTTAACCATTTTTTTTCTTTTTCTTTTTATGTATTTATTCATTTAACATGTTATATTAAATGTCTTGGTTTTTCCTCCCTCTGAAAATCATATAAAATGTTTAAAAAGCCATCCTATAATAATACAACAGCTATTAATGTAACAATACAATAAAACAAATATATTTAATGATGTTTTTTTCATTATTTTAACATTAGGCTAATGCATATTACTTTATATAGATTCTACAAGAGTGATGTGGGCATTTTCTATATGAACAAGTCCAAGGACCGCAGGCAAGGTCGCAGAGAAAATGCGGACTGGATTTTGAGTGATGTGGGCATTTTCTATATGAACAAGTGGAATGGATTGGATACCGACACACTAAAGGGGCTCTTTACCTTAAAATACCAATGATTGTCACACACACACACTAGGTGTGGTGAAATGTGTCCTCTCTCTGCATTTGACCCATCCCCTTGTTCACCCCCTGGGAGGTTAGGGGAGCAGTGGGCAGCAGCGGTGCCGCGCCTGGGAATCATTTTTGGTGATTTACGCTATGAAGTGAGGGGAAACTGAGTGAATAATGACAGTTGATATGATTATTTATTTAAACTCATATTCGGGCCACTTTATAATGAATATGTCGGCATGTATTTGTTAAAAAAAAAAAAAAAAATCTATATATATATATATATATATATATATATAACACCAAATTATTTAGGGCTTGAGCCCCCCTAAAATAGGCCTAACAACGCCAATGATGTACCGTAAGATTTTTTGTTAAAAAAAAGCCAATAATGCCATTTTTTGTGGTCCCCTTTATTTAAAAACGTATCGAAAAGTACTGAAAAGTATCGAAATACATTTTAGTACCGGTACCAAAACATTGGTATCGGGACAACAATAGTCCGCAGCATAGCATAATAATACTGGGATACAATAAAGCAGCGTTTTTCAGAAGTGTGAGTGAGGCACAGCAGCTTGAAAAGATATGAAGAAAAACATATTTTTTTAAATCTTCTATTTTTTAAGTTCTCGTTAGTTATTAATTGTAATTCCCATGGTTGGAGAGTACACTCAGAGGGAGAGCATATAACTTTATAAAACAGAATAAAGAAAATCTGTTTAAAAATATTATTATTATTTTGTAAGTATTAATATTTTTGTATTGTTATTGATAACATAATTTGTATTCAATTAATTTTATTTTAATCTATTTAAGTATTATTATTCCAAAATTGTATTATTTTAGTTGGGCTGTGTTTCAATTTGAATTATCTACAGTTTAAATGCACTGTAAATATGAAACACTTGTGGCTGAGTTTTTTAAATGAATCTTTTGAAGTTGTTTATTAAAGAGAAACCATATTCATGTTTGAATCCAAAGTACTGTTACAAATCTGAACACGATTTAATTGAGCAAAGCGGTGAGGTATAACAAAGCAAAGTTTAAGGCTTATCAGCTTGAGCAGGTTAAATGATGAGTTAACTGTCCATCCATCCACCCATTTTCTACCGGGGCAAGAACTGGACTTTTGCACAATACAACCCTGAAATGGACAGCAGCGAAGAATCCATAAGAGTAGAAACGCTATAGACGATTAGGAGACGGAACCGCACTCGTACTTCCGGTTCAAAGTTTTAAACAGGACACACTGTAGGTATTCACCCAGCAGCACCTGCAATGAGCAAATTCGTCCGAAAGATGGCGCCAATGGACAAACAATAACACATAATTTCAGTGTCTTTGCATATGTTTAATCAAAACTATTTGCATTATGGCTGTCAGCGAAGAAAAACCCATAAATTAGCCGCACTTTTTTTACAAGCCGCAAGGCCCAAAACGTAGGAACAAAAATAACGGTTTAGAGTCCGGAATTTAAATGGACAGCAGCGACAACAGTGCTGAATCCAGCCAAGTGAACCACTACGCTGTCCAAATACAATATTATGTTCTATTAACAGAAAAAAAAAACATGCAGAGATAGATCTGGGGAGTCGCCAGTTGGTTGCTTGTGATTCCTTCGGCTTTAATAAAGTGCCTTCCTCACAGTTACCATCTGCACTTTAACGTTGCGCACGCGGTGCTGAAATAGTGGCACATAAAAACGAGCTAAGCGGTCAGCGGTTATTCCTCAGCTGTGAGCAATTTGAGGCTCTCAATCAAATCCATGTTTTAATAGTCATACAGGCGTCTGACAAGAGGAACAACTCGGCACAGCACTCCCACGTGCATTCGCTAAAGATTGGAGGCTCAATGCTCAGCAAGTGGCCATTAATCAGCGGACATGTTTTGCCCAGAGATAAATTGGACTCATGTGACGGATGCAACAACAATTTTTTTGGAAAAAGTCAAAGAGAGCAAAAGATCAATCAAGGTCAGACTGATTGGCACAACGATGGCCAAGATGAAGGGTTATTACCTTCGCCAATGTGCTAATGCATGCTCATAAGTAAATTATTTTTTTTCAATCTGCTGTTTGCATAATTATCGCGGGGATTTTTTCCCGGCACTAATCAGAACCTGCAGCACAGAGTGGAGATTGCTGCAAGCCACATCAACCTTGAGTCCCATCCCCAGTTAATATCCTTGAGAAGACCACACACACACACACACACACACACAAAAAAGTCTAATTACATTTTTCACCCATGTAGACCTCGCCGTATAATCTATTTTGCATAAACGTCTCGAGTCTCATCTTTCTGCCCGTAAAGTGACATCTGCACAGGTGGTGGAGAAAAAAAAATATTAATCACTAAAACATTTTGTTGACACCAACTGTCTTCATTTGCTTTTAGCTGCGAGTCTTAATAATCATTATCCTGTCTTTGCTTCTATATGGCCTCTCATCTTCCCTCAGCTCCTCATTAATTGGAGTACTTTCCACTGACCGCAGCTATGTGCACCATACTTGCCAACCCTCCCGGATTTTCCGGGAGACTCCCAAAATTCAGCGCCTCACCCGAAAACCTCCCGGGACAAATTTTCTCCCGAAAATCTCCCAAAATTCAGGCGGAACTGGAGGCCACGCCCCTCCAGCTCCATGCGGACCTGAGTTCGCTTTCCCACAATATAAACAGCGTGCCTGCCCAATCATGTTATAACTGTAGAATGATTGAGGGCGAGTTCTTGGTTTCTTATGTGGGTTTATTGTCAGGCAGTTTCATTAACGTCCTCCCAGCGCTGTAAAAACAACACACAACAACAGCCGTCACGTTTTCGTCTACCGTAAAGCAGTTTGTCTGCCGTAAACAGCAATGTTGTGACACTCTTAAACAGGACAATACTGCCATCTACAATACATGCATATGTGACAATAACATCTACAGCTTTTAGAGAGTGCACAACTGCGCACACAACAAGGAGACGAAGCAGAAGAACGAGGAAGATACAGCCGTGACGACGCCGACGACGAGTAAGATGAAAAAATACGCTTGTAAGTTACCAGCCGCAGCTACGATTGGACCTGGAAGTAGTGGACTACCAAGTGCTTGGCAGTGAAGATTTTCCTCAAAGATTGACCGGTTTTGGGCCATGCTAGGGAGAGATGGAAGATTCCAGACTCTAGTGCATTTGATGAAAGCACTTTTGTGCGTGCCACACAGCAATGCATCATCAGAGAGGGTGTTCAGCATGGTTAGAAAAATAGTGACAGAGAATAGAACAAGGATGGACAATTCAACCTTTAACGCAACAATGAGTAGATGAGTGTTATGTGTGTGTATGTGTGTAAATAAATGAACACTGAAATTCAAGTATTTATTATATATATATATATATATATATATATATATATATATATATATATATATATATATATATATATATATATATATATATATATATACATATATATATATATATATATATATATATATATATATATATATATATATATATATATATATATATATAATAAAATTAAGTATATATACTGTATATAGCTAAAATTCACTGAAAGTCAAGTATTTCTTTATATATATATATATATATATATATATATATATATATATATATATATATATATATAAATATATATATATATATATATATATATATATATATATATACAGTATATAAATGAAATACTTGACTTGCAGAATTCTAGCTATAAATATACTCCTCCCCTCTTAACCACGCCCCCAACCGCGCCCCCCGCCCCCCACCACCCACCTTCGGAAATCGGAGGTCTCAAGGTTGGCAAGTATGATGTGCACATTACAACTAACAATAATAATAATAAATAGAGAGAATTGTGTGCAATGGACACACATTAACTGTAAAAGACAGTAGATAGTTTTCCACTGCTGAGACTTTGGATGAAGCAGTTACCGGTATTAATGATAAACTGTGGTTACCGTTTCAAATTAAATTATCGTAAAACCGTGATTGACAACCACATTTCTATTAACTATTGGACTGGTGATACTGCTCTTTTCTAGGAGACAAACGCTTGCACCACTGGTTGCTGGCTAGCAGCTAGCACCCCTGATCGTTAGCTAGCCGCTACTGTAGCGTCGCTGACTGCAAGCTAAATTGAATGCTAACATTAAAAGTAGGGCTGCAGCGGTTAGTCGACATAATCGACAATGTCAGTAACAATGTCAAGATTTGTTATTGTTGATGCGTTTCAGAATCAGAATCAGAAATACTTTATTAATCCCCGGGGGGGAAATTAAGATTTTCAGCACAATCCCATTCAAGATCAGACAAACATTACAGGGAGACTGTCAGGCTTGTCTCTGACAGTTTGGTCACGTTTTAGTTTTTCCTCTGTGTTTGTTGTATTTCCTGTCAGCGCTCTTATTTTGGTTCAGTGTCCTGCTTGTCTCCCTGAGCGCTGTTTCCCCTCAGCTGCAGCTGATTGGCAACTGGCCACACCTGGTGTCAATCAGCCGGCTGCTATTTAAACCTGCCTTGCCCTCCAGTGTAGGCTGGAGTATTGTCGTTGGAGCTGTAGCTACTACCTGAATGCTGACTCCGGATAACTGTTAGCCGTTTCCTGTATGCTGTGAGCTATCTTGTAGTTCCTCGTTTCCTGTTTTCCTGGTATCCTGTTTCCTGTCTCCTAGTTCCTGGTTTGTGTTTTACCTTTATTATGGACATTAAATTATGTTTTCCTGCACCAAGCCTGACGTCTCTGCATCTTGGGGTTCGTCACCAACAACTCGTGACAGAATACTCCAGCCTAATACGAACCCCGCAAAGATTTCGATGGCGGAGAGGCTTGACGGGATTCTGGCGATGATGGCTAAATTAAGGAAAAGTTCGGCAATCAATGTTAAAATATTGTTAAGCCTCTCCGCCATAGAAATCTCCGCCGCAGCTGAGGGGAAACATCGCTCAGGGAGACAAGCAGGAAACTGAACCAAAATAAGAGCGCTGACAGGAAATAAAACAAACACAGAGGAAAAACTAAAACATAACCAAACTGTCAGGGACAAGCCTGACAGAGACAGAACATGATTGTTGACGGGTCTGCCAACTTAGTCTTCCTTTAATTGTCATTCAAATTTGAACTTTACAGTACAGATAACAACAACATTTTGTTGCATTAGCTCGTTGTAGTGCAGGATAAAAGAGCTATACGATGCAGATATAAATAAATAGATTACTGTACAGATAAATATATTTCACTTTTGCATATGCATCCACGTTTATGGATGTATTATATGGTCTTTATATTCCAGCGGGGGGGGGGGGGGGGGGGGGGGTTGAGGGGATTATTTATGATGCGTTCAAGAGTCTGATGGCCTAAGGGAAGAAGCTGTTACAGAACCTGGAGGTTCTGCTACGGAGGCTGTGGAATCTCTTTCTAGAGTCCAGCAGTGAAAACAATCTTGGTGGGGGTGGGAGCAGACCCAACAAAGCAACCAAGAGAGCCCACATATTTTCTTATGTATTAAGATTTTAATTGATAGACCACCACATTTATGTTTACATTTGTATTCCTTTAGGTCAGTGGTTCTTTATTATTTTCTGTCCTGCCCATTGTAGAGGACAACATTTTTTTCACACACCCTCTGAATTGAAATCCTGATAAGGAACCTGGCAATATTTGTTTATATCTTCATTTCCTGTAAACTGAAGGGTACACATTATATTGTCTGGTTGAGCCTGTTGATTGATTCCAGCAGTGCTGCCACCAAGCTGGAAGCTTGTGTATTGTTCAAGAATGAACCAAAGATGATAATACTGGAGGTCCTCACTTCCCCAGGGGGGCCCGCCCCATTATTTGAGATGCACTGCTTTAGGTAAGTAATTGCAGCTAAATAACACAAACAGAAGTGGATAAAAATATGTTTTGCACTGACTGTCATGTTTTCAGTAAATATTGCTGTTGATTTATTTTTAACTAATATTATACACTTTGCATGTACATGTAAAACCATTCTTTTGTCTGTAATTTATGCTTATTTTGCTACGAATAAATTCACAATAATAGGCTTTAAAAATGAGTTAAAATCAAGTCGCAGACTCAAACTTAAACGTGTACAGCAGATCATAGGCAATAATCGTTTGACTAGTCGACTAATCCCAAAAAAAAATGGTGACCAGTTAACTATCAAAAAAAAAATCTTAAGTGCACTTCTAATGAATACAAGAAACATTAATGTCATAGCCAAATCTAAATTTGCATAAACTGCCTCAGCAGCTAAGGTATTCAATTGTGTACATCATAGTGGTATACAAATTGTATTTAATGACAAAGCAAAAATAATGCAGCAAGGGAGTGCACAAGAAGCATAGGGAAATATGTTCAGCATGGAGGTTAAAAAAACACAAAGCAAAACAAAATAATGCAAAGCAGAGTTGATGCACACAAGTAAGGACAGAGGACAGGGCTGGCATATAAAGCATCCTGTTTGGCAACAGGAGCGGGTGTGTCCCCTAA
Source organism: Nerophis lumbriciformis (assembly GCF_033978685.3). Lineage (NCBI taxonomy): Eukaryota > Metazoa > Chordata > Actinopteri > Syngnathiformes > Syngnathidae > Nerophis > Nerophis lumbriciformis. The sequence continues at coordinate 47,673,832 of NC_084553.2, read as the reverse complement.
TTGTCGATCAGAGACAGGTGAGGAAACCAGGACAAAGGAGACAAAAATAAGAGTGCTGGACAGGAAATAACACAAAACACCACACACTAATAATTGTCACAAGAGATCATGACAGCACGAGGATGCTGTAGTTATTTTTGAGTTGTTTGTGCTTTTTTTTTTAATTTTGTATTCACACAATTACTTATTTTGACATAAGCATATTGTTTACATAGCCATTAAAATTATTTATTTAAAAAAAGATGATTTAAAAAAAATGGATATAGACACAGTTTATATTATAGTACATGTATTACAGCTGTACCACTTATATCACCTTCATCATTTCAACTAAACATCAATATTTATCTGTGGAATCTGGTTGAAAATATCCCCCGTTACCATTCGATATTTATTAACGCTGTACTGTAAATTGTTTGGGTAGATAAATGCCTCCTTAAATAAACCTTTTCCTCCAAGTCTCTGCACTTGACTAAAAAAAAAAAACCCAGCGGTATTTACTTCCAATGTAAACACACTTGTTTTTAAATGCATAGACATGAGGATGAAGGTAAGCTGCAGTGATTACAGCTGCACTGTACAGAAACCAAAGTGATGTTGCTATAGCAACAGTTTCATTGCGCAGCATTGCGTTAACATTTTTTTTTTTTTTTTCATTAGAATTAAGAGTAAAGAAGGATGTCTGGATGTTTGCACTGAGACAGTGGACGCTCGCCAAGGATTCGGCGCCGTGAAGTTTTACTCCACACTCTGTCGGTGCATCTGATTGGCTCCTCATGAATGAAACATCTAATCACCAAGTGCCCTGCTTGGAAGGTTTTGATTGGCTCTTTCCCATGATGACCAGTATCAGTTGATTGCAAGAGATATTAACAAAATTCAAGGTACCCCTGACAAACATCAACATAAGGTTCTAAATCAATCTGTCCATCCATCCATCCATTTACTACCGCTTGTCCCTCTCAGTTTTGATCAAATCAATGCTATCAATGACAACAATAATATATGCAAGTTTTGTACTGGGCTTTGTTGTTTACTGTACACAATCACCTCATGGCTACAGCTGCTGTGGAGGTGACGCTCCTCTCTCGAACCACTCTGTGAATTCATTTGCAGGAGTAAAGAGCGTAAATTGCCATGCTGTGAGAACGCCGTTTTGAGCCACGTGCGGTCTGCGACTGCAAACGGTATGTACATTGTGACGGCGGCTTAGTCACCGCTGGTGCCGTTGAGTGTCGACGAGGAAGCGATTAGGAAGACGCCCCAGTTCAATTAACCGCTAAGTATCCTGGAGTCGCGGTGTGTGTCGTCGACAAAAGCAAATAACCGAAAGCTAACAGCTGTGGCTGTGGGCAACCTGACGGGTGTTTTTTCTATGAACTCAACAGCAGCTTTTGAAGTAGTTTTGAGTGGTCAACATCCAGCAGCTTTGTCATCCTTTAAAGGGGAACATTATCACAATTTCAGAAGGGTTAAAACCATTAAAAATTAGTTCCCAGTGGCTTATTATATTTTTCGAAGTTTTTTTCAAAATTTTACCCATCACGCAATATCCCTAAAAAAAGCTTCAAAGTGCCTGATTTTAACCATCGTTATAAACACCCGTCCATTTTCCTGTGACGTCACATAGTGAAGCCAACACAAACAAACATGGCGGAAAGAACAGCAAGCTATAGCGACATTAGCTCGGATTCAGACTCGGATTTCAGCGGCTTAAGCGATTCAACAGATTACAAATGTATTGAAACGGATGGTTGTAGTGTGGAGGCAGGTAGCGAAAACGAAATTGAAGAAGAAACTGAAGCTATTGAGCCATATCGGTTTGAACCGTATGCAAGCGAAACCGACGAAAATGACACGGGAGAAAGCGAGGACGAATTTGGCGATCGCCTTCTAACCAACGATTGGTATGTGTTTGTTTGGCATTAAAGGAAACTAACAACTATGAACTAGGTTTACAGCATATGAAATACATTTGGCAACAACATGCACTTTGAGAGTGCAGACAACCCAATTTTCATCAATTAATATATTCTGTAGACATACCCTCATCCGCGCTCTTTTTCTGAAAGCTGATCTGTCCAGTTTTGGAGTTGATGTCAGCAGGCCAGGGAACCTAGGGTCGATAGGGGGTTTAGCTCGCTCGTCTGCGGGAACAAACTCCCATTGCTTGCCGTGCTACCGAGGACCTTTGTCCCTGAAATGCTCACACATTCCGGCAGATTCAATGGGGGTCTGGCGGCAGATTTCTTTGACTTTATCGTTGGAAATGCATCTGCTTTGAGTGTTGCAGGATATCCACACATTCTTGCCATCTCTGTCGTAGCATAGCTTTCGTTGGTAAAGTGTGCAGAACAAACGTCCAATTTCTTGCCACTTTCGCATCTTTGGGCCACTGGTGCAACTTGAATCCGTCCCTGTTCGTGTTGTTACACCCTCCGACAACACACCGACGAGGCATGATGTCTCCAAGGTACGGAAAACAGTCGAAAAAACGGAAAATAACAGAGCTGATTTGACTCGGTGTTTGAGAAAATGGCGGATTGCTTCCCAATGTGACGCCACGTTGTGACGTCATCGCTCCGAGAGCGAATATTAGAAAGGCATTTAATTTGCCAAAATTCACCCATTTAGAGTTCGGAAATCGGTTAAAAAAATATATCGTCTTTTTTCTGCAACATCAAGGTATATATTGACGCTTACATAGGTCTGGTGATAATGTTCCCCTTTAATATGTCAATTGTGCTCCTAAAATATCACCTGTAGTACCGTTGTTTACAATGACCTCATCAACACTATTATGGCTGACTGAGCAGTTTGCTCCCTAACAATATTATAACATAGGTTCTGTTGCTTGTGCTGTGTTGTGCAATATAAGGTTTTAAAATTTAGTAGGGAAGTTTGAATTTCAACCCTTGTGTAATGTTCATATTGTTGTTACTCAGCCAGCGTTTGTGGGTCTGATGGACCCGTTGCATTTTGTGGCTTTTAATGCCTCGCAATCAAACACTTTTATGTTAAAATACTGAACAAATGTTTGTTGGGATAAGGTAAACATCTGTTCAGTATTTTAACATAAAAGTGTTTGATTGTGAGGCATTAAAAGCCACAAAATGTAACGGGTCCATCAGACAGTTTCTCTCCGTTTGTGGGTCTGATGGACTCGTTGCATTTTGTGGCTTTTAATGCCTCCCAATCAAACATTTGTATGTTAAAATACTGAACAGATGTTTATTGGGATAAGGTAAACATATGTTCAGTATTTTAACATAAAAGTGTTTGATTGTGACAGGTCCATCAGACCCACAAACGCTGGCTGAGTAACAACAATATGAACGTTGCACGGAAAATTTCTCTGCCAGTTTCTGCATCCCACAGGGATTCTTCTTTTGTGTTTCTGCACCTGCGGTTCCCACACAAGGTTGCAACATTGTTTGTCAACACTGTCTGCTGTCATTTTCTCGCACATTTGACCCTCTGATGCTCTTTGTACCTAAACTCTGTCCTCCTCCTGTCTAGGCCTGCTGTGTGTATGGGTGGGTGCATCAATTTCCACACTTCTATCAGCCCCAGGTCCAGTGGACCCGGACATCTTATATGTAATAGAAATGTGTAGGGGGGGTTGAGGGGGTGTATGGTGTGTGGTCATTAAATATGTATTCTGATATATGTTCTTCACAGAAAATGAGCCAAAGTCAGTGAGTCTCAGTTTGAAAAATTAATTAATTGTATAATTTGTCTTTTAATAAAAAATGAAAAAAGGTCCCACAGACCCGAACACCACACAAGGTTGGTAGTGCATTGGTAGTGCATTCCACTGTGTGGTGGCAAAATAGTAGAATGCATTTTTTCCCATGAGAGTCTTGAATTTGGGGGGGACGAGGTCTGAGGAACTCGCTCTCGTGTAGTACCTGTGAGCATCACTTACTCTGGTGAAATAGTTGGACAGGTACTTGGGGACAGTTTCTCTGAGTATTTTGAATACCAGGCACATTGCATTTTAGGTGTACTCTATCCTCAACTCTAAGCCATCCCAATTTGGTAAAGTGGGCTTGAGTTAGGTGAGTCCTGTATGGGAGGTTGAGCAGGAGTCTCACCAGCTTGTTTTGGGAAGTTTGCAGTTTTGTATTTTAATGGCTTGGGGATAGTGGTGAACCATGAGGTGCAGGTGTAGTCAAAATTACACTGTATGAGGGCACCGGCAAGTGTATCCCTGTTGATAAAAGCAGAAATCCTGCCCAAAAATCTAGTTTTATTATTGATCTTGGTGTTTGCTTTTAATGCCATTTTTTCACCCGAGAGAGTGTTGTCCAATATACAACCTAGGTAAATTACCTTGTCTTTGCTGGTGATTATGGTATCACCTGCTTTAATCGTAAAGCCCGGGGATTTACCTAGGTTGTGCCTGGACCCAAATAGGATGGACTCTGTTTTACCCAGGTGTAGTGACAGTTTGTTATCGGAAAGCCAGAGACAGAGATTACTTAGTTCGAGGGTGCGCAAAGCAGAATATAGAGGTATTTGGGCTTCAAAACTTGCGATCAAGGTGACTCTTGAAACACGGAAGCGCCACGCTGCAAGCTGTGCTTTAAAACATGACTCGCCAAAGGTGGAAACAACAGTCTTCAAACTTGGGTAAACAATCAAATAACAAACATTCACATCTGCAAAATTAGTTTTAGCTGCTTTGCAGATGCACACACAGCTGCTTAGATTGATGCCAAATATTAGCAGAGTTAAAACCGCCCACGTAACGCAAACTAAAGCATGTGAAAAAACACAAATTGCCAAAATGTGTGTTTTATTTTTAACAGTGTGTTTTATCTGCTACATCTTTTATCTGTGTAGTTTCAGCCATAGTATTGGTATTAGTATTTATTGATATTTGTAATTTTCTTAAAGCACATATCAAGAGTGGCAACCACAAATCATGAAGCATTTAATATGATGTCAATAACGTTTTTTATTGTATTCTAGCTGCTTTGCAGATGCGCACACAGCTGCTTAACTTGATGCCAAATATTAGCAGAGTTAAAACCGCCCACGTAGCGCAAACTAATGCATGTGAAAAAACACAAATTGCCAAAATGTGTGTTTTATTTTTAACAGTGTGTTTTATCTGCTACATCTCTTATCTGTGTAGTTTCAGCCATAGTATTGGTATTAGTATTTATTGATATTTGTAATTTCCTTAAAGCACAGATCAAGAGTGGCAACCACAAATCATGAAGCATTTAATATGATGTCAATAAAGTTTTTTATTCTATTCTAACCTTATCCTAGATTATAGAAGGCTATACCCAGCAGGCACAAGACTTAAAAACAATGATGAGAACTTGTTGGATTAGGTCCAGACGTTGAGCAACTCAAACATAACGTTGAAACAACATTATTTTTGACGACGTTTAATTCATGTTGGGTTCTGACATTGATTTGACAATTGAAATTTTGTCATTTCCCAACCAACACTGTCTCAATTTACAAATACAACTATTTTGCAACGTTTCAAAGTCAGTTTTAAAGGACATGCATGTGTAATCAACGTTGTATCAATGTCTTGTGCCTGCGGGGTATGTATTATATAACATTTTAACAACAACAAGAGAACAAGAAATGCCCAATGGGTTTAATAGTACCAGCACCAAAATATTGGTATCGAGACAACCCGAGTCTGGAATGATCCTAACACAAGAAAATGCATAATGCAATAACTTTTTTCATCTATGAGAAATAATAAACAGTTTAATAATATAGGTCTATTTCTGAAATGAAAAAATTAACACCAAAAAAAGAAAAACACCAGCAGATATCAATTGATTGATCAATTATTTGCAGCACAATCTCTTATTTTCTCACAGCCATTTTTCTAACTGTGCGAGTTTGCTAGCAGATTTCCAACGTAATAAATAAAGACACAACATAGAGCCCGCATAACAGTTTCAGCATTGATAAATCACATTGTGCGTGCTGAGTGATTATATTTGCATCTTGAGTACTGAGGCCGTTCTGATGATCAACATTTATTCTGCATATTCATGGGGACAGACACGCTAAATGGATTGCGCTCCTTATTTTGCTCAACCAAGAGACACAATCCTCTGTGCAGAAATTTAGTACAGTAGATCAGTTTTGCGTACGCTATCAGGTTTGAATGTGTTTTGATACACGTAAGAATTCAGTATATCAAATACTGTGCAAAAATAACCTGGTTCCAGTATCATTTTCAACCAGAATCAAGTTATTTTTGCACATAATTTGAAGGAATTAGCAAATATGGCTGCCAGATGCATTGTTGTAGCAATACAACTAAAGAAGGGGTCAGCATGCATACATTTCCAAATGGTGGCAGTATGAGGAAAATATGGGTCTCTCAAGTCAAATTGACTGGGTGCAAAATGCAAGGACCAAGCGAGAAGAGTGTAATTTGTAGAGATAATTTTAATGATTCTGACTTTGAAGAAGAAGGGTTTTGGTCAGAGTTTTGATGTAAAAAAAAATAATCTAAAGACTTAAGCCGAATGTGAGCCTGAAAATCCGAAGCACCATCAAAACAGCTAAAATTATGTATAATGAAAACTATTACCTGCTACCCAATAATGTACAACAATTCTTCTCAACAAAAGAGGAGAAATATAACGTTAGAGGAAAATCTAATTTAAAACATTGTGTATGGTCGTACAACACTTAAAACTTTTAGCATATCAGTATGTGGAATTAAAATATGGAAAGGATTAACCAAATACATTAAACAAAGCACCAATATGATTCAGTTTATGAGACTGTTCAAACTACAAGTGTTCACAAAATACACAGAACAAGAGTTATGATGAACATCTTAAACCTTTTTTTTTCCTTTTTTTATTAAGACACAGATTATGTATGTATTTAATATTTGTTTGCTTACTATGGCATATTATTTATTTATTATGTATTTGTTGACTGTTTTGTTACAGAGAACAAGGAAATTGGATAAAATTGCTATAGTATGAAAAAGAGTCGGATTAAATAAGCTCAGCTTCTCCCTACTCCTTTTCGGACGTGCTGTAATGAAACAACTGAAAATGTTTGATGCATTACATTGTATTGTATGCATGTTCGAAGTAAACTGAAACTGAACTGAATTGAAATGAAAAACCTGTGGAAAAACGAAAAGAAAAAAAAAAGAGCAGACCCGCCGCTCATAAACGGCAGAAAAAGGAGGTAAGCTGCAGGTATTTTATTTTGCGTCCTCTTCTACTGATGATTCCCTCAAAATGCTTGAGGAAATGCTGAAAGCGCAGGAAGAAACACATGCTATGGTGTCTACGGAAGAGGAGAAATGGCTATTTTTCTATATTACTTTTTTGATCATAATGTTAACCACGTCAGTTTTGAAGTAATTATGCACCAGGACCACAACCACATGCAATTAAGTGAACAAAGTAGTAGTTTTACATGCCTTTATCCACACTGTCTATTCATTTTCAGGAGCAAAAATACCTAAAGAGAACTATGGGTCCTTTAAGTCAAACAACAAGTTATATACACATACACACTAATCATGTTTGTTTAAGCAATACAATACATTTTGTGTTTGCTCCACCATTATTGTTGTTGGTTTTGATGTCTGATGTGCCTAAACAGAACAATAGAGCGTGCACACATACTTCCATAAGTTGTGAGGGTAAATATAATTTCCATCCGGTAATAAATGACTATGATGATTAGCCTCAGACTAACGCAGACTAACACCCTGCTCAGATATTCAGCCTTAAAGGCTCCTGGTGGAGGGAGGTAATGAATGACATTTAAATGTGAAATACATCTCTGTCTTATTTGTATTAATTAGGTGGATTAGCACTAAATATCAGGAGGAGAATCCAACGTTTTGGCATTTCTTGAGGTCTTGCAAATCATAACAAGGTGCATTAGTCCTGCGTTAGCCCATTACTCCTGACACGCAAGCGTAATCGTTCCCACTCACAATAATGGGATGATTGCAAATTTGACACCCGAATGACTGTCCTCCGATGTTTGCCAGGGCATATAAATGCTGCGGATGGCAGTATATTGATGCATTTTGCAGGATTAAATGCCCTAAAAACAGTTTGCAGTATGCTTGTCAGTTTTATTTTGCCCTCTAAAAGCCCTAAACATTCAATTATGGATGAAAACAAGTATTTTTTTTTTTTATTAACAAGAGAGGTTATCTCAAGACATTTTCTCATACATTGAACTAATCCTCACACTGTAAAGCAGTTTAATGACAGAGGCAAGGAAAACCTCCCTCTAAAGAAGCTTACCATACCGTATTTTCCGGACTATAAGCCGCTTTTTTCCAACGCTTTGAATCCTGTGGTTTACAAAACAGTGAATTTTTCATTGCTAACAGCCATAATATTTCCATCCACCATCCATTTTCTACCGCTTGTCCCTTTCGGGATCACAGGGGGTGCTGGAGCCTATCTCAGCTGCATTCGGGCGGAAGGCGGGGTACACACTGGACAAGTCGCCACCTCATCACAGGGCCAACACAGATGGACAACATTCACACACTAGGGCCAATTTAGTGTTGCCAATCAACATATCCCTAGGTGCATGTCTTTGGAGGTGGGAGGAAGCCGGAGTACTCAGAGGGAACCCGTGCAGTCACGGGGAGAACATGCAAACTCCACACTGAAAGATCCCGAGCCCGGGATCAAACCCAGACATTGTGATGCACATGCACTAACCCCTGTTCCACCGTGCTGCCCTAATAATATAAAAAAAATAATGCCATAATAATTTGTATTCAACAAATTGTTTTCATATTACACCGACAAAGACACTGAACAGGTGATATTGCTGGGGCTATGGCGGCATCTGTTGGACGGGTAGAAAATGTACTTCTTGTTTTGTGCCTTGAACCGGTGTTATAACCGTCCATAGCGTTTATGCTCGAAATTATTCTTCATTCATCACACTACGCAACCTTTGTAAGTTTTACAATATAACTAAAACAATTCAAACTTACTAAACTGTCCCATGTGTAATGACTGTAGGAGTGTTTTCATGCATATTTGTACGAGCTACTGTAATGTAATCAAGTTAGCGTCGATAGCATTAGCATCAATATTATTAAATTAAAATGACATTCTTTTTGTATTGTGTCAGTTTTTTAATTCAACAAAACATCATCGTGGAGTTATTGAGTCTGTTTAGCTGATTGGAGAACTAGCTTCCACAGCAAGTGGGTCCAAGACAATGACTTCTGTTTTGTTTGATCTGCCACTTTACTGCCGTATTACAGGCACTGTTTGGAAACAATTAAGGTATGTAAATAAACAATAATATAGCTGCATCTTATATGTAAAATATAATATAAATATCAATATATAATATAAATATAATATAACTATGTGTAAAATATTTTTTTCTTCTAAAATGTGTTGGGTGCGGCTTAAATATGGTCCAAAAATACAGTAAGTTTTCTCAACATTGGATGTACAGTGTGCAATACTTCCAATCCTTGATTTTTTTCAAGATTTTTTTTTATTGAATTTGCAGCAGCTTTTTCAGAAAGTAGTGACAACAAAAGTTGCAATGTTTTTAGGCTTTTAAAAAAATTTATAATATTGAATCAACTTGTGATTTTATGAATTTGTAATCAATGTTCAACCTGTAACCTCAAAAAGCACCAGATTTCAACACAGATTTGAAAACCAGTAGTGTGTTGATGTTTTACTCGTTTTATACCACATAGACTTTTAAGAAGACACTTGAGTAGAGCAGTAAAAGCACATACTAAGAGCTCATTGTCCACTTACTGTACTGTTTTCTGATGTGGGATCTGAGCCGAGGATGTCGTTGTGGCTTGTGCAGCCCTTTGAGACACTCGTGATTTAGGGCTATATAAATAAACTTTGATTGATTGATTGATTGATGTTTTAATTTAGTATAACCAATTAATTTCAATTCCGGAAAGAAACCCTACCATATTTTCTTTATTGTCCGCTGTCTTCTCTGTCATCCACAAGATCCAGACATTCTCTGTGTATGTTTTACACTTGAAAAGTGTTTGTCCATTTTAAACATTCATTTATGTTCCAACATATTTACCTCCACTCGTTAAAAGCATTTGTGAACCGTTGTAAGCAATACATAACAGTAATTTTTGTTGGTAAATGAGAGATTATTATCACACTTCAACATCTCTAACATGTAAATGCTTTGATTGGTCAGCATTGCAAATGAAATTATGTTCTTAAAGGTCTTCCCCTAAATAAATGCAGGTTAAGTAAATATATAAATACATGTAAACCAGAAAGGACATTTTTATATACTACATTACCCAGAAGGCTCAGCGCCGTAGACTGGGGCTGGAAGTAGGTCGAAGCGTATCAGGAGGATGCCAATTGTGCCGTTTAAGCAGTAAATAGGTATTATAATGTTACATGTTCCTGTTCCTTCTTCATCAAGAAACAAACATACATTTTGATTAGGCCAGGGATCGGCAACCCAAAACGTTGAAAGAGCCATATTGGACCAAAAATACAAAAAACAAATCTGTCTGGAGCCGCAAAAAATGAAAAGTCGTATAGAAGCCTTATAATGAAGGCAACACATGACGTAAGTGTCTATATTAGCTATAATAGCCTACTACCAAAATGACTATGTGTCGCAGGCTGAAGCAAATCTTTGTTGACAGAAATGTTGAAATGTAAGATTACACAGTTTTACAACATTAGAAACCATTAGTAAATCAGAGGCTACTCAGAAGGTGAGATAACTCCTGGAAATTACTGGCTTTTAATAGCCAAAGGTATAGACGTATGTGTTCAAGTTAAGGCTGTCTTGTTTTAATAGATTTATTACAATCTTTGCCAGCTGGGTAATGTTTGCTGTGGTCTGGAACAACATGGCACACAAACTGAAATGCAGCCAATATTACATACAGATAAAGTGTCATGAGACATGCAAAACAAAATTATATATAAAGAGGATCCAAGTAAAGGATATTAAATGAGTTCAAATATACCTGCAAATGAGGCATAATGATGCACTATGTACATACAACTAGCTTAAATAGCATGTTAGCATTGATTAGCTTGCAGTCATGCACTCACCAAATATGCCTGATTAGAACTCCAACAAGTCGATAACATCAACAAAGCACACCTTTGTGCATTCACGCACAGCATACAACTTTTGGTGGACGAAATGAGACAAAAAAGGAGTGGAAGATTTTACATGTAAACAAACTGTTGCGTCACAGTCCACACTATGGGGAGTTCAAGAACCATCGAAATTAGTAGGACAAAACGATGTTCACCAAATACTCTCATCAGTGAAGCATACACACACACAAACAGTGGGCTTTCTAACAATTGGGAAGGTTTGTGTCATGTTTGTCCTCAAACAAAAAACATACTAAAACAAACAAAAACATTTTTTCCCCCATCTTTTTCCATTTTTTCAACCTTGTTTAAAAATGCTCTAGGTGTCAAGACTTGGACTATGGCATGGTTTGTTCTCCCGTGGTGCAAATGAACATTTGGACCAGACATGGCGTGAAGGTGAAGACATATTTAATTTTACTATAACAAAAAGAACAAACTAGAGGCACGCACAAGGCGGAAGTACAAACTTGACAAATGAAACCAATACTTGCACGTGGGCAAAAAACTAAGGACATGAACAAAAGTCGCTAACTGTGGCATGAATCGAAAAAACTTACTTGGGCAGGGCATGAAGTACGCAGAGGTAAACAGAGTGTGACAGGGGTATGATGTCGCCAGACAGACAGCCTGGCAACTGGAAGCTTAAATAATAGTGACATGATTAAAGACAGGTGTGTGAGTCGTGGGGGCAGGTAAAAACTAATGGGTTGCTATGGTGACAAACAAGAGTGCACAATGAGTCCAAACGTGGAACAGGTGAAACTAATGGGTAACTATGGAAACAAGACAAGGGAGTGAAAAGCCAGAAACTAAAGAGTCCAATAACTAAACAAAACAAAACATGACATGACTAAAACAAAACATGATTACACAGACATGACACTAGGGAGCCACTACGGCGGCACTAAAGAGCCGCATGCGGCTCGAGATCCCCGGGTTGCTGACCCCTGGATTAGACAGTTGACATGCCTGTTTGAGCGCCGCCGCTCAGGGACAAATTCGATTGGCGAAAATGACACTTATTGCCCAAATTGTGCAGGGAAGTTGCGGGCTTTCGATAAAGTTTCGAGTGACTGATTACGTATGTCACTTAAGAATTTAAATTAATTGCCATTTCTTTGGAAATATTAAAATGTGTTGTCTTAACAAAAAAACACAAATATTATTAATATGACAAAAATACTTATACTTCTTGTAACAATAATGAGATAATATTACAACTTTTACGGCGTGGCCCAGTGGGAGAGTGGCCGTGCGCGACCCGAGGGTCCCTGGTTCAATCCCCACCTAGTACCAACCTCGTCATGTCCGTTGTGTCCTGAGCAAGACACTTCACCCTTGCTCCTGATGGGTGCTGGTTAGCGCCTTGCATGGCAGCTCCCTCCATCAGTGTGTGAATGTGTGTGTGAATGGGTAAATGTGGAAGTAGTGTCAAAGCGCTTTGAGTACCTTGAAGGTAGAAAAGCGCTATACAAGTACAACCCATTTATCATTTATTTGACACCTGAATGACTGTCCTCTGATGTTTAGGGCAAATAAGGACAAATAAATGATGAGTCTTGCAGTATTTCGAAGATTTTTATTTTAAGGCTTAAATGCCTCAAGAATCTGCTTGCAGGTTTTATTTGTCTTCCAAAAATTCTACCCTATCAGAAAATGTCACAACAGATCCATTAAACGAAACCCCATATTAGAAAGCACTTTGGCGACGGAGGTAAGGAAAACCTCCTTGAGAGTATCTTAACATTGGATGACACTTACAAGTATAATGTGTTAAATCCACTGCCTTGGCCCTGTACTTTGCAGTGGTTTGTTGGGGGAGCAGCACCAGCAAAAGGGACTTAAACCGGATTGACAAACTGATCCGGAAAGCCGGCCAAACTATTGGCACGCAGTTGGAGGCGTTTGTGTCAGTGAGGGACGGGAGGACACTGGACAAACTGCTGGCCATCATGGACAATCCTGCCCACCCACTCCACCAGACAATTGAGGGACAGCGGAGTTCATACTCCAACAGGCTCCTTCAGCACTCCATCCAGCTGTATAATCACTCGCCACACAGCAATAGATGATATCTGTCTATTACCTGACACCTTCTATGTTAGCTACCTCTCTTTGTTTATAATGTATATTTTCTGCTCTCTATTTTATGCTGCAGCTGTTACATATACTGTAATATTGTACATGGTAATTGTTATATATTGTATATATGATATAAACATATACTATAATATATCAGTATATATCATATACTGTATATATATTCTGTAAATATTACATATATGTTATATTTTAAATTGCTACTCCGGTACATTTTTTTTGTCTATTTTATACCTGCATTGTCCTTTGCATCCTTACACTTTCCATCCTTTAATACTGAGCTACTGTGTGGAACAATTTCCCTTGTGGATCATTAAAGTTTGTCTAAGTCTAAGTCTAAGTCTTTAGAACTGCAACCTTTTACCAACGCTAAACGCTTGCATGCAAAGGGAGCCGCGCTTATTCCGACAGCTGAATGTGTGGATGTTGAGCACAAGCGCGATTGATGAGCCGATTCAATTTTGTTGTTTGAATTAAGAACTGAATTCTTCTCCCGAGCATCTGTTGCAAATTGAAACTGTATGGCGGCCTTAAATAACGCTGCAGCTGCTCTGATATTTCCCTCGCAAAATACATAATTTAGTTGTACTCAACCATTTAATTTGCCTTATTTGCACATTATGCAACATTTCCACTCCTCATTGCCTTATGTTGCTTTCAAACCTCGTTGGCCTTAGTGGCTGCTTTCGTCTATACAGCCTTTTTTGCAAACCTATTATTGTTCAAAATAAGCCAAGTCTTGATTATGACTTTATTCATACAGCAGCCATACATCACTTCAATGATGCTGGCGTTTAACTGCCACTTTTCCTGCCTGATCTCCCAAACAATCAATACGCTGAGACTTAATGGAGGCAGCCCAACCTGCACAGATGTGCCAGAATTGATTGTTCCTTAAAAAATGAGTTTTCCATAGCAATCTGTCTTTTTTTTGTGTGTGTCCTTTTGCAACAAAACTGTACTTGCAGTGGGTGGGAGGGTTTATTAACCGGAGGGAACACTAATCTATACTGCTGACAACTTTTTTAGGAAGTCACAGCATATTCAGGTTTGGTGTAATAATATGTGCTCCGATCATCAAAACAGATTTATTCATGCAAAAGTTCACTGAGTTGAAAAAGAGGGTATCGCCATGTTTCTGTCTTTTAAGTATTTGTATACAATCTAACCTTTGTCCCAATCAGGGTTTTAGGTGAACAATTCCGATCCATAAGTGAGAGCAACTGATACCAATATCGTTACCGATCACAGTCCAAAGTTTTACTATTGACAGTTTAACCATATTATTATTATTATTCTCTTTTATTACAGATAAGCAAGGCAATGACATTTTATTTATAGAGCACCATTCGTACACAAGGCAAATCAAAGGGCTTTACAGAAAATTAAAAGAAGGACAAATAATTCAAATTAAAATCAGAACATACAATCATGAAAAACAATCATCCATCCATTGTTACGGCTCAAGCACCTGCCGCCGCACGTTCAGCTGTGCGCTCCTCTGGACACGCCCACGGGCGTTCCTCTCTTGCTGCGGCCGCGGCTCCGCCTCCTGCACTCAATCTGGAATCAACACACCTGCCGCTGATGAGGACTCCACTCCCTTCTTAAGGCGGCGTGTCCTGCGTTCCAGTGCCAGAACATAGCTACTTGTACCTGTACAGTAAGCCTTACACGCCTCCAGTTTTCCTCGCTATTTGTGTTTCCCCTCCTTTGTGCTCATTGTGCCATGTCCTGTGTCGTGCCGCGTCATTCCCTGGTTTCGAGCTATGTGTCTCGTCTCCCTGGATCCCCTCTGGACTTCCGTGCCTGTCTCAACACGCACCTCCAACACCTCCCGGTAACACTCAACATACAGGTAAAAGCCAGTAAATTAGAATATTTTGAAAAACTTGATTTATTTCAGTAATTGCATTCAAAAGGTGTAACTTGTACATTATATTTATTCATTGCACACAGACTGATGCATTCAAATGTTTATTTCATTTAATTTTGATGATTTGAAGTGGCAACAAATGAAAATCCAAAATTCCGTGTGTCACAAAATTAGAATATTACTTAAGGCTAATACAAAAAAGGGATTTTTAGAAATGTTGGCCAACTGAAAAGTATGAAAATGAAAAATATGAGCATGTACAATACTCAATACTTGGTTGGAGCTCCTTTTGCCTCAATTACTGCGTTAATGCGGCCTGGCATGGAGTCGATGAGTTTCAGGTGTTATGAGAGCCCAGGTTGCTCTGATAGTGGCCTTCAACTCTTCTGCGTTTTTGGGTCTGGCATTCTGCATCTTCCTTTTCACAATACCCCACAGATTTTCTATGGGGCTAAGGTCAGGGGAGTTGGCGGGCCAATTTAGAACAGAAATACCATGATCCGTAAACCAGGCACGGGTAGATTTTGCGCTGTGTGCACGCGCCAAGTCCTGTTGGAACTTGAAATCTCCATCTCCATAGAGCAGGTCAGCAGCAGGAAGCATGACGTGCTCTAAAACTTGCTGGTAGACGGCTGCGTTGACCCTGGATCTCAGGAAACAGAGTGGACCGACACCAGCAGATGACAATGCACCCCAAACCATCCCCCAACCATGCAAATTTTGCATTTCCTTTGGAAATCGAGGTCCCAGAGTCTGGAGGAAGACAGGAGAGGCACAGGATCCACGTTGCCTGAAGTCTAGTGTAAAGTTTCTACCATCAGTGATGGTTTGGGGTGCCACTTCATCTGCTGGTGTCGGTCCACTCTGTTTCCTGAGATCCAGGGTCAACGCAGCCGATTGCACACAAATCGTTTTTCAATAAACATCTTAGTATCAAAATTAACCACTTTCCACCTTAATATTGAGTTACATAAACAAGTTAAACAGTTTACTTACAGACTTCTCTTTTCCAAGGCTTGTAAGAGCTAACACAACTTGTCTACTTCTCAATTGTCTCATGAACTGAACTGACGTTGCCAACCCGGAAGTGCCCAAACTATTGACGCGTAATATTTTCATATCGCCACAAGGTGTCAGTAAGAGTCTACAATCAAATGGGCATAAAATTGCCCATTTGGGATTCGTTCCCAGGGATTTAAATAAAGAACCAACTCTTTTTCTTTACTATAGTGACCTCGATAACGGGAACCGGTTCTCAAAAAGAGATTCGAATCCATGGAATCGGTTCTTTTCTTATCGACCAACCAGGAGAACCGGTTTTGAACATCATCCCTACCGTTACATCCATCCATCCATCCAATTTCTACCGCTTGTCCCTCTCGGGGTCGCGGGGGTAACTGGAGCCTATCTCAGCTGCATAATGAAATAAAATCAATCAAATTCTGTAGGTAAAATACTTTAAGTTGTCATATGCACAATTAAGAAAAACATTTTCAGGCTGCATTTGAAAATTGCCAACGTTGAGGCCTGTCCCACATCTTCAGGAAAACAATTGCAGATTTTAGGACCATTAACCTGAAACGCAGCATCACAATGTTTGGCCCTGACTCTGGGCACCGCCGGGAGACCACTCCCTGAGGTTCTCGGCGCTCGAGATGGTTCATATGGTTCTTACATGTCAGGATTGCACTTTGGCACAGGACCATGAAAAAAGACTTGTTCACAAGCAGAGCTGTTTTAAAGTCTATTCCCTGAGCAACAGGAAGCCAGTGCAGTGACTTCAGCACTGGACTAAAATGGTCGTACGTCCTGGTTCTAGCCAGGACTCAATCAGCAGCATTATGGATGTACTGCAGCATATATTTGAAAAAAAACCCAAAGTCAATAGTACTTAATAATTAAACAAAAGCAAAATCTAATATACTGTATATTACTCATTTAAATCCTTTGTTTTTCAACCTCAACGTTTTGCTGTGGGAAGTATTACCTGAGTTTGTAAACATTAACAAAAATAAAAAGAATTACACATTTTCAAACTATCCACACCCAATTACTCTAGTGTCGTTTATAGACTGATACTAAGTAATGTAAATGTGATGTCACTTGGTTATTAGATAGCAGTTTGTGTTCCCTCATATATCTCTGCTCAAGTGCATAACGTTTTAACTAATCCCCCCAAAAGTCACATTTATTTCCAAAAATAAATGCATACAAAAAAATGAATTAAAATTAAGTACAATACAAAGTGTACATATTATCTTAAATATTTTTTTCATAAGTATATCCATCCATGTTCACACTTTGTCTTATTTGGTTGTGTTTAATTTAAGCTTTACAGATGTCACCTGCAACTGGTGTTTGTTGTGATTAATACGAAGACAATTCCTGCATTGTATTTTTGTATGCAACTCTGTTCTTCTAAATTTAAACTTAACACAAAATAAGTAATTTGTTTCCCATTACATCGTATGTAAAACCTGAGTGCTTTTGCAAATGTACTCTTTATTTATCTAATTCAACAGGGACACATTGTGGTATTACAGTGCTACAGTACCATGAATTACTGCTACCTATCTGGTATCATTTTGTTGTATAGTTTCAAATATAGTTCTGTGAAAACATTTGAACTCCCAATGGGGTGTTTTTTGTTTATGTAAGCCAACTCTTCTTGTCTGAAACCGCTGCGCACGAAAGGGCGAACATTTGTCAAAAAATGCACCCCTACTGTGTCGTCTGGGCTTTTATTTTTCTACCAAATACACCACATGGTGACACTGTTATTAAATCCCAAAAGTCAGACTGACTTGAAATTTCTCACACAGCTCAATGCACTATGCAAAAAAAAAAAAAAAAACTGCTCTAACTTTAGATTATTTAGCCGGATCACATCCAATTAGGTGCACACCATTAGGGGACTGACATGCGCATTCTGTGAAGTTTGAGCAAGATTGGTTGAAAAACATGGGCGCCATCAAGCTAAATGTCTTTGCATGGACACTTGTAGTACTTAGCATCTAATTGTCTACACTGTAAAATGTTTTAGGTCCCCACAGCATTTAATACAATTTTTCTCATTAAAATACTGTAATAAATACGTACTGTACGATTACAACAAGAAATTACAGTATCCCTATATTTTGCAGCAATTAACTGTTACTGTACTATCCGGGGTATTCAGCACACCAGTATTTAAGCCACACTCACCAAATTTTAGAAGAAATAATTTTTTTTTACATATATTAGTCGCACCGGACCATAAGCCGCAGATATATACCGGTACGAAATATTTTCTAAATGTTTATTTACATACCTTAATTGTTTACAAATGGTGCCTGTAACACGGCAGTAAAATGGCTGATCAAACAAAACAGAATTCATCGTCATGGACCCACGAGCTGCGGAAACTAGCTCTCCAATCAGCTAAACAGACTTAATAACTCCACGGTGACGTTTTGGTGAATTTACAAACAATTGAAACAATACAAAAAGATTGCCATTGTAAGTTAATAATACTAACACAGACACCCGTAGACGTGTTAACCTATTTACTAATGCTAACAACGCTAGCGTTATTACATTACTGTAACACATACAGATATGCATGAAAAAAATTCCACATACATCACGCATGGGACGGTTTACTACGTAAGAATTGTTTTAGTTGCATTGTAAAACTTACAAAGGTTGCTTGGAGTAATGAATGAAGAATCCTTATGTGGAAAAACGCTATGGACGAATAGTAGACAAAACCGAATATACTTCCGGTTAAAAGCGCAAAACAGGAAGGACATTTTCAACCCGCCTGCAGTGAGCAAATTTGTCCAAAAGATGGTGCCATAGCACAAACAATAACACACATTTTCCATGTCTCTGTCTGTGTTTTATGAAAACTATTTGTTGGATATTGAAAACATTATGACCGTTGGTGGAGAAAAATCAATTAATTAGCCCAGGGGTGTCAAACTAATTTTAGCTCAGGGGCCGCATGGAGGAAAATCTATTCCCAAGTGGGCTGTAATGGTAAAATCATGTCACGATAACGTAAATATAAAGACAACTCCAGGTTGTTTTCTTTGTTGTACTTTGGCCAAAAACAGAACAAGCACATTCTGAAAACGTACAAATCACAACTAATCCTCTGGACAAAACACTTCAAGTTTGTTGAAAATTCTGACGAAATTGGTGCAGCTTCAAAAACACCATGTGCTTAGACTTGGTCTCAGTGTATCTACAAAGCCAGGATTAAACTTTAAGTCACAGTCTCTCTGGGATTGAACAAAAAACACAACATGTAAACTCTTCTAGGTATCAAATACCTCCTTTTGTCATGTCCACGTATCAATCCGGTGCTAACTCAACAAACCGTAAGAAACGGAGGTAAAAACTATGCAAAATGGTTAAGTTCACTTTTCTTGTGTTTGACAGAGACATTTTGGGGCCAAAAGGGTTCCAAATGACAATGTGTTCGAAGCAGAAGACATAAAACGGCAAGTTTCAAGTTTCATGTGGGTCGAAGAGGAGGAGCCACAGTCACCCTTTACTGTGTACCTCTTGCTTGGCCCCGGTATAAACCGTTTTCTTGCCTAACATAATTGCTATTGTGACATCCAGTGGACACATTTAGAACAGTGGTTTCTTTCATTGAAAAAAAATAAGAGCAGCTCATTTGTACACTCATCACGAGGGCCGGAAAAAAACGTACGTTGTTAGCCGCAACGATTTATAAGCCATAGGACTCAAAGCATAGGAGAACATTATCAGTTTATAGTCTGGGAAAAATACGGTGTTTCATAGTAAAACAGTGTAATTATTATTTAAAGCTAAAAAGTTAAAGTACCAATGATTGTCACACACACACTAGGTGTGGCGAAATTACTCTCTGCATTTGACCCATCACCCTTGATGCAGTGAGCAGCAGCAGTGCCTGCTCCCGGGAATCATTTTTGGTGATTTAACCCCCAATTCCAACCCTTGATGCTGAGTGTCAAGCAGGGAGGTAATGGGTCCCATTTTTATAGTCTTTGGTATGACTCGACCGGTGTTTTAAGAAGAAATTACCGTAAATTCTAATTGATTTGTCTCTTAAGGGGTTCCGTATACTGTGTTGTACATTATTGTACAGTAAGTGGCAATATACTGTTAAATTGAGAAGCTATTGAACTATAAAATTACAACTGTGAAGTTACAGCATTTAAGTTGTAACTTTTTTGTACTTAACCGCCAAATCGAAACTCTAAGCCAAGTCTTAAAATAATGGTTCTAAGACTGCATGGGCACAGCTGTATTATATGCATGCGAGTAAGGCTGGGCGATACATCCATATACTCGATATATCGCGGGTTTGTCTCTGTGCGAAATAGAAAATGACTATATCGTGATATTTGAGTATACATTCTCACACAGTTGCTTTTAGCTGCGGGCATTACACTACATGCGTTTCCCACTCTTTCTTGTCTCTTTTTCTCATAGAGACTTAAACAAGCGCACCTTCATACACACGTTACGCGTGCAACGTCACACGCCCTCCCTGAGCAGAGAGGTAGCTCCATAGGTAACATTAGTTGTGATGCAAACGGTGTGTTGCGGGTGGTAATACAAGAGAGAGAAGGTGCGAATCTGGTAACAAATGGAGGAATAATTAATTCCCAAGAAAAACAGCACGGGGTGCATCGTCTGGCAGTGGTTTGGCTTCAAGTGGGAATATGTTGAACATTTATGCGGCAAAAGTGTTCCTACAAAAAGTCACTTGAAAAGTGCATCATTTGATTTCGCTAGAGAATGAAGAGTGCTTGAAACTGCATGTCAACATCTCCGTTCGGTGCCACACCCACAAAATGCCGAAGCAACATTTTCCAGATTAACACCGTATGAAAAAAAAATCAACAACAGAAGGAGATAACGTCCGCAGGAACCTACCACAGAACGAAGGACATACATTGTTTGATTTCCTATTATGCAGCTCATTTTTGTTTGACAATTTTTGAAATATCTTGTGTGACATCATACACAAAAGTGCACTTTATTTGTTTTTAAGTATTGTAGTGGGGTTCTGTACAAAAAGTGCACTTTAATTTAGTGTTGTTTTGATATGTCATCTTTGTGACATCATGCACAAAAGTGCACTAATAGCTTGTTTTAAAATGTCTCTGATAATCTTGCACTTTTTGTTTTGGAAATGACATGAATGTTTGTGCCACTGCTTAATAACTGTTTAATAAATACACTTTTGGTAAATTGACTTAGTTGGGATTTACCTCTCTGCATGAAAGTTTAAAATGAGCATATATTACAGTATGAAGAAGAATGTTTTAATGTAGACACATAGAATCATCATACTGCTGTGATTATATGCATCAAGCGCTCATTCAAGGCTAAGGCAAAATATCGCCATGTGTATGGTGACATGGCCCACAAATATCGAGATATTACCGTATTTTTCGGACTATAAGTCGCAGTTTTTTTCATAGTGCGATTTATATATGTTTTTTTCCTTCTTTATTATGCATTTTCGGCAAGTGCGTCTTATACTCCGGTGCGACTTATACTCCGAAAAATACGGTAATAAAAGACTATATCGCCCAGCCCTACATGCTAGCATGTTAAATGTCATCTATGTCCATTTTTTTAACGACTGTATGCTTGATAAGTCATGCACACGATATTGAAATCAGTGGTAAACATTTTCTTAATACCATGGGAGCCATCATTTCTGTGCATTCCTTACTTCTGCGGGTTACCCTAAATCAGGGGTCGACAACCCCTGATTTGAATGTTGAAAGAGCCATATAGGACCAAAAATACAAAAACAAATCTGTCTGGAGCCGCAAACAAATTAAAAGCCATATTACATACAGATAGTGTGTCATGAGATATACATTGAATTGAGATGACTTAAAGGAAACTAAATGACCTCAAATATACCTACAGATGAGGCATAATGATGCAATATGTACATAAAGCTAGCCTAAATAACATGTTAGCATCGATTAGCTTGCAGTCATGCAGTGACCAAATATGTCTGATTAGCACTCCACACAAGTCAATAACATCAACAAAACTCACCTTTGTGCATTCATGCACAACGTTAAAAGTTTGGTGGACAAAATGAGACAGAAAAAGAAGTGGCATAAAACACGTCCTCGAAATTCAGAGAAAGTTATACATGTAAACAAACTACGGTGAGTTCAAGGACCGCCAACACTAGTAGGACAAAACGGCGCTCGCCAAATACTCGAATCAGTGAAGCATGTTTAATATAAACAGTGTGCTTTATAACAATTAGGGAGGTTTGTGTCATGTTTGTCCTCCTACAGAAACCATATTAAATCAAAAAATATATTTTTGCCCCCTCATCTTTTTCCATTTTTCATACATTTTTGAAAAAGCTCCAGAGAGCCGCTAGGGCGGCGCTAAAGATCCGCATGCGGCTCTAGAGCCGCGGGTTGCCGACCCCTGCCCTAAATGTGTTAAATTTTTTTTTTCTATAACTGGGTTGATTAATGATGCATCACACACTACAGCTAAAAATAAAAGAAAGGTGAAAAAAAACAAAAAACAATCCCACCCCAGATGATCCCTCAGTATGAGACACTTCCAAAGATTGTAACGGGATTAAGTGGGCCCACTGGAGAGTCGGTGGTGACCCGGAGCGCTGCGGCACGAATCAGATCACATTTGTATTGGTAATTGTGCAAGTATCCACACCTGCTTTACAGCGTCTGACAACCTAATGGAAAACGGGCTGTCCCTACGTTTAAAGTATGCTTTGACACAATGAAAATGATGTAGCTATTCTCGGAGCACTCCTTGTGCACGTCGACGGGTGTCATTTTTCACACCATTAACTACTGCCTACTGGTTTTATTCACGGCGCACATACAGGCCAAAAACAATCCCCGAACACGCCCACGAACAATTGATCGTGAGCTGTTCCAGCGGGTCCGTCGCGTTTACTTTTTTTCCCTTCACATCCTCCTCAAGTCCGGCCATTGGCGGCCCGGTCGGAAAATATGCAGGCAATCATGTTGAAATTCCTATCTATAACCCTCCCCAGAGTGTTTACCTCAGCAGAGGTCGAAACAAGAAGCCTCATTACAGTCTGTGCTGAGTGCACGGTTCCTAGAGGGAGGCCCGGTGGGTCTTACAAGCATGATGGGCAGGTCAATTTGTACTGAGCTGCACTCATTCAGGCTCTGCACATTTGCATGACTTCATAATGAAACACTGTGAAGCCTTCCTGTGGATTATTTTGAGTGTTTGTTTGCATTGACCAGGGCTGTCCTCAAATAGTTAAAGATTTGACGATTCGATTCCGAGGAGTCTGATTCGACTGTCAACCTCGCGGTCGAGTAATCTGATATCAAACCCGCCCGCTCCCTCTGTGGAGTACATGCCGAACATCCGTGTACAGGTGTGTGCTAGGAGGATACGTTGATTGCGTTGATTGCGTTGATTGCGTTCATTGTGCGTTCTTTAAAGGCCTACTGAAACCCGCTACTACCGACCACGCAGTCTGATAGTTTATATATCAATGATGAAATCTTAACATTGCAACACAAACCAATACGGTTAGCTTACTAAAGTGCAATTTTAAATTTTGCGCGAAAAAACCTGCTGAAAACACCTCGGTATGATGATGTCAGCGCGTGACGTCACGGATTGTGGAGGACATTTTGGGACAGCATGGTGGCCAGCTATTAATTTGTCTGTTTTCATCGCAAAATTCCACAGTATTCTGGACATCTGTGTTGGTGAATCTTTTGCAATTTGTTCAATGAACAATGGAGACAGCAAAGAAGAAAGCTGTAGGTGGGAAGCGGTGTATTGCGACGACTGCAACAACACAAACACAGCCGGTGTTTCATTGTTTACATTCCCGAAAGATGACAGTCAAGCTTTACCATTGGCCTGTGGAGAACTGGGACAACAGAGACTCTTACCAGGAGGACTTTGAGTTGGATATGCAGACACGGTACCGTGAGTACGCATGCAGCTGCGGCTTCCAAACATTTGATCGCTTGCCCGTACGTGCGTGCCGCTATGTGCATGTTACGTAAGTAACTTTGGGGACTTTGGGGAAATATATGTGCTGTATGAACTTTGGGGAGGTGAACGGTACTTTGGGCTGTGGGATTGAGTGTGTTGTGCAGGTGTTTGAGTTGTATTGGCGGGTTATATGGACGGGAGGGGGGAGGTGTTTGTTATGCGGGATTAATTTGTGGCATATTAAATATAAGCTTGGTTGTGTTGTGGCTAATAGAGTATATATATGTATTATGTTTATTTACTGTTTTAGTCATTCCCAGCTGAATATCAGGTCCCATCCGCCTCTCACAGCATCTTCCCTATCTGAATCGCTCCCACTGCCCTCTAGTCCTTCACTCTCACTTTCCTCATCCACAAATCTTTCATCCTCGCTCAAATTAATGGGGAAATTGTCGCTTTCTCGGTCCGAATCGCTCTCGCTGCTGGTGGCCATGATTGTAAACAATATGCAGATGTGAGGAGCTCCACAACCTGTGACGTCACGCTACTCGTCTGCTACTTCCAGTACAGGCAAGGCTTTTTTATCAGCGACCAAAAGTTGCAAACTTTATCGTCGATGTTCTCTACTAAATCCTTTCAGCAAAAATATGGCAATATCGCGAAATGATCAAGTATGAAACATAGAATGGACCTGCTATCCCCGTTTAAATAAGAAAATCACATTTCAGTAGGCCTTTAAAGTACCAGTAGAGTGGAAAAACAAGTTAAAGTTAAAGTACCACTGATAGTTACGCCCACACAAGGTTGTACTTCTAAGAGTAGTTTTAATGCAACATACTTTTACTTGAGTATATTTATAGAGAAGAAACACTACTTTTACTCCGCTCCATTTATCTACATTCAGCTCGCTGCTCGCAACTGATTTTTATCGATCTGTTAATGCACGATTTGTTTGTTTTGGTTTGTCAGACAGACCTTCAAAGTAGGCTCTATCGCATGCCTGCGTTTCACCAATCAAATGCAGTCACTGGTGACGTTTGACTCCGTTTCACCAATCAAACAGAGCCAGGCGGTCACATGATTAACTGCACATAAAGTTTTAGTGGTAAACAACAACAACAATGGCAGAGACAACAACGAACGCTTTGCATCAACCAGAAGAGGAAGAACACCCCTAGCCTCACATAAAATCCATGTTCACGCTTCAGACAACCAAAAAAACAGTTATGAAATGCGTTGTCATATGTGTCTCCCCAAACAAGTGGACATTTCAGCTTACTGTAACTCAACGTCAAATTTGAGGAAGCACATCGCGGTAAGTAATGTTAGTAGATATTTTGGCTGTCACCGTAGGCTGATATTAGCTTCCCTGCTATGAATAACTGTCAAATGTACATCGTGTGGGGACATTTATTAACGCACTGCAGCCTCATAGACAGACAGACAGAGACACACACACACACACTCACACACAGTCACACACACACGCATGCATACAAACACCAATCAGAAGTGCACAGTGTGTTCCCAGGTGCAGCCCACACCTATCAGAGTTTATGGTTTGCGTAAAGGCTAACTTGTTATTTTCCTTTGTAATCTCTGCCTACTGAGCCAATGGTGCTGTTAAGTTATTGTGGCTCATTTTGCCTTAATTTATTACATTTTTTATGTATTATTATTTCATATATTATTGTTTTAGTTGCTTAAGAGCTCTGAATTTGTTCATTGCTATTTTTATGTTTCCCCGTCATCATTAAACAAACAGGTTACTCATCATTTACTCAGTACTTGAGTAGTTTTTTCACCACATACTTTTTACTTTTACTCAAGTAAATATTTGGTTGACTACTCCTTACTTTTACTTGAGTAATAACATGCTAAAGTAACAGTACTCTTACTTGAGTACAATTTCTGGCTACTCTACCCACCTCTGCTCACGACTTACTGATCTCAGGGCGGACACTCTGACGACAAGGCCACAGAGCAGAAACCGGGGAATATGCGAAGGGAGAGATGGGGCTGCGGAGCTAGCGTTGAGCGTCGAGATGCATGGGCTTCACATTGTCCTGGTTGAATGAAAATGACATTTTGGTCTCCTTGGACGAATTCTCGCTCTTCTGTGCGGACCGGACTTTGACCAAGAGGTAGTGGGCAGCCGAGGACAGAGTCAGCTCTCTTCCTTGCTATGTTAGGTCTGTTCTGAACGAAATATGTATTGTTTGTTGCTCATTATTGTCTGTTCCGAACACAATATGTATTGATTGTTGCTCATTTTGTTTTTTTTTGTTATGCTTTGGTTTTGTAGCTGTATATTGAAAATGAGCCGCTGATCAGCTTTGTGCTCTTTTAATGTATTTTATGTCCTCTGTGTTCTTTGAAGTTTCCCTCTTGTTTTCATGGGTTTTATCTTATTTTTATGGACTTTTTTTTAATCACATAATTTCCCCATTGTGGGATTAATAAAATATATTCTACTGTAGAATGAAATGAACAAGCACATTTGCAACAACTGATCTCTGCTCAAGCAAATGGAGTTCCAACTGCAAAATATGCAAGGCATCACGTTGAAATCCTTATCCAAAATTCAC
Organism: Nerophis lumbriciformis; assembly: GCF_033978685.3. Lineage (NCBI taxonomy): Eukaryota > Metazoa > Chordata > Actinopteri > Syngnathiformes > Syngnathidae > Nerophis > Nerophis lumbriciformis. The sequence continues at coordinate 47,647,145 of NC_084553.2, read as the reverse complement.
TCAAAAGGTAAGACCAGCTCAATTTTTTTTGGAGTGTTTACCTCAGCAGAGGCCAAAAGCAGAGGCCTCATTATAGTCCATGCTGAGTGCACGGTTTCTAGTGGGAGGCCCAGTGGGTCTTACAAGCATGATGGGCCGGTCAATATGTTGGGGCTGCATCCAAACAAAAAGTAGCTCCACAAGCCCATCCACAGAACGGGCTCTAGGGAATGCATCACAGTTATGCTTTACCCACAACTCTCAAGGTTAGCTACTGTATCCTCAAAGCCTTCTGTTTATCACCCACACCCTCCTGTCAAGAGTGATTATCAAGGTCAAAAAACAAGGTAAGCCCTGAATAAACATCTTAAAGACACAATAGATTGAAAGAGAAGATATATATAGATTCTGTATATTCATACCGTTTGTACTCCAGCAGCATTGAGTTATATTTGTATCAGCTTATCTGTGAGTCGATCAGGTCACCATGATGGATTCACACTAGAAAAAAATGAGCTGTTTCCAAGCCGGAATACATTTTAGATGCACATAGATGCTGACTAAGGCTAATGGGATTTAAAACAAACAAAAAAAAATGTTAGGGTAGACTGATCTGCTGGCAAATTATTGTAAGCTTTTTATCACATGTGCAAATAGATCATACAGAACAGTCTGTTAGAGCATGGAAAAGAGGAAAATCAAAGTAATGAAGGCGAAACTGCCTCAGTCATAATTATTCCATGTACATTTATTTATTTATAATGTTTTTGGAGCAGTTTTTCAAACAAACATGAAATGCAAATGATTTTACAATACATACATTTCATTTCACTTAAATTGTCTAGATCAGTGGTTCTTAACCTTGTAGGAGATACCGAACCCCACCAGTTTCAAAAGCGCATTCACCGAACCCTTCTTAGGTAAAAAAATAAAATGTTTTTTCAATTCAAGAAAAAGTTATAGGTTTTTTTACTGGTGCACAAAATGAACTGTGCATGAACATCACCTTGTTCAAAGAACAAAACCAACACAGTGCATGAACTCACAACAAATTACACACCTTACACACATTACCATGAATTGACTAACGTGGACCCCGACTTAAACAAGTTGAAAAACTTATTCGGGTGTTCCCATTTAGTGGTCAATCGTACGGAATATGTACTGTACTGTGCAAACTGTACTGTTTCATATAATGTATTCTCTTCCATTGCAATCTGCAAGTAGAAGTTTCAATCGATCAATCAAACAACCTGCAAATCAAATGGAAAATTAGAGGGAACATTGTTTAGGGGTATCCATAATACGCTGATAGGGAGAAGTTTTTATTTACACGATAAGTCGGATGTGTCTTTACCTCCGTGGCGGAGGCTCCGCCGAACCCCTGAGGCCGACTCACCGAACCCCTAGGGTTCAATCAAACCCAGGTTAAGAACCAGTGGTCTAGATAAATTCCTAATGCCAAAAGCAAGAACACACACACATAATGCAGCTCATTATTTTTATTAAAGAGAGATCACTCTGACGTTTTAGCAAGCCGCTCTTTGGATTTTGTTTAGGCGGACATCTTCACGTTGATTATTATCGCACGCTAAATCTCGGCGAGAGAGCGCCGAAGAAGAACACAAAAACTTAGCCACTGTTTCCCATATATTTACTTATTCGTGGAAGCCTGTCACAAACACCAATTTGGCGCCCTGGCTCATCAATGATAATGGAAGTGTGGCAGGTTGGCATAACTGTAGGTGTGGCGTAACTACGCTTCACAACAGAATAAGAGGTAGCAGAGATTATCTGTTAAGCACTTATGCGACTTTCTGACTATTTTTAGCGAGTAAAGGTACCATATTTTCCGGACTGTAAGGCGCACTTAAGATCAATTTTTTTCTCAAAACTCAACAGTGCGCCTTATAACCCGGTGTGCCTAATGTGCGGAATAATTCTGGTTTTGCTCACCGACCTCAATTCTTTTTTTTTGGTACATGGTGTAATGATAAGTGTGACTAGTAGATGGCAGTCAAACATAAGAGATACATGTAGGCTGCAATGTAATGGCAGTCACACACAAGATATATGTTTAGACCGCAATATGACTCAAGTAAACAACACCAACATTGTATATGTTCCTTTGAAAATATAGAACATTACACACGGCGCTCAAAAATCTATCAAAATGTTTCAGTACGACTTTGGTAAGCTATGAAGCCGCACCGCTTGATGAATTGTACTTTTCTTCAACATACGAGTATTATAATGGTGTATGTATAAGGAAAGACATAATATCTAGTGTTTTGTTTCGCAATAGTATGCAAACACATGTTTTCTTACCTTCTGGTACCTGCTCATCTGTATTTGGGATCTGCATAAGTCCTGAAAAATCGTCCACCTTTGTAGTTCGTGCCGACACCGTAGTCAATAAGCTTCTTCATTTCCTCTATCTTCTTGTTATGAGACATTCATCCTCCGCTGATGCCATTTCTAATATAAAGAAGTGTAAATTTCTTACTTATATCTGCCATGAAAGCGCTAAAACATACCGGTGTAGTGAGTTTACATTATTCACCCAAGGAACTTTAGTTATTAGAGAGTTCCGGTCGGACGGTTTTTTCATGCGACACATTTCCGGCGGATGAGGAGATGCTGCTCCGTTATTGATTGAAGTAAAGTCTGAATGTCATTAAAACAGGACAGAGATAAGACGCTGCCGAAGGTGAGCCACGTAAATAAGACCGCCCACAAAACGGCGCATCCGGAAGCGACTGTCAGAAAGCGGCTTGAAGATAATAATAATAATAATACCTGGGATTTCTATAGCGCTTTTCTAAGTACCCAAAGTCGCTTTACATGTAGAACCCATCATTCATTCACACCTGGTGGTGGTAAGCTACTTTCATAGCCACAGCTGCCCTGAGGTAGACTGACGGAAGCGTGGCTGCAATTTGCGCCAACGGCCCCTCCGACCACCACCTATCATTCATCATTCAATTCATCGGTGTGAGTGGCACCGGGGGCAAAGGGTGAAGTGTCCCGCCCAAGGACACAACGGCAGCAATTTTTTTTTGGATGGTAAGAGGCAGGGAGCGAACCTGCAACCCTCAGGTTTCTGGCACGGTTGCCACTACGCCATGCCGCCCCAAGATAATCTGTAAAACATAATCTAGGCAACATTTTGACCAAAGAACCACCATTACATGTTATGTAGACCACTAGGAAGTGTTTTCAATTTAGAAAATAATAATAATATGACTCCTTTAATGCGCCCTATAATCCGGTGCGCTTTATATATGAAAAAAGATCGAAAATAGACCATTCATCGACAGTACGCCTTATAATCCGGTGCGCCCTATGGTCCGCAAAATACGGTACATATTTAAAGTGAAGGAGAGGTTTATCTTGCGGCATGCATTTAGTCAGTAATCAAATGCAAGCGGTTGCAAAAGTATTCAACGTACAATTGAGAGGGGTAATCCGCCACCACAAGCCCAGAGAGTGTGCATTACCACAGCGTGTAAAAAAACAACCTCCAGAAGCGTGCACCCAACCCTTATCACTTTTATACGTGCTAAGAAAACAGAGACACTCTTCCGTCGTTTAGCAACACTTTGAACACCACTGGTTTACTTATTTCACCAGGATGTGTGACCTTGGGGTTATTTGCTGAACACAGCTCTTTATTATGGGTCTGTGGCACATAGTAGAAATCAAATGAACACAAAAAAAAAATAGAAATATGGAAAAATAGGGCAAAAAGGCATAGAGCAATGAGAAAAGGCAGGAAGGTTGATACTTATAATGCATAAAAAGACAAATAGTTGTTTTTAAGTATAGGTTTCAGCCTATTTCATTACAAATTCGATTATAAAATCATACTACCACAATATTGAGAGAATATAAAGAATGATATTTGTTTGTTTTATGTACTTGAAGGTGGCACCATTGTTGTTCTTTTTTAAATGTAAAATAGTTGAATATTTGGTGTTATTTATAAGCCTATTTATTATTTGTTTTGATGTGCTGGGAGGTTATAGGAACACTGCTGTTCTGTTCTGAATGTAAACAAATCTTGGCAGCTCCTACTGCAATTTGAATTGTGTGCATGATGACGTTTAAGCACCGTGAGCTTAAATACGTGACCGTTTGAAACACTTTTTCATAAAGTAGTGAACCTAAAATAAGTGGGTTATCTTGGAATAGAATAAGTACTGAGAATGGTTGAAAGTCATTGGTTATGCTGTCGACTACTGATATTCTGGTGTCGTGACAACCTAATCAAAACACAATTACTATACTCTAAATGATATGTATATCAATTAACCCCTTAACAAAAGCCCCAAAAATATGCTTATCTCTAATTGCCACCGTGTTAAAAAAAAACTATGGTGGCAACATCTGTGGCTGTAGGCAACCTCCCGATTATTATTTTTAAAATAAATGCTACATGATGGCTGTTCTCAATTTGAAGTATCTTAACTGCTCAGTTATTTACCTTTGTATGCGCTTTTAAATGTTGCTACTCATCTATTGGTGTGAAGCTTGTGTGTGTTACACTTCTCTTATTTACAATATCAACAATATTATTGCTTACTGAGCATTTTTCTCCTTACCCCTATTACGACATTGGTTGTGTTGCTGCTGTGTTGTGCAATATACTTGTTCATTAACAGTGTTAGGAAAAACGGCGTTACATAATAACGGTAACGAGTCATCTAATTAATGACTTTTACGTACGTTATGACACCATTACCAATACTTTTGATGTGGTTGTTTGTCGAAAGGACAGCGTCAGAAGCACAGCAAGTTTTAATGCAGGAGGTAACTTTTTACTAATGAAAGCACCACACTAAAATTAACTTGATATCAACTAAGAAGAGGCGACATCACACAACAAACAACATATTACAATACTACTACTACTACTATGAGGGACTAATGAACAACAAATTAATGATTGAAGGGAAGCTTGAAATCCAAAATACCATTTTTGTGGACAAGGCGACAACAGCCCTCGAGGCACATTCAAACTTTTTTATTTTCACTGTCGGCAAACTGCAGCGGCTACACTACCAGCCGAGCTAAAATGCTGCTCTTGCTGCTCAGGTGTCAACAGGCACCACCTTTAAAATGCACACGCTCTGCTCTCATGAAACATCTCTGAACCGTTTATGGCAGATATTTGAAGTTTTTTATTTTTTGATTAACTCATTAATAACTTTCCCTAGTAATTAGTTACATTTATTAAAGACTAATTTTGTTAGTAATTAATTTACTTTATTGGGAAAGTATAAAATAACTTTGATTACTTTACTAAAGTAATTCGGGAACACTGGTAATAAATGACAACCTGGTCAAACAGAGCAACATTTTAGACTTAGACTTAAACTTTGTATTGTCATTCAAATTTGAACTTTACAGCACAGATAAGAACAACATTTTGTTACATATGCTCATGGTAGTGAGCAATAAAAAAAGCAATAAAGTGCATATATAAATAAATACATATATATAAATAATATATAATCTATATATAAAATAAATAAATATATATAAATAAAAAAATAGATTACTGTACAGAAAAATATATTGCACTTTTTTACATGCATCCACGTTTATGGATGCATGTTAAATTGTTGTATGTATATAATGTGTATAATATATGTATATTTTCCTATACTTTTGAATAGGGCTGTCCAATAATGGCTTTTTGCAGATATCCGATATTCCGATATTGTCCAACTCTTTAATTACCGATACCAATATCAACCGATACCGATATCAACCGATATATGCAGTCGTGGAATTAACACATTATTATGCCTAATTAGGACAACCAGGTATGGTGAAGATAAGGTACTTTTTAAAAAAATATATAAAATAAGATAAATAAATTAAAAACATTTTCTTGAATAAAAAAGAAAGTAAAACAACAATAAAACAGTTACATAGAAACTAGTAATTAATGAAAATTAGTAAAATTAACTGTTAAAGGTTAGTACTATTAGTGGACCAGCAGCACGCACAATCATGTGTGCTTACGAACTGTATCCTTTGCAGACTGTATTGATATATATTGATATATAATGTAGGAACCAGAATATTAATAACAGAAAGAAACAACCCTTTTGTGTGAATGAGTGTGGACGAGTGTAAATGGGGGTGGGAAGTTTTTTGGGGAGGGAGTTTTTTTTGGGTTGGTGCACTAATTGTAAGTGTATCTTGTGTTTTTTATGTTGATTTAATAAAAATTAAAAAAAAACGATACCGATAATTTCCGATATTGCATTTTAACTCATTTATCGACATCCCTACTTCTGAATCATCCATCAAATCATGCCTCTCTAATTATCGCCTGCTTCTAATTAACGCCCTCTCCTCTTTGGGGTGTAGATAAATACGTGCCTTAAGCTCTAATCAGAGTATTCACTGTGTGATACATTTTATAATAGCTTGTTCAGAGTAAAATGTCGTCCTTGTCCATTGTTTGAAAAACGTGAATTCTTCCCGTGACTTTGTTTTTTCTACCTTCTAATTCACTAACGCTTTTAGTAATTTTGTCCCATGCCGTTGTTGTTGTTTTTTTTGGCACATGCAGCTGAGCGTCCAAGGCCGCCTGTGCTCAGTGGGAGTAACCGCATAACGTCGACGCTTAACACGAGCACACGCAGATGAATGGTACTCTTCAGCCACAGCACAAAACTAGGCCAAAGGGTTTGCTTCTCATTAAAAGTCATTTGGAAGAAATGACAAGTACCTGCCTGCTGTGTCTTGTCAATTTGTTCCTTCTCGCCTGACCCCATTTGTGTGCGGGAAATTAAATTCCTAAATTAAAGTTGGTGTCGCGCCTCCAGCAGAGTTCCCTTTTTTCTTCCTCGGAACAAAAAAACCCCCCAAAAAAACAACAAGAACAAGGCACCTTAAGCCTCTCTATTTCCCCCCCGCTGAATACAAAACAACCCTGCCATCTCTGCACCTGTATTGTTGCCCCGTATCACATGTTCTGTTTGGCATTTAATTAGAATTATTTCTCCTCTTTCTCTACCAAACAGTTTTTTTTTCACTGCCTTGTTAATGTCAACAGAACAACACAACAACAACACTATTAAAGAGGAACACACAGTTGCATGAATATGATTCAAAAGTGACACAACACATAGCTTATACCGTATTTTACGGACCATAGGGCACACCGGATTATAAGGCGCAATGCTGATGAATGGTCTATTTCCGGTCTTTTTCATATATAAGGCGCACCGGATTATAGGGCGCATTAAAGAAGTCGTACGTTTGTATTATTATTATTTTTTTTTTAAATGTAAAACACTTCCTTGTGGTCTACATCAGTGGTCCCCAACCTTTTTGTAACTGCGGACCGGTCAACGCTTGAAAATGTGTCCAAAGGACCGGGGGGGGTTTTGTCATAAAAAAATACAATCATGTGTGCTTACGGAATTTATCCCTGCAGACTGTATTGATCTATATTGATATAAAATGTAGGAACCAGAATATTAATAACAGAAAGAAACAACCCTTTTGTGTGAATGAGTGTGAATGAGTGTAAATGGGGGAGGGAGGTTTTTTGGGTTGGTGCACTAATTGTAAGTGTATCTGTCATGACTTGAACTATGGCGTGGTTTGTTCTCCCGAGGTGCAAATGATTTGGACCAGACATGACGTGCAGGAGAATACATATTTAATTTTAACACTCAAAAAAAGAATAAACAAAAGGCGCGCACAAGGGCGGAAGTACAAAACTTGACTATAAACACAAAACTTGCACAAAGGCAGAAACTATGAACAATGAAACAAAACTTGCAAACTATGGCATGAATAAAGAAAACTTACTTGGACGAGAAAACGGCATGAAAAAGAGCAGCGAGGGTCATAAGGGTGTGTGGAGAGTGTGTCAGGGGTATGATGTCGCCTGGCTGACCAACAGAAAATGAAAAGCTTAAATAACACAGACATGATTAACAACAGGTGCGTGACTCAAAACGTGAAACAGGTGCGTGACATGACAGGTGAAAACTAATGGGTTGCTATGGAAACAAAACAAGGGAGTGAACAACCAGGAACTAAGAAAGTGTCCAAAAAACAAACAGCACTTGGCCAAACAAAAACATGATCAACACAGACATGACAGTATCTTGTGTTTTTTATGTTGATTTAATAATAAATACATTTATTTGGTACATGGTGTAGCGATAAGTGTGACCAGTAGATGGCAGTCAAACATAAGAAATCAGGGATGTTTTTGTTTTTTTTTCCCACTGAGGGCTTCAAATTAAAAATGGGACCCACTACCTCCTTGCTTGACACTCAGCATCAAGGGTTGGAATTGGGGGTTAAATCACCAAAATAATTCCCGAGCCCAGCCACCGCTGCTGCTCACTGCTGCCCTCACCGCCCAGGGCGTGAGGGTGATGGATAATCTCACCACACCTCGTGTGTGTGTGTGGCAATCATTGGTACTTCAACTTTAACTTATATATATATATATATTTTGTATATATGATATAGACATAATATAATATAATATATCAGTATATAAAATATACTGTACATATATTATGTAATTATTACGTATATATGTTATATTTTATATCGCTATATTTAGTCTATTTATACCTGCATTGTCCTTTCCAACCTTACACTTTCCATCATTGTAACTGAGCTACTGTGTGGAACAATTTCCCTTGTGGATCATTAAAGTTTGTCTAAGTCTAAGTCTAAGTCTAACTTTAAAAAGTAGCCCACGTGTGCACACCTATCACAAGAATAATGGCAACAACGACTCTGCTAGCATGAACTGAAGGGTAAACTCCAATCAATTTGCAGTCTTTCTACATTGCAGCGCTCACATACGCTGAATAGAATTGAGTGAAGGAAAGAATGAGATCGCTGCTGCTGAAATGGTTTTCTCCTTGCAGCACCGAGCTTTATTCCCCAGTGATACTCGGTGAGTATATGGAACATACCCTGACTTGTGTACTGTGCCATTGTTTTCCCTGCGTCAAACTCCAGAGAATATAGGTCAGAGATCATTAACTGTGTGCATATTAATACTTAGATGCCATATGCATTCAGTGTCAAACAATGGGCCGGTTCAGGGCGGCCATATTGGATCGTAGTCTGGCGTCATTAAAACAGTAGAACCTCCTAAGTTGATACTTTGATGCTGTTTGACTTCCAGCATTCCTATTTAACATCCTGTACAAACATAGGAGATACGTGGTAAGAGGTATGATGGCAATATCACTCAAGTAAACAACACCAACATTTTATACTGTCCACTGAAAATATAGAAAGTTACACACAGCGCTCAAAAATCTATCAAAATGTTTTAGTACGACTTTTGTAAGCTAGGAAGCCGCACCACTTGATGGATTGTCGGCGCATTAAACACACAAGTATTATTATGGTGTGTGTATGAGGTAAGACATATTATCCAGAGTTTTGTTTCGAAATATTATTCAAAATCAACTTTTCTTACCTTCTGGTACCTGCTGATCTGTATTTGGGATCTGCATAAGTCCTGAAAAATTGCGCGGGTACGCCTTTGTAGTCCGTACTGACGACATAGTCGATAAGCTTCTTCTTTTTCTCTATCTTCTTGTTATGGGACATTCGTCCTCCACTGTTGCCATTTCTAATATAAAGTAGTGTAAAGTTCTTACTTATATCTTTCAGTAAACTCGCCATGAAAGCGCTAAAACATAACCGGTGTATTGAGTTTACATTATTCACCCAAGGAACTTTAGTTATTAGAGAGTTATGGTCGGACGGTTTTTCACGGGACACAATTCCGGCCTTGTTGTTGTTTCCAGATGAGGAGATGCTGCTCCGTTATTGATTTAAAGGCCTACTGAAACCCACTACTACCGACGACGCAGTCTGATAGTTTATATATCATTGATGAAATCTTAACATTGCAACACATGCCAATACGGGTTAGCTTACTAAAGTGCAATTTTAAATTTTGCGCAAAATATCCTGCTGAAAACGTCTCGGTATGATGACGTCAGCGCGTGACGTCACGGATTGTAGAGGACATTTTGGGACAGCATAGTGGCCAGCTATTAAGTCGTCTGTTTTCATCACAAAATTCCACAGTATTCTGGACATCTGTGTTGGTGATTCTTTTGCAATTTGTTCCATGAACAATGGAGACAGCAAAGAAGAAAGCTGTAGGTGGGAAGCGGTGTATTGAGGCCGACTGCAGCAACACAAACACAGCCGGTGTTTCATTCTTTACATTCCCGGAAGATGACAGTCAAGCTTTACCATTGGTCTGTGGAGAACTGGGACAACAGAGACTCTTACCAGGATGACTTTGAGTTGGATACGCAGACGCGGTACCGTGAGTACGCATGCATCTGCAGCTTTCAAACATTTGATCGCTTGCCCGTACGTGCGTGCCGCTATGTGCATGTCACGTACGTAACTTTGGGGACTTTGGGGAAATATATGTGCTGTATGAACTTTGGGGAGGTGAACGGTACTTTGGGCTGTGGGATTGAGTGTGTTGTGCAGGTGTTTGAGTTGTATTGGCGGGTTATATGGACGGGAGGGGGGAGGTGTTTGTTATGCAGGATTAATTTGTGGCATATTAAATATAAGCCTGGTTGTGTTGTGGCTAATAGAGTATATATATGTTTTGTGTTTATTTACTCTTTTAGTCATTCCCAGCTGAATATCAGGTCTCACCCGCCTCTCACAGCATCTTCCCTATCTGAATCGCTCCCACTGCCCTCTAGTCCTTCACTCTCACTTTCCTCATCCACGAATCTTTTATCTTCGCTCAAATTAATGGGGAAATTGTCGCTTTCTCGGTCCGAATCGTATGGCAATATCGCAAAATGATCAAGTATGACACATAGAATGGACCTCCTATCCCCGTTTAAATAAGAACATCGCATTTCAGTAGGCCTTTAAGTAAAGTATGAATGTCATTAAAACAGTTAGCTCCATCTTTTGACACTTCTTCCACTCCCGTCCTTGCACGCTACACCGCTACAACAACGATGACAGAGAGAAGACTCTGCCGAAGGTGAGCCACATAAATAAGACCGCCCACAAAAAACTGCATCCGGAAGCGACTGTCAGAAAGCGGCTTGAAGATGATCTGTAAAACATAATCTATGCAACATTTTGACCAAAGAACCACCATTACATGTTATGTAGACCACAAGGAAGTGTTTTACATTTAGAAAAAAATTATAATAATATGACTCCTTTAATGCGCCCTTTAATCTGGTGCGCCTTTTATATGAACAAAGATCGAAAATAGACCATTCATCGGCAGTGCGCCTTATAATCCGGTGCGCCCTATGGTCCGGAAAATACGGTACTTACAGTTAAACAGAATAAACAGAACAAACGCACTGCTAAAATAAATAAATTCTAACTAAATTAGTAATAAATAATAATAATATGTATGTTTCACAGATAAACTGTCGATAAAATGAAATGTCAAATGAAAATACAGCTTCACCACTCTAGTCATAATTTTTGCGCTTAAGAAACTTCTCTATAACTTTAGCTGCAGACTTCTTCTGTTTAAGATTTTCAAATCCGCCACACGTGGTGGAAAAGTGTATTACAACCGAGTACCGCTGAAAAAAATAGTTTTTGGCGGCCCTCTAGTGGCCAACAATGGTTTAGAAACACTGATTTAGTTTAAAAGTAAGAAAGTCAGCCTTTTCGTATTTCATCACATGCTTACTGGATTGAAAAGAATCATCACATTTACAAATACCGTATTTTCCGCACTATAAGGCGCACCTAAAAACCTCAAATTTTGTCAAAAACTGACCGTGCGCCTTATAATCCGGTGCGCCTTATATATGGACCAATATTGAGCCTCCAACAGGTAAAAGTTTCAATCAATAAACCAATCAATCAATCGCAATTACGGTAAGCAGCCGCCGACTTCATTTTCCCCCGTAGAAGAAGAAGTTCTTCTTCTACGAATAAGTTCTTCTTCTACGGGAAGCAGCCGACCCCGTAGAAGAAGAAGAAGCGCGCGATGCATGCGTGCTATTTTGATTTTCATTTGTTTGTTTATGTAAATACCCCAAAATTGCTCCTATTAAGAGACACGCTTACGACACAGAGTTTAAACTTAAGGCGATCAGTCACGCAGTAGAACACGGGAATAGAGCAGCAGCGGGCATGTTGGATGCCGTATCCGCCCAACTGTTTGATTCGGACACTGAAGAAGACGAATTCGAGGGATTCGTGGATGAGGAATAACTTCATAAAATGAGCTTTACATGTTTATTTTGTGTGTTGTGTTGTGTGACATTAACGTTTGAGCAACGTTGAGTTATTGATATATTGTTATTGCTCTGCACTATTTCCAGTGTTTCTATATTGTGATTGCACTAACGTTTGATTTACCGTAACAGTATCACTGTTTTTTACGTGTTTATTGAATCAGGGAAAACAATGTCGCACTACCTGTTATACCTTGCTGTTGTTAAAAGATAAACAAAACGCCTCGTCACTGACTTTACCTCGGGGGAAATAATAAAACAGCTGTTTATTCATTTTGGGAGTGAACAGAGTTGTCAGAATGCTGGTTTGTAATCTATTAATAAAGTTTGACTGACCTATCTGACTGTTTTGTTGACATTCCCTTTAGCGCAGCTCCATCTAATGCATGGGTGTCAAACTCTGGCCCGCTACCACCAAACACCGCCCCCCCAACCCCGCCCGCCTCAACCGACGCACGGAGGGGGGGTGGTTTGGTGGTAGCGGGGGTGTATATTGCAGCCCGGAAGAGTTAGTGCTGCATGGGATTCTGGGTATTTGTTTTGTTGTGTTTATGTTGTGTTACGGTGCGGATGTTCTCCCGAAATGTGTTTGTCATTCTTGTTTGGTGTTGGTTCACAGTGTGGCACATATTTCTAACAGTGTTAAAGTTATTTATACGGGCACCGTCAGTGTAACCTGTATCGCTGTTGGCCAAGTATGCTTGCATTTACGTGTGTGCGTGCTGAAGTCGTACATATGTTGTGATCGGGCTGGCACGTTGTTGGAATGGATGAAAAGCAGACGTGACGATAAAGGCAGTGCATTAAAAGCACGCCCCCGAGACTGTGGTCCGGGTGATATAATGACTGATGAACAACTTCGTTCGATAATGAAGGTTACCTCAGCTCAAAGCCTGAGCCCGACATTAATGAACTAGAATCCAAGAAAAGATGTCAGGTATCTGTCTTGGGCACATCAGATTAGATAAGTGTGTTGCAAACTGAGCCGTTTAAAGTCCTGAATGGTTGGTTTAGTCATTGTTATTTTATTTTCTAATTTATTAGCCTGTGGAAAAAGTTAATGTTGATATTTACCTCAGAAGGCTGCAAATAGAAAAGAGGCATTACATTTTTATTTAAATTGTATTTGATATGCCATTGATATTTTTTAATTATTATTATTTTTATTTGAAACTCGATTTTGCATGTCACTATAAAGTTATATAAGCCTCGCTTGTTCAATATTCAACGCAAAACTTGTTTGGGTCCCTATTAAAAGGTTAATTTGTTCAACCTTGGCCCGCGGCTTTGTTCAGTTTTAAATTTTTGCCCACTCTGTATTTGAGTTTGACACTCCTGATCTAATGGATGCATAGGTGCGCCTTATGAACAAAGTTTTAAAATATGCCATTCACTGAAGGTGCGCCTTATAATCCAGTGCGCCTTATAGTGCGGAAAATACGGTAGGTCTAAGTTCGCAAAGTTAAATAAACAGCTTCCTGAGATGACCTTCTACATGACGGGGCATTTTTGCTACTGTCCTTATTAATAATGTTGACTATAGCCACAAGAAAGCCCCTCATGGTGAGTCACTTCTGCTCTCTGCCCTGCTCAGCAGCCACATCAGCAGGGTTAGGGAGAAGAAGAGTCCCCCTGAGGAAAAAAAAAAAAAAAAAAGTGTCTCTTTGATATTGGTCTTCCCGGGGCTATTTTTGGGTTTCGGAACAAATTTGGTAGAGCGCCCGGCGTGTGAGATTCAGCGGGGAGCACCTAAACGTGTCGTAACTGGTGTCAGTCTCAAGCAGGAGGTGCGAGCTGGCTGGCTGGCTGGTTAAGAAGACGACTGATCCTAGGCCAGCTGTTTGGATGGCGTCAACATTGGGCTTCAAAACAATGCAGGCGTTTAGCATACCGCGTGGAACATGAAAGCCCACCATCATTGCGCAGCAGTTCCTTTGATGAACTGCAGTCCCCCCCCATTTAATCCCCCTATTAACGTTAACACGTGCCAAGTGTGTTCTATTAAATTGACATTAACATAAAAAATAATGGTAAAGTGTGCAGGTTGGGTGCTGATAGTGGTGTGTCATTTCCACAATGTCACCTAAAACAAACAAACGCTTTAATGCGGTTTAAGCCATCATCATTATTAATTTGTTCAATACATTTTAATGTAATTAAATCATACGCAGCGTGGAATGATTCAAAAGTCTCTGGCAGTGCATTATGGGTAGTTTGTCAAAGTAGTGTTACCACGACAATTGATGCCCAGCAGGCACAAGACGTTAAAGGGGAATATTATCACAATGTTAGAAGGGTTAAAACCATTAAAAAATCAGTTCCCAGTGGCTTATTTTATTTTTCGAAGTTTTTTTCAAAATGTTACCCATCACACAATATCCCTAAAAAAAGCTTCAAATTGCCTGATTTTAACCATCGTTATATACACCCGTCCATTTTCCTGTGACGTCACACGGTGATGCCAATACAAACAAACATGGCGCATAGAACAGCAAGGTATAGCGACATTAGCTCGGATTCAGACTCGGATTTCAGCGGCTTAAGCGATTCAACAGATTACGCATGTATTGAAACGGATGGTTGTAGTGTGGAGGCAGGTAGCGAAAACGAAATTGAAGAAGAAACTGAAGCTATTGAGCCATATCGGTTTGAACCGTATGCAAGCGAAACCGACGAAAACGACACGACAGCCAGCGACACGGGAGAAAGCCAGGACGAATTCGGCGATCGCCTTCTAACCAAAGATTGGCATGTGTTTGTTTGGCATTAAAGGAAACTAACAACTATGAACTAGGTTTACAGCATATGAAATACATTTGGCAACAACATGCACTTTGAGAGTGCAGACAGCCCATTTCAGGCGCGCTAAGAACATATATTTTTCCATGATTTCAGCACTCAGGTTAACCATACCTAAATAGACACAAAATACTGCATTACACAAGACTACCCGAATGTACTCGAATGATTGAAAAAAAACAAATATTTTTAAGCTAAATTATTGGTAAACACAGTTTATGTATAATAATTTACGTAAAACCGCAAGTAACGAATAAAGTTTTCATCAATAAATATATTCTGTAGACATACCCTCATCCGCTCTCTTTTCCTGAAAGCTGATCCGTCCAGTTTTGGAGTTGATGTCAGCATCTGCTTTGAGTGTCGCAGGATATCCACACATTCTTGCCATCTCTGTCGTAGCATAGCTTTCGTCGGTAAAGTGTGCGGAACAAACGACTGACCATTTCGTCGGCTTTCCCCACAGCCTCGTATTTTGAACAAATTTCGTCCAATTTCTTGCCACTTTCGCATATTTGGGCCACTGGTGCAACTTGAATCCGTCCCTGTTCGTGTTGTTACACCCTCCGACAACACACCGACGAAAGTGAGAAAATGGCGAATAATAGAAAGGCGTTTAATTCGCCAAAATTCACCCATTTAGAGTTCGGAAATCGGTTAAAAAAATATATGGTCTTTTTTCTGCAACATCAAGGTATATATTGACACTTACATAGGTCTGGTGATAATGTTCCCCTTTAAAACAACGTTGAGAACTTGCTGAATTAGGTCCTGACGTTGAGAAACTTAAACATAACGGGGACGGCGTGGCACCGTTGGGAGAGTGGCTGTGCCAGCAACCTGAGGGTTCCTAGTTCAATCCCCACCTTCTACCAACCTCGTCATGTCCGTTGTGTCCTTGAGCAAGACACTTCACCCTTACTCCTGATGGGTCGTGGTTAGTGCCTTGCATGGCAGCTCCCGCCATCAGTGGGTGAATGGGTGAATGTGGAAAAAGTGTCAAAGCCCTTTGAGTACCTTGAAGGTAGAAAAGCGCTATACAACTATAACCCATTTAACGTTGACGACGTTTAATCAATGTTGGGTTCTGACGTTGACTTGACCATTGAATTTTGGCCATTTCACAACCAATATTCTTCAACATCCACAAAAACGACATTGAAACAACATGCTTTTTGACAATGTCAGGCGTCAACGTCAGGTTGTGACGTTGACTTGACCTTTGGAATTTGGTCAGTTCCCAACCAACAACGCGGATCCAACGTTAGACACCAACGTTGTCTCAATTTATTAATATAACTATACTGAAAAAGTCTGTTTTAAAGGACATATACAGTGCAGGCCAAAAGTTAGGACACACCTTCTCTTCATTCAATGTGTTTTCTTTATTTTCATGACATTGTAGATTGTCACTGAAGGCATCAAAAGCTATGAACGAACACATGTGGAGTTATGTACTTAACAAAAAAAGGTGAAATAACTGAAAACATGTTTTATATTCTAGTTCCTTCAAAATAGCCACTCTTTGCTCTGATTACTTTTTTCGCACACTCTTGGCATTCTCTCGATGAGCTTCAAGAGGTTGTCACCTGAAATGGTTTTCACTTCACAGGTGTGCTTCAAGCTCATCGAGAGAATGCCAAGAGTGTGCAAAGCAGTAATCAGAGCAAAGGGTGGCTATTTTGAAGAAACTAGAATATAAAACATGTTTTCAGTTATTTCAGCCTTTTTTGTTAAGTGCATAACTCCACATGTGTTCATTCATAGTTTTGATGCCTTCAGTGACAATCTACAACAAGGGTAGGGAACCTATGGCTTTAGAGCCAGATGTGGCTCTTTTGATGACTGCATCTGGCTCTCAGATAAATCGTAGCTGTCATTGCTTAACACGATAATGGTAATTACAGTGTTAAAAATAACCACGTATCAACCAGACTACAAAGCCATCAGCAAAACCATGCAGCACCAGAAGTCGCATTTATGGTAAGAAGTATTTTATTTATTATTGGTTAGCTTCACAATAACACTGTTATTAAAAATAATAAGAAACTTATTATACTTTAAAAATGTTGGTCTAACTTAAAAATGCACGCAATTAGTTGTTTTCAGTGTTAACATTTTTTATACGGCTCTTACGGAAATACGTTTTTAAAATATTTGGCTTTCATGGCTCTCTCAGCCAAAAAGGTTCCCGACCCCTGATCTATAATGTAAATAGTCATGAAAATAAAGAAAACACATTGGATGAAAAGAAGGTGTGTGCAAACTTTTGGCCTGTACTGTATGTATAATCAACGTTTTATTAATGTCTCGTGCCTGCTGGGTGTGGTAGTGACAGGCTGCATAAGCACGTCAAAATTAAATTATGCTAAAATAGTACGTAGGCCCTCTCGGTGCAAAAAAAAAAAAAAAAAAAACTCAAAACACACGACACAATAGACGACCAAAAAAAGTATCATGCACACTTTGCAGAGAGTTTTTATTTTACTGCAGCACATTGGTAGCACACAAAGAATAGCAGCTGTGGATACATCTTTGAGAAAAACATCAACATGCTATTTTGGGGGTCATTTTGTCAATTATCCACAGTTTCTCATTGTCATCCCATTGGGTTGAGTTTTTTTCTTGCCCTGATGTGGGATCCGAGCCGAGGATCTTGATGTGGCTTGTGCAGCCCTTTGAGACACTCGTGATTTACGGCTATATAAGTAAACTTTGATTGATTGACAATCTTTATGAGACAAGAACACTAATCTAAATATTGAAATACTGCTCTTAAGAGGCAGATAACAATACAGGTAATGGGGATGCTATCTATTCTGTGTAAAAAACCCTCTAAAAAACCTAGTATGTATGTAATGGAGTAAGATTCATGATAACATGAAATATTTAGGACATTTTGTCATTTTGTGTATTTCTGAAACTTCTATCCTGGATGCACTGATTTCAACGGACGCCACCGTTGTTATGTGCTAAACCTTTCCAATAGGAACATTTAACAGTGACTCACAATATCAGCTTGCACCGGTCAATCAATCAATGTTTATTTATATAGCCCTAAATCACAAGTGTCTCAAAGGGCTGCACAAGCCACAACGACATCCTCGGTACAGAGCCCACATAAGGGCAAGGAAAAACTCACCCCAGTGGGACGTCGATGTGAATGACTATGAGAAACCTTGGAGAGGACCGCATATGTGGGTAACCCCCGCCCCCTCTAGGGGAGACCGAATGCAATGGATGTCGAGTGGGTCTGACATAATACTGTGAGAGTCCAGTCCATAGTGGATCCAACATAATATTAAGAGTCCAGTCCATAGTGGGGCCAGCATGTTGTGTTTTTCTTGAGCTGCTAAATTCAGAATAATTCAGATACAAAAATAAAAACATGTTTTCTTGCGATGTTGAGGTGGTCTTATGCCGCGTTCCATTTGTTGAGAGTAGGGACAAGCAGTGGGAAATGGATGGAGGCATGGCATACAGTAAGTACAGCAGGGATCCTCAACCTGTGGTATACCAACTCCAACTAGACTAGACTTAGACTTAGACTTAGACTTCCTTTTTATTGTCATTCAAATTTGAACTTTACAGCACAGATAAGAACAACATTTCGTTACATAAGCTCAAGGTAGAGCAGGATTAAAACGCAATAAGGTGTATGTATGAATAAATAAATATATATAAATAATATATAAATATATATATATATAAAATAAATAAATATACATGAATAAATAAATAGATTACTGTACAGACAAATATATTGCACTTTTTCCACATGCGTCCACGTTTATGGATGTATGTTATATTGTCTTTTTAAACAGTGTTACTATTCAACTGTGTGGTCAAAAAAAATATATATATAAATAAATAAATGATAAATGGGTTGTACTTGTATAGCGCTTTTCTACCTTCAAGGTACTCAAAGCGCTTTGACACTACTTCCACATTTACCCATTCACACACACATTCACACACTGATGGCGGGAGCTGCCATGCAAGGCGCTAACCAGCAGCCATCAGGAGCAAGGGGTGAAGTGTCTTGCCCAAGGACACAACGGACATGACAAGGTTGGTACTAGGTGGGGATTGAACCAGGGACCCTCGGGTCGCGCACGGCCATTCTTCCACTGAGCCAAAACACCAGCCTTGTTTTTAAATGACTACTTAGGCCTACTACGCCACTGTATTGTAATGTTGGTCATTATGGGTGGAACTTGAAGCGCCAAGTTTTTTCTGAGGTGGTACTTGGTGAAAAAATGTGAGAACCACTGAAGTGTGAGACCAAGTTGGTAGCATGTACATTTTTCAAAGTTGACCGACTTCTCGGCTTGGTGCCACACATGTCTACTATAGACGCACCATTAATAACCCAATCTCTACTTTTCTCGACTCAACGCAATACAGCAGCTTCTTATTTTTTTTTTGTTATGGCGAGTCGCAACAAACATTATTAGCAGCTCAAGCTAGTATCATTGTGAGCAAGGTGATGTGTCACGACGCGAGAAAAGTAGTTCCTCAGTGTTAGCTCTTACAAAAACAATGTCGCTATAGCTTTCTTAATGTGTAGGTCATGGCATGTAAATGGAGTGTTGCTGGCAGTTTTTGGATGCGCTTTATAGGCGGAGTAGATGAAAACCCATTACCTGCATTGTTAGCCGCCTCTTGCTAGCAGTTTTTCATGATTTATAAAGCACAGAAAAAGTGTTGTTGTCTCATATAAGAATTGTGAATGATGGGCAAAAACTGCAAAACCCCTTTACAGATGTTTAATAGTTGTGTCTACTTAGTTTAAAAGTATGTTAAGGGTTAAGGGCATTTGTGATTTTTTTCTTCAGATTATTCAACAGCTTCAGACCTATTCACATATATACGGTTTGTATGTGTATGTATATATATATATATATATATATATATATATATATACATATATATATATATATATATATATATATATATATATATATACATTTTTTTTTTTTTTTTTTTTTTTTTTTATTATTATTATTTTTTTTTTATGATGTATGCTCTTTTTGTTAAGAAAATGTTCATTATGGGGGAAAACACAAAATGCAATATTTACAAAAATGAGTTGTAAAGTGGAATACTTTAGATTAATTAATCACAGAAACAAAACTGATGTTGATGCATTATTAATTTAAGAGCAATGACGACCCCGAAAGGGACAAGCGGTAGAAAATGGATGGATGGATGGACAATTTGTTCATTAATCATGCTGTACCACTCAAGCCGAAAAATGGTCACACACATAAAAGTGTTTTGAGTAGGGATGTCCGATAATGGCTTTTTGCCGATATCCGATATTCCGATATTGTCCAACTCTTTAATTACCGATACCGATATCAACCGATACCGATATCAATCGATACCAATATCAACCGATATATACAGTCGTGGAATTAACACATTATTATGCCTAATTTGGACAACCAGGTATGGTGAAGATAAGGTACTTTTAAATAAAATAAAAATAAATAAAATAAGATAAATACATTAAAAACATTTTCTTGAATAAAAAAGAAAGTAAAACAATATAAAAACAGTTACATTGAAACTAGTAATTAATGAAAATTAGTAAAATTAACTGTTAACGGTTAGTACTATTAGTGGACCAGCAGCATGCACAATTATGTGTGCTTACAGACTGTATCCCTTGCAGACTGTATTGATATATATTGATATATAATGTAGGAACCAGAATATTAATAACAGAAAGAAACAACCCTTTTGTGTGAATGAGTGTGAATGAGTGTAAATGGGGGAGGGAGGTTTTTTGGGTGGGTGCACTAATTGTAAGTGTATCTTGTGTTTTTTATGTTGATTTAATAAAAAATAAAAAAAAAGAATAAAAAAATGATACTGATAATAAAAAAACCATACCGATAATTTCCGATATTACATTTTAACGCATTTATCTCTAGTTTTGAGGAAATAATATATGATTGTTTTTTTTAACTTTCAACGCTTCAAATCTATCAACAGCTTCAGACCTACACATAGATATATACATTTTAAAAAAGTGTTGTATTTTATTTAATTTTTTTTATGTTTTATGCTCTTTTTATTAATAAACACGTTCAACGCATGTACTGTATGTTCCCTTGTTTCTTGAGTGCCTTTGTAATGACTGATATTCAATTGTGGTAACTAAAAGTTAATCAACTGCAAACACGTGATTAATCTGATTAAAAAAAAAAAAAATACATTTAAACATATTAAAAAAAAACTGGTGGTTCAAATGTCATTATCTTAAAAGGAAAAAGTATTTTGAAAACCGAAACAAGTCAGTCGTGTTTGACGATGTAAGTCCCAACGTACTTTAATACGAGGGGCGGGTGTTAAAGCCTGGCTGTCCGCAGATGAAAAATGATGTCTGTTGTTTGGTTCATGACACAGTTCCAAAGATTAATGAAATAATCCTAAAGCTGCACGGCGGCCATTCTCATTAATAAAGCAGCAGGGTCTCGGGTAATGACGACTATTCAGAAAACTACCCACCCATCTATCCCGAGGCCACTGTCAAGAGGGTAATGTCTTCAAATGTGCCGTACTCTGCCATTGATAATTGCTCTTTCCTTTATCGTCATTTGACCTGTCTCATTCTGGAGCTTTATTGTATTTGAGCAGTTCTGATTGCCTTCCCTGTGTTCATTTGTCTTGCACTGAACACAGATGTGCTTCATCGCCTGCTCCTAGTATGCGTCTCCATAATGGCCATAATAACAGTTCATCATCCCGCTTTTCCTTCCCGAGACTTGTATTTTTTTTTACAGTGCTTCATCTTGCATATCTTGACTTTTTCCCTCAGAGCTTTATTACATTCTTTCAATTTGCCAGCCTGCTTGTGTCTGATAAAAGAGTATTGTCTTCCCTTTGGACGCCATCTATTTTGTGAAAGTTAGTTTTAGCAACGTTGGAAATGTCAGAGGGTGCTTAACGTTCAATGTTTCTTGTTTATCCTCTGTCCAAGGTTGATGCGGCAACTAAATGAGCGATTTCCTCCGGAGTCGCCTCCCCTGCCACCGTGATTATTACAAATGGAACGCTTTATCGGGGTATTACCATCCAACGTCCTTCCTTTATGTCCTTCTAATTGTACTTGTCACCAGGACTGTCATGCGATTCACAAGTATGACCGGCTGTATGTCACCCTGATAGACTTTTAATGACAACCTTGCCGGGAAACTTTCACACTGCGTTTCATATTTCCAGGACGTGAGATTTACTCGCCGTGTAGCACAGGCCGACAGCGCAATAACAAAACATCTGAGTAAGTAATAATGCGCTATACATCAGTGGTTCACCACTGGTTGACACACCTTAAAGAGGACCTATGATGCTTTTGGTCTTTCCTGACCAGAGGTGGGTAGAGTAGCCAGAAATTGTACTCAAGTAAGAATACTGTTACTTTAGGGATTCATTACTCAAGTAAAAGTAAGGAGTAGTCACCCAAATATTTACTTGAGTAAAAGTAAAAGGTATGTTGTGAAAAAACTACTCAAGTACTGAGTAACTGATGAGTAACATACACACACATATATATATATATATATATATATATATATATATATATATATATATATATATATACATATATATATATATATATATATATATACACACATATATATATATATATATATATATATATATATATATATATATATATATATATACACACACACACATATATATATATATATATATATATACATACACATATATATATATATATATACATATATATATATATATATATATATATATAAATATATATATATATATATATATATATATATATATATACATACATTGATATATACAGTATATAATTTATATTTATTTATTTTGCCGTTTTTGTTTACATGTTAAAGGTGTTTTAATGAATATACATGCATGTTTAACACATATAGATTCCTTTCTTTCATGAAGACAAGAATATAAGTTGGTGTATTACCTGATTCTGATGACTTGCATTGATTGGAATCAGACAGTAGTGCTGCTAACGTCCACGTTTTCAAATGGAGGAGAAAAAAAGTTCCTCCTTTCTGTCTAATACCACATGAAAGTGGTTGGTTTTTGGCATCTTATTTGTCCAGCTTCCATATTCGTTTTTATACACTTTACAAGAAATACATTGGTGGCAAACTCCGTAGCTTGCTAGCTTGTTTGCACTGGCTTTCGGAGACTCTTTTTTTGAAAGTGCAGGCGCGTTGGAGCGGCACTTTTATTGTGAAGACAGGAACTGTGCAGTCAGTCTTTAGGCTTTTGACGGGATGTACGGTTGAAATAAAAAAGGGTCTTTTTTCCTTCACACTTTTGATTGATTGATTGGAACTTTTATTAGTGGATTGCACAGTACAGTACATATTCCGTACAATTGACCACTAAATGGTAACACCCCAATAAGTTTTTCAACTTGTTTAAGTCAGGTCATGTGACCCCTGGTTCTGTTTGATTGGTCCAACGTCACCAGTGACTGCATCTGATTGGTGGAACGGAGTGAACGTCACCAGTGACTGTATTTGTTGAAACGCAGGCACTATGAAGGTCTGTCTGACAGACCAAAACAAACAAAGTGTGCATTAACAGATCGATAAAAATCAGTAGCCAGTAGCGAGCTGAATGTAGATAAAAGTAGCTGAGTAAAAGTAGCGTTTCTTCTCTATAAATATACTCAAGTAAAAGTAAAAGTATGTTGCATTAAAACTACTCTTAGAAGTACAATTTATCCCAAAAGTTACTCAAGTAGATGTAACGGAGTAAATGTAGCGCGTTACTACCCACCTCTGTTCCTGACTAATACGTGTAATAATACTTGTATTGAACAATCAGTACATGTCCGTGCAGTAAATCAGTCCGATTTCTCAAATAGTTTGGCTCTGAATAAGCCTCTTACAGCATGGAGACACCTTAGTCTGATCTATATTATATATACATTATATTGCCAAAAGTATTTGGCCACCTGCCTTGACACATATGAACTTGAAGTGCCATCCCATTCCTAACCCACAGGGTTCAGAATGATGTGGGTCCACCTTTTGCAGCTATTACAGCTTCAACTCTTCTGGGAAGGCTGCCCACAAGGTTGCGGAGTGTGTTTATAGGAATTTTCGACCATTCTTTCAAAAGTGCATTGGTGAGGTCACACACTAATGTTGTTCGAGAAGGCCTGGCTCTCAGTCTCCGTTCTAATTCATCCCAAAGGTGTTCTATTGGGTTCAGGTCAGTCAAGTTCATCCACACCAGACTCTGTCATCCATGTGTTTATGGACCTTGCTTTGTGCACTGGTGCACAGTCATGTTGGAAGAGGAAGGGGCCCACTCCAAACTGTTCCCACAAGGTTGGGAGCATGGAATTGTCCAAAATGTTTTGGTATCCTGGAGCATTCAAAATTCCTTTCACTGGAACTAAGGGGCCAAGCCCAACTCCTGAAAAACAACTCCACAACATAATTCCTCCTCCACCAAATTTCAGACTCGGTACAATGCAGTACCGCTCTTCTGGCAACCTCCAAACCCAGAATATTTAGGAGCGAGGAAATTCCACGACTGGATTTGTTGCACAGGTGGCATCCTATGACAATTCCACGCTGGAAGTCACTGAGCTCCTGAGAGCGCGGCCGGCGGCGGCACTTGTGGGACTCGAACCCTGGAAGGTATTCTGAACATTTTGGGGACTTTTGCCGACTTTTCTCACTTTTCTCCC
Source organism: Nerophis lumbriciformis (assembly GCF_033978685.3). Classification (NCBI taxonomy): domain Eukaryota; kingdom Metazoa; phylum Chordata; class Actinopteri; order Syngnathiformes; family Syngnathidae; genus Nerophis; species Nerophis lumbriciformis. The sequence goes on along the minus strand of NC_084553.2, from coordinate 47,622,365 downwards.
CCACTTCCCGTGGGACTTTGCTGGGGGCGTTTTGGACATTTTGGGCATCCCGGGACTTGCGCGGCCGGCCGCGGGATTTGTGGGACTCAAACCTGGGTAGGTATTTTGAACATTTTGGGGACTTTTGCCGACTTTTCTCACTTTTCTCCCCCACTTCCCGTGGGACTTTGCTGGGTGCGTTGTGACCCATTCTTTCACACATGTTTGTAGAAATAGTCTCCATGCCTAAGTGCTTGATTTTGTACACCTGTGGCCGGGCCAAATAATTAGGACACCTGATTCTAATCATTTGGATGGGTGGTCAAATACTTTTGGCAAAATAGTGTAAATGTAATTGTTTTACAGTCTTGCCTCTGAAAGGTAATCACATGAGATGTGGTGGGTAATGTAAACCTGTTGGTAAAATTTCATGCAGCACATGAATTATGGAGAAGCTTGCTGAGAAGGTAGAATTAAATTGAACTTGAGAGATCCAGCACCGACACAGAGCAGGAATGTCATTGTTTTGACTGCTCGAAGAAAACAACATCTTAATCTACAATTTGACTCCCTCGAATGGCCTTGATGCTATCAGGATCAGGCTGTTCTGAAAAACTCCCCCGAGGACTCCTCAACGATGGACGCTTTTGACCTTCCTTTTTTTCAATAACACCTGGTGTCGAACTTTGAGATCGGCCCCAGTCTACAAAAACATTTCAACATCTCACCCAAGTTAATTGGGCATACATGCACGCACCCGCCCCTTCTCCAACCAACGCCTTCACCACTGCTTAATTCCTCTTCGGGGTTGTGGACGGCTGAGTAGCGCTTTATAGCGGCAGCCGGCCTCCACGGCCCCAATTCCCCCCCCCCCTCTCTCTGTTGCGAGTTGTTGTGATTACATGTATCATGTTTATGTGTGCTATGCTATGTGAGTTTTTTTCCTTGGACTCAGTCTGGACCCCTCCCGAGGGTCCAGCCTTAGACTGATACTTTTTTTACTCTTCCCCCTTTCCCTATGTCACATTTTACCCACCTTTTTTAAGGAGCGCCGTAAGTGGCTGATCCGTTGGCGGTCCCGTCTTGTCCCCCTTGTAACATATGTCTGCTCTTAGTGGGACTGTGCCGAAAATGTAATTTCAGTTCTTAGGTGTCTTGTACATGTTAAAGAATGGACAATAATAAAGCATCTTGAATGAGGCATCTTCACCGTTCACCAATATGGCGTCAATGTATATCTCAACGCTCAATGCGGGGTGTGTATAAATGCCTATGAGGTCATGTAGTTCTTCAGACAGCAAACTCGTTCAGGCGAATTAACAGAACCTCTGGTGGTTGCAGCCAGGTAGTGCACTCCAATTTTTTCTAAAATTCCCATTTATCGACGATCATGCTCATCCCGAGGTACTACAAAGTGTTAACATTTTGAAAATATTTATTTTTACTTCATTACTACTTGTGAATCTATAACCATGTAAGTTGACTAAAGTCTTGTAACATCAAAAGATGTATTGCAGTTTTCAACAGCCATCTAATTCAATACGACAAAATAGATTATGTCTATATAGTTGATATTGTCCTGCAAGTCACTGAGGGATTTTTTTTTTTGGTCTTTGTGCCAGAAATGGATTCTATTCAGTTCAAGAAGCTATTGTGTTATTGGCTTGGATGCTACTGTGGCTTTATGAAAGCATTCAGCACTCGAGCGACAATCATAATGCACTGATGTAGCAGAATTTTAGGAACAAGGTTCGCCTTGCATCATACAAAACGGTTAAAAACAATTCTTGCAATAGTGGCGCCAAGAATGTTTTCAATATGGGGCACACTTTCCATCACCGGGCTACTGGAGCAGAGCAATGATAAATGTTTCACAGCAGATATTTCCGGTAGGTTCACTGCGGAGAGCCGCTTGCCGAGTATTAAACTCTGCGGTTGAACTTTGGCAGAAATTAGGGCTGTGTGTTTGGCACAGGTTGTATTAATGAGGAAGAATGGATTCTGGCAAAAGCAAGAAAACAAGACCCGTCTCGCTGACCTCCTTTCAGATGTTCCTTGCAATTACGAGGAAAGCAAACCCCCCCAGGGTAGAAAAATGGGGTGAGGTCAAGGTCTGGCTAAAAGGGAAAATGATGAAATTCAAAGTGCTTCTTCTCTTTCTCACTTGGACTATGGCCCACCGCAAATTCTAATCTATTGAGCATAACTAGATTCCATGCTACTTTCCTTCGATCCTTTGCGTTGGGATATTGATGATTGTCATTTTAACCATTAACTCACTTCCAAGACATTTTTTACAATATTGGTCCATCTGATAGTTAGCTGCATTTTCACAAAAACTACACCATCCATCCGTCCAACCATCCATCCATCTTCTTCCGCTTATCCGAGGTCGGGTCGCGGGGGCAGCAGCCTAAGCAGGGAAGCCCAGACTTCCCTCTCCCCAGCCACTCTGTCCAGCTCTTCCCGGGGGATCCCGAGTCGTTCCCAGGCCAGCCGGAAGACATAGTCTTCCCAACGTGTCCTGGGTCTTCCCCGTGGCCTCCTACCGGTCGGACGTGGCCTAAACTCCTCCCTAGGGAAGCGTTCCGGTGGCATCCTGACAAGATGCCCAAACCACCTCATCTGGCTCCTCTCGATGTGGAGGAGCAGCGGCTTAACTTTGAGCTCCCCCCGGATGACAGAGCTTCTCACCCTATCTCTAAGGGAGAGCCCCGCCACCCGGCGGAGGAAACTCATTTCGGCGGCTTGTACCCGTGATCTTGTCCTTTCGGTCATGACCCAAAGCTCATGACCATAGGTGAGGATGGGAACGTAAATCGACCGGTAAATTAAGAGCTTTGCCTTATGGCTCAGCTCCTTCTTCACCACAACGGATCGATGCAGCGTCCGCATTACTGAAGACACCGCACCGATCCGCCTGTCGATCTCACGATCCACTCTTCCCTCACTCGTGAACAAGACTCCGAGGTACTTGAACTCCTCCACTTGGGGCAAGATCTCCTCCCCAACCCGGAGATAGCACTCCACCCTTTTCCGGGCGAGAACCATGGACTCAGACTTGGAGGTGCTGATTCTCATCCCAGTCGCTTCACACTCAGCTGCGAACCGATCCAGTGAGAGCTGAAGATCCTGGCCAGATGAAGCCATCAGGACCACATCATCTGCAAAAAGCAGAGACCTAATCCTGCAGCCACCAAACAGGATCCCCTCAACGCCTTGACTGCGCCTAGAAATTCTGTCCATAAAAGTTATGAACAGAATCGGTGACAAAGGGCAGCCTTGGCGGAGTCCAACCCTCACTAGAAACGTGTCCAACTTACTGCCGGCAATGCGGACCAAGCTCTGACACTGATCGTACAGGGAGCGGACCGCCACAATCAGAAAAGTCCGATACTCCCATACTAAGTCCCCATACTCTCTGAGCACTCCCCACAGGACTTCCCGAGGAACACGGTCGGATGCCTTCTCCAAGTCCACAAAGCACATGTAGACTGGTTGGGCAAACTCCCATGCACCCTCAAGGACCCTGCCGAGAGTATAGAGCTGGTCCACAGTTCCACGACCAAAAACTACACCACTGGTGTTAAATATACCGTGACAATACAGTGTGTGGCACATGTGCATAGCAAGAACTTCAATGGAAGCAAGACTTCACCTAACTTTGATGAAGTGGTTTGTAGAAATAAGCATTTATGAGTATTTCAGTAAAGATACATACATTTCTTTGGTTTTTGGAAAATAGCTTTTGAGACCTGGCGGAACCGTCATATCGTTGTTCTTTAACACATCCATCCATTGTGTACCGCTTGTGCCTCTCAAGGTCACGGGGGTGGCTGGAGCCTATCCCAGCTGCATTTGGGCGGAAGGCGGGGTAAACCCTGGACAAGTCGCCACCTCATCGCAGGGCCCACAGAGATAGCCAGACAAAGTTCACACTCACATTCACACACTGGGACCAATTTAGTGTTGCCAATCAACCTATCCCCACGTGCATATTTTTGTAGGTGGAAGGAAGCCGGAGTACCCAAAGGGAACCCACGCAATCACAACCTCAACACAAAAAGACCCCGAGCCCGGGGATCGAACCAAGGACCTTCCTCTGTTCCACTGTGCTGCCTCTTTAAATCATGTTAGATTTAAACCGGTAGTGTGAAAAGTGTGGCTTTGCGGTCTGCGGTCTTCAGTCACACTGGCCCTCTCCCGAAAGGCACAGACCAGGGAATCCCACCTCCTCCATAAGATCGTCACAGAAACACCACGACGCGTGCGCCTAAAGTCAAGGCGCCCCTTTGTCATGCAAGCCCACGAGCTGCTCAGCACAACATCAACAACATCAGCTGATACTTCAAAGGCCACCTGGGTCAAGACGAGATGGAGAGAACAGTGGAAGTTAGCAGAACCATCTAGGCTGCACCACTACATCGACGACCCCACAGACGTCTCCAGCCAGGAACTGCCCCGGAAGCAGTGGACAACCCTCAACCGCTTGAAGACCGGCGTCGGACGCTACAGAGCAGCGATGAAGAGGTGGGGACTTGCGGAAGATGCCTCCTGCGAGTGTAGGGACCCAGTCCAGATAGTAGAGCATATAGTAACTAGTTGCCCCAAACACCGGCCACTGAACAAGGTCTGATTGACCTGGACGATGACACGTTGACCTGGCTCGCCTCAACAGAGCTGAAAATCTAGACACGACAGAAGAAGAAGAAAAATGTGGCTCGCCGGTCATATCAGGCCCGCAAACTGGTTTAACACGGCCCGCAGCTTGCAAAATTAGTTTGCTGAGTACAACAATGAGTCTCAGGGCATTCAATCAATCACAACTGGACTGTTTAGTTTGTCTTAGAAGACATTTCGCCTCTCATCCAAGTAGGCTTCATCAGTTCATGCTCATAGACTTAGCTTGGTCAGATCTCGTCTTGGACTTAGATTGGTCAGAACTCGTCTAGCGGATGATGCCAAAACCCCAAATATTTATACTCCAAAAAACAGGAGAGTGTGCCTGGGCAAGAATGGTTTTGCCCTATTGCGGTGAAAAACACAACTGTTTTGATGCAAACGGGAAATCCTACTGTCCTACTGTCAATACCAACAACAGTCGTTAAAGTGTCATTTCCCCTCAATAGCATTGAGGTAATGTGTGGCAGAAATTATCTCTGTGGATTGAGTCTAAAATAGTCAAAATCCTCCACGTTAGCATTCCATTCAGTTGTAAACAAATTCTGGTCACATCCTGTGACCAGAATGTTTCTAACTCCTTGGATGCTAAATTGCAAAGTCTTTTAAGAATAGGTGAAATGACAGTGTTGTATGTGGAACACAGTTGGTGTCGCAGACCACCTCCTCTGTTCACGGATGATTTTCAAACCTTGACATAGATGGCTTCTCTCACACTTCTTTCGTACCATCGGTCCAGAATCTGTACATTTTCTGTTCTCAAAGGAGTGCTGTTTATCCTTAAGGTGAAGGTAGACAGCTGAGTCTTGGCCTGAAGAGTTTGCCCATCTATACTGTGCCATATGCTTTCATCATTACGCTTAAGAGCGTACACCAGGTTGTTTTTGTGGGGTGTCCGGTCTTTAGTGAAGTGAAGTGAAGTGAATTATATTTATATAGTGCTTTTCTCTAGTGACTCAAGGCACTTTTACATAGTGAAACCCAATATCTAAGTTACATTTAAACCAGTGTGGGTGGCACTGGGAGCAGGTGGGTAAAGTGTCTTGCCCAAGGACACAACGGCAGGGATTAAGATGGCGGAAGCGGGGATCGAACGTGGAACCCTCAAGTTGCTGGCACGGCCACTCTACCAACCGAGCTATACCGCCCCTTTAGGATTCACCAGTCTCTGTTTCAGGGTGTTGCCTGGTTTGATGTGTACTGAGATGTTGTGTTGGTTAAAACATCTTCTGAGTTTCTCAGATAAACCTGATACATATGGAATGACAATATCTTTGCATCTGTCACCTTTTTCTCCCTTATCCACTCTGTTCATGTCATTTCTGGAACTGGATGCACTTTTCATAAACGACCAGCTGGGGTGACCACAGGTTTTGAGAGCTTCCCTCAAATGCTCATGCTCTGTATTGTAGGGTTCTGTTAACGGTCATTTTGTGTTCCAGTGGGTGGTGTGAGTCAAAAAGTAGGTATGGATCAGTATGTGTGGTTTTTTTTTGGTAAAACCCGACATGGAAGCCCCTGTTTTCTCCAATGTGGACATCACAGTCCAAAGAAGGCAATTTACTGTCTTTGACATCCTCACGTGTGAACCTGTCCCCTGTGCCTTCACTTGCACTTCTTGCCTTCTGATTTTCCCCCAGGTGTCATTACTATACTGTATCTGTACCAATGACTTGGGGCTGTTACCTTAAACGAGCTCAGAGTTTTCTTTTCCATTTGCTCCATGTCTTCTAAGACCAACCAAACAGTCCAGTTGCGAATGCCCTGAGATTACAATGACCTGGATGAATGAGAACATTCATAGATATATAAAAATGAGCTGCAATCACACTATTTGAAGATGACGTGTGAGCTGACTTTAAGGGCCCTCTGGATTTGCTGCCGCTGCTCCAATTAGCGCAGGTGCAAGCAATCAGCTGCTCCTGTTGTGGCTGGCAGCAGACTAATACCTAATACCTTTTTCTAACGTAAATTATCCACTCAACAGATAAAATAACGAAACGGTAAGACAAAAAGACTTAAGTCAACATGATCATCATCTTTGTAGTTAAAATTCCATGCAGCGCTCGCAATTTGTTGACAGCACGATGTGCACCCTGAACTCTATTGTAAAAATGTGTGTTTCTACATTTGTTGTTTGTTCTTATTTATTTTATGCTTAAATCTGCCATGTTCATATTGGTTCAGTTTGTAGTTATGTTACCTTTAATTCGGCTATTATGATGTCATTTTGACTAGGGATGTCCGATAATGGCTTTTTGCCGATATCCGATATTCCGATATTGTCCAACTCTTTAATTACCGATACCGATATCAACAGATGTATACAGTCGTGGAATTGACTCATAATTATGCCTAATTTGGACAACCAGGTATGGTGAAGGTAAGGTACTTTAAAAATAAAATTATAAAATAAAATATGATAAATAAATTAAAAACATTTTCTTGAATAAAAAAGAAAGTAAAACAATATAAAAACAGTAACATAGAAACTAGTAATTAATGAAAATGAGTAAAATTAACTGTTAAAGGTTAGTACTATTAGTGGACCAGCAGCACGCACAATCATGTGTGCTTACGGACTGTATCCCTTGCAGACTGTATTGATATATATTGATATATAATGTAGGAACCAGAATATTAATAACAGAAAGAAACAACCCTTTTGTGTGAATGAGTGTGAATGGGTGTAAATGGAGGAGGGAGGTTTTTTGGGTTGGTGCACTAATTGCAAGTGTATCTTGTGTTTTTTATGTTGATTTAATAAAAATAAATAAATAAAAGGAACGATACCGATAATAAAAAAAAAAACGGTATTATCGGACATCTCTAATTTTGACAATTGTTTCGATTATAATTGTAATATTTGAATGATAAATGAATATGTTTTGGCGGTTTAAGGAAACACTTTTTTTTTTTGCTTGTTTGCTTTTCCAAACACGTCTTTAATGGTGAACTGCCAACATGAGAATGCTAAACCGGAAGTGCTTAAAGTTTAATGGCTTTGTAATAACACTGAGACAATGTCTAAATTCATTGTGTTTGTGACAGAGTGGATGAACTTGGTACTCATCACTGGTCTCAACAGGTGTAATTCACGTCATTAGGTTACTGGTTTGCTAGCATTTATATAAGTACTGGTTTAATTTTGTATCAGATACATGTATTAATTTAACTGTGGCAAGATACTTACATGTGGCGGCAGCTCGTCTTCAGAAATGTTTGAGGCGGAGCCGGCAGGTATTTCTTGGTTTTGTGAGGTTGATGATGTTATCACAGACAGCATCAGATCATACCAACTCACAGGGGGTAGTTTGTTTTCTATTTAGATTAATCTTAGGTTTGGTTCAGAGAGATATGAGGGTTAGATAGCAATTGTAACTTTGGGTTATTTTATTTTAACACTATGACGACACACTATTGTAGGCTCACTGTTTGATGTTTAGAAATGATAGATGATGTTGGTAAGCAAACCTGTTGGGCAACAGTGTCGCATGCCAGGTAGTATGGGAAGTCATATAAAAGAGCAGAAAGGTTATGTGCTGGGCCATTTTGTTGTTAACAATTCAGACGTGCTGTAGCCAAAACACATGCTTTCCTTCCTTGATTTGAGTGAGTAGATTCTTTGCTTTGTACTTTTGATTGTTTAAGTAGCTACTAAGATTTTTTATTCAGTTTTACACGTTTTGTCAATAAACACGCCACACTTCCAACATACTGAAAGTCTGTCTTCCTATCATTTGGCCCTTGGACACCACATTACAACAGTGTTCTCCCTGGTGTTTTGGAACTGCACCATTTTTTTCCTCAGAATTGTCAACTAACTCGAAGTGCTTTGTCAAGAGGATTATTTGTAATGTGTACATTTTCAGAATGTGCTTTTTCTATTTTTGGCTAATGCAAGTCAAAGAAAACTATTTTGAAATGTCTTTATTTTTAAATTATTATTCTGTGTTTTTACCAGTCCGAGAATGCAGTTTCCTCTATGCGGCCCATGAGCTAAAATTAGCTCGACACTAGGGCTGTGAATCTTTGGGTGTCCCACGATTCGATTCAATATCGATTCTTGGGGTCACGATTCGATTCAAAATCCTTTTTTTTTTTCAATTCAACACGATTCTCGATTCAAAAACGATTTTTTTCCCGTTTCAAAACGATTCTCTATTCATTCAATACGTAGGATTTCAGCAGGATCTACCCCAGTCTGCTGACATGCAAGCAGAGTAGTAGATTTTTGTAAAAAGCTTTTATAATTGGAAAGGACAATATTTTATCAACTGATTGCAATACTATAAATTTGTTTTAACTTATAAATGAACCAAAAATAAGACTTATTTTATCTTTGTGAAAATATTGGACACTGTGTTGTCAAGCTTATGAGATGTGATGCAAGTGTAAGCCACTGTGACACTATTGTTCTTTTATTTTAATTTTTTTTAAATGTCTAATGATAATGTCAATGAGGGATTTTTAATCACTGCTATGTTGAAATTGTAACTAATAATGATACTGTTGTTGATAATATTCATTTTTGTTTCACTGCTTTTGGTTTGTTCTGTGTCGTGTTTGTGTCTCCTCTCAATTGCTCTGTTTATTGCAGTTCTGAGTGTTGCTGGGTCGGGTTTGGTTTTGGAATTGTATTGCATTGTTTTGGTATTGCTGTGTATTGTTTTGTTGGATTAATTAATTAAAAAAATAAATAAATAAAAATAATAATAATAAAATTAAATCGATTTTTTTAAAATGAGAATCGATTCTGAATCACACAACGTGAGAATCGCGATTCGAATTCGAATCGATTTTTTCCCACACCCCTATTTGACACCTAGGATTTAAACAGTTCTTTGCTTGAAATACTGTGAACTGATTCCTAGCTTTCTACCTTGTTGTAGGCCTTTGCCCTGTGCCTTTCTAGGAACACCGTTTTCTGTGATGCCTAACAAGAACTACTAGCTAAAGAGATTTACCTTGGACCATAATAGTGGAATAAAAAAGGGTTTGGACTTTGGGTGCTTTAGAAGAGTCGACTGCTCGACAATTCAATTCTGAAAAATTTGGATTTGACTATCAACTTCGCAATTAAATTCGGGGAGGCTGATTTCGAGGTTGTCACTAAACTACCCAGCTCTTCTGTGTTTATTTTTTATTTTTGAGGTGGAAAAAGTTGCAAACCACCCTATTTTTCGGACCATAGGGCGCACCGGTTTATTAAGCGCACTGCACCATAGCGGGTCTATGTTCATACAAAAAGCGCACCGAATTATAAGGGACAATAGAGGGGTCATATTATGTTTTTTCTAGATGTGTTGATCATGAAATGGTGGGTGTTTGGTCAAAATACTGCATAGATGATGTTTTACAGACCATCTTTAGGTCGCTTTCTGACCATCTCTTCAGAATGCGCCATTTGGTAGGCGGGTTTTATTTACATGGCTCCACTTAGACAGCATCTCCCCACCGTCATCTTTGTTGTAGCGTTGTAGCGTGTTAAGACGGGATTCGAAGGAGGAGTGTCAGAAGATGGAACTTACTGTTATAATGACATTCAGACTTTGCTTAGATCAAAAACGGAGCAGCATCTCCTCATTTGTGGCTCACTAGTGCAACGACAACAACTCCGAAAATCTGTCCCGTGAAAAACCGTCCTTCCGGAACTCTGAAAATAACAAAAGTTCCGTGGGAGAATGATATAAACCCATGACACTGGTGGTTTTTAGGCGCTTTACTGACAGATATAAGCAGATATAAGATACGCTACGCTACTTTGTATTGGAAATGGCAACAGCTGAGGGTAGGGAAAAATAAGGAGCGTCAGTGCAGACAACAATGGCGCACACATTTCTCTCTTATGTGTGACTGCCATCTACCGATCATACATATTTTGACACCATGCACCAAATAAAAATGCTCCGAGGTCGGAATCATTACGCACATTAGGTGCACCAGGTTATAAGGCGCATTGTCGATTTTTTGTGGAAATGAAATAATTTTAAGTGCGTCTTATACTCCGAAAAATACGGTAGATATGTTTATGTACATACATTGCTAATCTTTGAAAGTATAAAACATTTGAAATTGCATTTTTAGATTTTGAAAACTTGAGGACTTAGGCAGCTCTGACGAAATGGTCTAATACAGGTGTGTCAAACTAATTTAAGTTCGGGGGCCACATGGAGAAAAATATACTCCCGGACTGGTAAAATCCCGGCACAATAACTTAAAAATAAAGACAACTGCAGATTATTTTCTTTGTTTAAAAATAGAACAAGCACATTCTGAAATTGAACAAATCATAATGTTTTTTTTTTTACACTTACATGTTGTAGTATTCTATCGTTATTTGTCGTTATTTATATTTTCCGAATAGACTATGTGATAATGTTGATCAGTCAACTCATTGGTGTTAATTTTCAATCTATCAAGATAAAAAAAAATGATATCAAAATCAAATTACAGTATGTTATTTATGTAGTTTGATCATTTTCCTCGACTGAGGTGCTAAAATCATGTGGTTTATTTTGTACATATGTGGCATCATTTACAAAGATACAAATAATTGCTATTGCGACATCCAGTGGACTAATTTGTAACAGCAGTTTCTTTCATTCAAAAATTTCAGGTTAATTTTTATATTTAGCAATATATTTACCTGTTGCGAGCCTGATCCCTTGGGCCGTATGATTGACACCCCTGGTCAAATAATTAATGTTCACATACGTACATAGGTACCTACGCTCCCACATACATACACAAATACAGTACATATTTACCTACCTAATGTTCGTACATCCACACGCACATTCAATATACAAACATACACATACACATACTGTACATATACATTCACTGTACAAACACATATACACATTCTGTACATATACAAGTACATATGCATACTTACACTCATGCACATAATCACGTTTCATCAAACATATATTAACGTTGTTGCCCTAGGGTAAACTGGGTGTAACACATGGCACACTGACAAAGCTTAACCTATTGTGACTATAACAATCTACAAGGTTAATGTAGGTTGCTTCTCTTTCTCCCCCTCCATTTTTCTGCATTCTTTCGTATCTCAAGTTATCATTACGTATATGTATTGTTGCATTTAAACAACTGTATTGTTGATAATAAAGGTAAATTATTGGTATTGTTCATTATCAATAGCGCTATTTCTATTGGTATTTGTATTGATCCATTTGTAGTGTAATAATGCTCATTGTCATTTCTGTATTATTTTTTGCTAACTGCTTATTTGCTATTACTTTTACCATCATATTTGTACATGTCATATTTGCTGATGTTGCTCTATTGTTGTTGTTGTTGTTGTTTGCTGTTGTTGTTTTTGTCTCTCTGTCTAATCCCCCTCTTGTCCCCAAAATTTCCCCCTCTGTCTTCTTTTTTTTTCTCTTTCTATCCCCTCCTGCTCCGGCCCGGCTGCACTAAATGATAATATAAATACATTTAATAAAGTCAAATACAAATAAGGCAACAAGAGAAGTATCCTACACTTCTCTTTTGTAAAGTAAATCTGAACATCCGACATGGGCATCTACATCAACTATATGATTTGCCTGAGAAGCTGGACAGGACATTAAAAAAAAATAAAAATAAAAAAATAAAATAAAAATAAAAATAAAAATAAAAATAATTAAAGGTTGAAAAATAAAAATCAAAAAATATGCAGGCAAATTGCTGTGTTCTAAGAATATCATGAGGTTATGTTTTTTTCTGCATTCGTCCAAGCTTTTGTTAAACACACAATATGAACACTCACAATAATAAAGCATCTTGCACTATATTAATTTATATTATTATGTTTTGTCAACTTGTACGTCTTTGTCACTGCCTGAAATGAATAAATTAATAAAATAATAATAATAATAATAAAAAAACAAGCCTCCTAGATTTAAACAAGGGGCTTCATTGAACAATCTTCCCACACTTTTTGATATAACAAATTGTGCACACGTAAACCTGTAATGTACTTTAATGTAACTCTGGCAAGCATGTTGGGAACTATCCATCCATCCATTGTCTACCGCTTTTCCCTCTTGGGGTGGCGGGGGGCGCTGGAGCCTATCTCAGCTGCGTTCGGGCGGAAGGCGGGGTACACCTTGGACAAGTCGCTACCTCATCGCAGGGCCAAAACAGATAGAGAGACAACATTCACACACTAGGGCCAATTTAGTGTTGCCAATCAACCTATCACCAGGTGCATGTCTTTGGAGGTGGGAGGAAGCCGGAGTACCCGGAAGGAACCCACGCAATCACGGGAGAAGATGCAAACTCCACACAGAAAGATCCCGAGCTCAGGACCTTCGTATTGTGAGGCACATGCACTAACCCCTGTGCCACCTTGCTGATGTTGGGAACTATACAAAATTAAATACAATACGACAGTGTTTTTCAACCTTTTTTGAGCCAAGGCACATTTTTTGCGTTGAAAAAATCTGGAGGCACACCACCAACAGAAATCATTAAAAAACAAAACTCAGTTGACAGTAAAAAGTTGTTGTCGCAATTGTTGGATATGACTTTAAAGCATAACCAAGCATGCATAATATAGCTCTTGTCGCAAAGTAGGTGTACTGTCATGACTTATTATGAGTTGTTTGCTGTTTTCCTGTGTGTAGTGTTTTAGTTCTTGTCTTGCACTCCTATTTTGGTGGTGTTTTCTCTTTTTTTGGTATTTTCCTGTAACATTTTCATGTCTTCCTTTGAGCGATATTTCCCGCATCTACTTTGTTTTAGCAATCAAGAATATTTCAGTTGTTTTTATCCTTCTTTGTGGGGACTTTGTTGATTGATGTCATGTTCGGATGTACATTGTGGACACCGTCCTTGCTCCACAGTAAGTCTTTGCTGTCGTCCAGCATTCTGTTTTGTTTACTTTGTAGCCAGTTCAGTTTTAGTTTCGTTCTGCATAGCCTTCCGTAAGCTTCAATGACTTTTCTTAGGGACACTCACCTTTTGTCTATTTTTGGTTTAAGCATTCGACATCTTTTTACCTGCACATTGCCTCCCGTTGTCGCCTGCATACTGTGATCACGACAAACCACGTTCCCGACATCTACAAAGCAATTAGCTACCTGCTGCCACCTACTGATACGGAAGAGTATTACACGGTTACTCTGCCGAGCTCAAGACAGCACCGACACTCAACAACAACACATTATTTGCGGATTATAATTACTGGTTTGCAAAAAATATTTTTAAATTAGGTGAAATGACAATCTCCCACGGCACACCAGACAATATCTCACGGTACACTAGTTTTCCGCGGCACAGTGGTTGAAAAACACTGCAATAGGAGACTGAAAAATGCCTTTTTAGAGCGGCCATGAAGTCAAATATTTTGAGTTGCGCCAAAGTTTCTTTCAGCACCCAGAAGACCTTGTGGTTGTTATTTATTGCACCGCATTCACTTGGTAATTCATCATTTATTTATGTGACAGTTGTTATCTATTATGTTGTTCCTTTTCACATGGGCCAAGAATGGCAGATTTTATGCAACATTAAACATCCTGGCATCCGACTGTGGCTCTGTGTTTCCTCTCGCTCGAGCTGATAATCGCACAGTCAGTTAATTGCAAGATATCGATACCGGCATCACGAGAACAAATACGACACCCACTCCACCATCCCACCCATCTTGAGATTGGGATATTTTTGCAAAGTTTGTTCCGTCGGAACGCGGAGCTCCCTTAATGGGTCCTGGGACGAGAATGGTAATAGGCGTCGGCACTGGCAGTGGCACAAGAAGCGTGTTTGTTCATAAATATCTAGGGGCGGCATTACTCCACTTGCTGTAGTCCCATAATCGTCAATCACGGGGCACGCCGTCCTACTTTTAAAGGAGGCTCGCCACGTGTGCTCTTGCAAAGTACGCAAGTGCGGACGGCCGCAAGGAGGGAGTCAGAAAGGGGCACGATTTAAAACCTCATGTTAACGTCCAACATGAACCAGGGTTGACCTTTACAACATGTTTGGGGGTGCGTTAACACCTGTCTTGTTGAGTTGCATTAAACTCCTTTAAACAAATAATTATTTAGCCTAAGCATCGTGTCAGCCACACTAAACCATCGTTTTAGGTCCCCCTCCTTGGATCATTTTTTACAAAAGTATGTGCGCCGTTTATTTCTTGAATCTCCGGCTCTTAGCTTTGTATGGACTCATCGATCGTTTACAAACTGAGTTCGGAGAGGAAGTGACGCCAGAAAGACAGCGCGCCCCACACAAGAAGTGACGTCGGAAAGAACTCGCCACAGCCATCTTCATAACAACCTGTTACCACTCGGAGGTAAACACTAGAAATATGGAGGTCAGTCATCCAGACATGCTCGTGTTTCCCCTTCCTCTACATCAGTGGTTCTCAAATGGGGGTACGCGCACCCCTGGGGGTACTTGAAGGTATGCCAAGGGGTACGTGAGATTTTTTTTAAATATTCTAAAAATAGCAACAATTAAAAAATCATTTATAAATATATTTATTGAATAATACTTCAACAAAATATGAATGTAAGTTCATAAATTGAACATCAAATTAAGTAGGCTATTCCATTCATTACAATGCAACAATGCAATATTCAGTGTTGACAGCTAGATTTTTTTGTGGACATGTTCCATAAATATTGATGTTAAAGATTTATTTTTTTGTGAAGAAATGTTTAGAATTAAGTTCATGAATCCAGATGGATCTCTATTACAATCCCCAAAGAGGGCACTTTATGTTGATGATTACTTCTATGTGTAGAAATCTTTATTTATAATTTAATCACTTTTTTATTTTTCAACAAGTTTTTAGTTATTTTTATATCTTTTTTTCCAAATAGTTCAAGAAAGACCACTACAAATGAGCAATTTTTTGCACTGTTATACAATTTAATGAATCAGAAACTGATGACATAGTGCTGTATTTTACTTCTTTATCTCTTTTTTTCAACCAAAAATGCCTTGCTCTGATTAGGGGGTACTTGAATTAAAAAAAAATTCACATGGGGTACATCACTAAAAAAAGGTTGAGAACCACTGCTCTACATGTACAGACGCTTGTGGAAATCACACATGAATACCTTAAGAGAAAGCGATTGCAGCTATTTCGGATACAACTAGCAATGTCTGATATAATCGGCCTGCCGATATTATCGGCCGATAAATGCGTTAAATTGTAATATCGGAAATTATCGGTATCGGTTTTTTTTATTTTATTTTTTTTATTAAATCAACATAAAAATCACAAGATACACTTACAATTAGTGCACCAACCCAAAAATAATAATAGGAAACATTAATATTAATATTCTGGTTCCTACATTATATATCAATATATATCAATACAGTCTGCAAGGGATACAGTCCGTAAGCACACATGATTGTGCGTTCTGCTGGTCCACTAATAGTACTAACCTTTAACAGTCAATTTGACTAATTTTCATTAATTACTAGTTTCTATGTAACTGTTTTTATATTGTTTTACTTTCTTTTTTATTCAAGAAAATGTTTTTAATTTATTTATCTTATTTTATAAACAATTTTAAAAAGTACCTTATCCTCACCATACCTGGTTGTCCAAATTAGGCATAATAATGTGTTAATTCCACGACTGTATGTATCGGTTGATATCGGTATCGGTTGATATCGGTATCTGTAATTAAAGAATTGGACAATATCGGAATATCGGATATCGGCAAAAAGCCATTATCGGACATCCCTAGATACAACACTTCTCAGACGGCAAGAGAACTTTCGATTGTCCAGGTCAGCTGGCAGATTTTATGCAACATTAAACATCCTGGCATCCGACTGTGGCTCTGTGTTTCCTCTCGCTCGAGCTGATAATCGCGTCAGTTAATTGCGAGATATCGATACCGGCATCACGAGAACAAATATGACACCCACTCCACCATCTCACCCATCTTGAGATTGGGATATTTTTGCAAAGTTTCCACTCTACTTACCGAAAAACTTTGTCCATTTGTCGAAGGAGAGACAACGAAAATGCGGGCTCCCGTGGATGTGATTAAAAAGGTAGCGTGTGCTTTGTATTACCTGGCCGTCGAGGGAAGACTCCGGAAAATGGCAAATGCTTTTGGACTGGCAAAGCAGACCATATCTGTTTTTGTCCGCCATGTATGTCGCAGACTCAACGTCTAGGTCCAGAGTATATAAAGTCACCAAAAACGAATGGACAATGAAGGTGAAGGCAAAAAAGTGTGTAATGTCCTGACCAGATATCTAAATCCCTAGATTGATTGATGTTCTTTATCACATTGTTTACTTTCACGTGTTTATTAAAGATTTGATTAATTTATGATGGCTCAGGTGTGATTCACTACAATAGGGCCCCACAGCACACTGGATTCCAGTTAATTGAAGTACCACAACTCTGGATGTTGTTCAGATAAGTTACATTTGATTTAAGAACTTGCACACAAAACAACACTGGAGATGACTATGACGTGCACATTTTATTCTTGAACAGTATGATAGGTTGGTAGCTGTAAGATGACTGTCCGTCATTTGTTTATATGTTAAATATCTGTCCTATGTTTAACCTAATGTTTAGTCTATGCTTAATGTGTGTCAAATCTTGTTTTAGTATCGCACATTAGAGTATGGGAGAAATGCAATTTCCAGTCTGCTGTGTCATGGTCTGATTGACAATAAAGTTGACTTGACTTGACATAATGTGACGTCACAAAAGAGAGGTATTTTCTTAACACCTGCCTTTAAAGCGCGAGTCACACAATGCATACGGTGATGCTGATAAATTAACTGTTTTTAACAGGGTTGTCTCGATACCAATATTTTGGTATCTGTACCAAAATGTATTACGATACTTTTCTAAATAAAAATGGACCACAAAAAAAATAATATTATTGGCTGTATTTCAACAGAAAATCATACATTAAAATCTTAACTTCTCTTTTAGTAGTAAGTAGGCAAACAAAGGCTACTAATTAGTCTGCTGATGTATGCAGTAACATATTGTGCCATTTCCCATTGTGTTATTTTGTCAAAATTATTAAGGACAAGCAGGAGAAAATGGAATTATTAACTAACTCGTTCATTTACTGTTAATATCTGCTTATTTTCTGTTTTAACAATTTATATCGACACTTCTGTTAAAATTTAATAAGCACTTATTATTCTGTTGATTGGATACTTTACATACGTTTTAAGTGATACTATACATTTTGGTATCAAGCCAATACCAAGTAGTTACAGGGTCATGCATTGGTAACAAAGTTCTCCTGTGTCCAAGGACGTATTTTATGGTTTTATAAAAATGTTAAAAATTCAAAGGATTTTTGTGATAATAAAAAATATCGATGTAATCATTGTAGTATCGACTAGATACGGCATTTGTACTTTGTATCGTTACATGTCATATTATGCTCCTTCCAGCGCTGTTGTTTTTAGATTAGAGTTTGTATCCAATCAGAATTCAGCTAGCTTATGTTGCCATGCTGTACCAAATCTACCAAGAGCCTTCAGAATCAACAATCCTGGCGTCCGTGCACTATAAGTGAACGGACAGATATAATTGACAGACAGTTGCAATAGCCAATCAGTTCACAGGTTGTTGTCAGTAAGGCCTTCTAGCTGGCCTAAGGCAGATATATATTGTTATGTTATGAGCTAGGTAACTCCTTTACCCAGCATGCCACAGTAGTAAAGAGCATGCGCAGTAGCCCCGTTTAGATTGCTGAATGTACACATGCTGGCAGCAGGATGTTTTTGATGAGTACGCTGTGGAGTAAACTTTAAGAACTCAGCCAACATGCCTCGTCTGCATCTTTTATGATTAGGCCTAGTTTATAAAATCCGCTACACCTCCCTGATACTGAAGTACATGTCAAACTACTTCCATAACCACAACACCAGGGGGAGCTCCACTAACCACGTTAAACCCAGATTCCGATCTAACAAAGGTCTTAACTCATTCTCTTTCTATGCCACATCAATATGAAATGCACTACCAACAGGTGTAAAAGAAAGGGCATCTCTATCCTCCTTCAAAACCGCACTAAAAGAACACCTCCAGGCAACTTCAACCCTAAACTAACACCCTCCCTTCCTCATCATACCTCTTCGGATTGTAAATAATCAAATGTAAATAATCAAATGTAGACACTTTTTCTTATAATTTCTGATCTCTCTCTCTATGTCCACTACTTGCTGTACATATCCTACCAAGTCAGTCCTACACTGTTTCAATGTCAATTTCTCTGATGATGCAATTGTTGATGACTGAAGTGTTGATACCAACCAAACCTAACCCCCCCCCCCCCCTCATATCCCACACCCCGGATTGTAAATAATGTAAATAATTCAATGTATATACTCTGATGATTATCTTGTGTGATGACTGTATTATGAAAATAGTATATATCTGTATCATGAATCAATTTAAGTGGACACAGACTTAAACAAGTTGAAAAACTTATTCGGGTGTTACCATTTAGTAATTGTATTTATAATTGTACGGAATATGTACTTCACTGTGCAATCTACTAATAAAAGTCTCAATCAATCAATCAGACAAGACAACACATATATTTGCAAGGCCATTTTCAAGAAGGATATTTAAAGAGAAACTACATCTTGTGAGACGATGTCGGCCTCAGAAGCTAGCTCAGCTGTCCCGGCGATGAAATGTGAGTTCAGATGTTTTATTTCTGAATTTTTTCAGGTTTAATATGTATTTTTGCTATTTTATTTTTGCCAGTACCACATAAGATATGTTTTAATTGCTGATGCGGGTTAAATGCGGCAGAAAATAACCCGTTTTATACAACGCCCAGTAGTGCGTAAATGTGTTCCTGTATAGTATTTCTCAAGCAATGGTCATGTGGTGACATCAATGATGGTATTTTGAGAGCTCGTTATTGAAGTCGGACATCACTGAAGGCCTAGGTGAGAAACGCACGGCCACTGCTTTTTGGCATGCAAGCCTACATTTGTACACATTTAGCACTCAACTAAAGGCAAGCAGGCGATACAGCTTCATCTGTTCTATCAGAACTACGGCGGTTAGCTGGATAGAAAGTAAGACTAGCCATGTCGTTTGTCCACAATCTACCGGTCTTCCTGTACCGGTAAAAATAAAAAACGGTCTACGGTATACAACCCTACTCTGCTAAAGTCTCTCCCTCGTTGTTTGTGACAAGGGCGCTCTTTAAAGGCCTACTGAAACCCACTACTACCCACCACGCAGTCTGATAGTTTATAAATCAATGATGAAATCTTAACATTGCAACACATGCCAATACGGCCGGGTTAGCTTACTAAACTGCAATTTTAAATTTTGCGCGAAATATCCTGCTGAAAACCTCTCTGTATGATGACGTCAGCGCGTGACGTCACGGATTGTAGAGGACATTTTGGGACAGCATGGTGGCCAGCTATTAAGTCGTCTGTTTTCATCGCAAAATTCCACAGTATTCTGGACATCTGTGTTGGTGAGTCTTTTGCAATTTGCTCAATGAACAATGGAGACAGCAAAGAAGAAAGCTGTAGGTGGGAAGCGGTGTATTGCGGCCGGCTGCAGCAACAACACAAACACAGCCGGTGTTTCATTGCTTACATTCCCGGGAGATGACAGTCAAGCTTTACCATTGGCCTGTGGATAACTAGGACAACATAGACTCTTACCAGGAGGACTTTGAGTTGGATATGCAGACACGCAGCTGCAGCTTCCAAACATTTGATCGCTTGCCCGTACGTGCGTGCCGCTATGTGCATGTCACGTACGTAACTTTGGGGACTTTGGGGAAATATATGTGCTGTATGAACTTTGGGGAGGTGAACGGTACTTTGGGCTGTGGGATTGAGTGTGTTGTGCAGGTGTTTGAGTTGTATTGGCGGGTTATATGGACGGGAGGGGGGAGGTGTTTGTTATGCGGGATTAATTTGTGGCATATTAAATATAAACCTGGTTGTGTTGTGGCTAATAGAGTATATATATGTCTTGTGTTTATTTACTGTTTTAGTCATTCCCAGCTGAATATCAGGTCCCACCCGCCTCTCACAGCATCTTCCCTATCTGAATCGCTCCCACTGCCCTCTAGTCCTTCACTCTCACTTTCCTCATCCACAAATCGTTCATCCTCGCTCAAATTAATGGGGAAATCAACGCTTTCTCGGTCCAAATCGCTCTCGCTGCTGGTGGCCATGATTGTAAACAATGTGCAGATGTGAGGAGCTCCACAACCTGTGACGTCACGCTACTCGTCTGCTACTTCCGGTACAGGCAAGGCTTTTTTTATCAGCGACCAAAAGTTGCGAACTTTATCGTCGATGTTCTCTACTAAATCCTTTCAGCAGAAATATGGCAATATCGCGAAATGATCAAGTATGACACATAGAATGGACCTGCTATCCCCGTTTAAATAAGAAAATCGCATTTCAGTAGGCCTTTAAAAGTGTATTTATTTCATATTTATTTATTATTTGGGATCTGAACCGAGAATGTCGTTGTGGCTTGTGCAGCCCTTTGAGACACTCGTGATTCAGGGCTATATACAAAAACATTGATTGATTGATTGATTGATATTTCGAAAGGGTTTTTTTACTTCCGATTTTGAGCCTTTGGTCCCTTGACAAAATACCAGCGTGAATGCAAAGCAAACCCGTCTGCACCAAGTATCTTTCTTTTCTTATTAGTCCAGATTACAGTATGGTACTAGAAGTGAGAATGCAGCCTAAAAGACCCTCCCCTTCCCTCTGGTTCTCTGGGAACAGGTGGAAGGCTAATAATTGGAAGGACATGGGATGGGTGTACAGAGCTTCCATTAGTCTCTGTCTCCCCGCCTGCTGTTATCTCTTTCTTTAAGAGGAACTGTGCAAAGACAAGCTCATAGCTTCAGGACAAGATCCCAAAGACACCACGAGGGCCATTGTGTGCTCTCTCGGACCGATTATCAGTCCGAGACACATTTTTTTTTCTTTTCACCTGCCGCCCATTAGTTTGAGTCACATTCTTATCGGCGCATAAAAGCGATAACGCATCATCTTTCTTTACCGAGTCTCTTTCAAACATCCTTGACATTGAAACACACACACAAATCTCCACAAAACCTGGAGGAATCTCGTTGATCCTGAACAAAACGCTTACATAACTGTTGCGGTGTTGCTAAAGTGTTGGATCTTATCTCAGCCTCTTTTTTTTTTTTTTACGTAGAATTCACCACCCTCGAACCCTCCACAGAACACATGAGGAGTATTCGTAATTGCCTCTTGTTTGATGGGAAGGGAAGACACCCCCCTTACTGCAGTACTAATCAACAATATCCTCCTGCTGCACAACGAGAGGGGGGGAAAAAAAGTCAGCTCCCGCATTCAAATCTTAATCAGAATCTCCACACTGTGAGGAGAATGTTACGCTTAATTAAATGAACTCTTCCTTGGTAGCACACCCAAGCTCGGTGTGTGTGTGTGGATGCTTCTCTTTCTTACTTCTTTTTGATTAATTCTACTTTCATTAATCTTTTATCACTGCATACTTTTTCCACATTCCTAATTCTATTCTCCTATTATAACATTTAAACACAGGAAGTAAACAGAGATGGGAGTAGGATTAAAATGTACTCTGCTACTTCCTTCGGCCATGTTGAATTGGAACCTGGGATTGTTTTTCCAAAAAACTTACCTCCCGGAGTTCCTTGGCCACATCCTTGAGCTCTCGGAGGATTCCTTCCAGCTGGTCAATCACCATCTTCATGTGGCTGCGGATGCGTTCTCTCGGGCTGGGGGTCTCAGAGGTGTCCCGGGCCGGAGCTCTGCTGAGGGACATCCTTCACAGGGGGACGTGGGGCCAGTGGCCAACGGGCTGAGGGCGTGGGGGAGCCGAGTCGGGGTCCATGTCTTTGGCTACGAGGAGCCTCAGTGCTACTGATCCGAACAGGGGCCCCGGCCACGCAGGGAGACCTCAACATCTTAAAAGCACCCGGACGACCAAAACGCCTTTCCTCGCCACAGGGCCACTGGCTGACATCCACGACATTCGTCCGGAAACGGGAAGAAAGCGAGCGTGGGCGAAATCAAGCGCGGTAAATCCATGGGGAAAAAAAAAAAGAAAGAGGCACCAAAAAAAAAAAAAAAAAAAAAACATGTGCCGAGGCCAGAATGAAAATCTTACATAATCGTGCTGAGCCAACTCATCTCATGTGTCAGAGTGTACAACTCAACTGTTTTAGAGGAGAGGCTATTTAGAACATATTTCTATACTTAGGCTTCAGCTGGAGCCCTCATTCTACCTTCGAAAAGTGTGATACAGCACCCCCGATTATTCTCTTCTAAATAGTTTTCTTGGGGAAAAAACAGGTATTCCAAAGGACATCCAAAATCAGAGATCCGCGACAACTTAGTGATGCTGTCCATCTAGTCCATAGGCAGACAGGTGGTGGAGGTTTTCTCCTAAGGAATCCTGGCCCACCTTGAAGAAAGGATTTATTCCAGGTGGCATGGGATCAGGATGAATTGGATTTCTGAGCTAAACGTGACTCGTGGTAGAAATCACGGCGCGGATCAGACACAGTTACAGTTGAGAAGCAGAAACTCTTCCTGGGATCGGGGTCGCAGCGAGTCACAGCGATCTTGACCCACAGCAGTCCATATGGGTGTGCCCCCCCCCCCTCCAAAAAAACAAACAAAACACACACACACAAAAAAAGCAAGCAGAAAGAGAAAACGACTTCTCCTTCAGTTGTTGCTAAGGGAACCCGGTCTGCCTCCCTATGCCGTGATTGGATAATTATTTTACTTCTTATCCGTGGCTTTTTCTCTGCGGACTCTTCTCTCAGAGAGGTAGAGAGCTCCCCGCCGCCATCCAGCGAGATGAGATAAATCCCGTAAAAGATCCCCGATGGAGCGCAGGAAGCACTTCTCCACGAATCCGGGGCGATGACGCTGCCACGGGGTGTGCTGGCCAATCGCACATGGCACCTGGACAGAAAGCAACCACTTAGTCTCTTATAGTTCTTACCCTCGCCCCTGCCGGAGACTGGGAGTCACAAAACACTCGCACATGGACTCACCTTTTTTGAGCTCAACGCACCGTGCACATCATTGCAACGCACGCTTCCAACACCCTCTCGCCGCCCTCTGACTCAAAACACTTTCTCTCTCTTTCTGATGCACGCGCACTCAAGAGTTCTCTCCCTCCCCTACTTACCGCCTTGACAGAGAGAAGCCTCTATCAGCGGGGGTCTTTGAGCTCTCCGACTCGTCAGACGAGGAAGGGGGGGGGGGGGAACGGCCGAGGAGGCTGAGGCTGCTCCGCTGAGGAAAGTGGCCGAAGATGCCGCCCCTGATTCTGTCAACGCCGCCGCCAGCCTCGCTCAGATAACCGCGCCGCCAGAAAACGAGCCACCCGTCATCCCCGCCAGGCAGTTGACAGACGGGGGCTGAGCTGCGGGGAAAGAAAGAAAGCGGTGTGCAGATGACAGCTTCTCCTCTCTTTTGCTTGCTCGTCTATCTGCCTCATCAACCTCCCTCAACGACCCCTTCCTCTCTCTCTCTCTCTCTCTCTCTCGCCACCTTCTCTCGTGCTTGCTCTTTTCTACTGTCTCTCTGACCCCCCCCCTCGCACCCTCGCTGTGTCCTCCCTGACTGCCGGATGAAGGCGAGCTGATGCCAGAGTTTATCATGTGGCTCCGACTTCTGCCAGCACCACTCGCCGCTTCTGCTCCACTCGGCGGGAGGAGGAGCCTGCCGCTTTAAAGGCACAGCTGTCCCTCCTCCACCTCTGTCTTCTCCTCCGCCGGCGTCCCTCGCTCGCTAGCTGTCGTCAAAGTTTTATCGAGTGTGTTATCTCCCGCTTAAACCGGGATGGAGTCTTCATACACCGCCGGGCGCGGCGTCTCAAATGGGGCGGCGTGGCCCCACAACACCTGCACGGTATGGCGTTAATATGGAAGGCGAGGTTGCTGTTTCATTACCTCAATTGGGAGAGTTTTTTTTCTTTCTTTCTTTTGGCCTTACTGATTAGGAAGTTTTCATTCCGCGTGGCTTCCAAAGTCAAACACAATCAGTTGGGTGACGAAGTTTGACTTCAAAGTGGCTCCGAGGAGCTGATATAAAGTTCATCAAGAGTAATGAACCGTTCCAAAGTCACACTGGTAAAGTTTTGAATCCAATTTGAAAATTCTTGATTATTACAAAAGCTCTAAAGAGAAGTTAACTACAGTAATACCTCGACGTATGAGCTTAATTGTTTTTGAGCTCCCAACTCTAAACACTCTCAAAACGTCTCCCATTGAAATGAATCGAAACCAATTCAATTGGCGCTTGCCCGCCCGAAACATAACAATTTTGTGAATTTGAAAAAGAAAAAGAAACTCTTAGATCTAAATAGTATATATTACAATACCATAAAATATACAGTACTACTAACAACTACCATATTTTTTTAAACTAAATTGATAATAATTGACAGTATTTAACTAGGAGCTGCTTTTCCGTCAAACACACCATCAGCTGATTTACCATATATTTAATGGATATATTTTTATGGCTCATTACTTTTTTTTTTCCTTTTTTTTTGTCCTGTCCAGCTACACAGGCAAATCATATTGTTGATGTAGATGTATATATTTATTTAATTTATTACTTTATATATATATATATATATATATATATATATATATATATATATATATATATATATATATATATATATATATATATATATATATATATATTTATTTATTTATTATATATATATATATATATATATATATATATATATATATATATATATATATATATATATATATATATATATTTATATATATATATATATACATATATATATATATATATATATATAAAGTAATGAATTAAATAAATATATACATCTACATCAACAATATGATTTTTTTTTGTCCTGTCCAGCTACAAAGGCAAATCATATTCTTGATGTAGATGTATATATTTATTGAATTCATTTGTTTGTTGATATATATATATATATATATATATATATATATATATATATATATATATATTTTTTTTTTTTTTTAGTTCTATTCATTTATTTTTTGAGATATATATACAAATAAATAAATATATGTATATATATATATATATATATATATATATATATATATATATATATATATATATATATATATATATATATATATATATATGTATGTGTGGGAAAAAATCACAAGACTATTTCATCTCACTCTAATACGTGCACCATGACAGCATCCACCCACCCACCACCACGAAAAGAATACCTACCGGAATCAATAAAAGGCTATCGATGCTGTCATCTAGCAAAGCTGAATTTGACCAAGCAACCCCCCCGTACCAAAAAGCCCTTGATGAAAGCGGATACAATTTCACCCTCACCTATGAACACACACCAGGAAACCAGCCAAAAAAGAACAGAAAACGGAACAACATCATCTGGTACAACCCCCCATACAGCAAAAACGTCTCAACGAACATTGGACACAAATTCCTCAATCTGATTGACAAACACTTTCCCAAAGACAACATCCTAAGAAAAGTATTCAACAAGAACAACATTAAATTGAGCTACAGCTGCATGAACAATATACGACAAATCATCTCAAACCACAACAAAACAATTGCAAATGAGCCGTCGGCCCTCAGACAGAGCGACTCCAAAACCAACAAAGGATGTAATTGTCGAAAGAAACCTGATTGCCCTCTCAACGGGGGATGCTTACAAACATCAGTTGTCTACCAATCTAAGGTAATACGCAAGGACATTAACACATCCGACACATATGTAGGATTAACCGAGGGAGAATTCAAAACCAGATGGAACAATCACAAGGCTTCTTTCAGGAACAAAAACCTGCGAAATACCACAGAACTCAGCAAACACATTTGGGACCTCAAAGACAATAATGTTGAATATTCAATAACATGGCAAATTCTTGCATCCAGCACACCTTACAATAGTGGTAATAAAAGATGCAACCTATGCTTGAAAGAGAAACTGTTTATTATTTACCGTCCAGACCTGTCATCCCATGGATAACCTTATTAAGACATATATATATATATATCAAAAAATAAATAAATACATATATATATAAATCAATTTAAAGAAGATCACAGACACGCTGACACACAAGGTAACTACCCCAGCAGCTGGCCGACATGCAGAACCGCGGAATACCTTGCAGTGCACCAAGCTGCCACAATAGACGCGGGGACTAGAGCCAGCAGGCCCCAGCCAAGACAGGCACCAGGAAGGGATGGAGGGTGGGACCCAGGAGCTCCAGACACGCAGCCCGGATGGCTGGCTCATTCTGATTCAGTATGGTGCAGACCACCTGTAGTACCCTTCTGTTGTGACGTAACAAAAAAAAAAAAACTGTCCCAAACTGTGTACGCTCGATGGTTTGAACTCAAAAGTTATCCCTATTTCATGACTAACTGTGTGTCCCTTTTGGGGATTTCGCTGTGTTAAACTTGTACATCATCACAATAATAACTTACTTCGAGTAATGCGCCTTTATGGGGGAAGGGTTTCTTAGATATCATAGCAGTACAGCCAGGGGCTTGGTAATAGTAAAGTGAGATTCAGGGTATGTGGATTTTCCATGCACATTAGTTTGGTCTGCTGTCCTAGAATTGCAGATGTTATGCTGATCCTGTAAGGCTAATTCAGTATAAAATGTTTCCAGTAAATTAAATGTA
Source organism: Nerophis lumbriciformis (assembly GCF_033978685.3). Taxonomy (NCBI): domain Eukaryota; kingdom Metazoa; phylum Chordata; class Actinopteri; order Syngnathiformes; family Syngnathidae; genus Nerophis; species Nerophis lumbriciformis. The sequence continues at coordinate 47,595,011 of NC_084553.2, read as the reverse complement.
ATTTGATTAATAAATAATTCAGCTATGCCTACAGAAACAATCACAATCTATTATGCTTTTCATATTTTTGACCTATAACTATTGTTACAATACTGGATATGCATGTTACCTAATGCCAAAGTGTCAAAAAATAAGGTTCATGCCATGTTTTGAAAGTTGTTCCCAACTTACAAAACCCAAAACCAGTGAAGTTGGCACGTTGTGTAATTCGTAAATAAAAACAGAATTCAATGATTTGCAAATCCTTTTCAACTTATATTCAATTGAATAGACTGCAGAGACAAGATATGCAATGTGCGAACTGAGAGACTTTTTTTTTTATTTTTTTTTATGGCAAATTAACTTAGAATTTAATGGCAGCAACACATTGCAAAAAAGTTGGCACAGGGGCATTTTTACCACTGTGTTACATGGCCTTTTCTTTTAACAACACTCAGTAACTTAAGTTGTTCAACAGTCCGGGGTCTCCGTTGTCATATTTTACGCTTCATATTGCGCACACATTGTGCTGTTGCTTGCATGATAACGTTGCTTGGATGGCAACATATGTTGCTCCAAAACCTGTATGTACCTTTCAGCATTAAAGGTGCCTTCCCAGATGTGTAAGTTACCCATGCCTTGGGCACTAATACACCCCCATACCATCACAGATGCTGGCTTTTGAACGTTGCGCCTGTAACAATGCGGATGGTTCTTTTCCTCTTTGTTCCGGAGGACACGACGTCCACAGTTTCCAAAAACAATTTGAAATGTGGACTTGTCAGACCACAGAACACTTTTACACTTTGTATCAGTCCATCTTGGAGGAGCTTGGGCCCAGCGATGCCGGCTGCATTTCTGGGTGTTGTTGATAAATGGCTTTCGCTTTACATAGTAGAGTTTTAACTTGTACTTACAGATGTAGCGACAAACTGTAGTTACTGACAGTGGTTTTCTGATGTGTTCCTGAGCCCGTGTGGTGATATCCTTTACACACTGATGTCACTTTTTGATGCAATACCGCCTGAGGGATCCAAGGTCACAGGCATTTAATGTTACGTGTAGTGATTTCTCCAGATTCTCTGAACCTTTTGATGATATTATGTACCTTAGATGGTGAAATCCCTAAATTGAGAAATGTTGTTCTTAAGCTGTTCGACAACTTGCTCACGCATGTGTTCACAAAGTGGTGACCCTCGCCCCATCTTTGTTTGTGAATGACTGAGCAGTTCATGGAAGTTGCTTTTATATCCAATCATAGCACCCACCTTTTTCCATTCAGCCTGTTCACAAGCACATTCTGAAAATGTACAAATAATAATGTTGTTGGTTTTTTTTTACACTTACATATTTCGGTTAAATGATAAATGATAAATGGGTTGTACTTGTATAGCGCTTTTCTACCTTCAAGGTACTCAAAGCGCTTTGACACTACTTCCACATTTACCCATTCACACACACATTCACACACTGATGGAGGGAGCTGCCATGCAAGGCGCTAACCAGCACCCATCAGGAGCAAGGGTGAAGTGTCTTGCTCAGGACACAACGGACATGACGAGGTTGGTACTAGGTGGGGATTGAACCAGGGACCCTTGGGTCGCGCACGGCCACTCTCCCACTGCGCCACGCCGTCCCCGGTTGATAGTATTCTATCTTTATTTGTTGTAATTTATACTTTCTGACTAAATTATGTGATAATGTTCATCAGTGACCTCATTTGTGTTCATTTTCAAGCCATCAATATAATACGAATTATTTCAAAATCAAATTACAGGATGTTATTTATTTAGTTTGATCATTTTCCTCGACTGGTGCACTAACATCATGTGGTTTATTATTTTTTTACATTGATTGATTGATTGATTGAGACTTTTATTAGTAGGTTGCACAGTGAAGTACATATTCCGTACAATTGACAACTAAATGGTAACACCCCAATAAGTTTTTCAACTTGTTTAAGTCGGGGTCCTCTTAAATTGATTCATGATACAGATATATACTATCATTTATACTATCATCATAATACAGTCATCACACAAGATAATCATTAGGTGTATACTTTGAATTATTTACATTATTTACAATTTCGGGGTGTGGAGTGGGGGGGTGGGGGGTGGGGGTTAGGTTTGGGCCAGCCCACTTTGGAGAAGTGGGTAGGAGTGAGGTGGGATCTGGGGTGGAGGTCTAGAAGTAATCTGAATAGCTTGTTCTGGGATGTTTGGAGTCTAGATTTGAGGGTTTTGGAGGTGCTAGGGTACCAGGAGGTGCATGCGTAATCGAAAAAGGGTTGAAAGAGAGTTCCCGCAAGAATCCTCATGGTGATTTTGTTGACCAGAGAGGAGATTCTATAGAGAAATCGCATTCGTTGGATGACCTTTTTGATTACCTTGGTTCCCATTTTATCACGGTAAAGATTAGCCTCTAGAATGGAACCTAGGTGATAACAATGTCACCCACTTTTATAGTGAAGTCATTGACTTTCTTAAGGTTGATGTGGGACATATGTAGCACGATCTACAAAGATACAAATAATTGCTATTGCGACATCTAGTGGACACATTTAGAACAGCGGTTTCTTTCAATCAAAAATTTCGGCCCATTTTTATACTTAGCAAACTCATCCGCGGGACAGATAAAACCTGTTCGCGGGCCTGATCCGGCCCAGGGGCTGTACGTTTGACACGTCTGGCATAGAGCTAACAAGCACGCAACCGTTGCCAACGGCAAACTAAGGAAAAGCTAAATCAGTAAGAAAGCGACCGTAACTGGAGCATAGAGCGCACAATGATCCAGCAACCAGAAACAGAGTGACACCGGTATATGAGGGGAAGCGATTAAAGGTGACCGCAGGTGCAAACACTAATCACTGAACAGAAACTGGTGTGTAAGAAAGTCAGCATACCTGGCAACCAAAAGTAAACAATGGAAAGAGCGCTGAGAACAGAAACAGACTTAAACATTGGAAAACCACAACAAACAAAAGAAAACATGACACAATGACAGAGCTCTCCCTAACAGAGGGCGTTCACCACTAAACGACCTCCCTGTGGAAAGACCCAGGTGCACGGCGCAGATAGCTCCGTGTCTGTGACGCCCCCTCACGGAGAACAGAAATTGATTATTTCACCCCGTAAAATATATTTTTTTATATTAAGGTCATACTGACGGGTGTGGGTTTTGTTTGTTTTTTTCTCCCAAGGAATCTGGAGTGGCTCCAAAATAATATTACTTGCACTTAATATTCCCCACCTGTGTCATACTGTTTATGGAGCCTTTTTATGGAATGTAATTTTTTTTTTTTTTTTTTGTCTGGGCTTTCAAACAAACTGCCTAAAAACGTTGAGGCACATTAGTGAGAATAGCATGCGAAATGCACATCTAAAACAACAAGATTGGGGGAGCATATTGATATAACACTAAAAATCAAGAGGGGTTATCCGGCTTGGGGAGTGTACGGACAAATAAGCCACTCCACACTCCACATTTAATAAAGAATGGATCAAGGGTCTTTTTTTTTTAATGAATTATCTTTTATACTGCCGTCACTAAAATCACTGGGTTGGCAGCCACTGTTACAGAATGTCCAGAGGATTTATTTTTGTATTGTAATGGAGACAGAGAGAGAGCGAGGGGGAGAGACTGCCAGCAATCAATACAGATGTTCTTCTTCTTCCCACATGCAGCATTTGATTACGCAGGGAGGGAGAGAATGGAGCCATGATCTCTGTCAACATTGTCAAATAATACGTGTGAGTGGGCAATTGCTTTTGTCATTTGTTGTGTTGAAGCCTTTCTAAGGACTTGTTGTACAGTCAGTTAGACCTCAGACCTAAGGTCAAACATAATCTGCTTAAGGATGGTGGTCGATCTCATTTCTGTTAAAATAGGTATTTTGTTAGTCGTGATTGAAATGGACAAAAGGTCCTTGATTGACAATGTGGAATGTGAACATGATTAAAGATATTTTTTATAACATTTACCGTATTTTCCGGACCATAGGGCGCACCGGAATATAAGGCGCACTGCCGATGAATGGTCTATTTTTTATCTGTTTTCATATATAAAGCGCATCAGATTAAATGGCACATTAAAGGAGACCTATTATTATTATTTTTTTCCAAATTAGAAACACTTCCTTGTGGTCTACATAACATGTAATGGTGGTTCTTTGGTCAAAATTCTGCATTGATTACGTTTTACAGATCATCTTCAAGCCGCTTTCTGACTGTCGCTTTAGGATGCGCCGCTTTGTGGGCGGTCTTATTTACGTGGCTCACCTTCGGCAGCGTCTTCTCCCCGTCATCTTTGTTGTAGCGGTGTAGCGTGCAAGGACGGGAGTGGAACAAGTGTAAAAAAAATGGAGCTAACTATTTTAATGACATTCAAAATGTACTTAAATCAATATCGGAGCAGCATCTCCTTATCCGGAAACAACAAACTGTCCGACCGGAACTCTCGAATAACTAAAGTTCCTTGGGTGAATAATGTAAACTCACTACGCAGGTATGTTTTAGTGCTTTCATGGCGAGTTCACTAACACATACAAATAAGAACTTTACACTACTTTATATGAGAAATGGCAACAGCGGAGGATGAATGTCCCTTAACAAGCTTATCGACTACGGCGTCGGCACAAACTACTACTTTTCTTTTCTCCTCTGCCTTACACAGGTCCGGTGGCCATGGATGAAGTGCTGGCTGTCCAGAGTCGAGACCCGGGGTGGACCGCTCACCTGTGCATTGGTTGGGGACATCTCTGCGCTGCTGACCCGTCTCCGCTCGGGATGGTTTCCTGCTGGCCCCACTACGGACTGGACTCTCACTATTATGTTGGATCCACTATGAGCTGGACTTTCACAATATTATGTCAGACCCACTCGACATCCATTACTTTTGGTCTCCCCTAGAGGGGGTTGGGAGGTTACCTACATATGCGGTCCTCTCCAAGGTTTCTCATAGTCATTCACATCGACGCCCCACTGGGGTGAGTATTTCCTTGCCCTTATGTGGGCTCTGTACCGAGGATGTCGTTGTGGCTCGTGCAGCCCTTTGAGACACTTGTGATTCAGGGCTATATAAATAAACATTGATTGATTGATTGAAGTGTGCAATTGTTCAGGATTCATGCAGATCCCAAATACAGATCATTAGGTACCAGAAGGTAAGAAAAGTTGCTTTTCAATGATATTGCGAAACAACAGCAAAAAAAATGTCTTACGTTATACACACACCATAATAATATTTGTATGTAAAAGCACATCAAGCGGTGCGGCTTCATAGCTTACCAAAGTCATACTAAAACATTTTGATGGATTTTTGAGCGCCGTGTGTAATGTTCTGTATTTTCAATGGAACATATAAAATGTTGGTGTTGTTTACTTGAGTCATATTGCCATCATAGTGCAGCCTACACTTATCTCTTATGTTTGACTGACATCTACTGGTCACACTTATCATTACACCATGTACCAAATAAAATAGCTTCGAGGTGGGTAAGCTCAACCAAACTTATTCCTTACATTAAGTGTATCGGGTTATAAGGTGCACTGTCGAGTTCTGAGAAAAAAAAAATATTTTAAGTGTGCCTTATAGTCCGGAAAATACTGTATTTATCATTTATATCTGACTGTTCTAAACAACTGTTTCCATGCCATGTTCATACACAGAAGGAAGCTCCTACTTCCATGGCTGATAGTCATGAAATACCTTCTTTAGAAAGCAAACTAAAAACATGCATCTGCATAGTGCACTCATTTTTGCCTCATTTGTGTAATCAACAATCACTTTTGCCACATTCAATCAATAGATTCATCAATATCTTGATTTAGAAAGCAGGCAAAATAATGATCAATTTGAGAGCCATAATGGACAATTAGAACTGACCAACCATTGGAATGTGTTTGCTCGCCGAACCAAACACAGTCCTTATCGACATTTCGTCTCCCTCTGCGACGCAAACAGCAAGACCAGGGAAGATAAAGACCCTTGAAAAATCCCTGCCCCCTTCTTCAGAGACACCTGGGATGTTGACTCTGTTTCCGGGACGCTGTTCTCCAGGCTTATTGACAAAACACGCACCCACACCAATGGACTACAATACACATACGGCTTATCGAGCACCGCCCTGATGGCTGCAGCTTCGGACCAGGTAATCCCCCACCCCCGTGTATGTGGCATATGGTATCTAGTACACTTTTGACAAGTGTAGTTAGTGTACTATATGTAGTATGTAAAGTACTCACTGACAATAACAAGTAGACAAGTGCTCATTAGCATTAAAGCTACTTATAGTACACTGGATTTTTCCAGTTGGGCTTACTAAAAGCAGTTTTAAAGTGTCTAAGGTTACATTTTAGACAACAAACTTCCAATACATTGTCTGTGTGTCAGGTTCAAACACCAAACTATATATTAAACGAGACAAGAAGAAGGAATCAGGCAGAGACAGAGTTCAATTTTGCTCATGAGGAGGGACGTATTGGGCTGTACACTCAGTTACAGTTCCACCCTATGCTCTAAGGTACAGTCTCACGTGTTCCTTTATTTATTTGGGAGGTCCCTAGTTAACATCACTGAGGCTGCTTCTGAAGGGAGGGGTAATGCAAGCAGCCCCAGTAGACACAATACATGATGATTCAGAATGGAAATGTGCTGACACTTGTGATTTTGCCCTGTCTCTGTTTTATCTGCGTTGAGGTACTCGATGTCCGTCCTTGGCTGTCAGCAGGCAGGGTCTGGACACAAACAGCTGATACGAGACAACTCGCAACGGAAGATTACAAGTTGTGCCTTTGCACAAATAGAAAAGGACAACTTCAGCACAATTGATAATAACTACAGCATGGCTTTTAAGCATAAGAGTTGTGTGGTAACGTATACATAATTATTCTAACACTGTGACTTTTCTTTCAATTGTTGAACATGTATCAACTTTAAAAGTTAAAGTTAAAGTACCAATGATTGTCACACACACTAGGTGTGGCGAAATTATTCTCTGCATTTGACCCATCATCCTTGATCACCCCCTGGGAGGTGAGGGGAACAGTGAGCAGCAGCGGTGGCCACGCCCGGGAATCATTTTTGGTGATTTAACCCCCAATTCCAACCCTTGATCCTGAGCACCAAGCAGGGAGGTAATGGGTCCGATTTTTATAGTCTTTGGTATGACTCGGCCGGTGTTTGAACTCACGACCTACTGATCTCAGGGCGGACACTCTAATCAAAAGGCCACTGAGCAGGTAAAAGGTAAAGAAAAAGATACAAACCAGGATGTAGAATTATTTGTTGAGGATTCCAATGTTGATCGGGTGACTCACACTCTGGCTGACATTGGAGAATCAGCAGAAGAACACACACTTTATTTTGTCTTTCCACAGTCTTTTGAGCAATGAAGGTAATCAAGAATATTGAGCACTAAAGGCAGTGGGGAAAGAGTGATGAATTGCTGGAGGAAATGTTTTTGGTGTACACCAAAAAATAAAGAGTCTATTTTGACCCCTTTTTTCGTCTCCTTGCTACACCTGCACCACACGTTTTTTTTGCCTCTTGCAATTAGGAATATTAAATAGAGGGATATATAACGATATGAAAATATCATATCACGGTATGGTTAAATGCGCTCAAATACTACTTACACAAACTGAAATGTTTTACCAAGTTTTTATTAGTAATTCAATGAAATAAATACACACACAAAATACTTTCTTGGCAGATGAAACATTAAATATTGTTTTCTGTGTCATATTTTTCCAAGTATAGATCGATTACTCTGTTCTAAGAGAGCACAGCCTGTAGGTTCAATGTGCACAATTGAATAGCTTGTGTTTACCGTATTTTCCGGACTATAGAGCACACCGGTATATAAGCCACACCCACGGAATCTTAGAAGAAAAACATATTTTTCAAGGAATTAGCCGCACCGGCGTATATATATATACATATATATATATATATATATATATATATATATATATATATATATATATATATATATATATATATATCAATACGTTGTAGGTGGCGACTTGTCCAGGGTGTACCCCGCCTTCCGCCCGATTGTAGCTGAGATAGGCTCCAGCGCCCCCCGCCACCCCAAAGGGAATAAGCGGTAGAAAATGGATGGATGGATAAATACGTTGTGTAATTAGATATTTACACAAAAATATTTTGTAAATGTTTATTTACATATCTTAATTGTTTCCAAATGGTGTCTGTAATACAGCAGTAAAACGGATGATCAAACAAAACAGAAGTCATAGTCATGAACTCTCCAGTCGGCTAAACAGTGAGTTTAGTGAGTTTTAGTGAGTTTACGGAACTAAAACAGTACAAATAGAATGCCATTGTGAGTTAATAAACGTGTTAGCATATGAGCTAATGCTAATGACATTAGCTTCATTACAAAATGATAGCACATACAAATATGCATGCAAACACTCCTACATACATCACACATGGGACGGTTTAGTAAGTAAGAATTGTTTTAGTTGTACTGTAAAACTTGGAGTGCTGCTTGGAGTGATAAAGAATCCATACGAGTAGAAACGCTTTTGACGGCTAGAAGACCGAACGGCATTTGTACTTCCGGTTGAAAGCTCTAGTCTAAACAGAAAGGCAATGCTGAATGCTGTACCTGCAGTGAGTAAACGTGTCCAAAAGATGACGCCATAGCACAAACAATAATACACTTACTTAGTGCAGGTGCGGTTAATTCTGTAACTTTTTGCATCATGGCTGTTAGAAAAAAAAAATCCATTATTTAGCCGAACTGTTTCATAAGCCAAAAAAAGTAGCGGTTTATAGTCCGTAATTTACAATTTAGATTAGAAGCATCTGCTCTTCCATGGACACACCGCAGCCAGTGTTGCCTCATGCCCTTTCAGCATTTTCCTTAGTAGAAAGGACTCAATAGAATACTAGCGGTTTACTTTCTATTTCTTTAGTTTTTGACCGCCAGGTGTCATGACCTGTTCTTGGTTTGCCTTTGTTGTGATTTTTTAATGTTTTGAGGTTTTTTTTTTCCCGTTTCAGCGCTCACTTACTTTGTTACTTCTAGCTGCTAGGGGCGCTGATTCATCGCACCTGCTTCTGATTAGTGATCAGGAGACTCGCCTGCTTCTGATTGCTAATCAGAGAGCCTTATGTATGTGTGTCACCCTTCCTTGCTTGAAGGTAAATTTGTTCGCCACGGGTGAAAGTTACTTTGGTTCTCTTTTTGCTACTTTCAAGTTGTTGTGCTATGTCAAACAGTTTCTAGTCACCACCTTATGCTTCTCTCTAGGGCTGGGAATCTTTGGGCACCACATGATTCGATTTTATTCTTTGGGGTAAAGATTCAATTCGGAATCGATTCTCTATTCAAAATCAATACTTTTTTGCCAGTGCCAGTTCTATGATTAACTTCATTCCTCCATAAAATACATTACCGGCTCTAATACATTTCTATATTACTTAAAAGAAAACTGGTTTTGTGTAAAAAATATATATTCCCAAACATTTAATAAAGTCAAATACAGATAAGGCAACACGATTGTCTTTTCAAAAGTAAATCTGACCAGCAGATACTGGTATCTACATCAACAATATGATTTGCATGAGTGGCTGGACAGGATGGATTACATTTTATTTTATTTTTTTGAATCGATTTTTGATCTTTTTTTAATCGATTATAAAACATTACAAATAAGAGTCGCAATTAATTTGACAATCCATTTTTTTTGACACCCCTACCTCTCATGCACTTCTCAGTGGCACATTTTGTTTTGTATATTTGCCCTGTTATTGGATTAATAAACATTTACCTGCACGCTGCTTCCTGTCCTTTCGCATCTTGGGAAAAATGGTAAATGGGTTATACTGTGTGGAAGTCGCTTTCTAGCAGTTCCACTGAAGGCAGTTTTTAACAAAGGTTTTAATCATCCAATTGTTTTAACAAAGTTCTTCTTCCCCAGAACGTGACTGAAAAGTCACGTCCGTATCCTCTCTCTTTCTCTGATCCCGGCCGCTTACTGTTAAAGACAACAGATGATTTGATTAACACGTACCACCTGTGAAATCTAATCACCTGCCAGCTGTGTCTCGCCGTCAGCACATGCCCCAGCCCTGCCCAATGGTGCTCGTCCTCAGTACCATGGACAGCGGCGGTGACTTTTCCTCCTGAAGGCAGCGCTGGCTATACCTCCCCCCATATACTTGTATAGCGCTTTTCTACCTTCAAGGCACTCAAAGCGCTTTGACACTATTTCCACATTCACCCATTCACACACACATTCACACACTTATGGCGGGAGCTGCCATGCAAGGCCCTAACCACGACCCATCAGGAGCAAGGGTGAAGTGTCTTGCTCAAGGACACAACGGATGTGAATAGGGTATTAGAAGCCGGGGATCGAACCAGGAACCCTCGGGTTGCTGGTTCTCTCCCAACAGCGCCACGCCGTCCCCAACAGACCACCGCTAAAAGGTGACCCAAGCGCGACACCGGGTCTACACTTCCTTCTCCGTCTTCTCATTCTTTCTCGACTCGAGGGTGATCCTGATTTTCAGAGTCACATTTGGCTCGAGTTTTTTAACTTCCCATTCAAACTCTGACAAAAATCCTTCCTTTTTGAAGTCAGAATCATTAAAATGATCACCGCAAATTACACTACTCTGGCTTGGTTCGTCCCATTTTGAGTCAGTTTGCCTGGAGAGGTTCATACTTTCCTCATATTCCAATCATTTGGACGCCTTCTTTACTTGTATAAATACAACTTGCAACAATGCATTTGCCAGCCATATTGGATAAATCATTCAAATTCTGCAAATATGCTACCAAAACAAAGACTACGCAATATGAAATTGCCTCCAGTCTTCTGTATTTTATTCTTATTTGTTTTGTCCTGTCCAGCCACTCAGGCAAATCATATAGTTGATGTAAATGCCCATATCTGCTGTACAGATGTACTTCACAAAAGAGAAGTGTGGGATACTTCTCTTGTTGTCTTAATTGTATTAGACTTTATTAAATGGATTCATATTAATGTTTGGCGCAGCCGGAACCGGAGCAGGAGGGGATAGAAAGAACATAAAAGGAAAGACAGAAGGGGAAATTGTGGGGGCAAGAGGGGGATAAGACAGCAACAAAAACAACAGAACAACATCAGCAAATACGATATGTACAAATATGATACAACAAATTATCGTAAAGAAGCAGTTAGTGAAGGAAATATTAATAACATAGAAATGACAATGAACATTATTACAAATGGAGCAAATTAAAATAAAAAAATACTAATAGAAATAGCACTATTGATAATGAATAATAATGATAATTAAAGCTGCAAGCAGTGTTGGACGGGACCGACTTTTGCTGGTGTTTCCTGCCTTTACCCATTCAACATATCTTTACCTGCACATTACCTACCTTCCCTGCATCCTGGGGTCACACTGGTGCTTTTTTATTTCACCCATACAACATATCTTTACCCGCACATTACCTACCTTCTCTGCATAGTGGGGTCACGCTGGTGTTAGTCCTAAGTGTCCCAATACTTTTGTCTAGTGTTAGTCCTAAGTGTCCCAATACTTTTGTCCAGTGTTAGTCCTAAGTGTCCCAATACTTTTGTTCAGTGTTAGTCCTAAATGTCCCAATACTTTTGTCCAGTGTTATTCCTAAGTGTCCAAATACTTGTGTCTACTGTTAGTCCTAAGTGTCCCGATACTTTTGTCTACGGTTAGTCCTAAGTGTCCCAATACTTGTGTCCAGTGTTAGTTGTAAGTGTCCCAATACTTTTGCCTAGTGTTAGTCCTAAGTGTCCCAATACTTTTGCCTAGTGTTAGTCCTAAGTATCCCAATACTTTTGTCCAGTGTTAGTCCTAAATGTCCCAATATGTTTGTCCAGTGTTAGTCCTAAGTGTCCAAATACTTTTGTCTACTGTTAGTCCTAAGTGTCACAATACTTTTGCCTAGTGTTAGTCCTAAGTGTCCCAATACTTGTGTCTAATGTTAGTCCTAAGTGTCCCAATATTTTTGTCTAGTGTTAGTCCTAAGTGTCCAAATACTTTTGTCTAGTGTTAGTCCTAAGTGTCCCAATACTTTTGCCTAGTGTTAGTCCTAAGTGTCCTAATACTTTTGTCTAGTGTTAGTCCTAAGTGTCCCAATACTTTTGTCCAGTGTTAGTCGTAAGTGTCCCAATACTTTTGCCTAGTGTTAGTCCTAAGTGTCCCAATACTTTTGCCTAGTATTAGTCCTAAGTGTCCCAATACTTTTGTCCAGTGTTAGTCCTAAATATCCCAATACTTTTGTCTAGTGTTAGTCCTAAGTGTCCAAATACTTTTGTCTACTGTTAGTCCTAAGTGTCCCAATACTTTTGCCTAGTGTTAGTCCTAAGTGTCCCAATACTTTTGTCTAGTGTTAGTCCTAAGTGTCCAAATACTTTTGTCCAGTGTTAGTCGTAAGTGCCCCAATACTTTTGTCCAGTGTTAGTCCTAAATATCCCAATACTTTTGTCTAGTGTTAGTCCTAAGTGTCCAAATACTTTTGTCTACTGTTAGTCCTAAGTGTCCCAATACTTTTGCCTAGTGTTAGTCCTAAGTGTCCCAATACTTTTGTCTAGTGTTAGTCCTAAGTGTCCAAATACTTTTGTCCAGTGTTAGTCGTAAGTGCCCCAATACTTTTGTCCAGTGTTAGTCCTAAATATCCCAATACTTTTGTCTAGTGTTAGTCCTAAGTGTCCAAATACTTTTGTCTACTGTTAGTCCTAAGTGTCCCAATACTTTTGCCTAGTGTTAGTCCTAAGTGTCCAAATACTTTTGTCTAGTGTTAGTCCTAAGTGTCCAAATACGTTTGTCCAGTGTTAGTCGTAAGTGTCCCAATACATTTCCCTAGTGTTAGTCCTAAGTGTCCCAATACTTTTGCCTAGAGTTAGTCCTAAGTGTCCCAATACTTTTGTCCAGTGTTTGTCCTAAATGTCCCAATACTTTTGTCCAGTGTAAGTCCTAAATGTCCAAATACTTTTGTCTACTGTTAGTCCTAAGTGTCCCAATACTTTTGCCTAGTGTTAGTCCTAAGTGTCCCAATACTTTTGCCTAGTGTTAGTCCTAAGTGTCCCAATACTTTTGTCTAGTGTTAGTCCTAAGTGTCCCAATACTTTTGCCTAGTGTTAGTCCTAAGTGTCCCAATACTTATGTCCAGTGTTAGTCCTAAGTGTCCCAATACTTTTGTCCAGTGTTAGTCCTAAGTGTCCCAATATAATCAACAATACAGTTGTTTCAAATGCAACAATACTTGTCTGTAATGAAAAGATGAATTGCAAAAGTAAGCAGATAAATGGAGGGAACGAAAGAGAAGCCAACTGTATTAACCTTTTAGATTGTTATAGTATGAATAGGTTAAGCTTTATCAGTGTGCCGTATTTTACCCTGTGGGAACAACATTGATAAATATGCTTGATGAAACATGATTATATGCTGAAAGCTGTTATAAAACAAGCCCAAATTCACTACTGCGTGTGTGTTGGGAGGACTTTTACATGTAGACTGTTTAGGTCCAGAACTATGAAAAAAAGTGCCAAAGTTGTCAGCATTAGATGGGGCATTTAAGGAAAAGACATTGGAATTCATTGGCAGTCTTTTAAAGTAAATAACCAAATATAATTTTAAGTGAAAAAAAATAAACAAACATACCAAGGTTCTATTATTTCCATGAATTCTGCATTGATTATGACTTGGGTTCTAGCACACTACCATCATGTTATGCATTATAATGTGGCCTACAGTAGGGAAATGATTCATATGGCCCCATTCCTGGTTGAATCTCATGTGAGAGGTGGGGGTTTAACCATTTTGCAATGCAGTCTGTTGAAAATGATGGAAAGCGCCACTCTACAAAGCAACGGACGCTGTGGTCAAAGTTGGAAATGCCACAAAACACATTTTAAGATATTTCCCACTCCACTGCCATCTGGCGGCTAAAGTGGATAATGCACACCTCCCACTCATCACGTTTCATGTGTCAGAAATATCTGATGTCTCTAAAGATGATAAGATTTAAAAAAAATACTTCCATGCTTTCCTCCTTCCAGGTCATCATGTTGCACTGTAGTTAGAGACATCTTTTTTCCCGCGGGTGTGCACCAAAATTGCAGAAAAAGTACTGCAATGTTTATTGTTACACGCTCCGTCTTTGAAGAAATCCAAAGATAACAATATCAAAGGATTCATTGCAATCTGGAACGCATATGCAGCTCGTGACATGAATGACAATGTAAAAAAAAAAGGTACAATTTCAAGTAATATTTGCCATGGTAATCCATACTTTTACCCGTGTTGGCTGGTATGATGCGAGTGATTTATGAGACCAAAGCACAGCTGGCGTGTGCATATTGCATGGCCAGACATAGACACTGTTGTTTCACATGGACAAACAGGAAGGGACAGACAGCTCACAGGCCCGACGCGTCAACGGCACCCGTCTTCCCTTTGTGCCTCTTGACTGACCTTTTAATATTTCAGTCCGCATCCCGCTTGTTTGCTTCTTTTTTATTTATTTTATTTTTTTTAAGCATGCACTGGAGTGGAGGCCGCCTCGGAGCGTAACACCACGTGATGGATCAGCGCTCTTACACAATGAAATGAGGCTTAAGTGTTTGATTGATTTCTCATTTACTTTCCTCACCAGCCCTGGAATTATGGTCAGTCCAGCTGCATGTTTTGCGGCACGTGAGGTTTTGTCGTCTCATCATGAAAAGTGGGCCTCTTGTCATTTTTATTTATTTTTTTGTACAGCTGAAATCATTCAATGGTCTGGCTGTCTGAATTCGGATCAATGTGGGGTCCTGTAATTTACTATCACATTTCTAGAACCGAGTATGTGCATGTAAAGCTTCAGTAATAGTGATTGCTTGCAATCGGTGAATTTAAATGGTGTGTCTTAATCAGAATAGAGACTATAGAAAGCCTGCTGACCAACAGCATCTCTGTCTGGACTGGGGCCTGCAATGCCTCAGACTGGAAGTCTCTCCAGAGAGTGGTGAGGACGGCGGAAAAGATCATCAGGACTCCTCTTCCTCCTATCCAGGAGATCACAAAAAACCGCTGCCTGACCAGGGCTCAGAAAATCTGCAAAGACTCCTCCCACCCCCACCAAGGACTGTTTTCACTGCTGGACTCTAGAAAGAGGTTCCGCAGCCTCCGAAGCAGAACCTCCAGGTTCTGTAACAGCTTCTTCCCTCAGGCCGTAAGACTCTTGAACGCATCATAATGAAATTATCCCCTCAACTCCCCCCAAAATGGATTAACTCGCTGGAATAAAAAAGAAAATATAACATACATCCATAAACGTGGACGCATGTGAAAAAGTGCAATATATTTATCTGTACAGTAATCTATTTATTTATTTATGTATATTTATATATATTTATTTATTTTATATACATATTATATATATTATTTATATATATTTATTTACTTATTTATATATGCACCTTATTGCTTTTTTACCCTGCACTACTATGAGCTTATGTAACGAAATGTCGTTCTTATCTGTGCTGTAAAGTTCAAATTTGATTGACAATAAAAAGGAAGTCTAAGTCTAAGAATAACTGCAAAGTACAGCATTGACCCAAAAAAGACGGACGGCTCGTCTGATAGTTGAAGTCCAGATCAGTGGTTCCTAAACTTTTTTTCACCAAGTACCACCTCAGAAAAAGTACCACCATAATAACCAACATAAAAATACAGTAATGTAGTAGGTTTTAATCAACAAGTATATTCAGTATTCTTTGGCCACATTACACACAGTTTGAGCAGTAACATCGTGTTGGAATATAGGAAAATAAACGCAGCTGAGATAGGCTCCAGCAACCCCCGCCACCCTGAGAGGGACAAGCGGTAGGAAATGGATGGATGGAAACATTACATTTTATTAAGTGATTCTTTACCACAGTTTGAGAATGACTGGTCTAGAGCAGTGTTTTTCAACTTTTTCTGGGCCGAGGCACCATTTTTTTTCATTGAAAAAATCTTGAGGCACACCACCAGCAGAAAACATGAAAAAATTAAACTCAGCAGCCGATATTGACAATAAAAAGTTGTTCTCGCAATTGTTGGATAATAATTCAAACCATAACCAACCATGCACCACTATAGCTCTTGTCTCAAAGTAGGTGACCTGTCACGACCTGTCATAATCCCGCTGTGACTTATTTTGAATTTGTTGGTGTTTTCCTTTGTGTAGTGTTTCAGTTCTTCTCTTGCGCTCCTATTTTGTTGTTGATTGTCATGTCATGTACGGATGTACTTTGTGGACGCCGTCTGCTTCTCCACACGCTGTAAGTCTTTGCTGTCGTCCAGCATTTCTGTTTTTGTTTACTTCGCAGCCAGTTCAGTTTTCCCTTTGTTTTGCCATCCCTAAGCTTCAATGCCTTTCCGTAGCGGCACTTGCCTTTTGTTTATTTTTGGTTTAAGCATTAGATACCTTTTTACCTGCACACTGCCTCCCGCTGTCGCCTGCATATTGTGATCACGACAAACCATGTTCCCGACATCTACAAAGCAATTCGCTACCTGCTGCCACCTACTGATATGGAAGACTATTACACGGTTACTCTGCCGATCTCTAGACAGCACAGACACTCAACAACGGCACAATTGCGGATTATAATTAAAGGTTTGCAAAAAATATTTTTAACCCAATTAGGTGACATTACTTAATCTCCCACGGCACACCAGACAATATCTCACGGTACATTAGTGTGCCGCGGCACAGTGGTTGAAAAACACTGGTCTAAAGTACTCAGCAAGTCAGAATTTGTTCTTGCTTTCAGTGACCTGCGTTACGATCGGGTTGCATGGTTATGCACGGATCATTTCCCCACAATGCGGACGGACCTCCGGAAGCAGCGTGCAGGTGAGAAAGATGCTTTATTTATTTATTTGAATTTCCTGGCTGATTTATGGTAAATAAATCATTGTCCTACCTGCACGCTGCCTCCAGAGTTCCATCTGTTTCTTGGGGAAACGATCCACGCTTTAACATGCGACCCCGCCGTAACAAATCACTCCAATAAATAAATAAATAAATAAAACACACTTCTGGCTTTCAAAATAAAATCACTGCGCACTATATCCTGTCTGACTGCACTGACTCCTGTCTTTTAGAACAGTGGTTCTCAACCTTTTTTCAGTGATGTACCCCCTGAGAAAATGTTTTTAATTCAAGTACCCCCTAATCAGAGCAAAACATTTTTGGTTGAAAAAAAGAAATAAAGAAGTAAAATACAGCACTATGTCATCAGTTTCTGATTTATTAAATTGTATAACAGTGCAAAATATTGCTCATTTGTAGTGGTCTTTCTTGAACTATTTGGAAAAAAAGATCGTTTTTTATTTATATTTATGAAGGATTTCTGAATTGTTACTATTTTTAGAATCTTAAAATAAAATCTCACGTACCCCTTGGCATACCTTCAAGTACCCCCAGGGGTACGCGTACCCCCATCAGAGAACCACTGTTTTAGAATATATGGGATGTAAATGTATGATTTGACCATTTTTCAAAAATATTAAAGCAAAGCTGACCTTTAAATCTCTGTAAAAGTTTATTTAATTGCATTTACAACTAGTGTTGTCCCTATACCAATGTTTTGGTACCGGTACCACAATGTATTTCGATACTTTTCTAAATAAAGGGGACCATAAAAAATTGCATTATTGGCTTTATTTTAACAACAAATCTTACGGTACATAAACATATTTTTCTTATTGCAATCCAAGAACAATTTTGTCCTTAAATAAAATAATAAACATACGAGACATCTTGTCTTTTAGTAGCAAGTAAGCAAACAAAGGCTCCTAATTAATCTGCTGATGTATGCAGTAACATATTGTGTTATTTATAATTCTACTATTTTGTCAAAATTATTAAGGACAAGTAGTAGAAAATTAATTATTAATCTACTTGTTTATTTAATGTTAATATCTGGTTATTTTCTCTTTCAACGTGTTCTTTCTACACTTCTATTAAAATGTAACACTCACGTATTCTTCTGTTGTTTGGATGCTTTACATTAGTTTTGGATTATACCAAAAATGTAGGTATCAAACCAATACCAAGTAGTTACAGGGTCATACATTGGTCATATTCAAAGTCTTCATGTGTCCAGGGACGTATTTCCTGAGTTTATAAACATAATATACATTTAAAAAAATGAAATAAGGTTTTGTGATGCTAAAAAAATGTTGGTGTAATCATAGCAGTATCGACCAGATACGCTCATGCACTTGGTATCATTACAGTGAATGTCAGGCGTAGATCCACCCATGGCGTTTGGTACTTTTTAGAGGCTGTATAGTACCGAATATGATTCATTATTATGGCGGTACTATACTAATAAAGGTATAATGTACAACCCTAAATATTAGCAAATATTAACATTTATACATAACAATGTGTAATTGTTTTTACATTAGTTATTTGCAAAAAAACATTTTCAGTTCTATGATATAAAATAATAATAATAACTAGGGATGTCCGATAATGGCTTTTTGCCGATATCCGATATTCCGATATTGTCCAACTCTTTAATTACCGATACCGATATCAACAGATATATACAGTCGTGGAATTGACTCATAATTATGCCTAATTTGGACAACCAGGTATGGTGAAGGTAAGGTACTTTAAAAATAAAATTATAAAATAAAATATGATAAATAAATTAAAAACATTTTCTTGAATAAAAAAGAAAGTAAAACAATATAAAAACAGTTACATTGAAACTAGTAATTAATGAAAATTAGTAAAATTAACTGTTAAAGGTTAGTACTATTAAAGGACCAGCAGCACGCACAATCATGTGTGCTTACAGGCTGTATCTCTTGCAGACTGTATTGATATATATTGACATATAATGTAGGAACCAGAATATTAATAACAGAAAGAAACAACCCTTTTGTGTGAATGAGTGTGAATGAGTGTTAATGGAAGAGGAATGTTGTTTGGGTTGGTGCACTAATTGTAAGTGTATCTTGTGTTTTTTATGTTGATTTAATAAAAAAAAATTAAAAAAAATAAACGATACCGATAATAAAAAAAACGATACCAATAATTTCCGATATTACAATTTAACACATTTATCGGACATCTCTAATAATAACTGTTGCATTCGGGTCACGCTGTAGCAGAGATTGTGTTGCCCAGGATGCCTGAGCCCCTGGAGAGGGTGTCGGTCGGTAGCAAATATACACTGAAAAATCTAGACTGGCTCAACAGAGCACAGCATAGCATGCGGGTCCCTAACTCTGGAACGATCTCCCTCTCCATGTGAGACAGGCCCCTTCCTTGGCTATTTTTAAGACCCTTCTTAAAACCCATTTTTATTCACTGGCTTTTAACCCAGCATGAGACTTTAAACTGTTTTTAGCTTTTAACTTTTTTTTTTAACTGTTTATAACTTTTAAACAGTTTTTTATCTAACAAATTGTTCTTAAGGTAATTTGTATTTGCTTTTTCAATGTGTATTTTAATTTCTGTTTTAAATGTTATTTTTTAGTCTGTCCTTTGCCTCTATTTCTTTGTGGTTTACAGGCCTTTGTTTTTCAACTGTGCTTGTTTTTAAAGGGCTTTATAAATAAAGTTGGTATGGTATGGTATAGCATGAAAAACAGGACCATGAATGTAGTAACTTGTCATAAAAAACGAACAATGCAACCATGCCGAGTGCACTTTGACATGGGCTTAAAAAAGGACATAATTAGGGTAGTAGCAGGTGGAACCACTAATTGACGATTGCTCAATGCTCCTGGCAACAGGAAATAAAACTAAGAGAGGCTTAGGAGCACTGGCAAACAAAAACAATAAACCATAAACAGACATGATCTGTAGCGACAGAACATGACAATAACATCTTTAAACTATTGAATCGGACTTCGTTCTGAGGCCAAATGTTCTTATTGTTACATAAAAGTGTGTTAATGAATAGCAATGATATAATTGTTACGTGTACAGGAGGAAGGAGGCGGCACAGACAGGAAGGATGTCATTTAACTCCATTTATTTATATATACATAAACAAAATATATATATTTATATATATAAATAAGAAAATAATAATATTAATAAACAAGAGAATGGCGTGTGACTAAATCCAATAGTGTGAAGTGAAGTGAATTATATTTATATAGCGCTTTTTCTCTCGTGACTCAAAGTGCTTTACATAGTGAAACCCAATAACTAAATTACATTTAAACCAGTGTGGGTGGCACTGGGAGCAGGTGGGTAAAGTGCCTTGCCCAAGGACACAACAGCAGTGACTAGGATGGCGGTAGCGGGGATCGAACCTGCAACTTTCAAGTTGCTGGCACGGCCGCTCTTTCTGTCTTGCTTCCGGTGAGGGCGGTGGCATTTTTCTCCGCTCCCTCCTTCCCAGCTTGCTCTCTTCGTTTTGTCTGTCTGAACTTTTTTGAAGCCTCTTTCTTTGCGCTGTCCTCAAATCTAAACATCAAACATGGATATGATCAGCTGGACTCTCGACGCAATTGACAAAGTCTTTTCGACAAGGAAAAGAGGTTCGGGGGAGCCTGACTGCCCTGATGGAACCATTGCTGCGGGGTACGTGAGATACTCCTGGGATAAATGGAGAATCATGTGCCTCTCAGTCCTTTCCATGGAGGACATGGAAAACATCTACCTATTTGGAACCGTGATCGCGGGGCAGCTGCTGATTGGGCTGGTCATTGCTCTGGTGTATCGTCAAATTTGGAAGACGATGGCAGCCACTCAAGGAGCCCAAAGGCTTTTCGTCGCAATGGAAGGATTGGGCAGGGCTGTGGGAACACAGACTGCGGCGATTTCTGATCTGAATCGCAAGATGGATCACATCTTGGAGAAGTTTGCTGAGAAGGAGAATTGAATTGAATTTGAGAGAAAACCAGCATGGACAATAGGGCAGGCAAGTCATTGTTTTTTGTCTGCTCAAAGAAAAACAACATCTTAATCTACGATTTGACTCCCTCAAATGGCCTTGACGCTGTGTTATCAGGAACAGGCTGGTCCGAAAAACACCCCCGAGGACACCTCAACGATGGACGCTTTTGACCTCCCTTTTTCTCAATAAGCACCTGGTGTCGAACTTTGAGATCGGCCCCAGTCCACAAAAACACTTCAACATCACACCCAAGTTGATTGGGCATACACGCACGCACCCGCCCCTTACCCAACCACCGACTTCACCACCGCTTGTTTGCTCCAACTCCCCCTCCCTCTGTTGCGAGTTTGTTGTGACTAAATGTAACGTGTTTATGTTTGCATTGCAAATGAGGATTTTTCCCTTGGACTCAGTCTGGACCCCCTCTTGCGGATCCAGCCTTTGACTGATATTTTTTTACTCTCCCCCCTTTCCCAATATCACCTTTTTCTCACCTTTTTTTAAGGAGCGCCGTAAAAATGGCTGATTCGTTGGCGGTCTTGTCTTGTCTCCCTGTAACGTATGTCTGCTCTTAGTGGGACTGTGCCGAAAATATACTTTTCAGTTTGTATGGTGTCTGGTGCATGTTAAGAATTGACAATAAATGATCTTGAATCTTGAATCTACCAACCGAGCTATACCGCTGGTGTATGGTGTGCGACTATATGTGGAGATTACCTGAAGAGTGTTACCCGAGTGTTGAGCGAGGTGCTGTAGTCCAAGGGGGGAAAGAAAAGCTTGGAGATCCGTGAGACAGACGTGAGGTCGAGGGGAGGAGAGAGGCGTCAAATGTCCGTGTCCAGGCGGGAGGTCGAGATCCAAGAAACAGCCAGGGAAGCAGAGAGAACGCGGGAAGACGAGACACACAGCTCGTAACGTGGTAACGAAGGCAGGTGTACGGGAACAGATGACTACGTTCTGGCCCGGGATAGCAGGTTGTGCAGGCTTATGAAGGCAGGTCCTCTAATCAGTGACAGGTGCGCTGATTGCTGCAGCCGGACTGACGCGCGCTCCCGGAGGTGCGCTCCCGGAGGTGCGCTCAGCGCAGCGCACACATGAATGCGCACTGAGGACAATAATGCTGATAAAAGCATAAGTACCGCTGTTTTATTCTACTACAATGGTCAACCCAAAACATAATGAAGGTCATACAAGCAATGACGAAACTCATGATTCTCGTTTTAAGTTTTTTGAAAAGTATACTAACTTAAGGGAAAAAGTCAGAGGTTGAGGCCTTCCAAAAGTGTCTGACAAATGACGGTATCTCCGCTGGGAGACTGTCATTGCATATCAGCAAAGGGCACTAATGAGGGTTTCCCAAATTCTAATTGCAGCGAGAGGTCATTGAGAGTGTTCTTCAGGGCATTTTCTTATTGACCCGTTGGAGATAACGTTGAAGCATGGACAACACAATGTATTTTTGATGAGGTGAGCGTAAAGCCCTGTCGTTACGCAGAGCAATCGCTCATTGGCAGTGAGAGAAAGTAATGATTACGATGACCTTTAACCCAGTGCTACCCGAGGCTCCTTGGCTGAGATGTCCTTTTAACACAGTTAAGGTCTGACGAGTTGTGGCTGGTGGTGCAAGCGTGGATTTGATCTGTGATACTTGCTACTTGTGTTGGATCATTTGAAATCAATAGCTTTGAGATCACTGAGAAATTAGTAATTTGTGGCAGGTATTACAAATGAAGATGCTATTATTGAAAAATAATAGTGTCTATTTCATGATTACATTATTATTGTAGACTTGTATTCAACTTTTGTAACTTCTACAGATTCAATTGCGAAAATGTTCAAATTGTTTTTCCTTAATGTTTCTAAATATTATTTTCAATGGGAGAATCTCTATGAATGTTCTGAACTCCTGTTTCAATGCCAGTATTGAGTTGTAGCTCAGCTTCCCATAGCTCACAGCACGTTGTCCTTCTTTAGACAGTTGAGGCTGAATCGACGTTGCAGCCAATTAGTGCACACCATTTTGGCCCAAATGCTTCAAGACATGATTAATTAACAATTTATCTTCCACAATATAATTCAATTTTAACTTGTCTGGTGCAGAACCGACCAAGACGTTTTTGTTTGTTTGACTTTAGAGGTTTGAGTTTGAGTTTATTTCGAACATGCAATCATACAACATGATACATCACAATCTCCAGTTTCTCTTTTCAACATGTTCGAAAAGGAGTAGGAAGAAGCAGAGCTTATTTAATCCTACCCCTTTTCTTTTACATAACAGTTGCTAAAACTTTAGTTCACTTCCTGTTCTCAATTTATTAACAATATACTCCATAAGTAATCACAATAAAAATAAGTAAATAAATAATAATTGGTGAAGTAAGTTACATTTCATATGTTGAGATAAGTAAGATTATTTTGTGAGTGAAAGAATGAAAGAATGGATGAGTTAAATAAATTCAGAATGTTTATCATGGTTCTTCTTCTTTATACTTTGTAAACACTTTAAGTTTGAAGAGTTTCTTGAAGTGGATCATATTAGTACATTGTTTGATTGCTTTGCTTAATCCATTCCATAATTTAATTCCACATACTGATATACTGAAGGTCTTAAGCGTTGTACGTGCATACAAATGTTTTAAATTACATTTCTCTCTAAGATTATATTTCTCCTCTTTTTTTGAGAAGAATTGTTGTATATTCTTGGGTAGCAGGTTATAGTTTGCTTTGTGTATAATTTTAGCTGTTTGCAAATTCACTATGTCGTAGAATTTCAGTATCTTTGATTCAATAAATAAAGGATTTGTGTGTTCTCTATATCCAACATTATGTATTATTCTAACTGATCTTTTTTGTAACACCGTTAATGAATGAAGTGTACTTTTGTTGTTATTTCCCCATATTTCTACACAGTAACTCAGATATGGTAACACTAGTGAGCAGTAGAGAATATGAAGTGATTTTTTGTCTAGAACATGTTTTACTTTATTCATTATTGACGTGTTTCTTGCTACTTTATGTTGTATATTTTTTACGTGAAATTTCCAGTTCAATTTATCATCAATCATTATACCAAGAAATTTGGTTTCATTTACTCTTTCAATTTCTATTCCGTCTATTTGTATTTGTGTTTGACTTTCTCTTCTACTGTTACCAAATAGCATTATTTTAGTTTTACTGAGATTCAACGATAGTCTGTTTTTGTCAAACCATCTTTTTAATTTGTTAATTTCTTCTGTTATTATTTGTAGTATCTTCTGTGTGTTCTCTCCTGAACAAAACGCTGTTGTATCATCCGCAAATAATACTAACTTTAAATCTTTTGTAACTTTACAAATGTCATTTATATATAGATTGAATAATTTAGGTCCTAGTATTGATCCCTGAGGTACACCACAGGATATATTTAGCGTTGTAGACGTGTGTTCGCCTAGTTTCACGTATTGTTTCCTGTTCATTAGATAACTTCTTATCCAGTTTAAGACTAACCCTCTGATGCCATATCGTTCTAGTTTTTTGATTAAAATATTGTGATTAATTGTGTCAAATGCTTTGGTTAGATCCATAAAAACTGCTGCCGCACATTTTTTGTATCTATAGCATTGGTAATTTCTTCTGTAATTTCAATTAAAGCCATCGAAGTTGAAACATTAGCTCTGTATCCATATTGATTTTCTTCGAGTATTCTATTTTTATTTATGAAACTCTCTAATCTGTTTTTGAACAGTTTTTCAATGATTTTAGAAAATTGTGGAAGTAAGGAAACAGGTCTATAATTTGTAAATTGATGTTTGTCGCCAGTCTTGTAAATTGGTGCAACTTTAGCTATTTTCATTTTGTTTGGAAATTTACCTGTTTGAAATGATAGGTTACTAATATACATTAATGGTCCTGAGATCTCTTCAATAACCTTTTTTATCGTTTCCATATCAATTCCGTTACAATCAGTTGAAGTCTTAGATTTACATTTTTTTTACGATTGTAACTATTTCCTCCTGTGTCACATTACTGAGGAACATGGAGTTGGGATTTTGCTCTATGGTATCATTATAGTCCTCAATTGAAACTGGGTCTGGAATCCTAGTGACTGGTAGAGCGCTTGCCTAGAAACTTGCATGGAAACCAAATGAAATGAAACAGAACCGAGACTACATACTAAAACCTTTGTGTCAAAGTCAAGGCCCGCGAGCCTTATCTATGGCCCCCGGGATGATATTTGATTAGTTTAAGAACCAGCCAGCAGGCCAAAGCCGCCTGCTGCTGCCTTGCACGGACCAATACTCCATCAGTGTTGGGGCTAGGAATTTTCAAAATCCATCAAGTCATAAAAATGGGGTCCCACAGTAAATTTTTGCGGTCCTACATTTTTTAAACCTTTTGAAAACAAATGATAAATGTATGCATTATCCTATTATATCTCACATTGTATTTGTTTTGGAAAAAGGTTGTTATAAACGTTACTTAATACATTAAAAAAATAATAATACAAAAGAAAACCCTTTTTATTCATATGTAAATTATTCAGTTATAAACATTAATTCACTTTCTTCTTTTCTTCATGGATCTAAACTTTATCGCTGCCAGTTTATTTTTCTATATTTTTATTGTAATATTTTCAGGATGTGTTTGTTCTATTTTTGGCCACAGTAAGACAAAGAAAACAATGTGAAGTTGTCTTTATTTTTTGAGTTTTAACGCCATGATTTTAATAGTCTGGCCCACATGTTCACAGATTTTCTTCCATGCGGTCCCCTGAGCTAAAATGAGTTTGACACCCCTGTACTAAAACAAACATATACACATGGTACATGTGCTTCAAAGTACTGTATTTTTGTGAAAATAAGGTCCTTTCGTTTTGTCAAAAATCGACAGTGCACTTTATCGCGCGGTGCGCCTAATGTACGTATTAATTCTGGTTGTTTTTACCGACCACGAAACAAGTTCATTTGGTACATGGTGTATTGATAAGTTTGACCAGTAGATGGCAATCACACATAAGAGTTAAGTGTGGACTGCAGGATGACGCCTGTCCAATAGATGTAAGCAAATTATCCATATATGGTAAAGGTTTACCCCAAAGTGCTTTGTAGTCCAACTATGTAGTCAATAAGCTCCTTCTTTTTCTCTATCCTCCCGTTGTGGAGCATTCATCCGCCGCTGTTGCCATTTCTAATATCAAGTAGCGTGCATTTCAAACATATATCTTTAATCAGACTCGCTTTGGAATCGCTAAAAACTACCGTTACAACAAAGAAGATGTAGAGAAGGCGCTGTCGAAGTGGAGGCACGTAAATAAGACCGCCCAAAAAAAGGCACATTCTGGAGAGGCGGTCAGAAAGCGGTTTGAAAATGGTTTGTAAAACATAACCTATGCCAAATTTTGACCAAAAAAACACCCTTACATGTTATGTAGACCACAAGCAAGTATTTTAAATGTAGCAAAAAAAATCATAATATGACCTCTTTAATGCGCCTTTTGTATGAAAATATAACTGAATACACCCGCTCATCAGTAGTGTGCTTTATTATGCGGTGGGCCCAATGGTCCGAAAAATAAGGTACCATTTTTTTATTTGCCGTTTTAGACGTGGGGCACAGTGGTTAGGTCAGGGGTTGGCAAACCAAAATGTTGAAGGAGCCATTTGGACCAAAAATTAAAAAAAAAATCTGTCTGGAGCCACAAACATTTCTAAGCCTAATATAAGTCTTATAATAAAGGTAACACATGATGTGTCTATTTTAGCTATACTAGCCTACTATCAAAATGACTATGACCTGCAAGCTGATGCAAATCTTCCTTGACAGAAATGTTAAAATGTAATAATTACTCTACAAATGTTTATAACTTTGGAAAACATTAGTAAAACGGAGGTTTCTCAGAGGATGAGATCACTCCTGGAATTGACTGGCTTAGGATGATTAAAGATTTAGATGTGTGTGTCCAAGTTAAAGGAAACAGCTGGGTGTTTTCTCCTAATGGATTTATTACAATCTTTGCAAGCTAGATAATGTTTGCTGTGGTCTATAACAACACGGCATACATTTGAATGTCTATTTTCTATTTTCTGCTGGATTTACTCTCTATTTTATGCTGCAGCTGTCACATATACTGTAATATTGTACATGGTAATTGTTATATATTGTATGTATGATACAGACATAATATAATATATCAGTATATATAATATACTGTACATATATTATGTAAATATTACGTATATATGTTATATTTTATATCGCTATATTTAGTCTATTTATACCTGCATTGTCCTTTCCATCCTTACACTTTCCATCATTGTAACTGAGCTACTGTGTGGAACAATTTCCCTTGTGGATCATTAAAGTTTGTCTAAGTCTAAGTCTAAAAAAACAACTAGAAATGTCACGAGACATGCAAATACAGATTAAATACACAGAGGACATAGGTAAAGGAAATTAAATGAGCTCAAATATACCCACAAATGAGGTATAATGATGCAATATGGACATACAGTACAGCTAGCCTAAATAGCATGTTAGCATTGATTAGCTTGCAGTCATGCACTGACCAAACTTGCCTGATTATCACTCCAACAATTCAATAACATCAACAAAGCTCACCTTTGTGCATCCGCACACAACATAAAACGTTTGGTGGACAAAATGAGACAAAGAAGGAGTGGCATGAAACGCGTCCTTCTGTGGCAGCGTCGGAAAAAGTTTTACATGTAAACAAACTACGGTGAGTTCAGAGACCGCCGAAATTAGTAGGACAAAACGGCGCTGGCCAAATACTCTCATCGGAGAAGAATGTTTAATATAAACAGTGGGATGTTTAACAATTAGGAAGGTTTGTGTCATATTTGTCCTCTTACAGAAACAATATTATAACAAAAACAATATTTTTCCACCCATCTTTACCCATTTTCATACATTTTTGAAAAAGCTCCAGGCAGCCACAAGGGCAGCACTAAAGATAAATAGGTACTGTAACCAAGATTTAATCAAACAATAAATAAAAATGTACTCAATAACTTTGCCGTCATAGATACATTACTATTACTACAGTAAATAACTCACGATTTGTATTCTTGTATTTAGGGTGCAAGAGGGTTCACCCTGTGCATTGCTCTCAGCAATGCACAGGGCAGAATTAAATTGACCCAGTCAACCCTCTTGTCAGTCATCCGCAATATCTGTCTCTGTGGGCGGAGGCAGGGTTGATAGCTTACACACACAGGATGCATGGTCAGAGCCTCGCGAGGCACGACTCGCTCGTGAGAAGCACCACGAGGTAACAAACATTTGGAGGAAGAAAAAAAAAAAAAAAGATTGCATAGCCAAACGTCCGGTGGGAATATTTTGGCTTCAAGCGAGTGAGCAACATGAGCCTCATCAACACGGATGAACAAGCAAGTATGCCCAACTTGTCGGAAAGTGAGGGCGATAAAAACGAGGAGAAAAAAAAAGCTGTGCTTCAAGATGTTCACTATTTATTGAAGTGCAATTAGTGCTAACAAACATTGAGAGATCATTTTATGTTGTTGTTTACTTTTCAGAATCAGAATCAGCTTTATTGGCCAAGTATGTTAAACCCACACGTAATTTGACTCTCTTCTTCAATATACCGTATTTTTTGGACTATAAGTCGCAGTTTTTTTCATAGTTTGGGGGGTGCGACTTATACTCAGGAGCGACTTATGTGCGAAATGATTAACACATTACCGTAAAATATCAAATAATATTATTTATCTCATTCACGTAAGAGACTAGACGTATAAGATTTCATGGGATTTAGCGATTAGGAGTGACAGATTTTTTGGTAAACGTATAGCATGTTCTATATGTTATAGTTATTTGAATGACTCTTACCATAATATGTTACGTTAACATACCAGGCACGTTCTCAGGTGGTTATTTATGCGTCATTTAACGTACACTTATTCAGCCTGTTGTTCACAAGTCTTTATTTATTTGAAATTGCCTTTCAAATGTCTATTCTTGGCATACTTGCCAACCCTCCCGAATTTTCAATCAATCAATCAATCAATCTTTATTTATATAGCCCTAAATCACAAGTGTCTCAAAGGGCTGCACAAGCCACAACGACATCCTCGGTACAAAGCCCACATACGGGCAAGGAAAAACTCACCCCAGTGGGACGTCGATGTGAATGACTATGAGAAACCTTGGAGAGGACCGCATATGTGGGTAACCCCCCCCCTCTAGGGGAGACCGAAAGCAATGGATGTCGAGTGGGTCTGACATAATATTGTGAGAGTCCAGTCCATAGTGGATCCAACATAATAGTAAGAGTCCAGTCCATAGTGGGGCCAGCAGGACACCATCCCGAGCGGAGACGGGTCAGCAGCGTAGAGATGTTCCCAGCCGATGCACAGGCGAGCGGTCCACCCCGGGTCCCGACTCTGGACAGCCAGCACTTCATCCATGGCCACCGGACCTGTGCCCCCCCCCTCAAGGAAAAGGGGAGCAGAGGAGAAAAGAAAAGAAACGGCAGATCAACTGGTCTAACAGGGGGGCTATTTAAAGGCTAGAGTATACAAATGAGTTTTAAGATGGGACTTAAATGCTTCTACTGAGGTAGCATCTCTAATTGTTACCGGGAGGGCATTCCATAGTACTGGATTTTCCGGGAGACTCCCGAAATTCAGCGCCTCTACCGAAAACCTCCCGGGACAAATATTCTCCCGATTTTCAGCCGGAGCTGGAAGCCACGCCCCCTCCAGCTCCATGCGGACCTGAGTGGTGTTGACAGGATTGTCATTCTTGTCAACACACTTCCATTACATGGCAATACGTTTTATGTGCTGGAAAGATTCATCCATCCATCCATTTTCTACCGCTTATTCCCTTTGGGGTCACGGGGGGCGCTGGAGCCTATCTCAGCTACAATCGGGCGGAAGGCGGGGCGGGGTACACCCTGGACAAGTCGCCACCTCATCGCAGGGCCAACGCAGATAGACAGACAACATTCACACACTAGGGCCAATTTAGTGTTGCCAATCAACCTATCCCCAGGTGCATGTTTTTGGAGGTGGGAGGAAGCCGGAGTACCCGGAGGGAACCCACACAGTCACGGGGATAACATGCAAACTCCTAATGTATTCCAATTAGAATACATCAGTAGATAGTGCAAAACTATCTTTGTTGTACTTGATCAGTAAATTATGAAATATACACTCCTGTCAACACACTTCTATCACATGACAAGCAGTGTTATGTGGTAGTAAGACTATATATTTGGTAAAGGAAAAAAAACAGTAGACCGTACAAAACTACCTTTGTTGTACTTGATCAACAAATTATGAGGCATGTTGACAGGAGTGTTATTCCTGTCACCACACTTCTAAAACACCGCAAACAGTCTTATATGTTGGCAATACTATATATTCTGATAAGAATACATAAGGATATAGCACAAAACTACTTTTATTGTACTTAATCAACAATTGGTGAGGTGTGTTGACAGGATTGTCATTCCTGTCAACGCACTTCTATCACATGACAAGCAGTCTTATGTGGTAGTAAGACTATATATTTGGTAAAGAAGAAAAAACAGTAGACCGTACAAAACTACATTTGTTGTACTTGATCAACAAATTATGAGGCATGTTGACAGGAGTGTTATTCCTGTCACCACACTTCTATGACACGGCAAACAGTCCATTACGCTGGCAAGCTTATGCATTCTGATAAGAATACTTCAGTATATAGCACAAAACTACCTTTCTTGTACTTGATCAACAATTGATGAGGTGTGTTGACAGGATTGTCATTCTTGTCAACACACTTCCATTACATGACAAGAAGTTTTATGTGCTGGCAAGATTATGTATTCCAATTAGAATACATCAGTAGATAGTGCAAAACTATCTTTGTTGTACTTGATCAATAAATTATGAAATATACACTCCTGTCAACACACTTCTATCACATGACAAGCAGTCTTATGTGGTAGTAAGACTATATATTTTGTAAAGAAAAAAACAGGAGACCGTACAAAACTACCTTTGTTGTATTTGATCAACAAATGATGAGGTGTGTTGACAGGAGTCTGACTCTAAGAAAATAAAATACACACATGCATGTGTTAAAATAAAAAAGCTGACACAAACGTTGTATAATATAAATATATATATTATCATACAATATAGGGCAGCACGGTGGAACAGTGGTTAATGCGTGTGCCTCACAATAATAAGGTCCTGGGTTCAAGCCAGTCAACACACCTCTGACAAGTTAACAGATGGGACTATAACTACAACAAACAGCGTATTATATTTACAGTGTTGGAAATGCAGGGTGAAGAAATGGCCAAGAGTTTAAATGACTAACATCCTGTTCACATTGAAGGCTGCAGTCTCCCTTCCTCATGCACTTGCGTGATGTAACGCCATGCCCCGATTCCCCAAGTGAATTGTTCCATCTGTACTTGTTCATACATGGGAAGTCGTGGTGGCTCATTAAAAGTGTGTCACGTCAAATCTGGGAAACACAAACTGCACACGTTGGCACACTAGACGGGTAGTTACTACTCCCACACGCCCATCACAGCGTATAAGCGTCAGTGATGTTGCGTCTGTTTTTTTGGTTTTTTTTCAACACGGGCTATGTTTTACTATGATGTCATCAATAAAGTCACACTTGACTGCAGCATCTCCATCTGTGAGGATGCAGATTAGAAAATAATGAACATAATATGAAGTGTGAATGCATCAATATTTTTCCATTAATCCACTGGCTGCTGTTGATAATTTGTTTTTTTGAAGGGCTGAAAATCCATGTTTTATTCCAAATCTTGTTGGCAGATTTATTTTGCTGAATTTATTGACTCATTAGCCTTGATTATACGTCTGCAATGAGCCGAAGAGAAATGGGAGCGCTGGCGTTGGCGTCATGTTGAAATACAGACCATAGTTTGGCAAGAAAAAAAAAAAAAAGTCTTACTGCCCGATCCTGTGGCAACCGTTTTTTAATTAATAAATATATTTATTTTTAGGTAAGATAAACATAATAATACAATTTATCTCTAGTCTGGATGATTTAGTTATTGTCACCCTGTTGTCCTCCCGTCATAAAGAAAAGGCTGTCCTCACTCAGGTCCGCATGGAGCTGGAGGGGTGTGGCCCCCAGCTCTGGCTGAAAATCGTGAGATTTTCGGGAGAATATTTGTCCCGGGAGGTTTTCGGGAGAGGCGCTGAATTTCGGGAGTCTCTCGGAAAATTCGGGAGGGTTGGCAAGTATGATGAAATGTAATTAATAAAAGGCGATATATATGTATAAATGATTTAGTGCTTACAAATACATACAACGTTTTTTTTAATTTATTATGTTTTTAGTAGCATGTGGTCTAATATAATTGATCCTGAATTGTATGTAGCCAATGGCTGTTCTGCATTTATTTACCGTATTTTCCAGACCATAGGGCGCACCGGATTATAATGCACACTGCCGATGAATGGTCTTTTTTCGATCTTTTTTTCATATATAAATCACACCGGATTACAGGGCGCATTAAAGGAGTCATATTATTATTATTTTTTTCTAAATTGAAAACATAATTTTATGTTTTTTTTTTTCTAAATGTAAAACACTTCCTTGTGGTCTACTACAGTGGTCCCCAACCACCGGGCCGATTCGTACCGGGCCACACATGAAATAAAAAAAATATAGTACATTTTTTTTTTTTTTTTTTTTTTTTTGTTTTTTATTAGATCAACATGAAAAACACAATATACACATTATATATCAATATAGATCAATACAGTCTGCAGGGATACAGTCCATAAGCACACCTGATTGTATTTCTTTATGAAAAAATAAAATAAATAAATAAATAAATAAAATAAATAAATAAATAAATAAATAAATAAATAAATAATAAATAATAAAAGCTTATCGACTACGGTGTCGGCACTGACTACAAAGGTAGACGCGCGCAATTTTTTACAACTTATGCAGATCCCAAATACAGATCAGCAAGTACCAGAAGGTACTCGCTGATCTGTATTTATGCTTTTGCATAATATTGCAAAACAAAATGCCAGATATATGTGTCTTAACTTATACACACACCATAATAATACTTGTATGTTGAAGCGCAGTACAATCCATCAAGCGGTGCGGCTTCATAGCTTACCATAGTCCTACTAAAACATTTTGATGGATTTTTGAGCGCTGTGTGTAATGTTCTATATTTTCAATGGCACATATAACATGTTGCTGTTGTTGTTATGTCACTTGTTTACCTTATGCAAGTATTTTATTTTGTTAGTAAATTGTTTCTTTTAAATTTGTCGATACATTTATAAGCTTTTTTCTTTTCTTTAGTCACTGCATATTTCAAGCTATCCATCTAGTGTTACACATTTGAACACAGGAAGGGATGCTGTTTAATCTTATCCTGAATTTCATGTTAGCCTATGACTGTCTTGCATTTATTCAAATAATATACAGTGTTTTCTGTGAGTTTTTGTTTTCATTGTTTTCTTAAAATTTAATTTAAATACATTTAATTTACTTTGATTTCATTTTATGTTATTGTTTTTAATTATTTAATTTAGTTTAATTAATTTTTAGTAAACTTAATTTCATTTTGTTTAGTTTTATTTTATAGTAATTGTATTATTTGAAACATTATTCCTTTTTTCTTGTACCTTTTTTCTTTTCTTTAGTCACTGTATAAACCAGGGGTGTCAAACATACGGCCCCGAGGGCCGGATCAGGCCCGCGAACAGTTTTTATCCGGCCCATGGGATGAGTTTGCTAAGTATAAACATTTTTTAATGAAAGAAACAGCTGTTCTAAATGTGTCCACTGGATGTGGCAATAGTATCTTTGTAGATGATGCTACATATGTACAAAATAAACCACATGGTGTTAGTACATCAGTCAAGGAAAATGATCAAACTACATAAATAACATTGTGTAATTTGATTTTGATATTCTTTTTTTATCTTGATAGATTGAAAATGGGCAGCACGGTGGAACAGGGGTTAGTGCATCTGCCTCACAATACGAAGGTCCTGAGTAGTCTTGGGTTCAATCCCGGGCTCGGGATCTTTCTGTGTGGAGTTTGCATGTCCTCCCCGTGACTGCGTGGGTTCCCTCCGGGTACTCCGGCTTCCTCCCACCTCCAAAGACATGCACCTGGGGATAGGTTGATTGGCAACACTAAATTGGCCCTAGTGTGTGGATGTGAGTGTGAATGTTGTCTGTCTATCTGTGTTGGCCCTGTGATGAGGTGGCGACTTGTCCAGGGTGTACCCCGCCTTCCGCCCGATTGTAGCTGAGATAGGCTCCAGCGCCCCCCGCGACCCCAAAGGGAATAAGCGGTAGAAAATGGATGGATGGATGGATGGATGGATAGATTGAAAATTAACACCAATGAGTTGACTGATGAACATTGTCACATAATCTGTTCAGAAAACATAAGTAACGACAAATAAAGCTAGAATACTATTAACCGCAACATGTAAGTGTAAAAAAAACAACAACATTATGATTTGTACATTTACAGAATGTGCTTGTTCTATGTTTAAACAAAGAAAACAATCTGAAGTTGTCTTTATTTTTAAGTTATCGTGCTGTGATTTTACCAGTCCGGCCCACTTGGGAGTAGATTTTTCTCCATGTGCCCCCCCCCCCCCCCCCATCTAAAATGAGTTTGACACACCTGGTATAAACCATCTGTCTATTAAGCATGCTTCATTCTTTTCTCTTTCTATTAGAAAACAGTAACCTTTAAACAAATATTAAGACATGGAGAAGGCGTAGGACTAAATTAATTATGTGTGAGCAAGATTGTAAACATGTTTCTTCGTGTAATTTGTGAAGCATGTAAAAAAAAAAGACATGACCATTACGTTACCATCATCATAATTAGCATTAAATTATTATTCAGAATAAAAATCACTTGACGCCATTGGTGCATCATGCAGTCGAAAAGGACGCTGTCATTTGAAAACATCCAAAGCGATTACATTTTAACGTAACGTGCAGGCTCACACCCACACACACTTGTAATTTACAGGTGCATCCATCATCCCCACTCGGCTGAGCAAAAAGCATAGCGAGGACTAACCAGCCTGGAATTTACATTAGCGGCGACACTTTGTATCTCTTAAACTGGGGAAAGCTTCTGAGACACTGTCGGAAATATCGAGTTTTGTTTCGCAAAGCCTCTTGAATTAACGTGAGGGTTTGGATTCATCGAAAGATGATGAAACATAATCCACGTATCATTTAATCCCATAGCGTTTATGAACCATTGCAATGTGTGTACTCGTAGTTTGACAGTCATCCCCGTCTAATCTGCAACTTCCAATCTCATCACTTTGCTGCAGGATGTCCTCTCCGTGCTCCCCCCTTCAACCCTCTCTAAAAAAAAGCCTAGAGTACCTCTAAGTGTGCCGTTTGCCAAGCGCTATAAACAAGCGTAATAGAATTGCAGAGGGCCTTAGCCGCGACAGATAACTGCATCTCCCAACGCCACCCAGCCGTGCACTAACAAGCGCAGCAGCCTCTTTGAGAATCCATAACGAGTCGCACCAATATGGGTCATCTCTTCTGTGGTCTTTCAATGTCCTTGTTTTCCTTCAACATATCTGCATATATAGAACCATACCTGGAGGAGTGCACATGGCTTTTTGCTGGCGTAAAGTAGCCCACGGGATTGTCTGGTAGCATAGATAGCATAGTTACATTGTTTCCACTCACTTGTCCATACGCCACAACTTGTTTGTTTACAACAGGGGTGTCAAACTCATTTTAGATGGGGGGCAACATGGAGAAAAAATATACTCCCAATTGGGCTGGACTGGTAAAATCATGGCATGATAACTTAAAAATAAAGACAACTTCAGATTGTTTTTTTTGTTTAAAAATAGAACAAGCACTTTTTTACACTTACATGTTGCGGTTTATAATTTATTTGTCGTTATTTACAATTTCTGGATACTTTATGTGATAATGTTCATCAGTCAACTCATTGGTGTTAATTTGCAATCTATCAAGTTAAAAAAAATGGTATCAAAATCAAATTACAGAAATGTTAATTATGTTGTTTGATCATTTTCCTCGACTGATGTACTAACATCATGCGGTTTATTTTGTACAAACCATGTTTCCATATGAGTTGGGAAATTGTGTTAGATGTAAATATAAACGGAATACAATGATTTGCAAATCATTTTCAACCCATATTCAGTTGAATATGTTACAAAGACAACATAGTTGATGTTCAAACTGATAAACTTTATTTTTTTTTTGCAAATAATCATTAACTATAGAATTTGATGCCAGCAACACGAGACAAAGAAGTTGGGAAAGGTGGCATTAAATACTGATAAAGTTGAGGAATGCTCATCAAACATTTATTTGGAACATCCCACAGGTGAACAGGCAAATTGGGAACAGGTGGGTGCCATGATTGGGTATAAAAGTAGATTCCATGAAATGCTCAGTCATTCACAAACAAGGATGGGGGGAGGGTCACCACTTTGTCAACAAATGTGTGAGCAAATTGTTGAGCAGTTTAAGAAACAACTTTCTCAACCAGCTATTGCAAGGAATTCAGAGATTTCACGATCTACTGTCCGTAATATCATCAAAGGGTTCAGAGAATCTGGAGAAATCACTGCACGCTAGCAGCTAAGCCCGTGACCTTCGATCCCTCAGGCTGTACTGCATCAACAAGCGACAACAGTGTGTAAATGATATCACCACATGGGCTCAGGAACACTTCAGAAACCCACTGTCAGTAACTACAGTTGGTCGCTATATCTGTAAGTGCAAGTTAAAACTATCCTATGCAAGGCAAAAACCGTTTATCAACAACACCCAGAAACGCCGTCGGCTTCGCTGGGCCTGAGCTCATCTAAAATAGACTGATACAAAGTGGAAAAGTGTTCTGTGGTCTGACGAGTCCACATTTCAAATTGTTTTTGGAAACTGTGGATGTCGTGTCCTCCGGACCAAAGAGGAAAAGAACCATCCGGATTGTTATAGGCGCAAAGTTGAAAAGCCAGCATCTGTGATGGTATGGGGCTGTATTAGTGCCCAAGACATGGGTAACTTACTCATCTGTGAAGGCGCCAATAATGCTGAAAGGTACATACAGGTTTTGGAGCAACATATGTTGCCATCCAAGCAACGTTACCATGGACGCCCCTGCTTATTTCAGCAAGACAATGCCAAGCCACGTGTTACATCAACGTGGCTTCATAGTAAAAGAGTGCGGGTACTAGACTGGCCTGCCTGTAGTCCAGACCTGTCTCCCATTGAAAATGTGTGGCGCATTATGAAGCCTAAAATACCACAATGGAGACCCCGGACTGTTGAACAACTTAAGCTGTACATCAAGCAAGAATGGGAAAGAATTCCACCTGAGAAGCTTAAAAAATGTGTCTCCTCAGTTCCCAAACGTTTACTGAGAGTTTATGAGTTTGAACATCAAATATGTTGTCTTTGTAGTGCATTCAATTGAATATGGGTTGAAAAGGATTTGCAAATCATTGTATTCCGTTTATATTTACATCTAACACAATTTCCCAACTCATATGGAAACGGAGTTTGTACTTATGTAGCATCATCTACAAAGATACAAAGAATTGTTATTGCGACATCCAGTGGACACATTTAGAAAAGAAGTTTATTTCATTAAAAAATTTCAGGTACATTTTTATACTTAGCAAACTCATCCCGCGGGCCGGATAAAACTTGTTCGCGGGCCTGATCCGGCTCTTGGGCCGTACGTTTGACACCCTTGGTTTACAGTGTACACCTCAAACTGGTAAGCAGATGGCAGTATCGCTGCCTTTTTTTAGACCTTTTTGATAGATGAAGAATGATAGGAATGTCACTCCAGTCAACACATCTCTAAGTAGTTTGCAGATGACAGTATCTATACCTCTGTTAAACATTTTCAATAGATGCAGAATGATAGGAGTGTCACTCCAGTCAACACACCTCTAAGTACAAACCCCAAAACCAGTGAGGTTGGCACGTTGTGTAAATCGTAAATAAAAACAGAATACAATGATTTGCAAATTCTTTTCAACCTATACTCAATTGAATAGACTGCAAAGATAAGATATTTAACGTTCTAACTGGAAAACGTTGATTTGTTTTTTGCAAATATTAGCTCATTTGGAATTTGATGCCTGCAACATATTCCAAAAAAGCTGGCACATGTGGCAAAAGGAATGCTCATCAAACACGTATTTGGAACATCCCACAGGTGAACAGGCTAATTGGGAACAGGTGGGTGCCATGATTGGGTATAAAAACAGCTTCCATTAAATGCTCAGTCATTCACAAACAAGGATGGGGCGAGGGTCACCACTTTGTGAATAAATGCGTGAGCAAATTGTCTAACAGTTTAAGAACATTTCTCAACCAGCAGGAATTTAGGGGTTTCAACATCTACGGTCCCTAATATCAAAAGGTTCAGAGAATCTGGAGAAATCACTACACGTAACACTGAAAGCCTGTGATCTTGGATCCCTCGGCGGTACTGCATCAATAACCGACATCAGTGTGTAAAGGATATCACCGCATGGGATCAGGAACACTTCAGAAAACCACTTTCAGTAACTACAGTTGGTCACTACATCTGTAAGTGCAAGTTAAAACTCTACTATGCAAAGTCAAAGCCAGTTATCAACAACACCCAGAAACGCCCCTGGCTTCGCTGGGCCTGAGCTCATCTAAGATGGACTGATGCAAAGTGTAAAAGCGTTCTGTGGTCTGACAAGACCACATTACAAAATGTTTTTTTTTTTTTTTTTTTAAATTATGAATTTATTAATCAATCAACAAAACAATACACGACAACACCACAACAATGCAATCCAATTCCAAAACCAAACCCGTCCCAGCAACATTAAGAACAACAATAAACAGAGCAATTGAGAGCAATTTGTTTTTGGAAGCTGTGGGCATTGTGTCCTGCGGGACAAAGAGGGAAAGAACCATCCGGATTGTTCTCGGCGCCTAAGCTGTACATCAAGCGAGAATTGGAAAGAATTCCCCCTGAAAAGCTTCAAAAATTGGTCTCCTCAGTTCCCAAACGTTTACTGAGTGTTGTTAAAAGGAAAGGCCATGTAACACAGTGGTAAAAATGCCCCTTTACCAACTTTTTTGCCATGTGATGATTATTTGCAAAAAAAAAATAAGTTTCTCAGTTCGAACATTAAATATCTTGTCTTTGCAGTCTATTCAATTGAATATAAGTTGAAAACTATTTGCAAATCATTGTATTCTGTTTTTATTTACGAATTACACAACGTTCCAACTTCACTGGTTTTGGGTTTTGTAGTTTGCAGCTGGCTGTATAACTATTGTTATTTCACTGACAACAAATAAATGACAGGTGTGTCCCCCCAATCAACACAATTCAAATTAAGTATGAGATGTCAGTGTAAGCATATGTGTTGTATTAGATGACATGTGACAGGAATGTCACTCCAGTCAACACACGTTTTTTAGCTGGTCATATTTCACGGCCAATAAATGACAGGAGTTTCACTCCAGTCAACACACCTCCAAGTAGTTTGCAGCTGGCTGTATAACTATTGTTATTTCACTGACAACAAATAAATGACAGGTTTCCCCCCCCACCAATCAACACAATTCAAATTAAGTATGAGATGGCAGTGTAAGCATATGTGTTGTATTAGATGATATGTGACAGGAATGTCACTCCAGTCAACACACGTTTTTAGCTGGTCGTTTTTCACTGCCAATAAATGACAGGAGTTTCACTCCAGTCAACACACCTCTAAGTAGTTTGCAGATGACAGTGTCACTACTTTTGTCAAACGTTATCAATAGATAACGAATGATAAGAGTGTCACTCCAGTCGATACACCTCTCAGTAGTTTGCAGCTTACTGTATAGCTATTGTTATTTTACTGACAACAAATAAATGACAGGAGTCTCCCCTAAGCAACACAATTATAATTAAGTATCAGATGGCAGTATAACCACATTTGTTGTAACAGATGATATGTGACAGGAATGTCACTCCAGTCAACACATTAATGGCTGTATATGTACCTTTGTTTAACATTTTCAATAGACGAAGAATGATAGGAGTGTCACTCCAGTCAACACACCTCTAAGTAGTTTGTAGATGGCTGTATAACTGTTGTTATTTTGCTGACAGCAAATAAATGAAAGGAGTGTTCCCCCAATCAACACACCTCTAATTAAGCATCACATGGCAGTATAACCACATTTGTTAGAACAGATGATATGTGACAGGAATGTCACTCCAGTCAACACATTAATGGCAGTATATGTACCTTTGCTAAACATTTTCAATAGACGAAGAACGATAGGAGTGTCACTCCAGTCAACACACCTCTAAGTAGTTTGTAGATGGCTGTATAACTGTTGTTATTTTGCTGACAGCAAATAAATGAAAGGGGTGTTCCCCCAATCAACACACCTCTAATTAAGTATGATTTGGCAGTATAACCATATGTGTTATATTAGATGATATGTGACAGGAATGTCACTCCAGTCAACACACGTTTTTAGCTGGTCGTATTTCACGGCCAATAAATGACAGGAGTTTCACTCCAGTCAACACACCTCTAACTAGTTTGCAGATGACAGTGTCACTACTTTTGTTAAACGTCATCAATAGATAAAAAATGATAGGAGTGTCACTCCAGTTGACACACCTCTAAGTAGTTTGCAGCTGGCTGTATAGCTATTGTTATTTCCCAAATAAATGACAGGAGTCTCCCCTAATCAACACAATTACAATTAAGTATCAGATGGCAGTACAACCACGTTTGTTGTAACAGATGATATGTGACATGAATGTCACTCCAGTCAACACACCTCTAAGTAGTTTGCAGAAGACAGTATATCTACCTTTGTTAAACATTTCCATTAGATGAAGAATGATAGGAGTGTCACTCCAGTCGACACACCTCCAAGTAGTTTGCAGCTGGCTGTATAACTATTGTTATTTCACTGACAACAAATAAATGACAGGTGTCCCCCCCCCCCCCCCCCCCCCCAATCAACACAATTCAAATTAAGTATGAGATGGCAGTGTAAGCATATGTGTTGTATTAGATGATATGTGACAGGAATGTCATTCCAGTCAACACACGTTTTTAGCTGGTCGTATTTCACTGCCAATAAATGACAGGAGTTTCACTCCAGTCAACACACCTCTAAGTAGTTTGCAGATGACAGTGTCACTACTTTTGTCAAACGTTATCAATAGATAACGAATGATAGGAGTGTCACTCCAGTCGATACACCTCTCAGTAGTTTGCAGCTTACTGTATAGCTATTGTTATTTCACTGACAACAAATAAATGACAGGAGTCTCCCCTAAGCAACACAATTCTAATTAAGTATCAGATGGCAGTATAACCACATTTGTTGTAACAGATGATATGTGACAGGAATGCCACTCCAGTCAACACATTAATGGCTGTATATGTACCTTTGTTTAACATTTTCAAAAGACGAAGAATGATAGGAGTGTCACTCCAGTCAACACACCTCTAAGTAGTTTGTAGATGGCTGTATAACTGTTGTTATTTTGCTGACAGCAAATAAATGAAATGAGTGTTCCCCCAATCAACACACCTCTAATTAAGTATCACATGGCAGTATAACCACATTTGTTATAACAGATGATATGTGACAGGAATGTCACTCCAGTCAACACATTAATGGCAGTATATGTACCTTTGCTAAACATTTTCAATAGACGAAGAACGATAGGAGTGTCACTCCAGTCAGCACACCTCTAAGTAGATTGTAGATGGCTGTATAACTGTTGTTATTTTGCTGACAGCAAATAAATGAAAGGGGTGTTCCCCCAATCAACACACCTCTAATTAAGTATGATTTGGCAGTATAACCATATGTGTTATATTAGATGATAAGTGACAGGAATGTCAGTCCAGTCAACACACGTTTTTAGCTGGTCGTATTTCACGGCCAATAAATGACAGGAGTTTCACTCCAGTCAACACACCTCTAACTAGTTTGCAGATGACAGTGTCACTACTTTTGTTAAACGTCATCAATAGATAAAAAATTATAGGAGTGTCACTCCAGTTGACACACCTCTAAGTAGTTTGCAGCTGGCTGTATAGCTATTGTTATTTCCCAAATAAATGACAGGAGTCTCCCCTAATCAACACAATTACAATTAAGTATCAGATGGCAGTACAACCACATTTGTTGTAACAGATGATATGTGACATGAATGTCACTCCAGTCACCACACCTCTAAGTAGTTTGCAGAAGACAGTATATCTACCTTTGTTAAACATTTCCATTAGATGAAGAATGATAGGAGTGTCACTCCAGTCGACACACCTCCAAGTAGTTTGCAGCTGGCTGTATAACTATTGTTATTTCACTGACAACAAATAAATGACAGGTGTCCCCCCCCCCCAATCAACACAATTCAAATTAAGTATGAGATGGCAGTGTAAGCATATGTGTTGTATTAGATGATATGTGACAGGAATGTCATTCCAGTCAACACACGTTTTTAGCTGGTCGTATTTCACTGCCAATAAATGACAGGAGTTTCACTCCAGTCAACACACCTCTAAGTAGTTTGCAGATGACAGTGTCACTACTTTTGTCAAACGTTATCAATAGATAACGAATGATAAGAGTGTCACTCCAGTCGATACACCTCTAAGTAGTTTGCAGCTTACTGTATAGCTATTGTTATTTCACTGACAACAAATAAATGACAGGAGTCTCCCCTAAGCAACACAATTCTAATTAAGTATCAGATGGCAGTATAAC
Source organism: Nerophis lumbriciformis (assembly GCF_033978685.3). Taxonomy (NCBI): domain Eukaryota; kingdom Metazoa; phylum Chordata; class Actinopteri; order Syngnathiformes; family Syngnathidae; genus Nerophis; species Nerophis lumbriciformis. Next base: position 47,552,322 of record NC_084553.2, on the reverse strand, counting down.
CACATTTGTTGTAACAGATGATATGTGACAGGAATGTCACTCCAGTCAACACATTAATGGCTGTATATGTACCTTTGTTTAACATTTTCAATAGACGAAGAATGATAGGAGTGTCACTCCAGTCAACACACCTCTAAGTAGTTTGTAGATGGCTGTATAACTGTTGTTATTTTGCTGACAGCAAATAAATGAAAGGAGTGTTCCCCCAATCAACACACCTCTAATTAAGTATCACATGGCAGTATAACCACATTTGTTATAACAGATGATATGTGACAGGAATGTCACTCCAGTCAACACATTAATGGCAGTATATGTACCTTTGCTAAACATTTTCAATAGACGAAGAACGATAGGAGTGTCACTCCAGTCAACACACCTCTAAGTAGTTTGTAGATGGCTGTATAACTGTTGTTATTTTGCTGACAGCAAATAAATGAAAGGGGTGTTCCCCCAATCAACACACCTCTAATTAAGTATGATTTGGCAGTATAACCATATGTGTTATATTAGATGATATGTGACAGGAATGTCACTCCAGTCAACACACGTTTTTAGCTGGTCGTATTTCACGGCCAATAAATGACAGGAGTTTCACTCCAGTCAACACACCTCTAACTAGTTTGCAGATGACAGTGTCACTACTTTTGTTAAACGTCATCAATAGATAAAAAATGATAGGAGTGTCACTCCAGTTGACACACCTCTAAGTAGTTTGCAGCTGGCTGTATAGCTATTGTTATTTCCCAAATAAATGAGAGGAGTCTCCCCTAATCAACACAATTACAATTAAGTATCAGATGGCAGTACAACCACGTTTGTTGTAACAGATGATATGTGACATGAATGTCACTCCAGTCACCACACCTCTAAGTAGTTTGCAGAAGACAGTATATCTACCTTTGTTAAACATTTCCATTAGATGAAGAATGATAGGAGTGTCACTCCAGTCGACACACCTCCAAGTAGTTTGCAGCTGGCTGTATAACTATTGTTATTTCACTGACAACAAATAAATGACAGGTGTCCCCCCCCCCCCAATCAACACAATTCAAATTAAGTATGAGATGGCAGTGTAAGCATATGTGTTGTATTAGATGATATGTGACATGAATGTCATTCCAGTCAACACACGTTTTTAGCTGGTCGTATTTCACTGCCAATAAATGACAGGAGTTTCACTCCAGTCAACACACCTCTAAGTAGTTTGCAGATGACAGTGTCACTACTTTTGTCAAACGTTATCAATAGATAACGAATGATAAGAGTGTCACTCCAGTCGATACACCTCTAAGTAGTTTGCAGCTTACTGTATAGCTATTGTTATTTCACTGACAACAAATAAATGACAGGAGTCTCCCCTAAGCAACACTATTCTAATTAAGTATCAGATGGCAGTACAACCACATTTGTTGTAACAGATGATATGTGACAGGAATGTCACTCCAGTCAACACATTAATGGCTGTATATGTAATAATAATAACTGGGATTTATATAGCGCTTTTCTAAGTACCCAAAGTCGCTTTACATGTCGAACCCATCAATCATTCACACCTGGTGGTGGTAAGCTACTTTCATAGCCACAGCTGCCTTGGGGTAAACTGGCGGTTTACCCCAGGATGTAACTTTGTTTAACATTTTCAATAGACGGAGAATGATAGGAGTGTCACTCCAGTCAACACACCTCTAAGTAGTTTGTAGATGGCTGTATAACTGTTGTTATTTTGCTGACAGCAAATAAATGAAAGGAGTGTTTCCCCAATCAACACACCTCTAATTAAGTATCACATGGCAGTATAACCACATTTGTTATAACAGATGATATGTGACAGGAATGTCACTCCAGTCAACACATTAATGGCAGTATATGTACCTTTGCTAAACATTTTCAATAGACGAAGAACGATAGGAGTGTCACTCCAGTCAACACACCTCTAAGTAGATTGTAGATGGCTGTATAACTGTTGTTATTTTGCTGACAGCAAATAAATGAAAGGGGTGTTCCCCCAATCAACACACCTCTAATTAAGTATGATTTGGCAGTATAACCATATGTGTTAAATTAGATGATAAGTGACAGGAATGTCACTCCAGTCAACACACGTTTTTAGCTGGTCGTTTTTCACTGCCAATAAATGACAAGAGTTTCACTCCAGTCAACACACCTCTAAGTAGTTTACAGATGACAGTGTCACTACTTTTGTCAAACGTTATCAATAGATAAAGAATGATAGGAGTGTCACTCCAGTCGATACACCTCTCAGTAGTTTGCAGCTTACTGTATAGCTATTATTATTTCACTGACAACAAATAAATGACAGTAGTCTCCCCTAAGCAACACAATTCTAATTAAGTATCAGATGGCAGTATAACCACATTTGTTGTAACAGATGATATGTGACATGAATGTCACTCCAGTCAACACACCTCTAAGTAGTTTGCAGAAGACAGTATATCTACCTTTGTTAAACATTTCCATTAGATGAAGAATGATAGGAGTGTCACTCCAGTCAACACACCTCTAAGTAGTTTGCAGCTGGCTGTATAGCTATTGTTATTTCACTGACAACAAATAAATGAGAGGAGTCTCCCCCAATCGACACTATTCTAATTAAATATCAGATGGCAGTACAACCACATTTGTTGTAACAGATGATATGTTACATGAATGTCACTCCAGTCAACACACCTCTAAGTAGTTTGTAGATGGCTGTATAACTGTTGTTATCTTGCTGACAGCAAATACATGAAAGGGGTGTTCCCTCAATCAACACACCTCTAATTAAGTATGATATGGCAGTATAACATACTTGCCAACCCTCCCGGATTTTCCGGGAGACTCCCGAAATTCAGCGCCTCTCCCGAAAACCTCCCAGGACAAATTTTCTCCCGAAAATCTCCCGAAATTCAGGCGGAGCTGGAGGCCACGCCCCCTCCAGCTCCATGCGGACCTGAGTGACGTGTTGACAGCCTGTTCACACGTCCGCTTTCCCACAATAGAAACAGCTAATGATGGAGGGCGAGTTCTTGGTTTCTTATGTGGGTTTATTGTTAGGCAGTTTCATTAACGTCCTCCCAGCGCGGTAACAACACACAACAACAGCAGTCAAGTTTCCGTCGACCGTAAAGCAGTTTGTCTGCCGTAAACAGCAATGTTGTGACACTTTTAAACAGGACAATTCTGCCATCTACTGTACATGTATATGTGACCCACCCATAATGTGTCACATTTTTGTGTTGATTTATTTATTTTATTTTGTGGTTTGAATTCGTTTTTGGAGCTGTCATTACACATTTATTAGTATTCACATTGGTCAGTAGGGGGCAGTAGGGCGTTTCTTCCCAATTGAATGCTATCACCTGCAGACCGGAAGTGTCTTGTCATTCTGATGAGCGCGACCAGTCTGTGAACAATTGAAACGTCCTGTGTGCTTTTTCCTCCTGTATAACAGGTTCGTTTTGGTGAATCAACTCACTGAATAATATCCATGTGATCTTTAAAAGTTTAAGTACACATTCTGATGGTGGAGCCTAACTCTAAAGTGTTTGTGAGTTGTAGTTTGTATTTGTGAATGAATCCAGTGCACAGCTGCAGTAATCAATACAAAAAGGCTACGTGAGTGCGCATTGTTTATATAGGAACTTCTGATCCTAATTCAGACTCCCAAATTAGAGCTCCCGTTTTCTTATTGATTTTATAATGTATATTTGTATAATGTGTGTGTTCTGAAATAGTGACAGAGAATAGAACAAGGATGGGCAATTCAACCCTTAACTCAACAATGAGTAGATGAGTGTTATGTGTGTGTATATGTGTAAATAAATGAACACTGAAATTCAAGTATTTCTTTTATTTATTTATATATATACATATATATATATATATATATATATATATATATATATATATATGTAATGTATATATATATATATATATATATATATATATGTATATATATAGCTAGAATTCACTGAAAGTCAAGTATTTCTTATATATATATCTTAACCACGCCCCCCGCCCCACCCCCGACCACGCCCCCCACCCCCCACCTCCCGAAATCGGAGGTCTCAAGGTTGGCAAGTATGCAGTATAACCATATGCGTTATATTAGATGATATGTGACAGGAATGTCACTCCAGTCAACACACGTTTTTAGCTGGTCGTATTTCACTGACAATAAATGACAGGAGTTTCACACCAGTCAACACACCTCTAAGTAGTTTGTAGATGGCTGTATAACTGTTGTTATTTTGCTGACAGCAAATAAATAAAAGGTGTGTTCCCCTAATCAACATACCTCTAATTAGGCATCAGATGGCAGTACAACCAAATTTTTTAAAATGTGACAGGAATGTCACTCGGTTCAACGCACCACTAAGTAGTTTGCAGCTGACTGCATAAGTATTGTTATTTCACTGACAAAAAATAAATAACAGGAGTGACCCCTCAATCAACACACTTCTAATTAGGTATCAGCTGGCAGTATAACCACATTTGTTGTATCAGATGCTATGTGACAGGAATGTCACTCCAGTCTACACACCTCCAAGTAGTTTGCAGATGGTCTTGTGACCATTTTATTTTTACTGAAAACAAATAAATGACAGGAGTGTCCCTCCAATCAATACGCCTCTACGTACGTATCAGATGACAGTATAACCACATTTGTTATAACAGATGTGTGACAGGAGTGTCACTCCAGTCAACACGCTTCTGACGACTTAGCAGATTGGAGTATAACGACCTTTGTTAAAGTCTTTCAACAGATGATAAATATCAGGACCTCTCAACACACACCTAACAAGTTAGCGACTCTATCAACAGATGACTACCGGTAATAGCAGGAGTGTTGATCCAGTCAAAATACCACTAACTAGTTTTCAGATGATAAGAAAGTACCCAAAAACGAGTAGAGCAGCAGCGCTCCTCTGACACAACCTGTGGAAACACATTAAACCCCAAATGCAGATGCACTGAAAGCCATCGCTGTCTACTTCTGGTCATATATTTAATTAAGTAGCCTCATAGACTATTTGCATAATGGCCATTAAGACGCTGCCTGTCATACAGTCTTTAATGCAAATATCAGTCCCCAGTTGCCGGATGGAAATCTTCTCTAAAAGCCACAGTAAAAGCTGTCACACTAAGAAAATGAATTCAATTGTGAATTATTTATCGCGGTAATGACATTGTGGATTTTTGAGTAGTCATAAGAACACAAGTCTTAAGAATACGCTAAGGATTTCAAGGTGTGGTATAGGAAAATCCTATAGTACCATAGGGCACACCGGATTAAAAGGCGCTAGTGGGTCTAGTCAGGTCTATTTTCATACAAAAGGCGCACCAGATTATAGGGCGCATTAAAGGGGACATTTTTTTTTTTTTTTTTCTAAATTGAAATTGACATAATATGTAATGGTAGTTCTTTGGTCAAAATGTTGCATAGATGATGTTTTACAGATCATCTTCAAGCCACTTTCTGACAGTCACTTCAGGGCAGTCTTATTTACGTGGCTCACCTTCGGTAGCGTCTTTTCTCCGTCATCTTTGTTGTAGCGGTGTAGCGTGCAAGGACGGGAGTGGAAGAAGTGTCAAAAGTTGTATCTAACTGTTTTAATGACATTCAGACTTTACTTAAATCAATAACGGAGCAGCATCTCCTAATCCGTGGCTGACTAATGCAATAACAACGTCGACAATGTGTCCCGTGAAAAACCGTCCAACCGGAACTCTCTAATAACTAAAGTGCCTTGGGTGAATAATGTAAACTCACTACACCGGTATGTTTTAGCGCTTTCATGGCGAGTTTACTGACAGATATAAGTACGAACTTTACACTACTGTATATTATAAATGGCAACAGCAGAGGATGAATGTCCCATAACAAGAAAATAAAGAAAAAGAAGAAGCTTATCGAATACGGTGTTGCCAAGGACTACAAAGGATGACGCGTGCAAATTTTCAGGACTTATGCAGATCCCAAATACAGATCAAAAGGTACCAGAAGGTAAGAAAAGTTGCTTTTGTATAATATTGCGAAACAAAACACCAGGTAATATGTCTTACTTTATACACACACAATAATAATACACGTTGTGGGGTGGCGTGGCCGGCAGACCGACAGCGAGGCAGGGCACGCCGGAGCCGACCCCGAGATGGCGGCGAGGAGGCGTGGCCGGCGGGCCACCGGCGAGGCGGGGCGCGCTGCGATCGACGCCAAAACAAATATCAGGTGCGTGGATCGCCCACCTGGGCTCAATTATATAATCTTCTCCCAGTGTGTAAAAGGGCGGCAGCCGAGAACGTCGAGGCAGAAGGAGTTGGAGAGCCAATAGTGGATGCAGCGCGGAAGAGAGCGAGAGGCAGATAAAGACGACGCGGCAGGTTGAAAAGCGTGCCGAAGAGCGAGCAGGAAGAGGAGCTGAAAAGCGACCCGAAGAGACTGAGTATTATTGAAAAAGAAACAAAGTGAAAACTACTCGAAGTCATGTCTGTGCTTGGTGGTCCATGGAACCCGGACGACAGCGAGAGTCTGTCACACACGTATGTTGAAGCACACTACAATCCATCAAGCGGTGCGGCTGAATAGCTTACCAAAGTCGTACTAAAACATTTTGATAGATTTTTGAGTACCGTGTGTAACGTTCTTTATTTTTGTTTACTTGAGTCATATCGCGGTCTACACATATCTCTTGTGTGTGACTGCCATATACTGGTCAAACTTATCACTTCACCATGTACCGAAAAAATAGCTTTGAGGTCGGTAAGCACAACCAAAATGATTCCGTACATTAGGCACACCAGGTTATAAGGCGCACTGTCGATTTTTGAGAAAATGAAAGGACTTTAAGTGCACCTTACAGTCCAAAAAATATGGTACAAGACAGGGGAGTGCAAACATGCATCAATTGTACTGGACGTCATTATTTCTATGTGCAACTTTTAAGGTTTTGTTCACAAAGAAGTTCTAGAAGTTACAACCAGAGTCAATGGTTGGAAGGTAGACATGTGGCCATGTGTTAAGGTGCCTTCACTGGGAAGGACAGTCAGCTTTAAAACTTTTGGCCATCTCTCAACTCATCATTGGCTTGAAAGTCATATTAATTGTGGGTTTAATGAGTTATTCACACTGTTCTAAGACTCATTCAATGCTTTGTTCAAACAAGAATAAACATACAAGTGTGAATGTATTTATAATTATTGTTAGGATATCTAAATTTGCCTGAATACATATACTTTACTTATACTGAACTAAAATATAAACGCAACACTTTTGTTTTTGCTCCCATTTTTCAAGAGTTGGACTCAAATATGTAAACTTTTACTATATACACCTATTCCTCTCAAATATTGTTCACAAATCTGTGTTAGTGAGCATTTCTTCTGTGCCAAGATATTTTTACCACCTCACAGGTGTGGCATATCAAGATGCTGATTAAAAGGCATGATTATTGCACAGGTGTGCCTTATGCTGCCCTCAAAAAAAAGGTCTAAAGATGCTTTATTGGGGGTCTGGGGGGGTTCAAAATTCAGTCAGCATCTGGTGTGACCACCATTTACATCACACAGTGCAACACATTTCCTTGGCATAGAGTTGATCAGGTTGTTGATTGTGGCCTGTGGAATGTTAGTCCACTCCTCTTCAATAGCAGTGCCAAGTTGCTGGATATTGGCAGGAACTGGAACACACTGTCATATACGCCGATCCACAACCCGAACATGCTCAATGGGTGACATGTCCGGTGACTATGTTGGTCATGCAATAAATGGGATGTTTTCAGCTTCCAGGAATTGTGTACAGATCCTTGCAACATGGGGCCATGCATTTTCATGCATCAACATGAGGTGGTGTCTCAGGTGAATGGCACAACAATGGGGATCTGGTCACGGTATCTCTGCACATTCAAAATGCCATCAATAAAATGCACTTGAATTCGTTGTCCATAACATACGCCCGCCCATACCATTAGCCTAACCCCACCATGGGCTCTCCCACACGACGCCATACACACTGTATTCCACCTTCCCTGAACAGTTAACACCGGGATTTATCCTTGAAGAGAACATCTCTCCAACGTGCCAGAGGCCATCGAATGTGAGCATTTGCCCACTCAAGTCGTTTATGACGACAAACTGCAGTCAGGTCAAGAGCTCGATGAGGACAACAAGAATGCAGATGAGCTTCCCTGAGACTGATTCTCACAGTTGGTGCAGAAATTATTTGGTTATGCAAACCAATTGCTGCAGCAACAGTTCGGGTGGCGGGTCTCAGACGATCATGGAGGTGGACCAGCTGGGCGTAGAGGTCCTGGGCTGATGTGGTTACACGTGGCCGGTTGGATGTACTGCCAAAATCTCTGAAACGCCTTTGGAGATGGCTTATGTTAGAGAAATGAACATTCAATTCACGGGCAACAGCTCTGGTGGACATTCCTGCAGTGAGTATGCCAACTGCACGCTCTCTCAAAACTTGCGACATCTGTGGCATTGTGCAGTGATACAACTGCACATTTCAGACTGGCCTTTTCTTGTGTGCAGCCTGAGGCAAGCCTCTGCAATAATCATGCTGTTTAATCAGCATCTTGATATGCCACACCTGTGAGGTGGGATTTAGTTGGATTTTGTGAACACTATTTGAGATGAATAGGTATTTTGTGTATATAGTAAAAGTTTTAGATTGTTGAGTTCCACTCATAAAAAATGGAAGCAAAAACAAAAGTATTGCGTTTTTTTTTTTTGTTCAGTGTATATACAGTATTTAAAAGGTTATGCTCAAGGTTTGACAATGTTTTGCAACCCAAAAAGGCCAAGCCCTAGTATATTGGTGACCACAACTGACTGCAGTTAGTCATCGATTAAATCAAGTCTTTAGATTATAAAAAAAAAGCCTTGATTTATATGTTGTTGCTTTGGTGATTCGTTTAATTAATACAAATGTATAAAATCCAGACCGCATGAAGAATAGGCGGACATTGTTTTCAATAGAGCGCACATGAGAGCGTTGCACATATTGGTGAAGCGTGACAGCAGAGTGCCGACATAGATGGCTCAAAAACGAATGGGGAAAAAGAGCAAGAGGCCCAAAGAAGCTAAGAGACATTGTCAAAGGTTTTGCGATCATTTAAAAATGAGAAATACGGATATTGTGGATTAGTTAATAAATAATTATTAAAGCAGTACAAAATAAGTACTGGAGAAGTATTACATTTTATTACTATATTTCTCAGATAAAAGGGCGCATTAGCTTGTAAGGCTCACACCGATGAGCGGGTCTATCCAAGTCTATTTTCATACAACGGATTATAAGGATCATTAAAGGCCTACTGAAATGCCATTTTCTTATTTAAACAGGGATAGCAGGTCCATTCTATGTGTCATACTTGATCATTTCACGATATTGCCATATTTTTGCTGAAAGGATTTAGTAGAGAACATCGACGATAAAGTTCACAACTTTTGGTCGCTGATAAAAAAAGCCTTGCCTCTACCGGAAGTAGCAGACAAGTAGCGTGACGTCACAGGTTGTGGAGCTCCTCACATCTGCACATTGTTTACAATCATGGCCACCAGCAGCGAGAGCGATTCAGACCGAGAAAGCGACGATTTCCCAATTAATTTGAGCGAGGATGAAAGATTTGTTGATGAGGAAAGTGAGAGTGAAGGACTAGAGGGCAGTGGGAGCGATTCAGATAGGGAATATGCTATGAGAGGCGGGTGGGACCTGATATTCAGCTGGGAATGACTAAAACAGTAAATAAACACAAGACATATATATTCTCTATTAGCCACAACACAACCAGGCTTATATTTAATATGCCACAAATGAATCCTGCATAACAAACACATCCCCCCTCCCGTCCGTATCACCCGCCAATACAACTCAAACACCTGCACAACACACTCAATCCCACAGCCCAAAGTACTGTTCACTTCCCCAAAGTTCATACAGCACATATATTTCCCCAAAGTCCCCAAAATTACGTACGTGACATGCACATAGCGGCACGCACGTACGGGCAAGCCATCAAATGTTTGGAAGCCGCAGCTGCATGCGTACTCACGGTACCGTGTCTGCGTATCCAACTCAAAGTCCTCCTGGTAAGAGTCTCTGTTGTCCCAGTTCTCCACAGGCCAATGGTAAAGCTTGACTGTCATCTTCCGGGAATGTAAACAATGAAACACCGGCTGTGTTTGTGTTGCTGCAGTCGGCCGCAATACACCGATTCCCACCTACAGCTTTCTTCTTTGCTGTCTCCATTGTTCATTGAACAAATTGCAAAAGATTCACCAACACAGATGTCCAGAATACTGCGGAATTTTGCGATGAAAACAGACGACTTAATAGCTGGACACCATGCTGTCCCAAAATGTCCTCTACAATCCGAGACGTTTTCAGCAGGATATTTCGCGCGGACTTTAAAATTGCACTTTAGTAAGCTAACCCGGCCGTATTGGCATGTGTTGCAATGTTAAGATTTCATCATTGATATATAAACTATCAGACTGCGTGGTCGGTAGTAGTGGGTTTCAGTAGGCCTTTAAAGGGGTCATTTTATGTTTGTTTTTTCTACATTTAAATAACTTCCTTGTGGTCTACATAACATGTAATGATGGTTCTTTGGTCAAAATGTTGCATAGATAATGTTTCACAGATCATCTTCAAGGCGCTTTCTGATCGTCTGTTCTATGTCTTATTTACATGGCTCCACTTAGACAGCGTCTTCTCCTTATCGTCTTTGTTGTACCGGTAGTATTTAGCGCCTTCATAGCAAATCTACCGACAGATATTATTTGGAACAGTAGGCTACTTTATAATATAAATGACAACAACAGAGGATGAATGCCCCACAACAAGATGATGGAGAAAAAGAAGAAGCTTATTGACTACGGTGTCGGCGTGGACTTTAATGGCGGACGCGCAAAAGTACACAGACTTGAAGGCCAAGCAAATACATGCGACGTAGAAGGAACCGGAAACAATAACAGCAAGGCACAGATGTCTGTTCCAAGCTTAAATAGTCCAAGAACTGATTAGCTGCAGGTGTGCCTCAAGGTTCGCCTCAAGGTTCGCCCCTCACCGAGGAAGAGTGAATTGGGAAAAAAAGCACAATAGGGAAAATGCGGGCACAAAATGAAAGGGAAGGCCGGAGAACAATAAAACACAACAATTTGGAGTAATTAAATATTAATTATTAATAGTAATATACTTAGTCACCTACAGTATAACAATTTTTTTTTTTAAATAAAAATAAATAATCAAAAAAACACCCCATACTTTACATTTCAGCATGCGGCCCTCGATGGAAAACCTCTGACCTAAAATCTTCGAAGCGCTCAAAATAAAAACAAAATATACTTAAAATATAAACAACGTTTAGTTACTTATTTAAAAATAAAATATGAAATATTACAACAACCATAATAAACACTGTTAAACGTGTAAGTAAACATTAATATTGTTGTACAGGCAGAATTTTTGACATACTTTGTTATGCAGTCACACAATCGTATAATTATTATGTTTATTCTATTGTTACATGGGGGGGAAAAAAACAGTAAAAATCTGAGGAAAAAGCAAAAGAAAAACTAATCTACTAATAATAACTTATAATTAATAATAATAATTTTAGTCACATATAATACAAAGTACTCGGGCACGTCCGACCGGTAGGAGGCCACGGGGAAGACCCAGGACATGTTGGGAAGACTATCTCTCGCGGATGGCCTGGGAACGCCTCAGGATCCCCCGGGAGGAGCTGGACCAAGTGGCTGGGGAGAGGGGAGTCTGGGCTTCCCTACTTAGGCTGCTGCCCCCGCGACCCGACCTCGGAAAAGCGGATGAAGATGGATGGATGGATGGATGGATGGATGGATAATACAAAGTAGACAATGTCCGTTTTTTGGCATGTTTTTAAAAAAATAAAAAAACAACAATATAGCCCCCACATACTTTGACTTTTTATTATTTGGCCCTCAGGGGAAACATTTTGGAATTAAAGTATCAAAAGTATCGATATTTTGATTTGAGAATGGATATTAAAGCATATAGATCTGGTGTCGTCGGTATTTGTATTTCAGTATCGATCCGCACATCACTATTTCTCAGCTAATTACCGTGCTTCTTACCAATGCCGACTGTATTTAGTTCGAATAATAAAGCTAATTAATTTGCATTGCTGTAGAAAGCTGCTAGATGAGCAAATGCTTTACAATCCACGATATCCCGATTTTAGAGAATTAAATCGTATCATACTAAAGCAGGGGTTCCCAAACTTCGGCCCGCGGGAAGTCCTAAGTAATTTTTATTTATTTATTTTTTTAACTTTTTTTTTTTTTATTATAATTTTTTTAAATCTGTCCTTTCTAATCCATTTTCTACCGCTTGTTAATAGGGATGTCCGATAATGGCTTTTTGCCGATATCCGATATTCCGATTTTGTCCAACTCTTTAATTACCGATACCGATATTAACCAATACTGATATCAAACGATATATGCAGTCGTGGAATTAACACATTATTATGCCTAATTTGGACAACCAGGTATGGTGAAGATAAGGTACTTTTAAAAAAATAAAATAAAATCAGATAAATAAATTAAAAACATTTTCTTGAATAAAAAAGAAAGTAAAACAATATAAAAACAGTTACATAGAAACTAACATAGAAACTAGTAATGAATGAAAATTAGTAAAAAATTAACTGTTAACGGTTAGTACTATCGGCGTGGCGCAGTGGGAAAGTGGCCGTGCGTAACCCGAGGGTCCCTAGTTCAATCCCAACCTCGTCATGTCCGTTGTGTCCTGAGCAAGACACTTCACCCTTGCTCCTGATGGGTGCTGGTTAGCGCCTTGCATGGCAGCTCCCTCCATCAGTGTGTGAATGTGTGTGTGAATGGGTAAATGTGGAAGTAGTGTCAAAGCGCTTTGAGTACCTTGAAGGTAGAAAAGCGCTATACAAGTACAACCCATTTATCATTTATATATATATATATATATATATATACATATATATACATATATATTTATATATATATATATATGGTAACCCTTTAGTATGGGGAACACATATCCATCCATCCATCCATTTTCTACCGCTTATTCCCTTTGGGGTCGCGGGGGGCGCTGGAGCCTATCTCAGCTACAATCGGGCGGAAGGCGGGGTATACCCTGGACAAGTCGCCACCTCATCGCAGGGCGGGGAACACATATTCACCATTAATTAGTTGCTTATTAACATGCAAACATATTGGCTCTTAATTAGTCATTATTAAGTCCTCTTTATTGCCTTATTCTGCATGGCCTTATTATACAACCAGTAAGCCAATAACTAAGAGCCCCCCCTTAATAACCTCAGAATTATTGCTTATTAGTAACCCTAACCCTAACCCTAACCCTTATATGTTCCCCTAGTGTCCAAATAACTCTAAATTAAGTCTTTGTTACTTTAATAATGAACTAATTAATGGTGAATACGTTCCCCATACTAAAGTGTTACCATATATATATATATAGGGATGATGCTCGAAACCGGTTTTCCCGGTTGTTCGATAAGAAAAGAACCGAGTCCTTGGACTCGAATCCCTTTTTGAGAACCGGTACCTGTTATCGAGACCACTACAGTAAAGACAAAGAGTTGGTTCTTTATTGGAATCCCTGGGAACGAATCCCGTCCCGACAAGAAATGCCCCGTGGGACATCACAAGAAATGACGTCACGTAGCTCAGTCATTAGGCGCAGATGGGGAAAGCAGAAAAAAAAATGGACCGGAAAAAGCGCTCCAAGGCATGGCTTCATTTCACCAAAAAAAACGAGGAAGCGGCAGTATGCAATTATTGCCAGGCTTCGCTTTTCGTGTAAGGGGGGGAGGCACAACAAGCGTGTCGTGTCTTTAACACGTGTTGAAGCAGCGGCAGAGACGACGAAGAACGCCCCAGCTGAGTAACTAAAGTTAACTGTTGCCGATTAATTTCCATATCTGCTTACTTGTAGTAACGTTACCTCTTATGTCAACCAGGACTGCAGTAATGTTAGCTAGACTAATGTTACCTAAGCATAATCAGTGGCTAACGGTAACGTTAACGTAAGCCTTTTTGTATGTGTCTGATAACGCTAACGTTATCTTGTAGCCTACACCACGACAGAGTTTGCAAGTCTATCTAATAACTAGTGCTTTCTTTATTTCTTTAGTTTATTTGGAACATGAACACACTTACAGTATAATACATCACAGTTTCATATCATTTCACTTTACAGGAGTAGGAAGAAGTAAAGCTTATTTAATCCTACCCATTTCCCACTTCATAGCGTTTACAAATATATACATCATTTACTGACCTTTTTATAATAAAATATCTGTGAATTAGTATATACAACAGTCTTGTAATATGTAAGTAATTAATTCAGTCATTATTAATATATTGAGATGAAGAATATATTATTTTCAATAAGGTTGAAAGTATTTCTCATAATTCTTCTTCTTTGTACTTTGTAAGCACTATTCATTTGAACAACCTCTTAAACTGGATCATATCAGTACAATGTTTAACTTTTTTACTTAATCCATTCCATAATTTAATTCCACATCATTTTAGCTGTTTGCAATTTTACCAAATCATCGAACTTTAATATTTTTGACTCAATAAATAAAGTGTTTGTATGTTCTCTATATCCAACATTATGTATCAGTCTAATTGGTCTTTTTTGTAACACGGTTAAAGGGGAACATTATCACAATTTCAGAAGGGTTAAAACCATTAAAAATCAGTTCCCAGTGGCTTATTTTATTTTTCGAAGTTTTTTTCAAAATTTTACCCATCACGCAATATCCCTAAAAAAAGCTTCAAAGTGCCTGATTTTAACCATCGTTATATACACCCGTCCATTTTCCTGTGACGTCACATAGTGATGCCAACACAAACAAACATGGCGCATTGAACAGCAAGCTATAGCGACATTAGCTCGGCTTCAGACTCGGATTTCAGCGGCTTAAGCGATTCAACAGATTACGCATGTATTGAAATGGATGGTTGTAGTGTGGAGGCAGGTAGCGAAAACAAAATTGAAGAAGAAACTGAAGCTATTGAGCCATATCGTTTTGAACCGTATGCAAGCGAAACTGACGAAAACGACACGACAGCCAGCGACACGGAGGACGAATTCGGCGATCGCCTTCTAACCAACGATTGGTATGTGTTTGTTTGGCATTAAAGGAAACTAACAACTATGAACTAGGTTTACAGCATATGAAATACATTTGGCAACAACATGCACTTTGAGAGTGCAGACAGCCCAATTTTCATCAATTAATATATTCTGTAGACATACCCTCATCCGAGCTCTTTTCCTGAAAGCTGATCCGTCCAGTTTTGGAGTTGATGTCAGCAGGCCAGGGAAGCTAGGGTCGATATTCTTCTCTTGATCATCTTCGGTGGCATAAGGGACGGTGTGAGCCAAGACATCCAGGGTATTTAGCTCGCTCGTCTGCGGGAACAAACTGCCGCCATTGCTTGCCGTGCTACCGAGGTACTTTGTCCCTGAATTGCTCACACACTCCGGCAGATTCAATGGGGGTCTGGCGGCAGATTTCTTTGACTTTATCGTTGGAAATGCATCTGCTTTGAGTGTCGCAGGATATCCACACATTCTTGCCATCTCTGTCGTAGCATAGCTTTCGTCGGTAAAGTGTGCGGAAAAAACGTCCAATCTCTTGCCACTTTTGCATCTTTGGGCCACTGGTGCAACTTGAATCCGTCCCTGTTCGTGTTGTTACACGCTCCGACAACACACCGACGAGGCATGATGTCTCCAAGGTACGGAAAACAGTCGAAAAAACGGAAAATAACAGAGCTGATTTGACTCGGTGTTTGAGAAAAGGGCGGATTGCTTCCCGATGTGACGTCACGTTGTGACGTCATCGCTCCAAGAGCGAATAATAGAAAGGCGTTTAATTCGCCAAAATTCACCCATTTAGAGTTCGGAAATCGATTAAAAATATATATGGTCTTTTTTCTGCAACATCAAGGTATACATTGACGCTTACCTAGGTCTGGTGATATTGTTCCCCTTTAACTAATGTAGCTCACATTTGTAGTTATTTCCCCACATTTCTGCACAATAACTCAGATATGGTAACACTATATTAGCGAGCAGTAGAGAATGTGAAGTGATTTGTTAAACCAAATATTGTGTGTTTTTTTCATATACAACAACCTATCTGGACTCGATAAGAGAATCGATAAGGAATCGGTTCGATAAGAGGATTCGATAATAGCCTCGAACTCGATAATTTCTTATCAAACATCATCCCTATATATATATATATGTAGGTTTCCCTGTTTCCCAAAACAGGCTTGTAGGGATGAAATAGCCTCTGTGTTTTTTTTCTGACCTATATATATATATATATATATATATATATATATATATATATATATATATATGTATATACAGCCCGGCCCCCGGGCCAATTTTTCTAACCCAAAAAGTTTGTGTACCCTTGTACTAAAGCGTTGTAAAATTCTCAAACTGACCAATTCTAGCTTTTTGTCCCATGTTCCTCAAGATAAGACATTAGTGGATTCTGATATTTATGGGGGGTTTAAGGAGGAAGTTGCATTTGGGGGGCAAAAAGAGGAGATGGGAAGATTGCTCTGATAAATGTGCCAGTGGAAGTATGAAAAAGTCCTCCGATCCAGGGCTAAATTATTCATCTCGACCCCAATGCCTACTTGGCTTTGGGCGATAGAAAGTCCTTGCTAAGTGCCATGTCTGAGACTGGTTGGTTGAATTATATTTCTTCACCGGTTTCCAGGTTTGCGCTGTGACTTCCTCAGACCAAGGTTAGGGTTTTGCATAACAGTGCAAATAAATACCAAAAACAAATGTCCAATGCAGAGGCTTCTGAGGAGGGTACGGACAACCGTGGCGAGTCCTACCCAAGCCACATTTCGATTAACTACTATACTACGCCACCTTCTAATCCCACCATGCTCTCATCAACATAGAGACGTGGAAACAGCGCTCTGGGCCTTCATTCCACCCACGTCTTGTCACTGACTCATCACAGTCTTTCAACATGTGTCAGACTAGCCAGCAGTCGCCATCTGTCTCGCCCCCGGGAGGCAGTCAGCCGTGTACGTCCCTTAGAACCACACATGGAGACAAAGTGCGTTATGCCATGTGGCCATCGCACCTAAAAATGGGGACATTTTAGTGGCCCATGTCTGAGAAAACTGCCCGACTGACGTTTTTTAATCTCCTGCTCAGCTCTAATCATGTAAAACCAACACGTACCAATTGCAAAAAAAACACCCAAGCACACACCTGTAATGTATTTATGCATGCCTCATGTGCGTATAAATATCATATAGGTACTGCAGGCGCAACACCATCCCCAACACATTCATAAATTATTTTTTTCCCACATATGATAGTGCAGCATGAATCTCACATTTATATGTGCTTCTGGATAACACTTACAAGTGTTTACCGCCTGAAAGATGGTGGCCCATAAAACGGGTCTGATTGTCTCATAAATAGGCAAAGAAAGTAGAACCTCGAGAGTCACATGCCCCTGAAGTGGTACAATTTGGCAACAGAAATGGCTTCTTGTTGCACAAAAAAAACAAAGATTTGAGGGGTGACATGTCTAGATAGATCATTTAAATTTGTCAACAGATTATGACTGACAGGAGTCGGCAATTTAACGAGATGGTAGACATTATGAACAGTGACAGGAGTGGCGCTCCAGTCAACAATGTAACTACAAAACCCAAAACCAGTGAAGTTGGCACGTTGTGTAATTCTTAAATAAAAACAGAATGCAATGATTTGCAAATCCTTTTCAACTTATATTCAATTGAATAAACTGCCAAGACAAGATATTTAATGTTCGAACTATGGAACTTTAATGGCAGCAACACATTGCAAAAAAGTTGGCACAGGGACAGTTTTACCACTGTGTTACATGGCCTTTCCTTTTAACAAAACTCAGTAAACGTTTGGGAACTGAGGAGACCAATTGTTGAAGCTTTTCAGGTGGAATTTTTCCCATTCTTGCTTGATGTACAGCTTAAGTTGTTCAAAAGTCCGGGGGTCTACGTTGTGGTATTTTACACTTCATATTGCGCCACACATTTTCAATGGGAGACATGTCTGGACTATAGGCAGGCCAGTCTAGTACCCGCACTCTTTTTCTATGAAGCCACACTGTTGTAACACGTGGCTTGGCATTGTCTTGCTGAAATAAGCAGGGGCGTCCATGATAACATTGCTTGGATGTCAACATATGTTGCTCCAAAACCTGTATGTACCTTTCAGTATTAATGGTGTCTTCACAGATGTGTAAGTTACCCATGCCCTGGGCAAGAATGCACCCCCATACCATCACAGATGCTGGCTTTTGAACTTTGCACCTATAAGAATATGGATGGTTCTTTTCCTCTTTGTTCCGGAGGACACGACGTCCACAGTTTCCAAAAATTGGCTCATCAGACCAGAGACCACTTTTCCACTTTGCATCACTCCATCTTAGATGAGCTCAGGTCCAGTGAAGCCGGCGGCATTTCTGGGTGTTGTTGATAAAAGCTTTCGCTTTGCATAGTAGAGTTGTAACATGCACTTACAGATGTAGCGGCGAACTGTAGTTACTGACAGTGGTTTTGTGATGTGTTCCTGAGCCCATGTGGTGATATCATTTACACACTGATGTCGCTTTTTGATGAGGGATCGAAGGTCACGGGCATTCAATGTTGATTGTCAGCCTTGCTGCTTATGTGCAGTGATGTCTCCGTAGATGGCAAAATCTCTAAATTCCTTGCAATAGCTGGTTGAGAAATGTTCTTAAACAATTTGGCTCACGCATTTGTTCACAAAGTGGTGACCCTCGCCCCATCCTGGTTTGTGAATGACTGAGCATTTCATGGAAGCTGCTTTTATACCCAACCATGGCACCCACCTGTTCCCAATTCACCTGTTCACCTGTGGAATTCTCCCAATAAGTGTTTGACTTTCTCACTCTTTTTTGCCACTTTTGCCAGCTTTTTTGAAACATGTTGCAGGCATCAAATTCCAAATGAGCTAATATTTGCAAAAAGATAACAAAGTTTTCCAGTTCGAACGTTAAGTATCTTGTCTTTGCAGACTATTCAATTGAATATAGGTTGAAAAGGATTTGCAAATCATTGTATTCTGTTTGTGTCACTCCAGTCTGCCTAACTAAGCCTTAGGTTTTGCTACAATACTGAAATCATTTTTAAGAACTATGTTAAAATGTTACTAAAACATTACTTCTACTGTTAATAAAGATTTATTTGCATAATGGAAAAAGCAATCATAAATACGAATACATTAAAATTGACAGTTTTTGTCCGTTCTACTATACGTCATGTTGGTGAAAATATGATGGATGCATTTTAGTTTTACGCTGAAATGTCTGTTTTGCACTGCTGTCTGTGGTGACAGCCTGGTTTGATGCGGGTGTCCACCGTGGCAGGCATATGAAAACAAAACACACATTTGCAGTCTGTCGTTCAAACAACAACGTCAGAGATGCGGAAAAAGTCAGCAGGGAATTGCGAGTGTGGGGGCTGCACACAACATGAGGGGAAGTCAAACATTGACGATTTACATACTCTCAAAGTTATACAAAGGTTGTCGAAGATCCCTTTTTACACGCTTTGAAGAAACGCAACGCCAGCGGTTTTTGAATGAAAGGAAGGGAGGGATGCTTTCATGCCATTCTTTTACAGGCGGCGTGGCATCTGCTATATCTTGCTCTGTCTTCGTCACACGTCTGCTGGGCTAACAAGCTCAGCAGATAACCGGAGTAAGGAAAAAGCCGCTCCCGGTGTGTTGTCTCTCTAGGTTGGCCATGTAAACTACTTACATGCATTGAGCAGACACAAGTGTCTCCATGCATGGCGCTAATGAGGCCGTAAATAATGCACGGAACGATAAGGAGCAGAGGAGCGCACCAGAAAACTTGCTGAATAGGACTATTTGTGCAAATAAACACAATATATAAATAAATTAGAAGCTGGATGAAGAAATTTGGAAAAGTAAAAGGAGTTAACTATGAATCTACAAATGGTGCATTAAAGGCCTACTGAAACCCACTACCACCGACCACGCAGTCTGATAGTTTTTATATCAATGATGAAATCTTAACATTGCAACACATGCCAATACGGCCGGGTTAGCTTACTAAAGTGCAATTTTAAATTTCGCGCGAAATATCCTGCTGAAAACGTCTCGGTATGATGACGTCTGCGAGTGACGTCACGGACTGTAGAGGACATTTTGGGACAGCATGGTGGCCAGCTATTAAGTCGTCTGTTTTCATCGCAAAATTCCACAGTATTCTGGACATCTGTGTTGGTGAATCTTTTGCAATTTGTTCAATGAACAATGGAGACAGCAAAGAAGAAAGCTGTAGGTGGGAAGCGGTGTATTGCGGCCGACTGCAGCAACACAAACACAGCCGGTGTTTCATTGTTTACATTCCCGGAAGATGACAGTCAAGCTTTACCATTGGCCTGTGGAGAACTGGGACAACAGAGACTCTTACCAGGAGGACTTTGAGTTGGATGCGCAGACGCGGTACCGTGAGTACGCATGCAGCTGCGGCTTCCAAACATTTGATCGCTTGCCCGTACGTGCGTGCCGCTATGTGCATGTCACGTACGTAACTTTGGGGACTTTGGGGAAAAATATATGTGCTGTATGAACTTTGGGGAGGTGAACGGTAATTTGGGCTGTGGGATTGAGTGTGTTGTGCAGGTGTTTGAGTTGTATTGGCGGGTTATATGGATGGGAGGGGGGAGGTGTTTGTTATGCGGGATTAATTGTTGGCATATTAAATATAAGCCTGGTTGTGTTGTGGCTAATAGAGTATATATATATATGTCTTGTGTTTATTTACTGTTTTAGTCATTACCTGCTGAATATCAGGTCCCACCCGCCTCTCACAGCATCTTCCCTATCTGAATCGCTCCCACTGCCCTCTAGTCCTTGACTCTCACTTTCCTCATCCACAAATCTTTCATCCTCGCTCAAATTAATGGGGAAATTGTCGCTTTTTCGGTCCAAATCGCTCTCGCTGCTGGTGGCCATGATTATAAATAATGTGCGGATGTGAGGAGCTCCACAACCTGTGACGTCACGCTACTCGTCTGCTACTTCCGGTACAGGCAAGGCTTTTTTTATCAGCGACCAAAAGTTGCGAACTTTATCGTCGATGTTCTCTACTAAATCCTTTCAGCAAAAATATGGCAATATCGCGAAATGATCAAGTATGACACATAGAATGGACCTGCTATCCCCGTTTAAATAAGAAAATCACATTTCAGTAGGCCTTTAAAGGTATCACACATGGGACTGCATAGCTCGGTTGGTGGAGTGGCCGTGCCAGCAACTTGAGGGTTCCAGGTTCGATTCCCGCTTTTGCCATTCTGGTCACTGCCGTTGTATCACTTTGCCCGCCTGCTCCCAGTTCCACCCACACTGGTTTAAATGTAACTTAGATATTGGGTTTCACTATGTAAAGTGCTTTGAGTCACTAAAGAAAAGCGCTATATAAATATAATTCACTTCACATTTATTTATTTATATATATATTTATATATATTTATTGATTTTATATATATATTTATATATTATTTATATATATATTTATTTATTTATACATGCACCTTATTGCTTTTTTATCCTGCACTACCATGAGCTTATGTAACGAAATTTCGTTTTTATCTGTGCTGTAAAGTTCAAATTTGAATGACAATAAAAAGGAAGTCTAGTCTAAGTCTAAGTCTAAGTCTAATTTCAGGGCTAAGACAACATCTGATGATTATACTGTAATATGTAATTATTATAGATATTTTTTTGTATATTTTTGCTTATTAGAATTTTTTGTGATGTCAGCACAAAATGGTGCTAGTGACGGCAAGGAGAAAAAAAATGATAACTATAGAACAGGACATTAAACTTGTCACAATAGGAATGCAGGTTTAGCCATCCAAGGGACTTGATGCTGGACCTCCAGCATGCGTTGTGGTATTTTTGTCTACAAAACAATGCATGTGTTAATATTGCTTGGTGGTTTGTTTAGTGCTGTCAATTTTATTTGCAGCTGTTCTAAAATGTAGTTTAACACATTTGGTTGCAAAACAATGTATAGTATAAATTGTCACTGTGCAGGACGCCATCATATTACACTGCTCCTTAATTTAGCAATGGATTGTCTGCACATATTGCTTTTTTTTTCTTTGTCTTTTTTTTTTTGCAGCTTATTCCAAAAGAAGACAAACCCTCAACTAGGGGTGTTAAGAAAAGCTCAATGTCAGAAAATAGACGCCAGAAGGTACCTGTAACAAGTCTGTAAAGTTCAAGTTTCAAGGTTTGTTTGTAATTTCAATTTTAAATGTGAAGTACTGTACATGAAGAACGACATTTGATACTCAGCTCTCTCTGAAAACTTGATACAAGTAATCACTTGTTATTTACATTTTACAAACCCCAAAACCAGTGAAGTTGGCACGTTGTGTAAATCGTAAATAAAAACAGAATACAATGATTTGCAAATCTTGTTCAACCTATATTCAATTGAATAGACTGCAAAGACAAGATACTTAATGTTTGAACTGGTAAACATTGGTTTTTTTTGCAAATATTAGCTCATTTGGAATTTGATGCCTGCAAAATGTTTTTAAAAAGCTGGCACAAATGGCAAAAAAGACTGAGAATGTTGAGGAATGCTCCACAGGTGAACAGGCTAATTGGGAACAGGTGGGTGCCATGATTGGGTATAAAAGCAGCTTCCATGAAATGCTCAGTCATTCACAAACAAGAATGGGGCGAGAGTCACCACTTTGAGAACAAATGCGTAAGCAAATTGTCGAACAGTTCAAGAAAAACATTTCTCAATGAGCTACTTGCAAGGAATTTAGGGATTTCACCATTTAAGGTTTGTAATATCATCAAAAGGTTCAGAGAATCTGGAGAAATCACAGCACTTAACATTGAATACCCTTGACCTTGGACCTCTCAGGCAGTACTGCGTCAAAAACCGACATCAGTGTGTAAAGGATATCACCACATGGGCTCAGGAATACTTCAGAAAACCACTGTCAGTAACTACAGTTTGTGGCTACATCTGTAAGTGCAAGTTAAAACTGTACTATGCAAAGCAAAAGCCATTCATCAACAACACCCAGAAATGCCGCGGGCTTCGCTGGGCCTGAGCTCAACTAAGACGGACCGATGCAAAGTGTATAAGTGTTCTGTGGTCTGATGAGTCCACATTTCAAATTGTTTTTGGAAACTGTAGACATTGTGTCCTCCGGAACAAAGAGGAAAATAATCACACAGATTGTTACAGGCGCAAAGTTGAAAAGCAAGCATCTGTGATGGTATGGGGGTGTATTAGTGCCACAGGCATGGGTAACTTACACATCTGTGAAGGCACCATTAAGGCTGAAAGGTACATACAGGTTTTGGAGCAACATATGTTGCCATCCAAGCAATGCTATCATTGACGCCCCTGTCTTTCATTGAAAATGTGCGGTGCAATATGAAGTGTAAAATACCACAACGGAGACCCCGGACTGTTGAACAATTTAAGCTGTACATCAAGCAGGAATGGGATAAATTCCACCTGAAAAGCTTAAAAAATTGGTCTCCTCAGTTCTCAAACGTTTACTGAGTGGTGTTAAAAGGAAAGGCCATGTAACACAGTGGTAAAAATGCCCCTGTGCCAACTTTTTTGCAATGTGTTTCTGCCATTAAATCTAAGTTAATGATTGTTTGCAAAAAAAAATAAAAAAATTTTCTCAGTTCGAACATTATAGACTTTGCAGTCTATTCAATTGAATATAAGTTGAAAAGGATGATTCCTGCCGCGGTAGTAGCCTTTGTCCGTCCACAACTGATTACTACATGTAAAACAAACATTTTATATGTATGGTTATCATAAGGATATGTGTTTAAAATGATTTAGGCCTTTATCGTGTCCAATCAAATTTAAACAGTTGGCCATTTCTATGGTAATAATTGTAAATGACGGTTTTAGATCCAGTGTTGATGTGCTAAAACCTCTTTCTTCTTGAGAAGCTACATACAGTATTAAATGTAAATTGTTCAAGCACATAATAAATAATAATAAAGTGTTTGGACGTATTCCATCCATCCATCCATCATCTTCCGCTTATCCGAGGTCGGGTCGTGGGGGCAGCAGCCTAAGCAGGGAAGCCCAGACTTCCCTCTCCCCAGCCACTTCGTCCAGCTCCTCTCGGGGGATCCCGAGGCGTTCCCAGGCCAGCCGGGAGACATAGTCTTCCCAACGTGTCCTGGGTCTTCCCCGTGGCCTCCTACCGGTCGGACGTGCCCGAAACACCTCCCGAGGGAAGTGTTCGGGTGGCATCCTGACTAGATGCCCGAACCACCTCATCTGGCTCCTCTCGATGTGGAGGAGCAGCGGATTTACTTTGAGCTCCCCCCGGATGACAGAGCTTCTCACCCTATCTCTAAGGGAGAGCCCCACCACCCGGCGGAGGAAACTCATTTCGGCCGCTTGTACCCGTGATCTTGTCCTTTCGGTCATGACCCAAAGTTCATGACCATAGGTGAGGATGGGAACGTAGATCGACCGGTAAATCGAGAGCTATGCCTTCTGGCTCAGCTCCTTCTTCACCACAACGGATCGATACAGCGTCCGCATTACTGAAGACGCCGCACCGATCCGCCTGTCGATCTCACGATCCACTCTTCCCTCACTCGTGAACAAGACTCCGAGGTACTTGAACTCCTCCACTTGGGGCAAGATCTCCTCCTGTTTGGACGTATTCATTAAATCAATGTATTCTTGGATGCCAAAAAGTGATGCAATGTTATATTTTGACACCGACGCATATCATCTGTGCATAAACTCCTAGAATAACCTTAGGAGATGTGCAGATGACATGTGTCAATATTAAAATATTATTTTGAATCAGGGGCTTATTTTAGCTTTTTAAAGGGTACTTCAACACATAAACAGTACAGTAAAAGTACTTCATTATCATATATGTAAGTCTCTTGAATAAATACATCCAAACACTTGATTAGTATGTATTATGTGCAGGAACAAAGATCAGTTATTGTTTTATGTAGCTTCGAACCAAGAAAGAGGTTTTAGCACATTTACAACGAATCAATAACAGTCCTTTAGAATCTCATTATCAGCATATAACACAACCTACTCAGTGGCCTTGTGGTTAGAGTGTCCGCCCTGAGATCGGTAGGTTGTGAGTTCAAACCCCAGCCGAGTCATACCAAAGACTGGAAAAATGGGACCCATTACCTCCCTGCTTGGCACTCAGCATCAAGGGTTGGAATTGGGGGTTAAATCAACAAAAATGATTCCCGGGCGCGGCCACCGCTGCTGCCCACTGCTCCCCTCACCTCCCAGGGGGTGATCAAGGGTGATGGGTCAAATGCAGAGAATAATTTTGCCACACATAGTGTGTGTGTGACGATCATTGGTACTTTAACTTTTTTAACTTTATAAATGGCCAACTCTGTAATTTTTGGGTCACGATAAAGGTTTAAATCATTTCAAACCCGCATCTTTACGATAACCACAACTAAAAGTGTTTGTCCTAAATGTAGTTAGTAATCAGTTGTGGACAGAAGAAGCTCCCGCATCGGAGGAGATACATGTTTGCCTTAGAATCAGTTTTTGCGGCAACACTGATAGCAAATAATATATTTGACTTACAGTTGTGTCAATGTCAGAATGGGTGACTCGCCTGCTGATGGCATCATAGCATTAAAAATGAAATGTTACCTGTTGCCTATCACCCAGGTGTACAAATATTACAAACCCTGTTTACATATGAGTTGGGAAATTGTACAATACAATGATTTGCAAATCCTTTTCAACCCATATTCAATTGAATGCACTACAAAGACAACATATTTGATGTTCAAACTCATAAACTTTATTGTTTTTTTGCAAATAATAATTAACTTAGAATTTCATGGCTGCAACACGTGCCAAAGTAGTTGGGAAAGGCCACTGTGTTACATGGCCTTTCCTTTTAACAACACTCAGTAAACGTTTGGTAACTGAAGATACACATTTTTTAAGCTTCTCAGGTGGAATTCTTTCCCGTTCTTGCTTGATGTACAGCTTAAGTTGTTCAACAGTCCGGGGGTCTCCGTTGTGGTATTTTAGGCTTCATAATGCGCCACACATTTTCAATGGGAGAGAGGTCTGGACTACAGGCAGGCCAGTCTAGTACCCGCACTCTTTTACTATGAAGCCACGTTGATGTAACACGTGGCTTGGCATTGTCTTGCTGAAATAAGCAGGGGTGTCCATGGTAACGATGCTTGGATGGAAACATATGTTGCTCCAAAACCTGTATGTACCTTTCAGCATTAATGGCGCCTTCACATATGTGTAAGTTACTCATGTCTTGGGCACTAATACACCCCCATACCATCACAGATGCTGGCTTTTCAACTTTGCGCCTATAACAATCCAGATTTCCTCTTTGTTCCGTGGGACACGACGTCCACAGTTTCCAAAAACAATTTGAAATGTGGACTCGTCAGACCACAGAACACTTTTCCACTTTGTATCAGTCCATCTTAGATGAGCTCAGGCCCAGTGAAGGCGACGGCGTTCCTGGGTGTTGTTGATAAACGGTTTCCGCCTTGCATAGGAGAGTTTTAACTTGCGCTTACAGATGTAGCGACCAACTG
This sequence comes from Nerophis lumbriciformis, assembly GCF_033978685.3. Classification (NCBI taxonomy): domain Eukaryota; kingdom Metazoa; phylum Chordata; class Actinopteri; order Syngnathiformes; family Syngnathidae; genus Nerophis; species Nerophis lumbriciformis. The sequence continues at coordinate 47,525,576 of NC_084553.2, read as the reverse complement.
TAGTTACTGACAGTGGGTTTCTGAAGTGTTCCTGAGCCCATGTGGTGATATCCTTTACACACTGATGTCACTTGTTGATGCAGTACAGCCTGAGGGATCAAAGGTCACGGGCTTAGCTGCTTACGTGCAGTGATTTCTCCAGATTCTCTGAACCCTTTGATGATATTACGGACCGTAGATGGTGAAATCCCTGAATTCCTTGCAATAGCCGGTTGAGAAAGGTTTTTCGTAAACTGTTCAACAATTTGCTCACGCATTTGTTGACAAAGTGGTGACCCTCGCCCCATCCTTGTTTGTGAATGACTGAGCATTTCATGGAATCTACTTTTATACCCAATCATGGCACCCACCTGTTCCCAATTTGCCTGTCCACTTGTGGGATGTTCCGAATAAGTGTTTGATGAGCATTCCTCAACTTTATCAGTATTTATTGCCACCTTTCCCAACTTCTTTGTCTCGTGTTGCTGGCATCAAATCCTAAAGTAAATGATTATTTGCAAAAAAAAAAATGTTTATCAGTTTGAACATCAAATATGTTGTTTTTTGTAGCATATTCAACTGAATATGGGTTGAAAATGATTTGCAAATCATTGTATTCCGTTTATATTTACATCTAACACAATTTCACAACTCATATGGAAACGGGGTTTGTATATAGACCTAAATCACAAGTATCTCAAAACGGCTGCACAAGCCACAACGACATCCAAAAACCTTTCTCAACCAGCTATTGCAAGGAATTTATGAATTTCACCATATACGGTCCGTAATATCATCAAAGGGTTCAGAAAATCTGGAGAAATCACTGCACGTAAGCAGCTAAGCCCGTGACCTTCGATCCCTCAGGCTGTACTGCATCAACAAGTGACATCAGTGTGTAAAGGATATCACCATATGGGCTCAGGAACACTTTAGAAACCCACTGTCAGTAACTAAAGTTGGTCGCTACATCTGTAAGTGCAAGTTAAAACTCTCCTATGCAAGACGAAAACCGTTTATCAACAACACCCAAAAACGCCGTCGGCTTTGCTGGGCCTGAGCTCATCTAAGATGGACTGATACAAAGTGGAAAAGTGTTCTGTGGTCTGACGAGTCCACATTTCAAATTGTTTTTGGAAACTTTGGACGTCCTGTCCTCCGGACCAAAGAGGAAAAGAACCATCCGGATTGTTATAGGCGCAAAGTTGAAAAGCCAGCATGTGTGATGGTATGGGGGTGTATTAGTGCCCAAGACATGGGTAACTTACACATCTGTGAAGGCGCCATTAATGCTGAAAGGTACATACAGGTTTTGGAGCAATATATGTTGCCATCCAAGCAACGTTACCATGGACGCCCCTGCTTATTTCAGCAAGACAATGCCAAGCCACGTGTTACATCAACGTGGCTTCATAGTAAAAGAGTGCGGGTACTAGACTGGCATGCCTGTAGTCCGGACCTGTCTCCCATTGAAAATGTGTGGCGCATTATGAAGCCTAAAATACCACAACGAAGACCCCCAGACTGTTGAACAACTTAAGCTGTACATCAATCAAGAATGGGAAAGAATTCCACCTGAGAAGCTTAAAAAATGTGTCTCCTTAGTTCCCAAACATTTACTGAGTGTTGTTACAAGGAAAGGCCATGTAACACACTGGTGAACATGCCCTTTCCCAACTACTTTGGCACGTGTTGCAGCCATGAAATTCTAAGTTAATTATTATTTGCAAAAAAATAATAAAGTTTATGAGTTTGAACATCAAATATCTTGTCTTTGTAGTGCATTCAATTGAATATGGGTTGAAAAGGATTTGCAAATCATTGTATTCCGTTTTACATCTAACACAATTTCCCAACTCATATGGAAACGGGGTTTGTAAGTAAACTTTGATTGATTGATTGACTTTCTCGATAATGAAAACTAAAACATGGTATATATACAATGTAAGATCATGCATCAGTAGTGACTGCCACAACACAACAAGAGAGCTCTTTTCTTCAGCTTAACCAACACGGTCTGAGTCGAAGTTATCGCGTTGCTCAGGTGCACTTCTGCGACTTACTTTGAATTTTTTAAACGTGGCTGTTTCCGTGCTCGCACATTAAGGAACGCTCGCATTCTTTTCTGCGGCGTCGGGAGGAAAAAAAAGAGAGAGGAGTGAAGTGGTACAGAGTTCCATTATGCATGGTTGCTGCAGGCAGCCCATGATGACTTGGAAGTGCATGAAGGCCACAGCTGCGAGGAATATCAATAGGGAGACAACACGGGGATTGTTTGACAGTGGGCGCATGTTCACACGAGGGGCTGCTGTCGATCTTTGCACATGCGGTGCGTACACTCCTGCAAGTATGTATTTCCCCTGCTCCTTGTGTGCTGAAGTGTGAACGCCTGCTACAAACACGCCTTTTATTTACCCTCCCGAGCCCGGACTCCCCAAAGAGGCCTCCCTGATAGGGTTTTTAGTCAGTCGTCGCATCATCTGCCACAGAGAATCCCTCCTCCGCGCCACCACGGCGCCCCACCCTGCCACCATTGCATTGCTCCAACACTGCCCCCTGCTCAGCTGAACTCTCGCTGAATGGCCAATGATGAGACGTGACAGCCAAGGACAGCCCAGTGTGCTCTGGCAGCCTTGGAATTGAGTCACAATGCAAAGTAGTTGCAGAGCCGCAAACAAACAGACAACTCCATCAGTGTGTGTATGCTCACACATTTGCACTTATATTTTCTGTGTACGTAGCGATGAATGTTTACCTGCATTATTGTGGAAAGGAATTTTCCTGCAAAAAAAAAAAAAAAAAAAAAATGACGAGTGGTTGAATTTAATGAAAGAATCTTCGAAAAATATATATTTTTTGAGAATGAGGATATATATATATATTATTTTTTTTTATTTTTTTTATCGTGTTCTGTTTGTGTTGTGTTGTGTTTGCTCGGTACTCGTTTTATCTTTTAACCTGTTCATTGTACAGCACTTTGGCTACCCCTGTGGTACATTTTAAATGTGCTTTATAAATAAAGTTGATTTGATTTGATTTGATTTGATATGCAAATTACTGTACAGTATGGACATGGTTATGAGACAATTCTGAATATAAGACAATTTAATAAGTGCTTCATACAGTACGAAAGGGATTCATATGGCCCCATTCCTGAGTGGAAGAGGAAGGGAGTGGGTTAATCCTTTTGCAATGCATTCTGCTGAAAATGACGGAAAACGCCAGTCTACGTGGCAACTGACGCTGTGGTCCTAGTTAGAATTGCCATAAAACACATTTTATGATAGTCAACACTCTACTGCCGTCTGGCGGTTAAAGTGGATAGTGCACCCTCCCAATATGTCACGTTTCATGTGTCAGGAAAACCTAAACTTGAACTAAAAATCATATTCTAAAATTGTCTTGATTCTTAGCTAGAAGTGCAAATATTATCCATCAAATTGAAGCTAGGCCATTGTATGTTTCTCCCAAGAAACTGGAGGAGGCAGGTGTGGAGGTGTCCACACTTTATGACCTACAGTAGGGTAAGGATTCATACCATTCTTGGGTGGATCCCCCGTGAGAGGAAGGGAGTGAGTTAATCCTTTTCCAATGCAGTCTGCTGAAAATGATGGAAAACGCCACTCTACATATCAACTGACGCTATGGTCATAGTTAGAATTGCCATAAAACGCATTTTAAGATATTCAACACTCTACTGCCGTCTGGCGGCTAAAGTGGATAGTGCACCCCCCCCCCCAATATGTCACGTTTCATGTGTCAGGAAAACCCGCAACTAAGAATCATATTCCAAAAGTGCCTTGATTCTTAACTAGAAGTGCAAATATTATCCATCAAATTGAACCTAGGCCATTGTATGTTTCTCCCAAGAAACTGGAGGAGGCAGGTGTGGAGGTATCCACACTTTATGACCTACAGTAGGGTAAGGATTCATTCCATTCCTGGGTGGATCTCCCGTGAGAGGAAGGGAGTGGGTTAATCCTTTTGCAATGCAGTCTGCTGAAAATGACGGAAAACGCCACCCTACATTGCAACTGACGCTGTGGTCCTGGTTGGAATTGCCATAAAACACATTTGATGATATTCAACACTCTACTGCTGTCTGGCGGCTAAAGTGGATAGTGCACCCCCCCCGAAATGTCACGTTTCATGTGTCAGGAAAACCTAAACTTGCACTAAAAATCATATTCTAAAATTGTCTTGATTCTTAACTAGAAGTGCAAATATTATCCATCAAATTGAACCTAGGCCATTGTATGTTTCTCCCAAGAAACTGGAGGAGGCAGGTGTGGAGGTATCCACACTTTATGACCTACAGTAGGGTAAGGATTCATTCCATTCCTGGGTGGATCTCCCGTGAGAGGAAGGGAGTGGGTTAATCCTTTTGCAATGCAGTCTGCTGAAAATGACGGAAAACGCCACCCTACATTGCAACTGACGCTGTGGTCCTGGTTGGAATTGCCATAAAACACATTTTATGATATTCAACACTCTACTGCTGTCTGGCGGCTAAAGTGGATAGTGCACCCCCCCGATATGTCACGTTTCATGTGTCAGGAAAACCTAAACTTGCACTAAAAATCATATTCTAAAATTGTCTTGATTCTTAACTAGAAGTGCAAATATTATCCATCAAATTGAACCTAGGCCATCTTATGTTTCTCCTCGGAAACTGGAGGAGGCCGTGGTGGAGGTATCCACACATTATGACCTACAGTAGGGTAAGGATTCATACCATTCCTGGGTGGATCTCCCGTGAAAGGAAGAGGTGGGGGTTCATCATTTTGCAATGCGGTCTGCTGAAAATGATGGAAAACGCCACCCTACATAGTAGGGGTGTGGGAAAAAATCGATTTGGATTCAAATCGCGATTCTCACATTGTACGATTCAGTATCGATTCTCGATCGATATTTTTTTATTAATCAATCCAACAAAATAATACACAGCAATACCATAAAAATTAAATCCAATTCCAAAACCAAACCCGACCCAGCAACACTCAAAACAGCAATAAACAGAGCAATTGAGAGGAGACACAGAACAATCCAAAAGAAGTGAAACAAAAATGAATATTATCAACAACAGTATCAATATTAGTAACAATTTCAACATAGCAGTGATTAAAAATCTCTCATTGACATTATCATTAGACAAAAAAAATATATATATATATAAAAAATAAAAATGAACAATAGTGTCACAGTGGCTTACACTTGCATCACATCTCATAAGCTTGACAACACACTGTGTCCAATATTTTCACAAAGATAAAATAAGTCATATTTTTGGTTCATTTAATAGTTAAAACAAATTTACATTATTGCAATCAGTTGATAAAACATTGTCCTTTACAATTATAAAAGCTTTTCACAAAAATCTACTACTCTGCTTGCATGTCAGCAGACTGGGGTAGATCCTGCTGAAATCCTATGTATTGAATGAATAGAGAATCGTTGAGAATCAGAAAAATATCGTTTTTGTATCGAGAATCGCAATGACTCGAAAAAAATCGATTTATAATTGAATCGTGACCCCAAGATTCGATATTGAATCGAATCGTGGGACACCCAAAGATTCACAGCCCTACTACATAGCAACTGACGCTGTGGTCCTAGTTGGAATTGCCATAAAACACATTTTATGATATTCAACACTCTCCAGCCATCTGGCGGCTAAAGTGGATAGTGCACCCTCCCAATATGTCACGTTTCATGTGTCAGGAAACCTACAACTGAACTAAAAATCACATTCCAATATTGCCTTGATTCTTAACTAGAAGTGCAAATATTATCCATCAAGTTGAACCTAGGCCATCGTATGTTTCTCCTAGGAAACTGGAGGAGGCCGTGGTGGAGGTATCCACACTTTATGACCTACAGTAGGGGAAGGATTCATACCATTTCTGGGTGGATCTCCTGTGAGAGGAAGAGGTAGGGGTTCATCATATTGCAATGCAGTCTGCTGAAAATGATGGAAAACGCCACTCTACATAGCAAATGATGCTGCGGTCATAGTTTGAATTGCTATAAAACGCATTTTAAGATATTCAACACTCTACTGCCGTTTGACGGCTAAAGTGGATAATGCATCCACTCTAATATGTCACGTTTCATGTGTCAGGAAAACTCGCAACTAAAAATCATATTTCAAAATTGCCTTGATTCTTAACTAGAAGTGCAAATATTATCCATCAAATTGAAACTAGTCACGACTTGCCTCCCACTGACGTTGGTAATAAATGAGGCCATCTTATGTTTCTCCCAAGAAACTGGAGGAGGCTGTTGTAAAGGTATCCACACTTTATGACCTACAGTAGGATAAGGATTCATTCCACTCCTGGGTGGATCTCCCGTGAGAAGAAGAGGTGGGGGTTCATCATTTTGCAATGCAGTCTGCTGAAAATCAGACACTTTGCATGGTAACTGACACTGTGGTCAAAGTTGGAATTGCCACACAAAACACATTTTAGGCTATTCAGCACTCCACTGCCGTCTGGCGGCGAAAAGTGGATCGTGCATCCCCCACTTCGTCACGTTTCATGTGTCAGGTAAACCTGCATGAATGGGGCCATATGCTACATAGGAGCCACTAGTCTTCCTGGGGTCCATCACACAAGACGATAAGATTGAAACAAAAACTCCAGAATACACTCAACACTGCAAAAAAAGCTGTCTAAATTTAAGATAAAAAGACGAGATTTTAGGAAAAAATACTAAAAACTAGTGCAATTAACTAGCTGCATGGACAGGTAATTTGACTTGGTGACACATCCTAAATTAAGATGTATATATTTAGAAAGAAGCAGGACTTAAAAGCTGGAAATAAGTATTTTATTCTTAAAATAAGCATTATTTAACTTGCAATTTTTTAAATTAAGCATCCTCAAAATATTGCAGAATATTTTAACATATTTTTTTAAGTGGGGAACACCAAATTCTTATGTGAATAGTCATTTTCTCCACATTTCCATTTTTATACTACAATAGAAATAATATCAGTATTCATGTTAAAATAGAGATTAATCAATGACTGAAAAAAAGGTAAATATTTATTAAAACTAGCGACATTTCTAGAAATCCAATTTTACATCTCGACAAGTAGCAAATAATTTGCAGCAAAAAAACAAAGAATATGCATTTAAAATGCTACACATAAAAAAACGTGTCATGATCCATGTCCCGGGATCATGTTTTATGTTCTGTTAGTTTTGGACTTCGTAGTGCCTGTTTTTTGTGCACCCTTGTTTGTTTTAGTTACCATGGTTACTTAATATTTCCACCTGCCTCTGATTAGCGTTCGCCCGCTCACCTGCTGCCCGAGCACTAATCAGAGGCATTATTTAAACCTGCCTTGCCCTCCAGTCAGAGCTGGAGTATTGTTTGTTGTATGCTGTGGACTCCCTGTTTCATGCAATGCTCTGTTCATGCTTATTTCCTGGAGATACCATAGTTCATGGTGATGATTTCATGCTTAGTTCATGCTGCTCGTGCCTTGCCAAGTAAGTTTTGTTTATTTATGCCACAGTTAGCGACTTTTTGTTTCATGTCCATAGTTCAGGCTAAGTGTTAGATTTGGTTTCCTGCGTTAAGTTGTGCCTTCGCCTTGTGCGCCTTTTTGTTTTCACCTTTTTTTGAACATTAAAACCATGTTTTCTTGTACACCGCCTGTCATCTCTGCATCTTGGGGTTCGTCACCTCCACATCATGACAAAACGACTTCTATTAAAAGCAGTTCATATTTAAAATGCAGAATCATTTAAACTTAATGATTCCTATAGTATAATTAATTTTTTTTGTCACATGTTTTGGAGTTATACCACTACATTGGTATAAATATTTTTTGTAGAAAGTAACAAACAATTTGACATTTATAAAAAAATATATAAATTATGAAAAAAAGTAAATGACTATTTGATTGTGGGGTTTAGCCCCCTAATTTTTACACAACAGTAACTGGAAATCATGGTAGATCAGGGTAGGTAGAAGTCAACAAAAAAACAAATAACATAAAATAAAGATTATCATTTGTCTATTAATTTGTGTTGAATATGTATTTTCTGTGTGATTATAATCACTATGTTTTTACATTTTCTTTAGTCTTAATCACTTAATTTGCACATGTCCTGATCGAATCCAGGGCAGAAACTGGATAAAAAGTTGTCTGATCTGCTGCCGCTCGGTTTGTCTGCCTTCTAAGCTGAGTCTGACGCTTTCTCGCTGTTGTCTTTCAAAATTCAAGAGTTTTTATTGTCGTTATGCAAACATAACATTTTCGATGAGGCTCTCATCAAAAGGAAATGTTAAAATAACAAGAAAAAAAACAAAACGCTGTGCAAAAGATGTAAAATATTGCACTTACCAGGAGGTGATAGGTGATACATAATAAACACAGGCAAGAAAAAATGCATAAAATAGCAGTGATGGGTTTGTGACTTAACCAAATCATCCAGTTGCAGCACAAGGGATGACAAAACAGCATAAATACTTACAATTATTAATGCATGAATAATAAACTGACCAGTACAAGTTTGCTGTAAAATTGCACATAAAGCGACTTGTCATTAATTTAATCAAAATTATACAAGCTATTTTTGTCCCCAGACTGGACCCGTAGAATTATCATATACTAAGACAAAGCTCCAAAAAATAAATCAATCAATTGATTCGCCCATTAGGAAAAATTTTGGTAATCTCGATGGCCAGTCCACTACTGATTAGTACTGTCTCTATTTCTACTATCTTTACTTACAACGTTAACTGTTCATGCTAATAGTGATTGTGTCTGTTAATGCCAAGATTACCAATTGCTGGGTTGCATATGACGTCATATCTGTTTATGCTTTTCGCGGCTTAATTCAAACGATGGTGAAGCAGCTTGAGCGTAGCATTAAAACAAGTGAGAGTGAGTGTACAGTTTGAGCAGAAAATAGCATTTTGCTGTTCTGTTCTTGGATGTTCCAGTCGTTTGATAGTAAAGAGCTTTCATAGAGTCCCGGAAGAAGTGTTTCATAAAAGTAATAAAATCATGGAAAAAACTAAAGTGCATCTAAGCAAATGGCTCTTAAAAATATCACTTTCATCATCTTGTTGAATAAAATAAGACCATGCTTGTGTCTGCAGAGATTTCTTAGAAAAATGTTTGTTTGAACTTTTGATTTGTTTGAGAAACTTTCTGTGTTTCTCTACTATATTAGTAGTGTTAGTAGAACTAAACGTAAAGAAAGGACGATAGATTGCATTAGTTTGTGTTCGTTTGTGGCTGCTATGCCTAAATATAACTACGGAGAAAAGAGTCAAACTTTTACCAAAGGCAGCAATCAAACATAATGTTGAGATCTATAGTTATATTTTGATAAAGACGGGGGGGAAATGTACTTGAAAACAGTGCAACAACAGTGCAACCTTTCTCGAGCAAAAACGGTGCATGATTTATCAGAGAGAATTTTGATACCAGTTTCATTAACCCAGCCACACACAAAACAGTTATAAACCTCCATACTTTCCCAAGCTTCCATCTATTTAACCATGTCAAAAGATGTTTGAAGGATTTGATAGTTCAACATGTCTGGGAACGAGTCCGACGGATAATCTGACATATCACTCGATTTTTGATGACGTATAGCAGTGTTTTTCAACCTTTTTTGAGGCAAGGCACATTCTTTGCGTTAAAAAAATCTGGAGGCACGCCATCAGCAGAAATTATAAACTCGGTTGACAGTAAAAAAGAATTGTCGCAATGGTTGGGTATGACTTTAAAGCATAACCAAGCATGCATCAATATAGCTCTTGTCTCATCTGTCACATCACACCCTGACTTATTTGGACTTCTTTGCTGTTTTCCTGTGTGTAATATTTTAGTTCTTGTCTTGCGCTCCTATTTTGGTGGCTTTTTCTCTTTTTTTGGTATTTTCCTGTAGCAGTTTCATGTTTTCCTTTGAGCGATATTTCCTGAATCTACTTTGTTTTTGTTTATATTTCAGTTGTTTTCATCCTTCTTTGTGGGGACATTGTTGATTGTCATGTCATGTTCGGATGTACATTGTGGACGCTGTCTTTGCTCCGCAGTAAGTCTTTGCTGTCGTCCAGCATTCTGTTTTTGTTTACTTTGTTGCCATTTCAGTTTTAGTTTCGTTCTGCATAGCCTTTCCTCAACATCAATGCCTTTTCTTAGGGGCACTCACCTTTTGTTTATTTTTGGTTTATGCATAAGACACCTTTTTACCTGCACACTGCCTCCCGCTGTTTCCGACATTTACAAAGCAATTAGCTACCGGCTGCCACCTACTGATATGGAAGAGTATTATACGGTTACTCTGCCAAGCTCTAGACAGCACCGACACTCAACAACAACACATAATTAGCAGACTATAATTACTGGTTTGCAAAAAATGTTTTAACCCAAATAGGTGAAATTAGATAATCTCCCACAGCCATACTTGCCAACCTTGAGACCTCCAATTTCGGGAGGTGGGGGGCGTGGCCGGGGGTGGGGCGGGGCGTGGTTAAGAGGGGAGGAATATATTGACAGCTAGAATTCACCAAGTCAAGTATTTCATACATATATATATATATATATATATATATATATATATATTAGGGATGTCCCGATCCGATATTTGGATCGGATCGGCTGCCGATATTTGCCAAAAATTGCGTATCGGCAAGGCATGGGAAAATGCCCATCCAGATCCAGTTTAAAAAAAAACTCCGGTCCGTGTTTTCCAACGCACCTATTAAAATAATACATTCCACTTTTCTGCTGCTCTGTAATTTCCGTTCCGCATTTTCCAGCACACCTTCAACACATCCACAATTCTCACGCAGTGGCTTTTAGCTGCTTGCATTACACGACAGGCTCTTCTCACTCTTTCCTGTGTCTCCCTCTCACAGACAGCGAGCGCACCTTCTTACACACGTCACATACTGTTACGTCATACGTCACATACTGTCACGTCATACGTCACATACGTATACGTCCTCTCCCAGCAGAGAGGTAGCAGCATGGATAACGTTAGCTGCGATGCTAGCGCAGCCGCTAAGGTGCGCGCCTGCTGAAGCGTCCTCTGCGCACGGCAAATCTATGCCACGCACAAAATCAAATAAAAAATAAGCGCATAACAATTTTCGACACACGGACACGACAGAGAAAACAGTTTTTGTCATCATTGTTCAAATATTGTGACGTCTATCGAGACGCTTATCCATTCGGTGCCACACGTCCAGACTCCACACCATCAAAATTTCCAGATCAACACCGTATGAAAAAATTAGTGATCTATTTAGTTGTTATTTCGTTCCTGCATGAAAGTTTAAAAGTAGCATATATTAATGCAGTATGAAGAAGAATGTTTTAATGTAGACATGCAAGCCTTGAAAGAACATTTTGAAAATCAAGAATACATTTCCTGCAAATGGGTGCATTTCTACCCTATATTTTAACTTTAGATTTATTCTCATATCAAACTCTTTTGGCTGTCTTTTTGACATCAGGCGCCCCCCTCCACACCCTGGATTATAAATAATGTAAATAATTCAATGTGATTATCTTGTGTGATGACTGTATTATGATGATAGTATATATCTGATAGTATATATCTGTATCATGAATCAATTTAAGTGGACTCCGACTTAAACAAGTTGAAAAACTTATTCGGGTGTTACCATTTAGTGGTCAATTGTACGGAATATGTACTGTACTGTGCAACCTACTAATAAAAGCCTCAATCAATCAATCAAAACACATAGAATCATCATACTGCTGTGATTATATGCATCAAGTGTTCATTCAAGGCTAAGGCAAAATATCGAGATATATATCGTGTATCGCAATATGGCCTTAAAATATTGCAATATTAAAAAAAGGCCATATCGCCCAGCCCTAGTTCAATGATGCCATTTCTGTTTGTTATGTATAATTTTGTCTATTTTGTGTTTATCCTTGAATAAACAGGTCAGTTTCTTGTTACCAACCATTTTGTATTATTCAAGCTCCCCTAATTCAGCTGGCTAGTTGTTATCAAGAGTACTAAAACCCTTTTCAACATGATTCTGACAACTAAGTAGGCTAAATAACTTTAAACTTTAATACATGCTCGGATAGGCCAGTATCGGTCAGTATCGGTATCGGTCAGTATCGGTATCGGATCGGAAATGCAAAAACAATATCGGTATCGGATCGGAAGTGCAAAAACCTGGATCGGGACATCCCTAATATATATATATATATATATATATATATATATATATATATATATATATATATATATACATATATATATATATCCTGAAAATATGTAAACAAAACTGTGTTTAGATAATTGATACTTCAAACTTGCATAAATAAATCTTAAGGAATATAACATAACTTGGCTTCTGAGAGCTTCAAAATGTAATGAATAAAATGCTAAAGTTGTTGATAAACAAGCAATTATTTTAATAATTAAATATGGTCATTTTAAATGAATTATTATGATAATTTAAAATGAATTATTTCAAATATCTTTATTTTAATGTATAATTCTATGGCTGGATGTTTTAAGGAGTCAGAAAAAAAAGAAATAAAAATACAATTAATTTTGATGTTTTTAGCAAAATATAGTAAAAATGTATTTATTTTTTATTTTTTTAATTAATAAATATATTTATTTTTAGGTAAGATAAACATAATAATACAATTTATCTCAAGTCTGGATGATTTAGTTCATGTCACCCTGTTGTCCTCCCGTCTTGAAAAAAGGCTGTCCTCACTCAGGTCCGCCTGGAGCTGGAGGGGGCGTGGCCTCCAGCTCCGGCTGAAAATATTTGTCCCGGGAGGTTTTCGGGTGAGGCGCTGGATTTCGGGAGTCTCCCGGAAAATTCGGGAGGGTTGGCAAGTATGCCCACGGCACACCAGACTGTATCTCACGGCACACTAGTGTGCCACGGCAGGCCCGGCCCTAACCAATCTGGCGCCCTAGGCAAGATTTTAGGTGGCACCCCCCCACATCGGCAGTGAAGTGTATATACTCACAAGAAACCGAATAGCTTTGTCTTTGACCTTTTTTTTTTTACTTACAACTATACCTAATATATAAAGGGGTGGAAAAGTGACTATTACCTGCAGAGCAAACATAGCTAACCAGAAGGCAATAACAATGTAAAAAAAAAAAACAGCTGCTTAAAAGATCTAATACAAATGTCCCTGAAAAATGTAAGGTGGGAGTACTGTAATTACCTAACGTTACATTATTATTTTCCATAACAATTTAGCCCCCTCCACAATATTAACCCGAAGTTAAAACAGAACTAGCTATTTATTGATTAGCAATTGCCGAATCATGTGACATTAGCTTAATGCTAAAAAGCCGGGTTACTATCACATTCTGTAACAGACAAATCATTTCATGTTCGGCTCACCTACCTGCTACCTCTGTCTTTTCTCGTTTCTCCTCCTCTTCTTTTCTCTTTTTTCTTCCCTGGGCACCTGACAGTTTTGGCCGTTTTGACATCTTGTGTTGATTTTTTGATGTGGTGACGTCCAAAAAGAGTCATGATACGGGAAGGGAGGGGGCGCACCGTGCGGGGGGGGGGGGGGGGTAATGTTGTAACAAATAATATTTCTATTAAATAGGCTTTACTTTGCATTTTAATTAACGTGGGATTATTTTTTGTATTTAGAAATAATAGTACCAACTTTTTTTCTTTTCTTTTTTTCTCTCCAACATTTGTGGCACTGGCGTGGCGCCCCCTGATGGACGGCGCCCTTAGCATTTGCCTATACGGCCTATGCCACGGGCCGGCCCTGTGCCACGGCACAGTGGTTGAAAAACACTGACGTATAAGAACAGATTCCATTGCATAGTTTGCTTTTTTTGTATCTGCTTTTCATGGTAAGATCTATCCATCTGATCTTTCTCGATCTGCTAGTTCACACTCTGTTTGCTGCAAAGTAGCCATATTGGTTTGATGGCCCACCACTTCATTCAAGAGTCACAAGTCTGACTACAACCTATAGCGGAATTCTTCATCTGGGATCCCTGATAAAAGTGCTTGAGTGGGATTGGCAGCAAGTGCTTGTCCTAATCACCAAACAGAGGTAGGTGTGCGAAAGCAGCGCTCATAGCAACTAGAGGTAACTAAGGAGGAGTAACACAAAACACAGGAGAGCTATAACAATATCCAAACAAGACATGACCCGATATATTATCATGACATAGCGACAGTTTTGAAAACACTTTTGATGTCGGCCAAATGTACATCATTTATATCGTACATTGTCAATATCGCGCAACCCTAGTTCCCAAACACTGGAACCAGTACCAGGCCCCAAATGAGGCCAATTTAGACCCTAAAAGTATCAGTAAAGTGGAAAAACAAGTTGCCTCTATATTGAAGCTATCTGTTTTATGACCCTTAAAGACTTCCAAAGTTTAAGAATAAATAGATTTGATCAAAATAGTATCAATCTTGCGGAGATTCCTGAGCCATTTTGAGAGATAATGTGGAAGCCAGTCACGTGATCGCGTGACGGAGCAGGAGTAACCACAGTGCCCATCCCCATCGACAACAATGCTAATCAAGCAGACTTTGTGAGAGCCAACAACGATTTGTTTGGGAAAAAGCATGATCCAGAACCTTATATTTTTGAGCCCGAACACAAAGAGAATGAGCAATAAGGTTTAGAAGCCGACTGCTTTCCGGCAGGTGCAGCTTTATTGTGACAGTAGCATCCGCAGACACTAACCATTTTAAACCAAAATAAAACAAACACTTACTGTAATATTCCCACTCTTGCTGGGATGTCGACCGACGGAATGCTAACTTAGTCTCGTTTAGGTAAATAATTAATCGCAATCCTCACGAAGGGTTGAAATCACGAGGATTTAAAAGTCGTACAGCTTGTCGGACCATGGCCACATTTGTCTACTACCAGGTGAGATATGCATGAAGTATGATCTAGAATTTACTTTTAGCAAGTTTGAGATGAAGTAGAAACAGCCGCGGCTTGGTGTGGCAACAAAAGCAGCGAGAGTTAGCATTAGCTCACTGATATCAATGCGCCGCTAAAATAGTCTGTCTACGTTGGCGCTTATAATAACAATATCACTCATATTTGGTTAATTTTCAAGTCACAACATGTAAATGGAATATTGTTGACGGTTTCTGGATGTTTTTAGAGAGAGTATATTGAGCACCACAAAGTACCCTCAATCTGTGGACGTTATTGTTAACTATTTATTTACGATTTTGAAAGCATAAAAAACGGCAAACACATGTGTTCTTGTCTTACATAATGATTATAAATGATAGACATCACCTCTCTTTCCAATTTATGCAAATTTCCAATATGACTGACCTGATAATATGGTTAGAGTGCAGAAGCGTTACTACAGTGATGTCTCTCCGAAAATAGGCTGACTGAATTTGTGGCATTTTGTGATGTTAAATGGTGTTTCCACATACATGGCAGATTGTAAGTACAATTGAATATGGTTTAATAGATACAATAAAAGACAATTAAGCATATGAAGTCAACTTGTTTTTCCACTCTACTGGTACTTAAAGTCAACAAACCCTAAACATTTGCCTTGCGTCCTATATTCAACCATCAAAAAGTCAACAACTCCCAAACTAGGGTTGTACGGTATACCGGTATTAGTGTAGTACCGCTATACTAATGAATAATTTTCGGTACTATACTGCCTCTGAAAAGTACCGGTCCGCTCACCGGCGTCAAAATGTAAACAAACACCATTGGTGGATCTACACCTAACATCCACTGTAATGATACCAAGTACAGTAGCATATCTAATCGGTACTACTATGATTACGTCGATATTTTTTGGCATCACATCTTCTTTCATTTTTTTAAAATTTATATTATGTTTATAAACTCAGGAAATAAGTCCCTGGACACATGAGGACTTTGAATATGACCAATGTATGATCCTGTAACTACTTGGTATTGGATTGTGTGGAGGGGGGCGTGGCCTGTGGGCCTGCCGCGGAACGAGGTGTGTAGATGGCCCAGGTGGGCCTTGTTATCTAATCACCTGTCGCCTTTATTAGCAGCAGCCGGAATGAGACACGTTGTTGGAGTTGGAGAGAGACACGGACACGAGACGACAGATTGCTGGAAAGCAAAACCCCTGCACTAATTTATGCAAATAAAACAGTGTTGTAACCCTGATCCTGGCTTTCATGGCAGTGTGGTGGTCTGCAGAACCCACTAGAGGGCATCCTCTACAAATTGATACCCAAATTTGTGGTATCATCCAAAACTAATGTAAAGTATCAAACAACCGAAGAATAAGTGATTATTACATTTTAACAGAAGTGTAGATAAAACATGTTAAGAGAAAAAGTAAGTAGATATTAACAGTAAATAAACAAGTAGATTAATAATTAATTTTCTACCACTTGTCCTTAATAATTTTTACAAAATAATAGAATGTAAAATGACCCAATATGTTACTGCATACGTCAGCAGCTAAATTAGGAGCTTTTGTTTGATTACTTACTAATAAAAGACAAGTTGTCTTGTATGTTCACTATTCTATTTAAGGACAAACTTGCAATAAGAAACATATGTTTAATGTACCCTAAGATTTGTTGTTAAAATAAAGCCAATAATGAAATTGTTTGTGGTCCCCTTTATTTAGAAAAGTATCAAAATCATTTTGGTACCAGTACCGGCACCAAAATATTGTTATCGGGACAATGCTATCCCAAAACATTCTATTTGACTGGGTTGCAGTCGCGAAATGTGCATTTAAATGACACTTGTTCAATTTTATTCGAGACCATTCTGCACTAAAGCATGATGGATTGGGCGACATATTAAACTTGAGATTTCAAAAACAAAACAAAAAAATAAAAAACAGGTCCAAAAAGTAATCCTCTACAATTTAATGTCGGCGCTCAACAGAAGGTGACATAACTCGAGAGGGGAGGGATTGCAGTAAATTAAGCCGATAAGGACGCAGACGTTTGTTTGTTTGTTTCCTGTGTTGTAATGGGATTTGACGTTGAATTTGTACTCGCTCAATAGAGTGAGATTGTGTGTTTTTAAAGCCAGCGCATACTAACTAGAAAGCAGGGGGAATTGCTGATGCAGTTAAATGGCCGAATCCGCAAACATTTGCATATGCTTTAAGGACAACTTAAGTGGAAGTTTTACGAGATACTTAATTTGAGCCATGCAGAGTGTAAAGAGAGAAAGATGCGCATCGATAGAAGGGCTGCAATGTAGGTGGGGGGTGGGGGAGGGGGTAATGTTAAGCAGCCTCGGGCAACCCTTGGCGGATGCCCACGCCGAGATATCGCAGAGACTCGGTACACATTCAGACACGTCGCGAGTTTGGGATGACTTCATAAACTTTGGCGAGCTCCAGCAGTGGCGAGCTCCCTGAGGCGCCAAAACCAAAGCATGCCTCGAACAAGCTGGATAGGCCAAGGGACGCTTGGACTTGGTGCGGGAGCTCGGGACCTTCAGGGCTCACACACACACTCACACACACACACACACACACACACAACAAGCAACAGACAATAACGTCCTTTTACCCATCGCTATTCTCAAAGCCGATTAGAAGGACCGCCGGCTGGCTGGGCCTATAGGAGGACTCACTATATCATCCTTGTCCATGTGGGGGACAGATTTCCTCAGCCAAACCCCCAAACGCAAAGTGACAGAGCTCTAAGGGGGCAAGTGGGGTATGATGCTAAAATTAGACAGTTGGGGGAACTTTGTGACCGTATAAAGTGGTTCACCTTCGAGAGGTGGATTGTTATTGCCTCGATCAATCAGTCCGCATTTTGACATGTAAAAACAGTTCCAGACAAAAGCGCCTTATTCTGGTTTTGAGTCAAATTGTTGTTTTTTATTCAAGCTCTTGTCAGATGGAATGACAAATGTGCACAATCAGGAAGTGTCACTACTTGAGGTAATAGCCAGGTTTTTTTTATTTGACTGGGATGAACTCATTTTTCACTGACACTTCCACTTGACTGTCACTCACGGATATATAGGCGTCCGCAAACACGGCCCCGGCGTGGACAATCTCTGCAGCCGTAGCTTCCAGTCAGCTGATGGTCTCGCTCTCTATTTGATGGAGAGCTGAAATGTATTTCACATTTCATTTGGCTTTCAGTCGTTTGTTTTAAGTAGAAATGTAACCCAACTCTCTCCTTTGAGTCACACATTAAGAGTGTTACTAAAACGGCTTTCTTTCATCTCCGTAATATCGCTAAAATTTGTTCCATTTTATCCACTAGCGACGCTGAGATCATTATTCATGCGTTCGTTACGTCTCGTCTCGATTACTGTAACGTATTATTTTCGGGTCTCCCTATGTCTAGCATTAAAAGATTACAGTTGGTATAAAATGCGGCTGCTAGACTTTTGACAAGATCAAGAAAGTTTGATCATATTACGCCTATACTGGCTCACCTGCACTGGCTTCCTGTGCACTTAAGATGTGACTTTAAGGTTTTACTACTTACATATAAAATACTACACGGTCTAGCTCAAGCCTATCTTGCTGATTGTATTGTACCATATGTCCCGGCAAGAAATCTGCGTTCAAAGAACTCTGGCTTATTAGTGATTCCCAGAGCCCAAAAAAAGTCTGCGGGCTATAGAGCGTTTTCTATTCGGGCTCCAGTACTATGGAATGCCCTCCCGGTAACAGTTAGAGATGCTACCTCAGTAGAAACATTTAAGTCCCATCTTAAAACTCATTTGTATACTCTAGCCTTTAAATAGACCCCCTTTTTTGACCAGTTGATCTGCCGTTTTTTTTCCTTTCTCCTCTGCTCCCCCTATCCCTTGTGGAGGGGGAGACACAGGTCCGGTGGCCATGGATGAAGTGCTGGCTGTCTAGAGTCGGGACCCGGGGTGGACCGCTCGCCTGTGCTCGGGATGGTCTCCTGCTGACCCCACTATGGACTGGACTCTCACTATTATGTTGGATCCACTATGGACTGTACTCTCACAATATTATGTCAGACCCACTCGACATCCATTGCATTCGGTCTCCCCTAGAGGGGGAGGGTTACCCACATATGCGGTCCTCTCCAAGGTTTCTCATAGTCATTCACATCGACGTCCCACTGGGGTGAGTTTTTCCTTGCCCTTATGTGGGCTCTGTACCGAGGATGTCATTGTGGCTTGTGCAGCCCTTTGAGACACTTGTGATTTAGGGCTATATAAATAAACATTGATGGATTGATTGATAATAGACCCGAGTGGTGGAATATTAAAATCTAATAAAAATGTTGCTTAAAACAAATATAAATATTAAGAACCCAATGTAGTGAGAGCAGCTGTCCAAAATAAGGGAATATGATTATGCTTGTTCACACTTTATTACAATACACATTAAACCGTCCAGTTGTCAATACTAAAAATACCAATTGGTAATCAATATTATGGTGAGGGTACAGCTGCGACAGGCGTAGTGGGTCAGCGTCCTGACTCCACCCACTTCCACGGCGTCGTCCTGCACACAGAATTAAAACGGAGGCAGGCCACGGGGATAAAATCTTCTAATACTACGGAGACACTCTCCGGGCTGACGCCACATTTACAGGCAAGGCAGGGTTTCCCCTGCCCCTGCTGTAGTTTCGGGTCGAAGTATTGGGTACACCCACTCTCCTCGCCAGTCGCCGGTCACTCGCAGGACCTACATGGCCGTACCCGTTCCGTCTCGCTCCGCCTCTTGGTCGCTCCCGGGGGTCACCGCAGGTCTCTGGGTCCCAATCGCCCCTTGTCCACAGAACCACACAGCCAGCGTACAACGCACGAGCCCGCAAGCCCACAGCCCAAGGCAGTTGGTTGCCCCCACAGATCCACAACACACGTCACTTACTTCGGAGGCAGAGTTTCCTCTGCCCCTGCGTGTTGTGGGCTTCTTGGGGTTCGCTCCGGTAGCCTGTGGGGTCTCCTGTGTAGTCCGGGGGTTCCTTCCCAGCCTGAGTGCGTCCACCCGGTCGCTCTTGGCAAAGCCTGTCGATTCTTCCCCGATCGCTCTGTTGTCGCTTCCCTCCTCGTCGATCCTGCCTGTTCTCTTTTAATTGGGTGCAGTCCTAATGCTCCACAGGTGCGTCTAACTCCAGGTGTCGTTTGATTAGGCACTTCGGTTGTTAGGGGCAACAAGCTAAAAAAAGGGCAACGTCTTAAAATACCAGAAAAGTCCACAAGGAGTAAAAACGTGCAATTAAAAAGACAATCAAATTCTAAAATGTAAAAACATGCAATTAAAATCCACAGCAATAAAACACTATAAGACATGCATGGCAATGAAACAAAAAAAATAGAATCCCCGACTTGTGTCCCATCACAGAACATCAAAAAGATTGTAGATTTTTCTGTTTGGTTTGATTAACTCACGAAACAGGGGTGTCCAAACTTAATCTACCCGGGGCTGAATACAGAAACATTGAAGAATTTTGTACATTAGAGATACTGAACTCAATACAATGTAGGTTGTTACTCCCTCCGAGGTTTTAATCAAGGCTCAAGTTCGTTCGTTTTGCTCACAGACATTTATTTTAGCCACGCCTTCTTCACGTTACCAACGATGCCAAATAAGCAAACAGAACTTACCATTAGTATGACATCCAATAAAAAAAAACACATTGATTTCACATATATATCAGAAATAATCATACCTCATTGGCCTCATAAACTCCAAGGGAATAAAGTTTATTTTCAATCCGAGACGCTGTCTCATGCTGCTTCCTTAATTCTGTCACATATTAATTGCCCCCCCCCCCCAACAACGTGACCGAACCGGATCAAACATTATATTCCCCCTCTCAATTTACATGGGTTTGTAACAGAAATAAAGTTAACATAAACTTGCATGAATTAACCCAAGGAAATTAACCTGACTCTCACCAGATACTTGTAGTTCACTGAGCTCCACACAAGGATCTGGGGATCGAGGGCAATGCAAACTCCTTCAAGATAGCAAAAAATAATGAACCAATCAGGATCTCCGGGCGGGACTTCATAGATTGATTCAAACAACAATAATCTGACCATAGCCCTGATTCTGTAGCCTACTTCAATAGCTAGCTACATGGGACTAACGTTAACAAGTCGACAAACTCTCCGTTATAAACGAGAGAACTGAGAACTGTTCACATTGTGCTTGCGTTGCACTGGTTTACATCATTAGCTACTGTATGTCGTACGATTCACAATTTTGACTTCAGTAACACTTTGTCGTGCTCTGGTTTCACTTGTTGGTCTCAGTAGTTTAGGAGCTGGGGGATCGGTAGGTGTCGGGGGATGGGGTCACAATTTCGATGGAATCGGCACCCTGTCCCGTTTATGTGCGCACCTTTGCACTCTCTGATGTCGCTGTCGCCGAAGGAGATGACTGTTCAGAACTCGGTTCCTCTTGCCATCTTTTAAAAGTGGACAGAGTGTCTTCGAGTTTCCCTATCAAGCGAAAGCATCGTAAGCATATTCGACACGGTCTCTCCCGAACGTTCAATAATTTCAGTGTGGGCTTTAGTTGATATAAAACTCCCGTCAGGGGGTGCATTCTACGCCGGGGGTGCATTATCCGGCACAACACTGCATGGGATTCTGGGTATTTGTTTTGTTGTGTTTATGTTGTGTAACTGTGCGGATGTTCTCCCGAAATGTGTTTGTCATTCTTGTTTGGTTTTGATTCACAGTGTGGCGCATATTTCTAACAGTGTTAAAGTTATTTATACTGGCACTGTCAGTGTAACCTGTATCGCTGTTGGCCAGATATGCATTGCATCTACGTGTGTGTGTGTGTGTACAGAAGCCGCACAGAGTTTGTGATCGGGCCGGCACGTTGTTGGAATGGATGAAGCAGACGTGACGACAGCTCGTAGAGGACGATAAACGCAGTGCCTTTAAAGCATGCCCCCAAGACTGTGGTCCGGGTGGACTACGAGGTATAATGACTGATGAACAACTTTGTTCGATAATGAAAGATGCCTCAGCTCAAAGTCTGAGCCCCGACATTAATGAACTAGCATCCAAGAAAAGATGGCAGGTATCTGGCTTGGGCACATCAGATTAGATCAGTGTGTTGCAAACTGAGCAGTTTAAAGTCCTGAATGGTTGGTTTATTCATTGTTATTTTATTTTCTAATTTATTAGCCTGTGGAAAAAGTTAATGTTGATATTTACCTCAGAAGGCTGCAAATAGAAAAGAGGCAGTAGATTTTTATTTAAATTGTATTTGATATGCCATTGATATTTTTTAATTATTATTATTATTATTATTTGAAACTCGATTTTGCATGTCACAAAAAAAAAACAGACTTAAAAAAAAATATGTTTAACCCAAATAGGTGAAATTAGATAATCTCCCACGGCACACCAGACTGTATCTCACGGCACACTAGTGTGCCACGGCACAGTGGTTGAAAAACACTGGTCTATGTTGTGGGAACCAGAATATTGGTAGCAGAAAGAAACAACCCTTTTGTGTGAGTGGGTGTGGATGAGTGTGAATGGGGGAGGGAGGTTTTTTGGGTTGATGCACTAATTAAAAGTGTATCTTGTGTTTTTTTATGTTGATTTAATAAAAAAAAAAATTAAAAAAAATAAAATAAAATAAAATAAAAACATACTAAGAATTGTAATGAAGAGGACACTGTTTATTTGCTTCACAACTTAAAATAACTGAACATTTTGAAGTGCATCGATGGGAGAAAAAAAAGAAACTGAAATGTATTTAAGAAGGTAGCCAAGGGAATGGAATATGACATCTTAATTCAGACTCCCGGACGAAATACAATTGAGATGGAAGAGAAGAAAGTGGGCAAATAACACATTTGTGCGCTCCAAGCTGATTAACAATAACTTCGTATTCCACACAATTGGCAAGATAGTCCAGAACAACAGCAACCTTAATCTGGAACAGAATCGCCATTAACACGAACAGTCTTTTCCATCCATTTTCTTCCGCTTATCCGAGGTCGGGTCGCGGGGGCAGCAGCCTAAGCAGGGAAGCCCTGACTTCCCTCTCCCCAGCCGCTTCGTCCAGCTCCTCCCGGGGGATCCCGAGGCGTTCCCAGGCCAGCCGGGAGACATAGTCTTCCCAACGTGTCCTGGGTCTTCCTCGTGGCCTTCTACCGGTCGGTTGTGCCCTAAACACCTCCCTAGGGAGGCGTTCGGGTGGCATCCTGACCAGATGCCCGAACCACCTCATCTGGTTCCTCCCGATGTGGAGGAGCAGCGGATTTACTTTGAGCTCCCCCCGGATGACAGAGCTTCTCACCCGATCTCGAAGGGAGAGCCCTGCTACCCTGCGGAGGAAACTAATTTTGCCCTTTCGGTCCTAACCCAAAGCCCATGCACAGGTGAGGATGGGAACGTAGATCGACCGGTAAATTGAGAGCTTTACCTGTCCCGTACTGAAACAGAATGAGTCGAGTACGCCAGCCAAGATAGTTGAAATAATATCTAAATGATCAAGGTCTAAATTTGGCATACTTGTTTTCATGAAAACATGAAATATCTGCTGATGGTGTGTTTGACTGAAGAACAGCTGGAATGAGATACCGTAGAAGAAAAGCTGCACATTATTATTAAATTACTTAAAAAAACTACTGTAGTTGTTAATAGTACATTTTATTGTATCGTTTTTCATTAAATATTTTTTTTTTCTAATCTACAAGTTGCTTTTTATTTTTAAAAGGCATGCTACATGTTAAAATGGTAATGTTTTGGTGGGGTCAAGCAAGATGTTTATTTGTGACACAAGTGTCACACAAGAGTTAAGACCTATATCACAGAATCAATTCGGCTAGTAAGTTGAGGTACTTCTGTACTTGTTTATTCACTAAATATGTTACAGCAGCATTACTTGTGTCAAACAATTACTTCCAAACAATCAGATCAATCATACTTTTGAATTTTCATTAATCAACATTAATCACATTTTATTGCTTGCATATTTTAAAAAAAGATCCCGATATTTTAACACAAATGCAATTTTATTCTTAGAATGTTAAACGTGAACATTTTTTAAATGTTTTACTTAAAGCACGTAATTTATTTGCTCAAAACTTTGTGACAGTATTGCATGGTTCAGTAGCATTTTGTTGTGATTAATTGCGTGCGTTAACATTATAGATGTTCCGATCAAGGTGTCGATTATGATCATCCATGAGTGAGATTGGCCGATATCAATACTGATACTGATCGCATGTCTTAACTATACATTTTTGTATTTTATTACGGTGAGTGCATTTGGCAGTTTAGCAAATGTTTAAACTAGTTCCTTATTCAAATGTTTTACATACTGTCCACTTAATGGATCAAAACAAAATAAGCAGTGCACAATAATTAACAAAAGCAAAGTATTACTCTTTTAAACTCTTTGGTTTTTTGCCTTAAGAGTCTTCCTGTGTCCCGGGTTTGCAAACAGTAACAAAAACAACAAACACATCATTTTGAACAAATTAAAATGTCAATCTAATCATTGTAGTATCGATCATATACTGATACTACACTTAATATAATGTATAGATTGATCTGATTTTCCTCTTGACAATGCTGACACACCAACAGTAGTTGTTATAATATCCTCTCTCTAGACTCCGACTAATTTACTTGTTAATTTCCTGGTAATATCCGCTTACTTTCTGCGGAAACATGGTTCCATCTACAAAACCCAAAACCAGTGAAGTTGGCACGTTGCGTAAATCGTAAATAAAAACAGAATCCAATGATTTGCAAGTCCTTTTCAACTTATATTCAATTGAATAGACTGCAAAGAAAATATATTTAATGTTCGAATTGGAAAACTTTGTTATTTTTTGCAAATATTAGCTCATTTGGAATTTGATGCCTGCAACATGTTTCAAAAAAGCTGGCACAAGTGGCAAAAAAAGACTGAGGAAGTTGAGGAATGCTCATCAAACACTTATTTGGAACATCTCACAGGTGAACAGGGTCACCACTTTGTGAACAAATGCGTGAGCAAATTGTCCAACAGTTTAAGAGCAACATTTCTCAACGAGCTATTGCAAGGAATTTAGGGATTTCACCATCTACGGTCTGTAATTTCATCAAAAGGTTCAGAGAATCTGGAGAAATCACTGCACGTAAGCGATGATATTACGGACCTTCGATCCCTCAGGCGCTACTGCATTAAAAACCGACATCAGTGTGTAAAGGATATCACCACATGGGCTCAGGAACACTTCAGAAAACCACTGTCAGTAACTGCAGTTGGTCGATACATTTGCATGTGCAAGTTAAAACTCTACCATGCAAAGCGAAAGCCATTTATCAACAACACCCAGAAACGCCGCAGGCTTCGCTGGGCCCAAGCTAATCTGAGATGCACTGATGCAAATTAGAAAAGCTTGTCCTCCGGAACAAAGAGGAAAAGAACCATCCGGATTGTTATAGGCGCAAAGTTCAAAAGCCAGCATCTGTGATGGTATGGGGTTGTATTAGTGCCTAAGGCATGGGTAACTTCCACATCTGTGAAGGCCCCATTAATGCTGAAAGGTACATACAGGTTTTGGAGCAACATATGGTAAATGGTAAATGGGTTATACTTGTATAGCGCTTTTCTACCTTCAAGGTACTCAAAGCGCTTTGACACTATTTCCACATCCACCCTTTCACACACACATTCACACACTGATGGCGGGAGCTGCCATGCAAGGCCCTAACCACGACCCATCAGGAGCAAGGGTGAAGTGTCTTGCTCAAGGACACAACGGACGTGACTTGGTTGGTAGAAGGAGGGGATCGAACCAGGAACCCTCAAGTTGCTGGCACGGCCACTCTCCCAACCACGCCACGCCGTCCCGTATGTTGCCATCCAAGCAACGTTATCATGGACGCCCCTGCTTATTTCAGCAAGACAATACCAAGCCACATTCTGCACGTGTTACAACACGTGGCTTCATAGTAAAAGAGTGCGAGTATGAAATATGAAGCCTGTAATACCACAACGAAGACCCCGGACTGTTGAACAACTTAAGCTGTACATCAAGCAAGAATGGGAAATAATTCCACCGGAAAAGCTTCAAAAATTGGTTTCCTCAGTTCCCAAACGTTTACTGAGTGTTGTTAAAAGGAAAGGCCATGTAACACAGTGGTAAAAATGCCCCTGTCAACTTTTTTGCAATGTGTTGCTGCCATTAAATTCTAAGTTATTGATTATTTAAGTTTCTCAGTTCAAACATTAAATATGTTGCCTTTGCAGTCTATTCAACTGAATATAAGTTGAAAAGGATTTGCAAATCATTGTGTTCTGTTTTTATTTACGAATTACACAATGTGCCAACTTCACTGGTTTTGGGTTTTGTACTACCAAGCACTTATTTATTCTGTTATTTCAAACTAGGTTAGCTTTGCTATTAGCCTCCCTGCTCCTGTGTAACATGTTGAGCTTCCTACAGTGATAATGGTACTTCATAATGATACTTAAGGTACTAAGAAATGCAGTTTATTCACTCTACACAATTAGCTGCGAGTGTTTTGTTAGCTATAGAGGTTTGGTGTTTATAAGTGGCATTAATCGGCAATGGCCGATCACATACTTGTTCACGCAAACCGTCATCGGCACATCCGTCAATAACACAATAACCTTGACAGCCCTCGTTAGAATTTCAGCTTATATAGATGTAAACACACAGTAATGCTCATTTCCACGGTGCCACCTGATTTCCCATTCAGCGGCACGTTATGCTAATCATCTTATTATCGTTAGTTTTTAAAGCCATGGGAAATAATACACGTAATGAGCGGAGTGCACAGTCAACAATAGCAAATGCTTCGTTCCATTTAAAAAGGCGCCATTCAGCCGAGCTGATTAAAAAGCATTGGTGGGGTACCTCGGGGGCTTGGCAGTGGGCATTATCTACAACACAGGAATCCATCTGGCACGGTTTATTTTAGAAACGGCGGGACAAGCGCTACATCGCACCCACATGCTATATGGCGTTTACATAAGTTCTTCTCCCAGGCAGTGCCTATGTTACTGCACTGATAAGCCACAACACAAACTTGTGTGTTAAAGCCACGTTGACCAACATATATGCACCTTCCTCGGGAGATTTCCTTTGGCAACTGGGGGGGTGATGGCAGCCCACCTTAAGGAAAGGCATTTAAATGAGACGGACACATCTGTGTTTGCTTGGACACGGCGAGCTGATCTTGCTACAAGCCATAGAGCCCAAGACCGGGGGGATGAGCTTGTGAGGTCTGCGTTCGGCTCGGCCGCTTCCTCTTCAGCTTCAATCAGATTCTCTGTTGGAGGAAAATAATTTGCATCTCACGCCCCGCCGGTCAAGTCACTGATTTTATTAAAGGATTTTCAGGGGTTTTAGCCTTAACTCAATCTGGTCTAAAAGAAACCGAGGCATTTCACCTTTGAGGATTTATAATCCAAAATGAGGTGATTTTTATTTTTTTTTAATGACCCTTCCAGTGCGCAGGAATGTCACAATTACTTAACCAAACCTGATTATGACCATTCACACATGTCCATTTTGTACTCCTGAACCATTTGCACGCAACAGTATTGCTAAGTGCTAAACAAGAAATACAAACTACAGACATAATAAAACAGTGGTTCTTAACCTGGGTTCGATCGAACCCTAAGGGTTCGGTGAGTCGGGCTCAGGGGTTCGGCGGAGGTCAAAACACACCCGACTCATCGTGTAAATAAAAACTTCTCCCTATCGGCGTATTATGGATACGGCAACAGCAGAAGTCACACTGATTTGCAGGTGTGTAATTT
This sequence comes from Nerophis lumbriciformis, assembly GCF_033978685.3. Lineage (NCBI taxonomy): Eukaryota > Metazoa > Chordata > Actinopteri > Syngnathiformes > Syngnathidae > Nerophis > Nerophis lumbriciformis. The sequence continues at coordinate 47,497,854 of NC_084553.2, read as the reverse complement.
GTTGTGAGTTTATGCACTGTGTTGGTTTTGTTCTTTGAACAAGGTTATGTTCATGCACAGTTCATTTTGTGCACCAGTAATAAAACATGGTAACACTTTAGTATGGGGAACATATTCACCATTAATTAGTTGCTTATTAACATGCAAATTAGTAACGTATTGGCTCTTAACTAGTTATTATTAAGTACTTATTAATGCCTTATTCGGCATGGCCTTATTATAACCCTATTTCTCTAACCCAGGCCCTAACCCTCTAACCCTAACCCTAACCAAATAACTCTAAATTAAGTCTTTGTTACTTAGAATATGTTCCCCATACTAAAGTGTTACCAAAAACATATAACTTTGTCTTGAATTTGAAAAAAAACTACCAATTTATTTTTCACTAAAGAAGGGTTTGGTGAATGCATATTTGAAACTGGTGGGGTTCGGTACTTCCAACAAGGTTAAGAACCACTGTAATAAAACAATCACTTACTGTACAGTGTCTGCTCTCTCTGGGATGCCAACTGATGGGATGTTCATATATTCTCGTTTAGATGAAGAATAAATCATTATCCTCACGCAGGTTGGAAAAAAAAAAGGTGGCCGCAAACGGACGTCTTTTCGTGTCTTTATCATAATCTTATATTTAGTTCATATGCAGGTAAGGAGATGTAAGTATTGTTGGCAAATAGAGGGCTTCATTGGCAAAATAGATGATTCCCATTAGCTTTAATAGCTATGTGCACATAGACCCAATTAATAGGATTAAAAGCCTAACCGGAATGAAAATGCTTCATGTAAACACCCCATTTGAAATATGCTGACCCGATCACAAGACTTGCTCTAAAACGAGCAAAAACCAAATATGTCAAAGTCAAGGCCCTCAAATGAATCGTCTATGGCCCCCGGGATGATATTTGATTAGTATTAGAACCGGCTCGCAAGCCACAGCCGCCTGCTGTGGTTTTGCACGCACCAATACTCCATCAGTGTTGGCGCTAGGAATTTTCAAAAGCCCATCAAGTCATTAAATGGGGTACCACTTTTTTGTAACCGTTTTAAAAACAAATGACAAATGTATACAATATCCTGTTATATCTCACATTCTATATTGTGTTTTGGAAAAAGGTTGTCATAAACGTTACTTAATTCATTTAAAAAAAATATACATATTTTTATCCAAATGTAAATGTATTCAGTTATAAACATTCAGTCACTTTCTTCTTTCCTTCATGGATCTAAACTTTACCGCTACCAGTTTATTTTTATATATTTTAATATAATATTTTCAGAATGTGTTTGTTCTATTTTTTGCCAAAGTAAGACAAAGAAAACAATCTGAAGTTGTCTTTATTTTTTAGTTTTAATACCATGATTTTAATAGTACGGCGCGCGTGTGCGCAGATTTTCCTCCATGCGACCTCTGAGCTAAAATTAGTTTGACACCCCTGCTCTCGAGCGTCATGTGTCGATGTAACAATAAAAGGTCCAGTTGTAGTCTCAAAGAGCTTTTTTATTCACAACCTTACAGCTACTCCAAGTGCTAACTGCTAGCCTCAGACACGTACATGCGGCGTGGCAACCCGTACATGCCACAACATGGAGTGCTCAGAACAGCTTCATTTAAAAAAGAGAGGTAAAACAAAAGTAGCAAACCGAAGAAAAAAAATGATAAGTCAATAACTTCACGGCGTCAGACAAGCAGAAATGCACAGAGCCATGTTCATTTACAGCAGAAGTCACTACTTCTTCTTCTTCTTCCGTTTACGTTATGTGCTGCGCATGTCAAAATAAAGTATTCCAATTTAAGGTGTGATGCATGAAAACGCACGAGGCGGCATGGCTCGGTTGGTAGAGCGATCGTGCCAGCAACTTGACGGTTGCAGGTTCGATCCCCGCTTCCGCCATCCTAGCCACTGCTGTTGTGTCCTTGGGCAAGACACTTTACCCACCTGCTCCCAGTGCCACCCGCACTGGTTTCAATGTAGCTTAAAGATGCAGATAATGGGTTTCACTATGTACAGCGCTTTGAGTCTATAGAGAAAAGCACTATATAAATATAATTCACTTCACATAATCAAAAAAAAAATGTCAGGGTCCATTTGCACAGTAACATTCTAATCTCTCTCTCTCTCTCTTTACCACCAGACCTTCGCAACTTAGATTCAATATCCCTCTTCAAATCAAGACTCAAAACACACCTATTCCTGACTGCTTATTCATTGTAATAATCATTTCTTCTCTATCTTTGTTGTTGTTGTTTTTTTTATCCAATTTGATTTTATTGTTGTGATATTGTACGGTGTCCTCGAGTGCCCAGAAAGGCGCCTTATAAATAAAATGTATTATTATTATTATTATTATTATTATTATTATTAATCCGAATTATGATCAGATTAAATAAAATGTTGCCAATGTACACGTGGCTATTGTCAAAACATGCACACCTTCTGTGCTGCTTGTGCTAATAAAGTAGGAAGGGGATACATATGGCCCCATTCGTTGCTTCTAACCTGACACATGAAACGTGATGTTTTGTGGCAATTCCAACTTTGACCACAGCATCAGTTGCTATGTCGAGTGGCGCTTTCCATCATTTTCAGCAGACTGCGTTGCAAAATTATTAACCCCGCTCCCTCTTCCTCTCACGTGAGACCCACCCAGGAATAAAGCCATATGAATCCCTTCCTTACTGTATATTTCTGACAAATGCACCACACAGTGGCAATGTTATTAAACCACCATAATTCGGATTGATTTGAAATTTCTCACACTGCTCAATGTCCTTTACAAAAGTAGGCACTGAAACTTTGAGCAAGATTGCTTAAAATGTTTTGCGTTATGACCGATGAGATCGATAATTTTCATGTTTGCTTTCCCAAATGTGTGTTTTTGTTGGTTTGTTGTTCATATTGTTGCAGTAGGGAAATTATTCATATGGCCCCAATCCTGGGTGGGCGGTTAGTCATTTTGCAAAGCAGTCTGCTGAAAATGATGGAAAGTGTCACTCTAAATAGCAACTGACGCTGTGTTCAAAGTTGGAATGGTCCCAAACACGTTTCAAGGTACCAAAGTGGGTAAATTGGGTAGTGCCACCCCCAATTTGTCATGTTTCATGCGTCAGGTAAACGGCAACGAATAGGGCCATACAAATCCCTTCTCTATTGAACATTGTTATTCATCAGGACATGGTTTTCGCAGCTTACTGCGGGGTCGTTCTCCCAGGAAGGCAAATGGATCACTCCGGACAGGACTTGCAGGTAGGAGCATGGTTTATTCTTGAGAAGTCAAAACAGCACCAAAAACAGAAATCTAGTCGAAGAAAAAGACGTGCCGTTCACACTTAAAGATAAGGCAAAGACTTAGCGCAGGAAACATGGAACTATGGACATGGAACCTCACGAAACTGGGGCATGGAATAAACAAGACTTAGGCATGAAGTGAACAACTAACATAAACTATGGCATGGAACAAACAAGACTTACTTGGCAAGGCATGAGGCAAACAATGACGCCAGGCTTAAATGACGTCTCTGATTGGAAACAGGTGCGCGTCCCGAACACCAGAGGCAGTTGAAAATCATAAGTAGCCATGGTAACAAACACAGGAGGTGCACAAACAGGAACTAAATGAGTCCAAAATTAACAGAACATAATAAAAACATGATCCGGACCACGGATCATGACAGTTATTATTGTATGTAATTAGTTAAATTCACATTTAAACCGATACGGTGCCAATTCCCACTATCAGTACCAATTAGCTCTACTTTTGTCTGTGTTCAAATGTTAATTGTTTGATTGTAGAATCTTGATTTTCGTGGAAACCGGAGTAGATACCAATCCGTGAGAATGGAGCACGAGCCAAAGCTTTTACCATTTAGTCTCCTATCATCTCATTTAAATGGATGGCAAAGCCAAATTAAACGTCTCGTGAAAAAGCAGGCATGGGTTGCTCGTGCAAACAATTCCATACACCAATCTGTTTTTGAGCCGGGGTTGTACCAAAGTGCCTCATCCATCCCTAGTCTCCTTCATGCCTTCATGAAGCGCTCATCAAGCAAGGTACCAAGAGGCAACGCGCTGGGTGATGAGCTAATTTCTTCTGTGGCCATTAGCTCGGAATAACTACTGCAGATGGTTTAAGGCTAAGGTCCAGTCAGCTGAAGAGAACATAACATAACACAGCTGTCTCTCGGGCTCACTGACTGCTTGAGAGCGACGCATTAAAATCGTCGGGGAGTCATCGGCGCACGGCTGCGGAAAGAAGGCTCTCGCCTGACGCCTTTAAGTTGAAAGGTGAAATTTTTGCTCATCTTTGTGGATCTGAATTGGATCGATTTGTGCCGAGGCGGTACACTGGTGAATTTAGATGGGGTTATGTAAATAAACGGTGGCGCTGAATTGCATCATTGCAACTAATACTCACTGGTAAGTTGTGTGGTTTTATGAAGAAATAACTGGATGGCAGAATAACTTTATGGATGTGCTGCACTCCTGTTTCGACACCAGTGTTAAATTTATTAAAATCAAGCTGCCCGGAGAAGTTCCGGCGTCACTACATCGCAAATTTAAAAAAAAAAATAGAAATTACAGCATTTTGTACATATATTTGGCCTAAATTAGGTTTGGAGGCATCGTATTTTACGGCAGGGGTCCCCAACCTTTTATCCACCAGGGACCGGTTTAAAGGCCTACTGAAATGAGATTTTCTTATTTAAACGGGGATAGCAGGTCCATTCTATGTGTCATACTTGATCATTTCGCGATATTGCCATATTTTTGCTGAAAGGATTTAGTAGAGAACATCGATGATAAAGTTCGCAACTTTTGGTCGCTGATAAAAAAAAGCCTTGCCTGTACCAGAAGTAGCAGACGATATGCGCGTGACGTCACAGGTTGTGGAGCTCCTCACATCCGCACATTGTTTACAATCATGGCCACCAGCAGCGAGAGCGATTCGGACCGAGAAAGCGACAATTTCCCCATTAATTTAAGCGAGGATGAAAGATTTGTGGATGAGGAAAGTGAGAGTGAAGGACTAGAGGGCAGTGGGAGCGATTCAGATAGGGAAGATGCTGTGAGAGGCGGGTGGGACCTGATATATATACTCTATTAGCCACAACACAACCAGGCTTATATTTAATATGCCACAAATTAATCCGGCATAACAAACACCTCCCCCTTCCCGTCCATATAACCCGCCAATACAACTCAAACACCTGCACAACACACTCAATCCCACAGCCCAAAGTACCGTTCACCTCCCCAAAGTTCATACAGCACATATATTTCCCCAAAGTCCCCAAAGTTACGTACGTGACATGCACATAGCGGCACGCACGTACGGGCAAGCGATCAAATGTTTGGAAGCCGCAGCTGCATGCGTACTCACGGTACCGTGTCTGCGTATCCAACTCAAAGTCCTCCTGGTAAGAGTCTCTGTTGTACAAGTTCTCCACAGGCCAATGGTAAAGCTTGACTGTCATCTTTCGGGAATGTAAACAATGAAACACCGGCTGTGTTATCCGGCACAACATTCTACGGTGGGGGTGCGTTATCCGGCACAACACCTGCCGCAATACACCGTTTCCCACCTACAGCTTTCTTCTTTGCTGTCTCCATTGTTCATTGTACAAATTGCAAAAGATTCACCAACACAGATGTCCAGAATACTGTGGAATTTTGTGATGAAAACAGACGACTTAATAGCTGGCCACCATGCTGTCCCAAAATGTCCTCTACAATCTGTGACGTCACGCGCAGGCGTCATCATACCGAGACGTTTTCAGCAGGATATTTTGCGCAAAATTTAAAATTGCACTTTAGTAAGCTAACCCGGCCGTATTGGCATGTGTTGCAATGTTAAGATTTTATCATTGATATATAAACTATCAGACGGCGTGGTCGGTAGTAGTGGGTTTCAGTAGGCCTTTAATGTATGCATCATTTTCACGGACCGGCTTTCCACGAGTGGCAGATAAAAAACAGCAAAAAAATTTGCTTGAAAAATCAACTCACCATAACGCTGAAGTCGTGGGAGCTCTGGCCTAGTTTCTTTGCAAAGAGATGGTCCCCGGCACGTTGATGGCATATACTATATACCAGTGTTTCTTAACCATAGTGCACCACCTTAGAATGTAATATCAATCAATCAATCAATCAATGTTTATTTATATAGCCCTAAATCACAAGTGTCTCAAAGGGCTGCACAAGCCACAACGACATCCTCGGTACAAAGCCCACAATATATTAGTTTTTTTTGGTGTGGTCCACATAGGCCGCAGTGGTACTTAGTTGTAATGCACTTTTACATCAATTGTGGCAGTAATGACATTAGAAACCAAACATCTGGCGCTAATGTCATAGAATAAGTTTATTAAGCGCAAAAAATATGACTAAAGTGGTGAAGCTGTGTTTTCATTCGCACTTCAATTTTATTGACAGTTTAGTTGAGAAATATGTATTATTAATTTAGTTTATTTAATTTAGCACAACAGAGTACATATTGTATGTATATTATTTTTTTCTAATCAGCCTGACCTAAGTCTACGTTTTTTATTGTTAAATAAATAATAATGTTTATGATTATCACCTGCTTTTATATCATTCCACAAGGTAGGTTAGATATTTAATTTTATTGAATATGATCAAAATCAAGAGTAAGATGACTAATTCAGTGTTATTATTGGAGTGGTCCCCGGGTGCCTCTGTAGTGGAAAAGTTGGGTCCTGAGGTCAAACAGGTTAAAAACCCCCGCTATATACAATGACCCTGCAGATGGAAATCAAGCCTTTATATGTTAATTATTGTGCATTAATGTACTATAACACATGGTGACTTCCTGTCAGGAGTTGTAATACACATCTATAAACAAGCTTATTGGTGTGTTTGGTGGGACAGGCCAAAGTTAAATTGGAGAAAATGCGGTAGTTTATAAATTAATTTGTGTTTCTGTGCGACCCGGTAGAAAATGTGTCAGGGTGTACCGGTCCCCGGACCAGTGGTTAGGGACCACTGTTTTATGGACTATAAGCCGCTATTTGAACCCTGCGGTTTATAAAATGTTGCGGCTAATTTATGGATTTTTCTTCGTTACAGGCCATAATGTTTTGTATTCAACAAATAGTTTTCAACACTGAGATTGACACTATGGCGCCAGGTGCTGTGGGTTGAAAATGTACTTCCTGTTCCGAGCCTTGAACCGGAAGTATATCCCATTCCATTGACTATTTGTCTATGTTGTTTCTGCTTGAAAGTATTCTTCATTCACCAACAAATGTTTGTAAGTTTTACAAAATGACTAAAATAATTGACACTGACTAAACCGTCCCCATGTGTGATGTCTGTCGCAACATTTTCACGCATACTTGAACTTGCTATCATAATGTATTCAAGCTAGCGTCGTTAGCATCGGCGAATGTGTTAACACGTTTACAAGTGTCTGTGTTGGCATTATTAACTTACATTCTTTTTGTACTGTTTCAGTTTTGCAAATTCACCAAAATGTCCCCGTGGAGTTATTGAGTATGTTAAGCTGATTGAGAGATTGAGAGCTAGCTTCCACAGCTAGTGGGTCCATGACAATGACTCCTGTTTTGTTTGATCAGCCGTTTTACTGTTGTGTTGCAGACATCGTTTAGAAACAATGACGAGATTTAAAAAAAACATTTACAAAATATTTACGAGTAAATAACTCATTTCAATGTGTATATAGCTGCGGCTAATTTATGGAAAAATATGTTTTTCTTCTAAAATTTAAGTGGGTGCAGCTTATATATCTCTAGAGCAGTGGTTCTCAACCTTTTTTCAGTGATGTACCCCCTGTGAACACTTTTTTAATTCAAGTACCCCCTAATCAGAGCAAAGCATTTTTGTTTGGAAAAAAAGAGATAAAGAAGTAAAATACAGCACTATGTCATCAGTTTCCGATTTATTAAATTGTATAACAGTGCAAAATATTGCTCATTTGTTGTGGTCTTTCTTGAACTATTTGGAAAAAAAGATATACAAATAACTAAAAACTTGTTGAAAAACAAACAAGTGATTCAATTATAAATAAAGATTTCTACACATAGAAGTAATCATCAACTTAAAGTGCCCTCTTTGGGGATTGTAATAGAGATCCATCTGGATTCATGAACTTATTTCTAAACATTTCTTCACAAAAAAAGACATCTTTAACATCAATATTTATGGAATATGTCCACAAAAAATTTAGCTGTCAACACTGAATATTGCATTGTTACATTTCTTTTCACAGTCTTTTTTGACAGACATTTTAAAAAAAATATCACGTACCCCTTGGCATACCTTCAAGTACCCCCAGGGGTACGCGTACCCCCATTTGAGAACCACTGCTCTAGAGGACCCGCATAAGAGACACTGCAACAGGAGAGCAAACAGCATCCTCAAGGACTCATCCCACCCAGGTCACCACTGGTTTGAACTCTTGCCATCAGGGAGGCGTTATAAGACCAGCAAAGCAAGGACAAATAGACTGAAAAACAGTTTCTATCCTAGAGCTGTTATTGCACTCTGCACTTACCTGAACACTCACCACTTTATTACTTGCTTACCTCTGACAAAGATCTACTGTGCAATATGTTTATTTTAACATTTTATTATGTTTTTAAATGTTCAATTGTTGTATTATTGTTGTTGTCTTAAGACTATTTTATGTAGGTTTGTTTTAAAAGTACTGAGCTGGACTGCTGTCCAATTTCGTTGTTTCCATACAATGACAATAAAGGTATTCTGATTCTGATATAGTCCGAAAAATACATCATGTTAATCATATTTAGAAAGTGGATAAGAAGGCCCTCTATCTTACACCTTGCATTCCAATAAATTATGCAAATGACGCCATCTTATCACTTTACTTATAGAGGAGTTGGCAACACTGGGTTCACTTTCTGTGTACGAATCTTCACAACTACCTCCAGCACAACTTGTATTCAATGTGAGTAATTTAAAATCTTAGTTGCTCTGACAGCAATGTATTTATAAAAGTTTAGATTTGGGATTGATGTCTATTTTGGGGAAGGACAGTGTCTTGTTTTCATGTTAGCATTTAAGCTAGCGATTAGAAAATGGTACATGAACACAACTAGAAAACAAGGAATACATAGCCTCTGGTACTTCCTACTCCTTTTTGGGCATCTTAAGTATAAACACATGATGTTCCCTAATGTAAATTGTTTATAATGTCCAAAACAAAACCATTACAATTATTTATTCAGCTTCAGTCTACATTTTATCCCACCTGAAGGATGCCGTGCCCTCCTTTGTTTGTTGTAACCGTGCCTGAATTTGATTTGGAACATGTTTAATATTTAAGTGCTTGTGAGCCGTTTTTTTTCGACGGTGGTGCTGCTGGCTGTCAAAAGTCACGAAACAAAAGTGAATAGCTGGATGAGCAGACAATGTTTAAACTGCACTTCCCCGGTATCTCACACACTTTGCCTGTTTGCTCAGCGCTATGAACTACATAACGCAGCAGGCAGCGTGTGGAGAATAATTGTAATATTTTCTACTTCAAGCTTGTTATGGCAGAGACATTACAAAATCGTTAGCCTGAGACACAATTTGCCCCTTAAAAATAAGGCGGCAACTACAACATTGGCATTGACACCTCATTATACGTGGCAAGGCCCATTAAAATGACAAAAGACGTCCCGGGCTAAAATGAGATCCAAGTCTGTTGAATAATAATAAAAAAACAAATGAAAACGCAATAAAAAGAAAAACAAATCTCTTGCTATACATCACAGTGCACGAGCCAAGAAACACAGCCAAAAAAGGGATTGTGACCACAGGACCAGATTATTGTGGGTATTCATCCCGGCTAAAGACATTGTTGTTATACTCGGAGTACACAAACAAGCACACATTCTTTATGACATTTAATATCAGAAAATGCAGCTACAGATGCAATTACGGGCTTTTGTTTTAAGATCTTTAACGCTGATAACCCAAATGTTGAAACAAACTGCGGGGTTTCCTTTTTTCGCATGACTGTAAATGTTCCCCTTTCGACTGTGCTCAAATCAATCAATCAATCAAAGTTTATTTATATAGCCCTTTATCACAAAAATCTCTAAGAACACAAGCCACAACAACATCCTCGGCTCAGATCCCACGTCAGAGCAAGAAAAAACTCAACCCAATAGGCACGATGAGAAACCTCAGAGGGGGCCGGAGATGTGGGGACAGGTGCAATGGATGTCGAGTGGATCTAGTTAATAATGTGAGAGTCCAGTCCATAGTGAGTCAGCAGGGGATCATCTTGAATGGAGACAAGTCAGCAGAGCAGAGACGTCACCAACTGATGCACAGAGGAGTGGTCCACCCCGGGCCACATCTGTGGTCACCTCTCCATGCAGGAGTGGGGGGCAGAGCTGAAAAAAAAAGAGACGGCAGATCAACTGGTTTAAAAGGGGGGTCTATTTAAAGGCTAAAGCAGTGGTTCTTAACCTTGTTGGAGTTACCGAACCCCACCAGTTTCATATGCGCATTCACCAAACCCTTCTTTAGTGAAAACTAAAGAGTTTGTTTTTTTTAAAATTCAAGACAAAGTTATATGTTTTTGGTAACACTTTACTATGGGAAACATATTCTAAGTAACAAAGACTTAATTTAGAGTTTTTTGGACACTAGGGGAGCATATTCTAAGTAACAAAGACTTAATTTAGAGTTATTTGGTTAGGGTTAGAGGGTTAGGGCCAGGGTTAGAGGGTTAGGGTTATAATAAGGCCATGCCGAATAAGGCATTAATAAGTACTTAATAATGACTTGTTAAGAACCAATATGCTATTAATTTGCATGTTAATAAGCAACTAATTAATGGTGAATATGTTCCCCATACTAAAGTGTTACCATGTTTTTTTACTGGTGCACAAAATGAACCGTGCATGAACATCACCTTGTTCAAAGAACAAAACCAACACAGTGCAAAAGCTCACAACAAATTACACACCTGCAAATCAGTGTGACTTCTGCTGTTGCGGTATCCGTAATACGCTGATAGGTAGAAGTTGTTATTTACACGATGAGTCGGGTGTGATTTGACCTCCGCCGAACCCCTGAGCCCGACTCACTGAACCTCTAGGGTTCGATCGAACCCAGGTTAAGAATCACTGAGCTAGAGTATACAAAGGAGTTTTAAGATTGGACTTAAATGCTTCTACTGAGGTAAAATTTCTAACTGTTACCGGGAGGGCATTCCAGAGTACTGGAGCCCGAATAGAAAACGCTCTATTTCCCGCAAACTTTTTTTGGGCTCCGGGAATCAATAATAAGCCAGAGTTCTTAGAACGCAGATTTCTGACCGAGACATATGGTACAATACAATCAGCAAGATAGGATGGAGCTAGACCGTTTAGTATTTTATAAGTAAGTAGCAAAACCTTAAAGTCGCATCTTAGTGCACAGGAAGCCAGTGCAGGTGAGCCAGTATAGGCGTAATATGATCAAACTTTCTTGTTCTTGTCAAAAGTCTAGCAGCCGCATTTTGTACCAACTGTAATCTTTTAATGCTAGACATAGGGAGACCCGAAAATAATACGTTACAGTAATCGAGACGAGACATAACAAACGCATACTTAATGAGCTCAGTGTCGGTGGTGGACAAAAAAAAGGCTAAGTCTGACATAACATTTTATTAGAACGTATCAAAACACGTTTTGATACATTCTAATAAAATGTTATGATAGGCTGTATCGAAAGCAGCGCTAAGATCAAGTAGTAGCAACATGGATGAAGCATCAGCATCCATAGTTCGCAATAAATCATTAGTCATTTTTGCGAGGGCTGTCTCCGTAGAGTGATTTGCCCTGAAACCAGACAGAGGGTTCACAGAGATTGTTTGACGCTAGGTGTTCATTTAGCTGCTGCGTAAGAATTTTTTAGAGGATTTTCGAGATAAAGGGAAGATGGGACACCGGCCAGTAGTTTACCATGAGGTCAGGCTCGATGTTAGGTCTTTTGATTAGAGGATGAATAACTTTTTTTTTAATGCTAGGGGAAGAGAAGTGACAAGTTTGTAATATTTAGCACTGATGGTCCTAATATTACAAATAGCTCCTTGAGAAGTTTCCCAGGAAGTGGGTCAAGTAAACATGTTGTTTGTTTTGTCCCATTTACACGTCGCAAGAGTTCCTCTAATGTTATTTCATCAAAAAGAGAGGGACTATTTTGGAGGGAAATATCCGTCATATATACATTTGTATCTGTGTTAATATAACCCAGTTGTAACTGGGATGCGTTGTCTTTAATCTCCTTTCTAATGAGTTCAATTTTCTTATTAAATATATTCATAAAGTCATCTGCCGAGTGGGTGGAGCCACTGGGAGGAGTCCTTTATTGGGTTAGCAATGCTACTGAACTGAACAAATATTTCAAATCTTTTTTATTGAGGCCGATAAGATTGGTGTAGTAATTAGCTTTAGCTAAGGTAAGCATGCATAAGTTAAAACTAAAAGTTAAAGTTAAGTAGCACGCCATTTGCATTCCAGCTTTCTACATGATAGTTTAAGCGCTCTGGTTTCTTCTGTAAACCAGGGGGTACGCCTTTTAGGGGCCTTTTTTTAGGTTTAGCGGTGCTATACTATCAATGGTGTCGTGCAGGGCATCGTTAAAGTTGTTAGTGAGGTTATCGATAGAGCCCACATAAATTGAGAATGGTGCCATTACCGAAGGCAGTAGGCCAGCAAGAGTCATAGTTGTGACAGCATTAATGTTGCGTCTGCCAAGGCAGTGGGTATTGGTAACTTCTTCACAATGAGTCAGAACTTCAAATTTTATAAGGTAATGATTGGACATTACTTTATTGTGCGGGAGTATCATAACTTTGGAGGTGGTGACACCCCGCGGACAAGGACTAGATCTATCGTATTATCGTTGCGATGCGTGGGTTCATTTATTATTTGTGTAAAACCTCAGCTATCAATTATAGTCTGGAGCGCCACGCTTGGAGGGTTTGATGGGGTATTAATATGGATATTAAAATTCCTGATTATGACTATATTATCTGCGTGCGTCACTAGATCATAGGCAAACTCTGAAAATTCACTGATAAAGTCCAAATAGGGCTCAGGAGGGGCGGTAGATGTCTTTAAAGTAGAATTATTTTAAGGCCCTCATAAGTAGTGGTGGTTAATATTGGGAATTTTGGTACTAATCCGATAACAAGTAAATACAAGACCAGTATTGCTGATCCAGGTAGAGAAACTTTGATTCAAAACATAATAATTAAAAAAATGTAAGTGAATTTGCCTCGAGTTAGTTGATTATGACTATGATAACAGAGGAACAGTTTTTTATTCTAAACTTCCTTCTGGCTCTCAACGAAGGTGGACGCTTCTCTTCCCCCTGCCTTATCTCTTCCACTTTTGCTTCTTTGTCTCGTCTTAACTTTCTCGGAGCCTCTTTTTGCACTGCACTCCAAAATCTAAAGATTGGAATTGATCAACTTTCCTCTCAACGAAATTTACTAGATCTTCTCGATGAGAAACTCACTTTCGTCTGTCCTGATAAAACATTTGATGCTGGACACACAATGGACTCTTGGGAGATGTGGAAAGCCATATGCCTGGTGATTCTTTCAGTCGATGACATAAAAACATCTACTTTCCGGGATCATAATAACTGGTCAAGAAAGCATTGGTGTGGTGTATTGACAAATTCGGAAGATGCTGCCACAAATGATTGATCGGATGACCAGAGCTGTGGGAACTCAGACTGTATTGATTTTGAACTAAATAGCAAACTGGATAACATCTCGAAGAAGCTTTCCGCTCTGCAGGCGAAATTGTGATCAATTTGAGAGCCAGAACAGACAACTCAAGCAGACAAACCTATTAGAATGTGTCTGCTTGCCCTAAAAAAAATCCTTATCGACAACTTCTTATCGACACCCAGTGAGACCATTGTAGCAAATGACACAGTGAAGTGTCTTCCCTCCTTCCTTCACGGACACCTGTTTGGCTCTGTTGGACTAGATTTTGGACACCTGCATAGCAACCAGCTGTGTAATCGTGAGGACTCTGTCGAATGAAGCAAAAGGCTATAACGCCGAAACAAATCGACAACGGAGCAGCGTCCCTGGTGGCTACAGTCTCGGGTCGGATGCCCGCCCCTCCCCACGGTGCAAGTCTTGAGTTGTGTATGTCGTAATATGTGCTCACATGTGGTTATGTTGCTTGAGGTTTTTGTCAAACCGTTTGTTTTAGTTTTTTAATGTCTTCTGTTATTTGTATAGGCTTCTGTGTGTTCTCTCAAATTTGGCATCTGCAAATCAGGGTTTTCCCTTAATGTAACTGAATGAAGCTCACCGCCACTGCATTTTCATTGCCGCCACATTTGAAAATAAGGTTGTTTTTTTTTTACGTGAAAACAAATTAAGATAATATGATATATTGTAGCCGCCATAATATCTTACGATAACAAACGGCACAATTCCAACAGGTTGTACCTTCTGTGCAAACACTTTATTATTTGTGCTTCCCCAGACACACAACAATACTTCGTCATTCTCCGCCAATGCGTTTTCAGGCACGGACAACATTGTCTGGAGCATTGTCAGCATGTCTGTGATGTGGACGTAACTTTAATATATCCCTGATAAACCCACAAACAGTCATCTACAAAATGTGCAAATATTAAAAGGACAGTGGTGGATTTCAAGGAGAGAAAGTCCAACTGGAACAGTGCGAAGCAAGTGTGATGTCATGCTCGCTGCAGCTCGCCTGTTTGGTCAGGGACATCGAGGGACAAAAGCAGAGTCTCTAAACACGAGTACATTTTATAATAAAACCAAACAAAGATGCTAGATTTGTTGCTAGTAGTTTTTAATATATATATTTTTAAAAAGTTATTAAAAGTCTCTAGACACTTGGAAAATTCTCAAAGTACATTGCGCAATAAGCATCAACAATTGAAAATACGGCAGAACAATATAAAATTATATCTTAATATTGAGTAATAATAACAGTTTTGTTTTTAAATGTACGTATACATTTGTTGAGCTTTTTTAAAGAAAATCACATCATCATAGCAAACTATGTGATGATGTTGTGGTTACCACGCCCATAACCACGCCCTCACCGCCACAGGTATGTTGGCAATCTAGGGGAAACACTGAGTACTAACTTTAAGTCCTTTGTTACTTTAAAAATGTTGTTTGTATTGAGATTGAACAGTGTTGGTCCCAGTATTGATCCTTAAAGTTAAAAAGTTAAAGTTAAAGTACCAATGATTGTCACACACACACTAGGTGTGGCGAAATTATTCTCTGCATTTGACCCATCACCCTTGATCACCCCTGGGAGGTGAGGGGAGCAGTGGGCAGCAGCGGTGGCTGCGCCCGGGAATCATTTTGGTGATTTAACCCCCAATTCCAACCCTTGATGCTGAGTGCCAAGCAGGGAGGTAATGGGTCCCATTTTTATAGTCTTTGGTATGACTCGGCCGGGATTTGAACTCCCAACCTACCGATCTCAGGACGGACACTCTAACCACTAGGCCACTGAGTAGGGATACACCGTAATTATATATTTAGCTCTGTAGACATGCGTTTGCCGAGCTTCACATATTGCTTCCAGTTCGATAAGTAGCTTTTTATACAGTTCAAAACCAACCTTCTGATGCTATACAGTTCTAATTGGTTAATTCAGTTGTTATGGTTAATTGTGTCAAATGCATTTGTAAAGTCCATAAACACTGCAGCTATAAATTGTTTGCTACCTATTGCATTGGTAAACTCTTCCGTTATTTCGATAAACAAAAAAACTCCAACAAAAGTATCGATCCTATCACGCTAGTATCAATCCGATACAAATACCCAACTTGGTATCGATACTAGCAATATTTGAATCAACTCCTAACCCTTAGTCAGTAGGACGTACTCTCAGGAGGCTAAGTGTACCACGTTACCCTAACTGAGCATTCATGCGTCAGACAGTTTGCTTGAGCCATTGCTTTTTTACTTTAGAGTCTTTATACTTATTTATCGTGTGGACAGTGGAAGCTGTCGTTAATGACTTGCGAGAGGTGCAAATTACAGTATTCAAATGACACTTCATCACCCACACAAATGAGTGAAGGTGCCATGGGTTTTGACTTTTCGATTGTATTTTAGTGCTCCTGTTCATCTACGTAATGAATTGTGTTGGTTATTGAAAATTGGTGAGGAGTAATCACATAATAGCCCTACTTTGTGCGCATGCTATCTCTATCTCAACTGGTTTGATTGTGCCTGTGAGAAGGTTTGAACCAAAGGCAGCCGTGTTTGTAAACCAATCTCGTAAAATTTGACTGACCTGTTTGCCAGTCCCCTTCAAGGTGTGTAACAAATTGTGCGGTGATTTGACTAAACACTGTTCAGTTACGGTGGGTGTTGACATGTGAGCAATTTAAAAGTAGGTCTTTAATTGTCCTTTAACTTTGAGGTTTAATAACTGCGCAACTATGTGGTGTATTTAACAAAAAAGAATCAATATTGTATCATTTTGTGTGCATCAGTTCAGGAGTAGAAGATCCAAAGGGCCCCTCTAACATTGGTACTTTTGTCATAGTTGTGGGCCTGCATCAGCCTGTTGACGTCACCTACAGAAGACTGGAGGCAATTTCATGTTGTGCAATATGCATTTTGGTAGGATCTTAATCCTTTGATATGCAGAATTTAAAGAAATTATCAAATACTGCTGCTAAATAAAGAAATGTCAGCTTGTGTACATTTCCAAATAATGGGAAACAGAGGAAAGTATGAACCTCTCCAGTTAAATTGAAGGACCAAGCGAGTGGAGTGCAATTGGCAGCAATCATTTTAGCGATTATGACTTTGAAGAAGAAGGGTTTTGGTCAGAGTTGAAAGAAGACTGAAAGCCAAACGTGGTCCTGAAAATCAGGAGCACATTCGAGGGTAGAAAGACCGAGTCAAAACCAGAAAAACTAAGAAAGAAGAGCAGACCTGGCGCTCAAAAACGAGAGAAAAAGAAAGCCTGCCGCTAGTATTCTATTTTGGGTCCTCTTCTACTGATGTTTTCCTCAAGATGCTTAAGGAAAAGCTGAAAGAGCATGAGGAAACATAGGCCATGGTGTCTTTGGAAGAGCAGAGAAGTACAGAAATGGTCCATCCATCCATTTTCTACCGCTTATTCCCTTGGGGGTCGCGGGGGGCGCTGGAGCCTATCTCAGCTACAATCGGGCGGAAGGCGGTGTACACCCTGGACAAGTCGCCACCTCATCGCAGGGCTACAGAAATGGTGATTTTGTTATATATTTTTTTGCTCATAATGTTAACCATAAAAATGTTGAAGTAATCATGAGATAGGCTCCAGCACCCCCTGCGACCCCGAAAGGGACAAGCGGTAGAAAAATGGATGGATGGATGAAGCATGAGCACAAAAACATTCAAGGAATTGATCAAAATACTAGCTTTACGGGCCTTTAGCCACACATATGCAGGGAAATGGACTCCAGTTCTGTAGATCAGCGGACCCCGGTACCGGTCCGTGATGCATTTGCTACCGGACCACACAGAAACATTAAATAATTTGTAAACGACTGCATTTTCTCCGACTTAACCTTCGCCTGTCCCACTAGACACAACAATAAGCTTGTTTATTGTTCATAGGAAGTTTCCATTTATCATATTTGTTATAACTTTGTGACATGATACAATGCACATTAATGAACATATTAAATATAACTGTGACAGATTGTAGCCAAAGGCTGATTTTTCATCTGCAGTCCCCAGCAGGTTGATGGTAATCTGCTGGGGATCTCATTGCAAGGAAACAAGCCCAGGGCTCCCTATAATTCAGGGTTATAGTGAGTTGTATTTTTCATGCACTTTATTTTTGCTGTATTTATAGTGGAAAGCTGGTCCCTGTAAATAATGCCTACATTAAACCGGTGTGTGGTGAAAAAAAAGGTTGGGGACCACTGCTGTAGATGACGTCACACCAGCAACATTCCGAGTACAGTTAGTTATCTGGACAAGCGGTAGAAAATAAAAGGATGGTAAATGGTTTATACTTGTATAGCGCTTTTCTACCTTCAAGGCGCTTTGACACTATTTTCACATTCACCCATTCACACACACTGCCATGCAAGGCCCTAACCATGACCCATCAGGAGCAAGGGTGAAGTGTCTTGCTCAAGGTCACAATGGACATGACTAGGTTGGTAGAAGCTGGGGATCAAACCAGGAACCCTCAGGTTGCTGGCACGGACACTCTCCCAACTACGCCAGGCCATCTGCCTCTACCCTTTACTCAAAATATAATAAATATCGTGGAAAATGACTGCCAGATTCATTTTGAGCAAAAAAGTACAGATAGAAAACTTTTTTGTGACATTTTGGTCCTATGGATGCTAAGAGTCCTTTAAACAAACAAATAAGGCTTAGTTGCAGCTTTGTATTTCTAATTTTATAACTGGTCTCACTGAGCTTTACTCTCCATCTGATAGTCAGTCCCCATAATCCCTTGATGGATCAAACGCTTCTGGGTCATGATGCTGCACTGCGTGCGAGTGTGTGTGACAGAAAGATTGCGTGTGTCAGTGTGTGTGTGTGTGTGTGTGTGTGCGAATAGTCCATGTGGACATCAGGGAGTGATGAGCCATATAACGTATTAGACATGTAATCAGTGATGCTGTTCATATCTCCATTTAGCTGAGTAAAGTCCCGTGGGGAAAGTATGTAGCTGTGGACGACCCCCCGTGGGGCCAGAGTAGTGCAGCCTCTCATGCCCGGCTTCTGCAGAGACTCTCGTAACACCCGCACAAGAGAGGTTCTGATGAAATAAGGACGTCCCCCGCAGAGTTGATTCTCTTTCAAATCGCTCTTTGCTCTGCATTCGTTCCGCACTGCAATCTTTTGCCGTCTCTTCTACTTTGCTCCAGTCCATCATTTTGAGTCCCTCTTCACTTAGTGAGATTTGCCACTTGTAGTCCGTTTTTTTTTGGTGTGGATCAGTTGATGTGCCATTTTCGTTCCTCCACCCCACCACTGGTGTAGATTTGTTCAATGGTAGAAAAAAAAACCATTCTGTTCTAGAATGTATCAAAGCGAGCTATTTGACATTGCTCTCGAGCCCAATTGGTCGGCAGTGGGTACCAGAATATAAACAATTAGAAGGTTGGAAATAGCAACCCGTTTCCAGTGAGGGTTGGACTCCGCCAGGGCTGCCCTTTGTCACCGATTCTGTTCATAACCTTTATGGACAGAATTTCTAGACGCAGTCAGGGCGTTGAGGGTATCTGGTTTGGTGGCTGCAGGATTAGGTCTCTGCTTTTTGCAGATGATGTGGTCCTGATGGCTTCATCTGGCCAAGATCTTCAGCTCTCACTGGATCGGTTCACAGCCGAGTGTGAAGCGACTGGGATGGGAATCAGCACCTCCAAATCCGAGTCCATGGTCCTCGCCCGGAAAAGGGTGGAGTGCCATTTCCGGGTTGGGGAGGAGATCTTGCCCCTAGTGGAGGAGTTCAAGTACCTAGGAGTCTTGTTCACGAGTGATGGAAAAGTGGATCGTGAGATCGACAGGCGGAATGGTGCGGTGTCTTCAGTAATGCGGACGCTGTATCGATCCGTTGTGGTGAAGAAGGAGCTGAGCCAGAAGGCAAAGCTCTCGATTTACCGGTCGATCTACGTTCCCATCCTCACCTGTGGTCATGAGCTTTGGGTCATGACCGAAAGGACAAGATCACGGGTACAAGCGGCCGAAATGAGTTTCCTCCGCCGGGTGGCGGGGCTCTCCCTTAGAGATAGGGTGAGAAGCTCTGTCATCCGGGGGGAGCTCAAAGTAAAGCCGCTGCTCCTCCACATCGAGAGGAGCCAGATGAGGTGGTTCGGGCATCTGGTCAGGATGCCACCCGAACGCTTCCCTCGGGAGGTGTTTCGGGCACGTCCGACCGGTAGGAGGCCACGGGGAAGACCCAGGACACGTTAGGAAGACTATGTCTCCCGGCTGGCCTGGGAACGCCTCGGGATCCCCCGGGAAGAGCTGGACGAAGTGGCTGGGGAGAGGGAAGTCTGGGCTTCCCTGCTTAGGCTGCTGCCCCCGTGACCCGACCTCGGATAAGCGGAAGAAGATGGATGGATGGAAATTGCAATAATAACAACATTAAAAAACTGTTTTTTTTTAATGGTGAATTGTTTCATGGATGAAGTGCTGGCTGTCCAGAGTCGGGACCCGGGTTGGACCGCTCGCCTGTGCATCTCTGCGCTGCTGACTCGTCTCCGCTCGGGATGGTTTCCTGTTGGCCCCACTATGGACTGGACTCTTACTATTATGTTGGATCCACTATGGACTGTACTCTCACAATATTATGTCAGGCACACTCGACATCCATTGCATTCGGTCTCCCCGAGAGGGGGGGGGGGGGTGTACCCACATATGCGGTCCTCTCCAAGGTTTTTCATAGTCATTCACATCGACGTCCCACTGGGGTGAGTTTTTCCATGCCCTTACGTGGGCTCTGTACCGAGGATGTCGTTGTGGCTTGTGCAGCCCTTTGAGAGACTTTTGATTTAGGGCTATATAAATAAACATTGATTGATTGATGATTGATTGATTTTATAAAATTGAAACCTTACCAAGGGAGGATGTTGTGGGTAAAAAACTACGACTGGTCTGTGTGCTCAAGTTTGCATCCGCAATGTTTCTTTCTCTTTCTCTAATCGTGTGATGTTCATTTCGTTTGGCACTAAGGGGCTACAGCAGGGATATTCAGCTAAACTGTTTTGGGTGCCGCATTTCTAGAAAGCTAAAGACCAGGGGGCCCAACTTTTCCCTTCTCTATTAGTCTTATTTTGTATATTCCGTACAACCGGCGTCCTCTACACATTTGATTTTTGGTCTATTTATCTTGTCAGAGTTACAGGGTAGCTCTGCTGTTTTTAAGGACCTTCGGCAATGTTTGCCTCTCACAAGTGTTTTTTAACTGAATTCCACCAACACTCGTTGTATAGCCCAAATGATGGAAAAGAGAGGACCTAAAATAGAACCTTGAAGAACACCACTCGTGTAACGAAAGAGGTTGAACAAATGACTACTGACTGCATCTGAATTGAACAAACTATAGCAACACCTCACTTACAAAACCCAAAACCAGTGACGTTGGTACGTTGTGTAAATCGTAAAAATAAAAACAGAATACAATGGTTTGCAAATCCTTTTCAACCTATATTCAATTGAATAGACTGCAAAGACAAGATATTTGATGATTGAACTGAGAAAAATAATTTATTTTTGCAAATTATCATTAACTTAGAATTGCAAAAAAGTTGGCACGGGCATTTTTACCACTGTGTTACATGGCCTTTCCTTTTAACAACACTCAGTAAACATTTGGGAACTGAAGAGACCAATTTTTGAAGCTTTTCAGGTGGAATGATTTCCCATTCTTGCTTGATGTACAGCTTAAGTTGTTCAACAGTCCAGGGTCTCCGTTGTCATATTTGACGCTTCATATTGCGCCACACATTTTCAATGGGAGACAGGTCTAGACTACAGGCAGGCCAGTCTAGTACCCGCAGTCTTTTACTACGAAGCCACGGTGTTGTAACATGTGCAGAATGTGGCGTCGCATTGTTTTGCTGAAATAGGCAGGGGCGTTCATGAAAAAGACGTCGCTTGGTTTGCAACATATGTTGTCATGGCACGGGCGCATGCCAATGCGCACTCATCTGTGCTCTCTGATGAGCGCACCTCCAAGAGCGCACTTCCAGGAGCGTGTCAGTCCTGCGGCAGCCGACAGTTGCAATCAATCACCGGCAATCAGCACACCTGAAGCTGATCATCAGACCCGCCTTCATAAGCCTGCACAACCTGCTATCCCGCGCCAGAACGTAGCTACCTGTCCTGTATAGTAAGCCAAACCTATCTAGCTCTATGCTGACTCGCTCTCTGTGTTTCTCTCCCCTCTATGTTGATTGTCTCGTGTTTCTTTGTCGCCCCAACAGCAGACACTTTGTTCCCGCGTGACGAGCAGTGCATCTCGTCTTCCCTTGTTCCCTCTCCTTCCCTGACTGCCTCTTGGATCTCGACCTCCTGCTTCGACATGACCTTCAACGCCTTGCTATAGCCCCCGACTTCCTGCTTGTCTCACAGACCTTCGAGCCTGTCTTTCCCCTCTGGGACTTGCGCCTCTCGCACAACACTCCCGGTAACACACAACAGTTAATTCACACACACACAGTCGCGCACCACACAAATTCTTGGATCTAGTCACACTCCATTCTCTAGTTTATTTATATTATTGTTTGTTATTATATATATTGTAGATATATATATATA
The DNA here is from genome assembly GCF_033978685.3 of Nerophis lumbriciformis. NCBI lineage: Eukaryota > Metazoa > Chordata > Actinopteri > Syngnathiformes > Syngnathidae > Nerophis > Nerophis lumbriciformis. The sequence continues at coordinate 47,475,564 of NC_084553.2, read as the reverse complement.
TAATAAATACATAGAGCTATACTGCGCCCTTGTTGTCTGTGCCGTCTACTCCCCTTGTACACAACATATGTTGCTCCAAAACCTGTATGTACCTTTCAGCATTAATGGTGCCTTCACAGAAGTGTAAGTTACCCATGTCTTGGGCACTAATACACCCCCATACCATCACAGATGCTGGCTTTTGAACTTTGCGCCTATAGCAGTCCGGATTGTTATTTTCCTCTTTGGTCCGGAAGACACGACGTCCACAGTTTCCAAAAACAATTTGAAATGTGGACTCGTGAGACCACAGAACACTTTTACACTTTGCATCAGTCTATCTTAGATGAGCCCGGGCCCATCGAAGCCAGCGGCGTTTCTGGGTGTTGTTGATAAATGGCTTTGGCTTTGCATAGTATAGTTTTAACTTGCACTTACAGATGTAGCGACAAACTGTAGTTACTGACAGTGGTTTTCTGAAGTATTCCTGAGCCCATGTGGTGATATCATTTACACACTGATGTCACTTTCTGATGCAGGGATCTGAGGTCACGGGCACTGCCGCTTACGTGCAGTGATTTCTCCAGATTCTCTGAACCTTTTGATGATATTACGGCCCGTAGATGGTAAAATCCCTACATTCCTTGCAATAGCTCATTGAAAAATGTTGTTCTTAAACTGTTCGACAATTTGCTCACGCTTTTGTTCACAAAGTGGTGACTCTCGCCCCATCCTTGTTTGTGAATGACTGAGCATTTCATGGAAGCGTCTTTTATATACCCAATCATGGCACCCACCTGTTCCCAATTTGCCTGTTCACCTGTGGGATGTTCCAAATAAGTGTTTGATGAGCATTCCTAAACTTTCTCAGTCTTTTTTGTCACTTGTGCCAGCTTTTTTGAAACATGTTGCAGGCATCAAATTCCAAATGACCTAATATTTGCATAAAATAACAACGTTTTCCAGTTCGAACGTTAAGTATCTTGTCTTTGCAGCCTATTCAATTGAATATAGGTTGAAAAGGATTAGCAAATCATTGTATTCTGTTTATATTTACAATGTACACAACGTGCCAACTTCACTGGTTTTGGGTTTTGTATTTACCGGTAGTGATATAAAGTTTTTTTTTAAAGGTTGTTATTAAAGATCGTAGAACTTTGGGAAGGTCAAGTGAACTCTGATCTGGGCCCAGGACCAAAGTGTAAAAACGAAGTAGACAATATCACATCAAATTGCATTTAGGGCCAGGCGATTAATCGGAAAATAATCAAAACGGACATTTAGAGCTTTTAACTGCCGGAAAACTAGCATGTATTTTTTTTTAAGTAATTTTCTCTCTACTAATCATTCCTGTCAACCTTTACTCAAATCCACTCCCAAATATTCGATTTGCTTTACTCAAACCTCAGCGACATTTGGGAGTGGGCTCGTGAAAGCAGCGCGGTGAGTTATATGTTGCATTATTCAATCAACTCATCAACTCGAGTAAAATAGATAAATGGACGTGACGGTGAGAGAAAATTCAAATCCAAACCTTGTGTAAAAATCTTGACTAATATGAGACTTATTATATTCATACCTGCTCAGTGGCCCTGAGATCAGTAGGTCGTGAGTTCAAACCCCAGCCGAGTCATACCAAAGACTATAAAAATGGGACCTCCTTGCTTGGCACTCAGCATCAAGGGTTGGAATTGGGGGTTAAATCACCAAAAATTATTCCCGGGCGCGGAACCGCTGCTGCCCACTGCTCCCCTCACCTCCCAGGGGGTGAACAAGGGGATGGGTCAAATGCAGAGGGTAATTTCACCACACCTAGTGTGTGTGTGACTATCAGTGGTACTTTAACTTTAACTTTACATAAAGAAAACACATCACACAAAGTAATACGTTATGTAACATCGAGGAAGAAATGACTTGAACTTGCTTGAAAAATGTCTCAAATATAAGCTCTGAAAAGGAGCCCAGAATTGTTTTTAATTTCATCAAAGTAATATCATAGAGTTCCTCACAAGGAAAACTTTAATTAAATCCATCCAGTATCTGTCATAGTGGAGATTGTTGTCTTGCCATACAAGGGATGTGGGAGTTATCGTCCCATCTCGGCCATAACTATTAGTTTCATCCATTGATTTAACAATCATTTGTTGCGAAAATGTAATTAACTTTATTCTTTTGACCAATTTTCCTGGGAAACTTCCCATGTTAGAAATAAATACAGTACTGATTGTTTGGTTACACGAGAAGAAGACAGGAGTCGCAAAGCGTGAAGGCTGACAGAAACCCAGCAGCAAGTAACAAAGTCCCATCCAGTCCTCTACACCAGTGTTTTTCAACCACTGTGCCGGGTTAAAAATATTTTTTGCAAACCAGTAATTATAGTCTGCAAATTATGTGTTGTTGTTGTTGAGTGTCGGTGCTGTCTAGAGCTCGGCAGAGTAACCATGTAATACTCTTCCATATCAGTAGGTGGCAGCCGTTAGCTAATTGCTTTGTAGATGTCGGAAACAGCGGGAGGCAGTGTGCAGGTAAAAAGGTTTAAACCAAAAATAAACAAAGGGTGAGTGGCCCTAAGAAAAGGCATTGAAGCTTAGGGAAGGCTATGCAGAACGAAATTAAAACTGAACAGGCTGCTAAGTATACAGAAACAGAATGCTGGACGACAGCAAAGACTTACTGTGGAGCAAAGACGGCGTCCACAATGTACATCCTAACATGACATGACAATCAACAATGTCCCCACAAAGAAGGATAAAACAGCTGAAATATTTTTGACTGCTAAAACAAAGTAGATGCGGAAAAATATCGCTCAAAGGAAGACATGAAACTGCTACAGGAAAATACCAAAAAAAGAGAAAAAGCCACCAAAATAGGAGCGCAAGACAAGAACTAAAACACTACACACAGGAAACAAGCAAAAAACTCAAAATAAGTCACGGCGTGATGTGACAGGTGGTGACAGTACACCTACTTTGAGACAAGAGCTATAGTGATGCATGGTTGGTTATGGTTTAAAGTCATATCCAACAATTGTGACAACGACTTTTTACTGTCAACTGAGTTTAGTTTTTTAATGATTTCTGCTTGTGGTGTGCCTCCGGATTTTTTCAACGCAAAAAATGTGCCTTGGCTCAAAAAAAGGTTGAAAAACACTGCTCTACACAAAAGCGTTACGGGAGGACCATTTAAATACTGATCTGGCAGTAAATAGTGAGTAGCCTGTACCCAAAAGGAATTCTGTGTTGTTTGGAAAATCTTTGGCTGTAATATGGATGACGTTGACGAACAAATAGAGTAATAGTTAAGAGAGGAATATTTGCACATTAACCAATTGTTGGTGATTTAACCCCTAATTCCAACCCTTGATGCTGAGTGCTAAGCAGGGAAGTAACGGGTCCCATTACTATAGTCTTTGGTATGACTCGGCCGGGGTTTGAACTCACAACCTACTGCTCTGAGGGCGGACACTCTAACCACTATGCCACTTAATTTGTCTGCTGACATATGCAGTAACATATTGTGTCATTTTCCCTTCTATTATTGTGTCAAAATCATGAGGGACAAGCTGTATAAATTGTTTATTAATTCACTTGTTCATTTACTGTTAATATCTGATTATTTTCCGTTTCAACATGTTCTATCTACACTTCTGTTAAAATGTAATAATCACTTATTCTTCTGTTGTTTGGATACTTTACATTCGTTTTGGATGATACCACAAATTTAGGTATCAATCCGATACCAAGTAGTTACAGGATCATACATTGGTCATATTCAAAGTCCCTTATGTGTCCAAGGACGTATTTCCTGAGTTTATAAACATAATATACATTTAAAAAAAAAAGGAAAAATGATTTTGTGACGATAAAAAATATTGATGTAATCATAGTAGTATCGACGAGATATGCTCTAGTACTTGATGTCATTACAGTAGATGTCAGGTGTAGATCCACCCACGGCATTTGTTTACATTCAGGATGTACTGACGCCGGTGAGCTACGGTGTGTAGTGAAGCATGTTTAGCCATTCCTCGTCCTGGACGGATGATACTTGTAAGAAACTTACTTTTTTGTCGCCATGGAGGCGAGGATTAGTCATTTAGAAGTAGCTAAAACACGGCCGACTGCGGATGGATGCTAGCTGCTAGCTCGCTAGCCATGTCTTAAAGCACCTCTTCCCGAGTGCGTTTCAGTGTTATAGCTTCACCTTTATCTTTAGTTTTTAGGCCAAAATACGTCCTTTCTCCCTTTTCTGTCTACACACTGTGTCTGCTTGTAAGTACTCTGTGATTGTGCACTGCCGAACATGCTCCTCTGCTTACAAAACCAGCAATGTCACGACGTGACGACGCGCCGTCCTGCCTGTAAAAAAAAAATAAAAAAAATGGGAAACTGGTACTTTTCAAACAGCGTATAGTACCGTTATTTATTCATTTGTACCGCGATACTATACTACTACCGGTAAATCGTAAACCCTAGTGACGAGGCCCAGATAATAATACTACCACCACCATGTTTGACGGTAGAAATGGTGTTCCTGGGATTAAAGGCCTCACATATTACTGGGTATTGTGGCCAAACAGCTAAGTTTTTGTTTCATCTGACATCACATGGACAAAGATAAAACCTTCTGGAGGAAAGTTCTGTGGTAAGATGAAACAAAAATTGAGCTGTTTGGCCACAATACCCAGCAATATGTTTGGAAGAGAAAAGGTGAGGTCTTTAATCTTGTGGGTGGCTACCAAAAGCGCCTTATTGCAGTGTAACTTGTCAAGGGACATGTAACCAAATATTAACATTGCTGTATGTATACTTTTGACACAGCAAAGTTGGTCACATTTTCAGTAGAGCCATAATAAATTCATAAAAGAACCAAACATCATGAATGTTTTTTTTGTGACAAACAAATATGTGCTCCAATCACTCTATCACAAAAAAATGGAGGTAAGATGAAGTCTTTTAATAACTTAAACGCAGGACAAAAACACAACACTGCGGACGCTAGCAAGCTTGGAGCTAAACAAAACCAAAATGTCACCAAGGGTGAAAAATGGGGAATGCTGGAGTGTCGAATAATCTCAAGAGCGAGGAGAAAACCAGGAGAACGTAAATGTTGCCTATCGCAAACATTGACCCGGCCACTACTGCTGGGTGACAGGAAACTATAAAGGGGAGTGATTAACCAAAACACCTGGTGCGAACACTAATTGCAAAACTAAGACAGGTGAGGATAATAATCAGTGCCCATGGAAACCAACAGAAAACAGGTAAAGACGGTGCAGCCAGGAAACAGACTAAAACAGAAAAACTACCAAACATAAATCATGCCAGGACCCGGGTAACGGACCATGACAGCAAGACAGCCATGACATTATGTTCTTTACAAGTGTATGCAAACTTTTGACCACGACTAGGGATATTATCGGCCGATAAATGCGTTAAAATGTAATATCGGAAATTATCGGTATCGTTTTTTTTATTATCGGTATCGTTTTTTGTTTTTTTTTAATTATTAAATCAACATGAAAAACACAAGATACACTTACAATTAGTGCACCAACCCAAAAAACCTCCCTACCCCATTTACACTCATTCACACAAAAGGGTTGTTTCTTTCTGTTATTAATATTCTGGTTCCTACATTATATATCAATATATATCAATACAGTCGGCAAGGGATACAGTCCGTAAGTTAAAGTTAAAGTTAAAGTACTACTGATTGGCGAAATTATTCTCTGCATTTGACCCATCACCCTTGATCACCCCCTTGGGAGGTGAGGGGAGCAGTGAGCAGCAGCGGTGGCCGTGCCCGGGAATAATTTTTGGTGATTCAACCCCCAATTCCAACCCTTGTTGCTGAGGTAAATGGGTCCCATTTTTATAGTCTTTGGTATGACTCGGCCGGGGTTTGAACTCACAACCTACCGATCTCAGGGCGGCCACTGAATAGGTAAGCACACATGATTGTGCGTGCTGCTGGTCCACTAATAGTACTAATCTTTAACAGTTAATTTTACTCATTTTCATTAATTACTAGTTTCTATGTAACTGTTTTTATATTGTTTTACTTTCGTTTTTATTCAAGAAAATGTTTTTAATTTATTTATCTTATTTTATAAATTTTTTAAAAAAGTAAATAAATGATAAATGGGTTATACTTGTATAGCGCTTTTCTACCTTCAAGGTACTCAAAGCGCTTTGACAGTATTTCCACATTCATCCATTCACACACTGATGGCGGGAGTTGCCATGCAAGGCGCTAACCAGCAGCCATCAGGAGCAAGGGGTGAAGTGTCTTGCCCAAGGACACAACGGACATGACTAGGATGGTAGAAGGTGGGGATTGAACCCCAGTAACCAGCAACCCTCCGATTGCTGGCACGGCCACTCTACCAAAGTACCTTATCTTCACCATACCTGGTTGTCCAAATTAGGCATAATAATGTGTTAATTCCACGAGTGCATATATATGTTGATATCGGTATCGGTTGATATCGGTATCTGTAATTAAAGAGTTGGACAATATCGGAATATCGGCAAAAAGCCATTATCGGACATCCGTAACCAGGACTGTATGTGCACATCTGTATGTTGATGCACTTTCCTTTGTGTGCATAGTTTTACAGTGACTTAATTGTAGAGAATATCAATAAACCACCTCAAGTACCCCACCCCCATCTCTAATTCAAAGCACTGTTTATATATTTTAGCAAACTAAGTTCCAGCATTCAGGAACTTTTGAGTCTTGAGTGCATCTCAAATCAAAACACACTTATATTTAATCAAAATACCGCCGCAAAAAACACAGACTCAATGTTCCTATAGCAACCAAATGCGGCTAGATGAGCGCAGACAAAACCAAAGCCAATCTGACAACTTGCAAAGTACGAGAGCACCGGATCCCCTTTTGAGCAACAAACTGGATTTGCCTGCAGTGTGAACAAGGCCTTAGTGACACCGTCCTATTGGCTCTCATTGCATTGCACTCTTACTGCGACTATTCGCGATATAAGAGTTGGCTTTGCCATCATATGAAAATCTGACCTCATCTAGCAGAGTTCATGAGCAATAAACACCTGACAAGAGGGTGGGCTTCAAAATGTAATCTTCTCTGTTGGTTGGATGGTACCAAGGTCACCCCCTCCCCGTTCCCCCACACCCGGTGGTCACTCTCCGCCAGGATAGGGGGGAGCCCGTTATATATTTCCCCCGCCTCTGCCCTTCCTTTCCCTAAGCGAGCATCAGAGTTATATTGATACTGACCTTTCTCCGAAATTAAGCATGCTGATCCCCGAGCGGTGGGAGCAAAGTTTAAACCAATTAAAGAGCACTTCACCAATCAGCGAGGCGAGGCTCGCTCGCTGGCCCGCCGAAATAAAAAATAATTTGCACTGCATCAAAGCTTGCTCACGGGGCAAACAGTGTCAAAGTAATCTTATTAGGTGAGCCTTATAAAAAGCAGCGAGAAGCTCCTCAGGCCTCTAAATAATACAACAGCAATGACAATAAAGACTGTGAGCACAAATCCACTGACCTATACACATCTAGTGATGCTATCTATGCATGCGTTATTGACTTCCTATACTTAAATCACACACACTGACAAGTAGAATCACTGACATTTAAATAGTGTGGACAAGACACCAAAACAAAGTGATAAAACAGCTATAAATGTCCCGGCGTCCCCTTCCAAAAAAAAAAAACAAGTGTATTCACAGCTGACCCGACCAAGTGGACACGAGTATGGAGGAGTTCATGACCAGAAGGGATTCTTCCCCCTTGCAAAGTTGCTGCTTTGACACGGAAAAGGAAAGGCATGGAAGGGGCTCTTGTATAATTTCTCGTCGGTCCGCTTGGCCGGGATAATTTGTCTGTCGCTGTTGCCGCCGCAGTCTTTTGGAATGTGTGCAAGCGTGAGACATTTGCATGAAAGTATGACACGGGGAAACGGGCCTTCGGACAAGCTTTTGTTCGCCTGAGCTCTCTGTTCCTCCTTTATAAAGCTCACATGTAAATCGGTTCAAATATGCAGCTTGAAAAAAACAAGAGTGGTAGCTGGGTTTTCATGCGGCCCCGGTTTTAGGAAAAAAAAAAAGTGTCCTCAGAATATGTCAATTACGATGTTGATTACTACGATTTAACCCGCGTTGGTGACTTAGTCTGTGATTTGTTGTTGTTTTTTAGCACGGCCAAATAAAGTTGTTACATGCAGTGGAACCTCGATTCAATAATGTCATCGGTTCACAAACAGGGTTCGTATGATGAGAATATCGCAGATCTTCAAGATGCAACCTTTTAATCAAATTTGAATAATAGGATATTGAGACTGATTTGGTGGATTTAAAAATGCATTTTTTTTAATTTAGAAATTAAATTGTAAATGGGTATTTGGTGGGTAGATTTTTAAATGTATTGTATTGTACTGTATTTTTGATGATGTATATTTTAACTGTGGGTCCCTGTCCATAAGCTGTGTGCTTCTAGGGATGACCTTTTTGCAGAACGGACTCTGATATTAACATAAGAAACAATAATGAAATAGAAAACTATGTCTGTCTGTAAATAAATAAATACATAAATAAAAAGCTTAACAATTGGGGCCTGGTCACAGGTCCTCTCTGCCCCCCCCCTCCCTTCTCTGCAAAATAATAATTAAAAAAAAAGATATATATATATATATATATATATATATATATATATATATATATATATATATATATATTGAAGCAAATTTCTCCATAAGAAACAATGTAAATAGAGATGGCCGATAAATTTATCGGCCGATAAATGCTTTAAAATGTAATATCGGAAAGTATCGGTATGTTTTTTTTTATTATCGGTATCGTTTTTTTTGTTGTTTTTTTTTTAATTAAATCAACATAAAAAACCCAAGATACACTTACAATTAGTGCACCAACCCAAAAAACCTCCCTCCCTCATTTACACTAATTCACACAAAAGTGTTGTTTCTTTCTGTTATTAATATTCTGGTTCCTACATTATAAATCAATATATATCAATACAGTCTGCAAGGGATACAGTCCGTAAGCACACATGATTGTGCGTGCTGCTGGTCCACTAATAGTACTAACCTTTAACATTTAATTTTACTCATTTCCATTAATTACTAGTTTCTATGTAACTGTTTTTATATTGTTTTACTTTCTTTTTTATTCAAGAAAATGTTTTTAATTTATTTATCTTATTTTATTTTATTATTATTTTTAAAAAGGACCTTATCTTCACCATACCTGGTTGTCCAAATTAGGCATAATAATGTGTTAATTCCACGACTGTATACAGTATATCAGTATCGGTTGATATCGATATCAGTTGATATCGGTATCGTAATTAAAGAGTTGGACAATATCGGAATATCGGATATCGGCAAAAAGCCATTATTGGACATCCCTAAATGTAAACATTAATATTGGGTTCCAGCTTCGACAAAAGTCCCTATTTTAGTGACAATTTGAACACTTTATGAAGTGCTTTACAGTACTGTATATGAGTCATATAACAAGAAGGGGATGGATCAACTTTTTATTTAATGACAAAGCCAAAACTACAACTAGCTGAATTGTCCTCATTAGCAGCCGCCCTGCCGACACGCACACACTTCGCCACTAGCCCTGTGGTGCACTCAGTTTGAAATCACCAAACTCCTTAACTTCAACAGCTAGGTCGCTACAACGATTAAGAAAAAAAAAATATATATATATACTTTTCTTTGCCGGTTAATCTTCTTGACGTGCAGTGGAAGGAAGGGGCAAGGGTAGGGGGCAGGGTCGACAACGCTGTGGATACTTCCTGAATGTTTCAAACCACATATCCCATGTCCATTGCTTTCTTTGGACTCATGTTGAGCTAGCAAAAGTAGAAAGATGCTGTAAAAAGGTTAACAGAAGCTTAAAAAGCACACAAAGGCGCAAATAGTGAAGTAGCTAATGACAGCAAATATGTGCTGACTGAATTAGCACCAGAGATTGATAGAGTGGCTGAGCAGCAAGTACTCAATGGGTGGATAAAAACATTGGTACACTGAGACAAAGTTCGTACATAAAAGCATATTTTTATTAGGTTTGTAAATCAAAAAGTTGGTACACTAAGGGGTTTTTAAATTGAGGCTCCCGTGTAGTTCAATTAAAGTCAACTTGTCCGCTTTAGACTACGTTCATTGAAACATTTTAGGAACATTGAAGCAAGTTCCTAAAACATGATGTTTGCCTTTTGTCTGCTCATTTGTCAACGTTTTATTTTGCAACCGTGTATTTTGCCGAATAATTAATGTCGCTTATTGCTGTCAGATGAACGAGACTGGAGCATTCAGACTGCATTCGATACATATCTGTTTTGTGTCTACATCTACCCACGTCCTGGGTCAGACCTAAACATTTTGGAATTGCACTGTTCACACTGATATGAAAACAAGAAAAATGACCTGCAGTGTGAACAAGGCCGTAGAGTGTGTGTTTCCAAAGGGTCACTGAAAGCACCATGCTGTTAAGGTAAGTTTAGCCCAGGGGTCAGCAACCCAAAACGCTGAAAGAGCCATATTGGACCAAAAAAAATAAATAAAAATATGTCTGGAGCCGCAAAAAATAAAAAATATGTATATAAGTCTTATAATGAAGGCAACACATGACGTAAGTGTCTATATTAGCTATAGTAGCCTACTATCAAAATGACTATGTGTCGCAGGCTGAAGCAAATCTTCGCTGACAGAAATGTTGAAATGTAATATTTATTTTACAGATTTTTACAAAATTGTAAAACATTAGTAAATCAGAGACTACTCAGAAGGTGAGATAACTCCTGGAAATGACTGGCTTTTAATGGCCAAAGGTATAGATGTGTGTGTCCAAGTTAAAGGAAAAAGCAGGCTGTCTTCTTTTAATAGATGTATTATATTCTTTGGCAAGCTAGGTATTGTTTGCTGTGGTCTGGAACGACATGGCAGAACTGCAGCCAATATTACATACAGATGAATTGTCTTGAGACATGCAAAACAAAATTATATATAAAGAGGATAAAAGTAAAGGATATTAAATGAGCTCAAATATACCGTATTTTTCGGACTATAAGTCGCAGTTTTTTTCATAGTTTGGCCGGGGGTGCGACTTATACTCAGGAGCGACTTATGTGTGAAATTATTAACACATTACCGTAAAATATCAAATAATATTATTTAGCTCATTCACGTAGGAGACTAGACGTATAAGATTCCATGGGATTTAGCGATTAGGAGTGACAGATTGTTTGGTAAACGTATAGCATGTTCTATATGTTATAGTTATTTGAATGACCATAATATGTTACGTTAACATACCAGGCACGTTCTCAGTTGGTTATTATGTGTCATATAACGTACACTTATTCAGCCTGTTGTTCACTATTCTTTATTTATTTTAAATTGCCTTTCAAATGTTTATTCTTAGTGTTGGGTTTTATCAAATAAATTTCCCCAAAAAATGTGACTTATACTCCAGTGCGACTTATATATGTTTTTTTCCTTCTTTATTATGCATTTTCAGCCGGAAAAATACGGTACCTGCAAATGAGGCATAATGATGCAATATGTACATACAGCTAGCCTAAATAGCGTGTTAGCGTTGATTAGCTTGCAGTCATGCACTGACCAAATATGCCTGATTAGCACACCAACAAGTCAATAACATCAACAGAGCGCACCTTTGTGCATTCACGCACAGCATACGACTTTTGGTGGACAAAATGAGACAAAGAAGGAGTGGAAGATTTTACATGTAAACAAACTGTTGCGTCACAGTCCACACTATGGTGAGTTCAAGAACCGCCGACATTTGTAGGACAAAACGATGTTCACCAAATCCTCTCATCTGTCAGGACTTGGACTATGGCGTGGTTTGTTCTCCAGAGGTGCAAATGATTTGGACCAAATATGACGTGAAGGTGAATACATATTTAATTTTAACACTCAAAAAAAGAATAAACAAAAGGCGCGCACAAGGGCGGAAGTACAAAACTTGACTATAAACACAAAACTTGCACAAAGGCAGAAACTATGAACAATGAAACAAAACTTGCAAACTATGGCATGAATAAAGAAAACTAACTTGGACGAGAAAACGGCATGAAAAAGAGCAGCAAGGGTCATAAGGGTGTGTGGAGAGTGTGAAGCAGAGTGACAGGAATTTGATGTCGCCAGGCTGACTGCCTGTCAACTCCCGGGTTAAATAGTAGTGACATGATTAAAGACAGGTGCGTGAGTCGTGAGGGCAGGTGAAAACTAATGAGTTGCTACGGTGACAAACAAGAGTGCACAATGAGTCCAAACGTGGAACAGGTGAAACTAATGGGTAACCATGGAAACAAGACAAGGGAGTGAAAAGCAGGAACTAAAAAGAGTCCAAAACCAAGCAGAACATAACTTAAACAAAACATGATCACACAGACATGACATCATCAGTGAAGCATACACACAAACTTATTAAAAAGTGGGCTTTCTAACAATTGGGAAGGTTTGTGTCATGTTTGTCTTCAAACAAAACACATACTAAAACAAAAAAAAATATTTTCCCCCCATTTTTATCCATTTTCAGTCCTTTTTTAAAAATGCTCCAGGGAGCCACTAGGGCGGCACCAAAGAGCCGCATGCGGTTTAGCCAAACAATCAAAGAGTAATAAGGCCCCCACCAACTGTCCTCCGTAGTTTCGAAAGGAGCTTGGAATTGTCACCTCCATGGTGGAGAAGGAATTTGTTTGCACTAAGCGCTGCTTGCAGCCCGCCACTATAAATATACCCAGCATGCTCGGATTGCTCTGAACATTAGTTCCACCTTGTATGCCATGCTGATGTAAAGGGAGGAGGGGCGATCAGGCAGTTTGCCAGAACACTTAAGACCGCACGTAAGCATGTAAGGCTGCAGAGTCTTGACAGTGTGATGTGTTGCGCTGTAAAGCTGTCTGGCGCACGCGTCCGATCACAGTAGTTGATAGAAAAAAACAAAGTCCTGTGAGTACACAGCTCTTGAACATAACACAAGGGTCAGCACTTTGATGAAGAAGGTGAGAAACACTATTGAAACAAAGAAGGCGGGCCTAGCAAAGTAAAGAGGTGTTCATGGGGCTTGCCCACTCTGCCTCCCGAGCCACTCCTTGCCATCAGGACTCGTTTTTTAAAAGTCAAAGTGATGTTAAATTTACATTTGTCATTTACAGTTCATGCACGGTTTTCTGTGTGGAAAACTAAATTATTCTCGATAAAAAGTGATGAACCTTGTTGGGTGTCTGAAAAACATTAATTGGATCTACTTTACATTGTTTCCTACATTGGTTTTCATATGATTCGGTTTTCAACTGACACTTTAAATCAGGGGTGTCAAACTCATTTTAGATGGGGGGCCACGTGGAGAAAAGTCTACTCCCAAGTGGGCCGGAGTGGAAAAATCACGGCACGATAACTTAAAAATAAAGAAAATTTCACATTGTTGTCTTTGTTTAAAAATAGAATGAGCACATTCTGAAATTATACAAATCATAATGTTTTTTTATTTTTTTATTTTTTTTTTACAATTGCCTGTTGCGGTATGTATACTTTCATCCATCCATCCATTTTCTACCGCTTATTCCCTTTTAGGGTCGCGGGGGGCGCTGGAGCCTATCTCAGCTACAATCGGGCGGAAGGCGGGGTACACCCTGGACAAGTCGCCACCTCATCGCAGGGCCAACACAGATAGACAGACAACATTCACACTCACATTCACACACTAGGGCCAATTTAGTGTTGCCAATCAACTTATCCCCAGGTGCATGTCTTTGGAAGTGGGAGGAAGCCGGAGTACCCGGAGGGAACCCACGCAGTCACGGGGAGAACATGCAAACTCCACACAGAAAGATCCCGAGCCCGGGATTGAACCCAAGACTACTCAGGACCTTCGTATTGTGAGGCAGATGCACTAACCCCTCTGCCACCGTGACGCCATGTATACTTTATCTGCCGTTATTTATATTTTCGGAATAAATGATGTGATAATGTTCATCAGTCAACTCTTTGGTGTTAATTTTCAATCTATCAAGATAAAAAAAGTATATCAAAATCAAATTACAGTATGTTATTTATTAGGGGTGTGGGAAAAAAATCGATTCGAATTTGAATCGTGATTCTCACGTTGTGCGATTCAGAATCGATTCTCATTTAAAAAAAATCGATTTTATTTAAAAAATATATATTTTTAAATAATTTTTGTTTTTTTAATTTTTGTATTAATCAATCCAACAAAACAATACACAGCAATACCATGACAATGCAATCCAATTCCAAAACCAAACCCGACCCAGCAACACTCAGAACTGCAATAAACAGAGCAATTGAGAGGAGACACAAACACAACACAGAACAAACCAAAAGTAGTGAAACAAAAATGAATATTATCATCAACAGTATCAATTTTAGTAACAATTTCAACATAGCAGTGATTAAAAATCCCTCATTGACATTATCATTAGACATTTATAAAAATTTAAATAAAAGAACAATAGTGTCACAGTGGCTTACACTTGCATCGCATCTCATAAGCTTGACAACACACTGTGTCCAATATTTTCACAAAGATAAAATAAGTCATATTTTTGGTTCGTTTAATAGTTAAAACAAATTTACATTATTGCAATCAGTTGATAAAACATTGTCTTTTACAATTATAAAAGCTTTTTACAAAAATCTACTACTCTGCTTGCATGTCAGCAGACTGGGGTAGATCCTGCTGAAACCCTATGTATTAAATGAATAGAAAATTGTTTTGAATCGGGAAAAAAAAATGTTTTGAATCGAGAATCGTGTTGAATTGAAAAAAAAATCGATTTTGAATCGAATCGTGACCCCAACAATCGATATTGAATCGAATCGTGGGACACCCAAAGATTCACTGCCCTATTATTTATGTAATTTGATCATTTTCTTCGACTGATGTACTAACATGTGGTTTATTTTGTACATTTATAGCATCATCTACAAAGATACAAAGAATTGCTATTTCGACATCTAGTGGACACATTTAGAACAGCTGTTTCTTTCATTCCAAGATGTCAGGTACATTTTTATACTTAGCAAACTCATAAAATAAACTCATAAAACCTGATCCGGCCCTCGGGGCGTATGTTTGACACCCCAGCTTTAAATCGATAACCGAGGTAATACTGTACCTAGTATTGGTCTATTGTACGAACAGTTGGGTTAGAAAGGGCTGCACAAAATAATGGCCAAACATAATAATCACAATTAAAATCATGATTATTCAACGTTAAGTCAAACAATGTTTCCCACTGGTCAGCAATGTGTGTGTGTGTGTGTGTGTGTGTGTGTGTGTGTGTGTGTGTGTGTATGTGACATCATTGTGTAATTTGTTATGATATGCTAAATAGACGCTATACATATATTTAAAGACAAATTGTTTTGTTTTGGTTCATATTAGTATTAACATTTCAGGTTTTTTTTTTTCTCATTACATAATGCTTTTAGCTTAGCGTCATCAATTGGACACTCCCGCTTGACCTTGTTCTCCGGGATGGTGAGAAATGTTGACACTGGACGGAAAAGTGTCTCCAGATGCTATTCAGCACGATGGTTAGCCATTTTTCCTGCTAGTGCGCCTTCAGGGAGGCAAGCAGAGCGGGCGTGTTGTGCAGGCGCCACAACTGTCACCATTTAATAACAGCGATGCGCTCTTTAAACGGGAACTGCACTTTTTTTTTTTTTAGAATTTGGCCTATTATTCACAATCCCCATGTAAGACAAGAAGAGATATGTCTTTCTTTTTTTAATGCATTTTAATTTGTAATATGCGGCAAGTACGAAGTGGCTAACAAAAGCCAGGTGTACATGGACCACATGTATTTAATCTGATCATCATTCGGAATATAACGTTAGTGTGTGCATGGACTCTGAACATTTTTTATCCGATTATGACGTGAATTTTCATGCATCACACCTTAAATCGGAATACTTTACATTGACATGTGCTGAATCTAACATAAACGGGAAGGTGTGTTATTATTTGTGCTATGGCGCAATCTATTGGACGAGTTCACTCACTGCAGGTGCTGAAGAAAATCGGTAGACTTTCTCTGTTTTTAAATATGGCTTTGTGCATTTCTGCTTGTCTTACGTTATCGCAGTATGTATTTATATATGTTTTCCCTCTGTTTACTACTTTTGTTTTACCTCTCTTTTTGAAATGGAGCTGTTCTGTGCTTTTTATGTTGTGATTATGTACGGGTTCATGTTACGACGTTCTGTGTATGTGTTTGAGGCTAGCAGTTAGCACTTGGAGTAACTGTCATGTAGTGAATATAACAGCTCGTTAAGATGACAACTGGATCCCTTCTTTTATTGTTACGCCCACAGATGGCACTCCACACTTTTCTGGTATGATTTTAAAGCAACAAGCTCAACAGTATAAAACGCTACGTCTGTACATGTTGAATGGGGCGGGAGACAACAGCAAGACAATCGCTTCATTCCGAGACTATTAAATGTAGACCCCCCCCCCCCCCCCCACCACCAAAGTATATCTGACATCTAAGACAGTAAGGATAATTCTAACCCGAATTTCGGAAGATGAGTTTTCATGCACTACAATCCGAATGACTTTCGGCATAAACCACCTGTCTCGATCCAAATGAAATTTTGATCCAAACGCGTGTGATCGGGTCAAAATATTCCAAATGACGTGTTTTCATGAAGCCATTTTATTCCGGTTAGGCTTTTAATCTAATTAAAAATGTGTCCATGTGCACATAGCTATTGAAGCTGATGGGAATCATGAAGTCCTCTAAAAAAAACATCCAAAAATTGCCAACAATACTTACATGTCCTTACCTACATTTTAACTAGATATAAGATTACGATAAAGACACGAACAGACATTTCTTTCCGGACATTTTTTTTTGATCAACCTGAGTGAGGATTTTGATTAATTCTTCATCTGAACAAGAATATATGAACATCCCCTGATTTGGCATCTCAGTGAGAGCAGACATTGTACAGTAAGTGATTGTTTTATTATGTTTGTAGTTTGTATTTCTTTTTTAGCACTTAGCAATTACTGCTACTGGCTTGATTTGCTAAACACACAGCTTCTAAAACGTGTGGCTCATCCTCTGTATATTCAGATTCAAAAACATAAGGTTCTCAATCATTATTTGTCTCAAAGTTGTCTTTGTTGGCTCTCATGAAGTCTGTCATGATTAGTCGTGTTAAGAGATGTCCGATAATATCGGACTGCCGATATTATCGACCGATAAATGCTTTAAATTGTAATATCGGCAATTATCGGTATCGGTTTCAAAATTATCGGACTGTCTGATTGTGGCAGTCCGCTCCCTGTATGATCAGTGCCAGAGCTTGGTCCGCATTGCCGGTAGTAAGTCGGACACGTTTCCAGTGAGGGTTGGACTCCGCCAAGGCTGCCCTTTGTCACCGATTCTGTTCATAACTTTTATGGACAGAATTTCTAGGCGCAGTCTAGGCGTTGAGGGGATCTGGTTTGGTGGCTGCAGGATTAGGTCTCTGCTTTTTGCAGATGATGTGGTCCTGATGGCTTCATCTGGCCAGGATCTTCAGCTCTCACTGGATCGGTTCGCAGCTGAGTGTGAAGCGACTGGGATGAGAATCAGCACCTCCAAGTCCGAGTCCATGGTTCTCGCCCGGAAAAGGGTGGAGTGCCATCTCCGGGTTGGGGAGGAGATCTTGCCCCAAGTGGAGGAGTTCAAGTACCTCGGAGTCTTGTTCACGAGTGGGGGAAGAGTGGATCGTTAGATCGACAGGCGGATCGGTGCGGCGTCTTCAGTAATGCGGACGCTGTATCGATCCGTTGTGGTGAAGAAGGAGCTGAGCCGGAAGGCAAAGCTCTCAATTTACCGGTCGATCTACGTTCCCATCCTCACCTATGGTCATGAGCTCTGGGTTATGACCGAAAGGACAAGATCACGGGTACAAGCGGCCGAAATGAGTTTCCTCCGCCGGGTGGCGGGGCTCTCCCTTAGAGATAGGGTGAGAAGCTCTGCCATCCGGGAGGAATACAAAGTAAAGCCGCTGCTCCTCCACATCGAGAGGAGCCAGATGAGGTGGTTCGGGCATCTGGTCAGGATGCCACCCGAACGCCTCCCTAGGGAGGTGTTTAGGGCACGTCCCACCGGTAGGAGGCCGCGGGGAAGACCCAGGACACGTTGGGAAGACTATGTCTCCCGGCTGGCCTGGGAACGCCTCGGGGTCCCACAGGAAGAGCTGGACGAAGTGGCTGGGGAGAGGGAAGTCTGGGCTTCCCTGCTTAAGCTGCTGCCCCTGCGACCCGACCTCGGATAAGCGGAAGAAGATGGATGGATGTATGGATGGTATCGGTTTCAAAAAGTTAAATTTATGACTTTTTAAAACGCCGCTGTGTACACTGACGTAGGGAGAAGTACAGAGCGCCAATAAACTTTAAAGGCACTGCCTTTGCATGCCGGCCCAATCACATAATGTATACGGCTTTTCACACACACACAAGTGAATCCATGCATACTTGGTCAACAGCCATACATGTCACACTGTTACAAATATGTGCCACACTGTGAACCCACACCAAACAACAATGACAAACACATGTCGGTAGAACATCTGCACCGTAACACAACATAAACACAACAGAACAAATACCCAGAACCCCTTGCAGCACTAACTCTTCCGGGACGCTACAATTCACACCCCCCGCTACCCCTTATCCCCCCACCTCAACCCCCCCCCAACCCCGCCCACCTCAACCTCCTTATGCTCTCTCAGGGAGAGCATGTCCCAAATTCCAAGCTGCTGTTTTGAGGCATGTTAAAAAAAATAATGCACTTTGTGACTTCAATTAGAAATATGGCAGTGCCATGTTGGCATTTTATTCCATAACTTGAGTTTATTTATTTTGGAAAACCTTCTTACATTGTTTAATGCATCCAGCTGGGCATCATAACAAAATTAGGCATACAAATGTGTATATATCGGTATCGGTTGATATCGGAATCGGTAATCAAGAGTTGGACAATATCGGAATATTGAATCTCGGCAAAAAAGCCATTATCGGACATCTCTAGTCGTGTTGTTATTGTTGGAGGAAAATGTGAGCGTTGTAATGTGTCTGTGAAATGTATGCACTGTCGTATCCTTAAAATGAGCAAAATACATAAATATTACATGTTATTATGAATGTGCCTGTTACCATTACATGTATACTTTCAGCTTGTATATAAAACACTAATAGAGATTTTGGTGTGTATTTTTGGAGCACTTTATACGAGGAATAGTGCGACTCCCTTTAGCTCCATTGTTAGCTGACTTTTGCAAGCGTTTATTTACGACTTGCAATGCATACAAAAAGAAACAGAACGGCCGTGACAAAGATGGCGTAAGCTGAAATCGAACCCGGAACCCCGGAAAATATTTGAGAAGAATGCTCTACAATCCTGTTTTTTCATGTCGTTTCTGAAGTCAGACAGAGCTAATGTTGAAGGCCTGGTACGTTGTTATGAGTTAAACCGGGTCAGGGCTCCTATTCATCCAATTATATGGGCCTTGCTTTGTGCACAACAACAACAACAACAACAGAATAAAGCATTCACGTACTGCTCCCACAAAGTGGCATGGATTTTTTTCCAAAATGTCACAGTTTTGTTCTCACCAGCCCAATAATTGTATTATTCATACAATGGCATTATTACCTTACCTCACCATAGTGTTGTTTCCACACCAATCAATGAATCAATACCGCCTCCCACTACCAAAACAAAGCATTCAGCATAAAAATAAGACATTTTTGCATCGTGCAACAGAAGCTCTGCGTTTTACGAGAATAGCGACCTTACACAACACTTTTCAATCTCCTGTATACAACAGCACACATTTGATGTCAGAGGGAAAAAAAAAAAAAAAAAAAGAATAAGAAAAGGAACATCAAACATATTTTTTTCTGTAGTGCACATCAAATAAAGCAGATCAAAGTTAAACACTAAGAACAAAAATTTGTCTCTTGAAGTTTTTATTCTTTACTCTCTTTGTTCATGGGCTGCCGCTGACAAGGAAACATCAAAAAAGAAATGGAGTGTTTCTTGGAGATGTTATTTTTGTCACAATGCAAGTGTTCACTTCTATTGGTCTTCTGTCCCGCTGTACTTATTTATTGTAAAAGTCAACAAACGACCAGTTGCTTATGCAGAGTTGTTTTCATCCGGCACCAGGGGCCTATTGCACCAGATTCTGGACACCATGAATGCAACGTCGCTGCCCCATACACACACACTTGATATGTTTACATGCACTTTAAACAAAACTATTGCATGGATTTGGTTGAATTTGGGGCCCCGGGGCAACACCCCCACTTAGGCTATCTGACACTTGGATGCAAGCTGGCCGAGGATTCATTCGGGTGTTTACAACCTTCTCATATAAGATCGATGGACGCAGCGTGGCCGCGCAGGAGGCTTAGCGCACTTTGTATGCCCGGCGATGGAAAGCGCGTGACCTTCTATTGACAGTTCTTACACCGGGTGTCACCTTGGGGATCAATTCCCTCCGCGCCGTGGAAAACTGAGCGAGACTCCAACTCTTGGGAGCCAGTGTATACAGCGTATCAGAATTCCATATGGGTGATGAGAAAGGTGGAAATGCAATCACTGGAGCCGACGCGTGGAATAAATCTGCCTGCAAAAGCATTCTCCCGATCAAAAAACATAATCTCCTAAATGTTTGTATTCATCAAGCCTGTCACCTCTGCTAATCCCTGCCTTTTGCCTACTTCTCATTGCACCTAAATGCTGCTTTCCTCCCCCTAGAAGTCATGAATATTTAACACCAGGGCTGACTCGAAGGAGAACAATGCTTATGCCAGAACAAAAAGCTTTCCGCTTCTTTTTTTCACATGTAAATATGGCCGAGACAATTACAAAGCAACAACTGGAGTTTTTTCTTTCTTTTTTCTGTAATTCTTGTTGTGATTCACAACCCTAATCCAGCCTCTCAGGCGATTTCGTCCTCCCACTGGTCGAGATTGAAAAGCCATGTTCGAAATGTCCTATGTTATTCGTTGCCCCATGACAAATCAGGTTTATTATGATAGTGCTCGAATACACTAGTCCAGTGGTTCTTAAAGGGGAACATTATCACCAGACCTATGTAAGCGTCAATACATACCTTGATGTTGCAGAAAAAAGACCTTTTTTTTTTTTAACCGATTTTCGAACTCTAAATGGGTGAATTTTGGCGAATTAAACGCCTTTCTAATATTCGCTCTCGGAGCAATGACGTCACAACGTGACGTCGCATCGGGAAGCAATCCGCCATTTTCTCAAACACCGAGTCAAATCAGCTCTGTTATTTTCCGTTTTTTCGACTGTTTTCCGTACCTTGGAGACATCATGCCTCGTCGGTGTGTTGTCGGAGGGTGTAACAACACGAACAGGGACGGATTCAAGTTGCACCAGTGGCCCAAAGATGCGAAAGTGGCAAGAAATTGGACGTTTGTTCCGCACACTTTACCGACAAAAGCTATGCTACGACAGAGATGGCAAGAATGTGTGGATATCCTGCGACACTCAAAGCAGATGCATTTCCAACGATAAAGTCAAAGAAATCTGCCGCCAGACCCCCATTGAATCTGCCGGAGTGTGTGAGCAATTCAGGGACAAAGGACCTCGGTAGCACGGCAAGCAATGGCGACAGTTTGTTCCCGCAGACGAGCGAGCTAAACCCCCCTGGATGTCTTGGCTCACACCGTCCCGAAGATGATCAAGAGAAGAATATCGACCCTCGCTTCCCTGGCCTGCTGACATGAGGGTATGTCTACAGAATATATTAATTGATGAAAATTGGGCTGTCTGCACTGTCAAAGTGCATGTTGTTGCCAAATCTATTTCATATGCTGTAAACCTAGTTCATAGTTGTTAGTTTCCTTTAATGCCAAACAAACACATACCAATCGTTGGTTAGAAGGCCAAATTCGTCCTCGCTTTCTCCCGTGTCGCTGGCTGTTGTGTCATTTTCGTCGTTTTCGCTTGCATACGGTTCAAACCGATATGGCTCAATAGTTTCAGTTTCTTCTTCAATTTTGTTTTCGCTACCTGCCTCCACACTACAACCATCCGTTTCAATACATTCGTAATCTGTTGAATCGCTTAAGCCGCTGAAATCATAGTCTGAATCCGAGCTAATGTCGCTATAGCTTGCTGTTCTTTCCGCCATGTTTGTTTGTGTTGGCATCACTATGTGACGTCACAGGAAAATGGACGGGTGGTTAAAATCAGGCACTTTAAAGCTTGTTTTAGGGATATTGCGTGATGGGTAAAATTTTGAAAAAAAACTTCGAAAAATATAATAAGCCACTGGGAACTGATTTTTAATGGTTTTCACAATTCTGAAATTGTGATAATGTTCCCCTTTAACCTTGTTGGAGTTACCGAACCCCACCAGTTTCATATGCGCATTCACTGAACCCTCCTTTTTTTTCAAATTCAAGACAAAGTTATTATATGTTTTTGGTAACACTTTAGTTTGGGGAACAAATTGTAGGTAACAAAGACTTAATTTAAAGTTTTTTGGACACTAGGGGAACATATTCTAAGTAACAAAGACTTAATTTAGAGTTATTTGGTTAGGGTTAGGGTTAGAGGGTTAGGGCCAGGGTTAGAGTGTTAGGGTTATAATAAGGCCATGCCAAATAAGGCATTAATAAGTACTTAATAATGACTAGTTAAGAGCCAATATGTTACTAATTTGCATGTTAATAAGCAACTATTTAATGGTGAATATGTTCCCCATACTAAAGTGTTACCATGTTTTATTACTGGTGCACAAAATGAACCGTGCATGAACATCACCTTGTTCAAAGAATAAAACCAACACAGTACATAAACTCACAACAAATTACACACCTGCAAATCAGTCTGACTTCTGCTGTTGCCGTATCCGCAATACGCCCGATAGGGAGAAGTTTTTATTTACACGATGAGTCGGGTGTTTGTCTTGACCTCCGCCGAACCCCTGAGCCCGACTCACCGAACCCCTAGGGTTCGATCGAACCCAGGTTAAGAACCACTGCACTAGTCTAATGTGTATCGGATGCAAAATGTGCAACAATGGCGTCAGTGTTTGTGTTCGCGTGATGCATTTATATTACAGATTCACAAATTCACGTTTTGCGTGAAAACACACCCCTAAAGTCGCACGAAACCACCAGACTCTCTCACTGCAGCACCTAAAAAAATGTGTGCTTTCAACCAGTGATGTCCAAAAAATGTTTTTTAAATCAAATTAATTACACTTTTAAATCTTTTATAATCGCAGTAAAAGGGTCTGTTTGCAACTTTCTCACAGTTACATTTTTCAAAGCAAAAACAACATTGGCTGACTTATATAACCATAATGGTTTAACACGGGGGTCGGCAACCCGACATGTTGAAAGAGCCATATTGGACCAAAAATACAAAAAACTAATCTGTCTGGAGCCGCAGAAAGTTAAAAGCCTTATGTAATGTTTATAATGAAGGCAACACATGAAGTTAGTGTCTCAGAGGGTTAGATAACTCCTGGAAATTACTGTCTTAAAACTGCCAAAAGTATAGATGTGTGTGCCCAAGTTAAAGGAAAGAGACAGGCTGTTTTCTTCTAATGGATTTATTACAAACTTTGCAAGCTGGGTAACGTTTGTTGTGGTCTGTAACAACATGGTAACATTTGCTGTGGTCTGGAACAACATGGAAACGTTTGCTGTGGTCTGGAACAACATGGCACACAATCAGAAATGCAGCCAATATTACATACAGAAAATGTGTCATGAAACATCCATCCATCCATCCATCTATTTTCTACCGCTTGTCCCTTTCGTGGTCGTGGAGCTTATGTCAGGTGCATTCGGGCAGAAGGCGGGGTACACACTGAACAAGTCGCCACCTCATCACAGGTGTCATGAGACAAGCAAATATAAATTAAATACACAGAGGACATAAGTAAAGGAAATTAAATGATCTCGAATATACCTACAAACGAAGCATAGTGATGTAATATGTACACACAGCTAGCCTAAATAGCATGTTGGCATGGATTATTAGTACTCCACGCAAGTCAATAATATCAACAAAGCTCACCTTTGTGCATTCACGCACAGCATAAAACGTTTGGTGGACACAATGAGACAAAGGAGTGGCGTAAAACGTGTCTTTCTGTGGCAGCGACAGAGAAAGTTGTACATGTAAACCAACTACGGTGAGTTCAAGGCCCGCCAAAATTAGTAGGAAAAAAAACGGCGCTGGTCAAATTCTGTCATCAGTGAAGCATGTTTAATACAAACAGTGGGCTTCTTAAATGGGAACATTATCACCAGACCTATGTAAGCGTCAATATATACCTTGATGTTGCAGAAAAAAGACCATATATTTTTTTAGCCGATTTCCGAACTCTAAATGGCTGAATTTTGGCGAATTAAACGCCTTTCTATTATTCGCTCTCGGAACGATGACGTCACAACGTGACGTCACATCTGGAAGCAATCCGCCATTTTCTCAAACACATTACAAACACCGAGTCAAATCAGCTCTGTTATTTTCCGTTTTTTCGACTGTTTTCCGTACCTTGGAGACATCATGCCTCGTCGGTGTGTTGTCGGAGGGTGCAACAACACGAACAGGGACGGATTCAAGTTGCACCAGTGGCCCAAAGATGCGAAAGTGGCAAGAAATTGGACGTTTGTTCCGCACACTTAAGCTATGCTACGACAGAGATGGCAAGAATGTGTGGATATCCTGCGACACTCAAAGCAGATGCATTTCCAACTGGACTGGACAGATCAGCTTTCAGGAAAAGAAAGCGGATGAGGGTATGTCTACAGAATATATTAATTGATGAAAACTGGGCTCAAAGTGCATGTTGTTGCCAAATGTATTTCATATGCTGTAAACCTAGTTCATAATTGTTAGTTTCCTTTAATGCCAAACAAACACATAGCAATCGTTGGTTAGAAGGTGATCGCCGAATTTGTCCTCGCTTTCTCCCGTGTCGCTGGCTGTCGTGTCGTTTTCGTCGGTTTTGCTTGCATACGGTTCAAACCGATATGGCTCAATAGCTTCAGTTTCTTCAATTTCGTTTTCGCTACCTGCCTCCACACTACAACCATCCGTTTCAATACATGCGTAATCTGTTGAATCGCTTAAGCCGCTGAAATCCGAGTCTGAATCCGAGCTAATGTTGCTATACCTTGCTGTTCTATGCGCCATGTTTGTTTGTGTTGGCATCACTGTGTGACGTCACAGGAAAATGGACGGGTTTATATAACGATGGTTAAAATCAGGCACTTTGAAGCTTTTTTTAGGGATATTGCGTGATGGGTAAAATTTTGAAAATAACTTCGAAAAATAAAATAAGCCACTGGGAACTGATTTATAATCAATCAATCAATCAATCAATGTTTATTTATATAGCCCTAAATCACAAGTGTCTCAAAGGGCTGCACAAGCCACAACGACATCCTCGGTACAGAGCCATAATATTGTGAGAGTACAGTCCATAGTGGATCCAGCATAACAGTAAGAGTCCAGTCCACAGTGGGGTCAGCAGGAAACCATCCCGAGCGGAGACGGGTCAGCAGCGCAGAGATGTTCCCAACCGATACACAGGCGAACGATCCACCCCGGGTCCCCGGACAGCCAGCACCCCATCCATGGCCACCGGACCTGAGTGTCTCCCCCTCCACAAGGGAGAGGGGGGAGCAGAGGAGAAAAGAAAAGAAACGGCAGATCAACTCGTCTAAAAAAAAAGGGGGTCTATTTAAAGGCTAGAGTATACAAATGAGTTTTAAGATGGGACTTAAATGTTTCTACTGAGGTAGCATCTCTAACTGTTACCGGGAGGGCATTCCATAGTACTGGAGCCCGAATAGAAAACGCTCTATAGCCCGCAGACTTTTTTTGGGCTCTGGGAATCACTAATAAGCCGGAGTTCTTTGAACGCAGATTTCTTGCCGGGACATATGGTACAATACAATCAGCAAGATAGGATGGAGCTAGACCGTGTAGTATTTTATACGTAAGTAGTAAAACCTTAAAGTCGCATCTTAAGTGCACAGGAAGCCAGTGCAGGTGAGCCAGTATAGGCGTAATATGATCAAACTTTCTTGTTCTTGTCAAAAGTCTTGCAGCCCCATTTTGTACCAATTGTAATCTTTTAATGCTAGACATAGGGAGACCCGAAAATAATACGTTACAGTAATCGAGACGAGACGTAACGAACGCATGAATAATGATCTCAGCGTCGCTAGTGGACAAAATGGAACGAATTTTCGCGATATTACGGAGATGAAAGAAGGCCGTTTTAGTAACACTCTTAATGTGTGACTCAAACGAGAGAGTTGGGTCGAAGATAATACCCAGATTCTTTGCCGAGTCGCTTTGTGTAATTGCTTGGTTGTCAAATGTTAAGGTGGTATTATTAAATAAATGTCGGTGTTTAGCAGGACCGATAATCAGCATTTCCGTTTTCTTGGCGTTGAGTTGCAAGAAGTTAGCGGACATCCATTGTTTAATTTCATTAAGACACGCCTACAGCTGACTACAATCCGGCGTGTTGGTCAGCTTTAGGGGCATGTAGAGTTGGGTGTCATCAGCATAACAATGAAAGCTAACACCGTATTTGCGTATGATGTCGCCTAGCGGCAGCATGTAAGTGCTAAAGAGTGCAGGGCCAAGAACCGAACCCTGAGGAACTTCACACGTTACCTTAACATAGTCCGAGGTCACATTATTATGGGAGACGCACTGCATCCTGTCAGTAAGATAAGAGTTAAACCACGACAAGGCTAAGTCTGACATACCAATACGTGTTTTGATACGCTCTAATAAAATTTTATGATCGACGGTATCAAAAGCAGCGCTAAGATCAAGAAGCAGCAACATAGATGACGCATCAGAATCCATCGTTAGCAATATATCATTAGTCATTTTTGCGAGGGCTGTCTCCGTAGAGTGATTTGCCCTGAAACCGGATTGAAAAGGTTCACAGAGATTGTTAGACACTAAGTGTTCATTTAGCTGCTGTGCGACAATTTTTTCGAGGATTTTCGAGATAAAGGGAAGGTGGGACACCGGCCGGTAGTTTACCATGAGGTCAGGATCAAGGTTAGGTCTTTTGAGCAGAGGATGAATAACCGCTTTCGTGAATGCTAGTGGAACAGTGCCAGACGAAAGTGATACGTTTATAATATTTAGCACTGATGGACCTAATAATACAAAAAGCTCCTTAATAAGTTTCCCAGGAAATGGGTCAAGTAAACATGTTGTTTGTTTTGTCCCATTAACACATCTTAACAATTCCTCTAATGTTATTTCATCAAAGAGAGAGAAACTATTTTGGAGGGCATTATCC
Organism: Nerophis lumbriciformis; assembly: GCF_033978685.3. Lineage (NCBI taxonomy): Eukaryota > Metazoa > Chordata > Actinopteri > Syngnathiformes > Syngnathidae > Nerophis > Nerophis lumbriciformis. Next base: position 47,448,183 of record NC_084553.2, on the reverse strand, counting down.
GTAGATACAGTCATATCTGTGTTAATAGAACCCTGTTGAAGCTGCGATGCATTGTCTTTAATCTCCTTTCTAATGAGTTCAATTTTCTTAATAAATAAATTCATAAAATCATCTGCCGAGTGGGTGGAGCTACTGGGAGGAGTCCCTTGTTGGGTTAGCGATGCTACTGTACTAAACAAATATTTAGGATCGTTTTTGTTGAGGTGGATGAGATTTGAGTAATATTTAGCTTTAGCTAAGGTAAGCATGTGTTTGTAAGTTATTAAACTATCACTCCATGCTTGATGGAAAACCTCAAGTTTAGTAGCACGCCATTTGCGTTCCAGCTTTCTACATGATAATTTATGGGCTCTAGTTTCTTCTGTAAACCATGGGGTGCGCCTTTTAGGGGCTCGTTTTAGCTTTAGCGGTGCTATACTATCAATGGTGTCGCGCAGGGCGTCGTTAAAGTTGTTAGTGAGGTTATCAATAGAGCCGACATAATTTGGTAATGGTTCCATTACCGAAGGCAGTAGGCCAGCAAGAGTCATCGTTGTGGCAGCATTAATGTTGCGGCTGCTATAGCAGTTATTATTATTAGTTTGTTGACAATGAGTCAGAACTTCAAATTTTATAAGGTAATGATCGGACAATACTTTAGTTTACGGGAGTATCGTAACTTTGGAGGTGGTGACACCCCTGACAAGCACTAGATCTATCGTATTACCGTTGCGATGTGTAGGTTCATTTATTATTTGTGTAAGACCACAGCTATCAATTATAGTCTGGAGCGCCATGCATTGAGGGTCCGATGGGGTATTCATATGGATATTAAAGTCCCCCATTATGATTATATTGTCGGCGTGCGTCACTAAATCAGCAACCAACTCTGAAAATTCACTGATGAAGTTCGAATAGGGCCCTGGGGGGTGGTAAATAACAGCCAGGTGGAGAGGCAGCGGTGTGACAAACCTAATAGTAAGCACCTCAAACGAGTTATATTTATTATTTAGGTTCGGGGTAAGGTTAAAGTTTTTGTTGTATATGAGTGCGACTCCCCCGCCCCTTTTAATGGGACGGGCAATATGCGCTCCCGCATAGCAAGGAGGAGACGCCTCACCCAGCGCAAAGAAATCGTCTGGTTTGAGCCAGGTCTCGGCGAGACCAAGATTATTGTCTCTAATGACCTCATTAACTAATAACGTTTTGGAAGATAATGATCTTATGTTTAAGAAGCCCATATTATAGGTAGTGGGCTGTTTTGAGGAGTTTTTGTTGAAATCATCCGTAGTAGCAATATTAATAATGTTGCGTTTATTATGCGTAGTGCACTTTAAATAATTTCGACCATATCTAGGAATTGATATGACGGGAATTTTCCGATTGTTTGCTTGATGTTGTGATAAACCGAACGCATCATAACTTGCCACCTCAGTAGAGTGCATGTCTACTTCTGACACAGAAAAAACATTTTTTGAGTTGTGTATTGTGCTAAAATAGTTGCTATGTGTGCAGGTATTATCCAGCCTGGCGCTGGCTAGTTCTATTTTAACTGACTTCTCACCCGGACTAGCGCTTCTTTGAGGATTAGCCTTTCGCTTTGTTGTTAGCCCCGCTCGGCATCCCCGCTTCTGCTTCCGCTCACACCGCTTATGTGTCTTCCGTTGACGGTCCCCGCTGGCACTTAACTCCGCTGCTTCAGAGGCCGCTGGATGTAGCCGGCGAAGAATCCCCATGCTAGCGAGGAGGTCGAAAGTACACGCATCTTTCCACGGCGAGCGTGTAGAGAGGGTCCACACCTTCAGGTCCCTTGGAGTCCACATCTCTAATGACTTCTCCTGGACAGTCAACACCACATCAATCATCAAGAAGGCTCAGCAGCGGCTACACTTCCTTAGAGTCCTCGGGAAGTACAACCTGAAGCCTGACCTGCTGCTGACCTTCTACCGCTCGTCCATCGAGAGCCTGCTGACCTACTGTATTACGGTATGGTATGGCAGCTGCACTGCAGCAGACAGGGAGAGGCTGCAAAGAGTGGTCAAGACGGCTCAGAAGATCATCGGCCGCCCTCTCCCCTCTCTGACGGACATCTACACCTCCCGCTGCCTCAACAGAGCCAGTGCCATCATCAAGGACAGCACCCACCCTGGCTCTGACCTGTTCCACCTGCTGCCCTCTGGGAAGCGCTACAGGTGCATTAAAACCAAAACAAACAGGCTAAAGAACAGCTTCTTCCCCAGGGCCATAACCATCCTGAACGGACTGCCCCATTGTCCCTCATAACTGCCTTCTCTTCGGTGCAATAACTCATTCCACCAACCACCCTGTTTTTGTTTTGTTTTTGTTTTTTTCATGTATATATTCATTTCACACCATATTCATTGCACTTCTACATTTTTTTATATTTTTATATATTTGCACATTGTTTTTCTAGCATGCACACATCGCACTGTATGGAATGGCCTCAATCTCGTTACCTTGCGTAATGACAATAAAGCTGATTCTGATTCTGATTCTGATAACGGCCCGATCTATCCACATCCAGAATCGTCTGTCGGTCGTATCTGATCACGAAGTGTCCACGCTGTGAGCCAGCCATGAAATAGACAGAATTGACGGGTATTTTTGCCAAATCGCTCTACACTTCCAAGAGCGTCTGCAAGCCGCTGCCATCAGGGCTCCGCCATCTTTGATTGTAACCCTTCTGAAATTGTGATAATGTTCCCCTTTAACAATTAGGAAGGTTTTTGTTATGTTTGTCCTCTGACAGAAACATTATTAAAAACAACAAATATATTTTCCCCCCATCTTTTTCCATTTTTAAGCTCAAGGGTGCCACAAGGGCGGTGCTAAAGAGCCGCATGTTGTTCGAGAGCCGCGGTTTGCTGACCCCCGGTTTAACAGAGCACATTGTTTTAAAACGGTCTATAGTTTGTGTTGTAAAATTCTTTGTCTTTACGGCGGTCACTCACCCTGTCTCGCCAACACGTACGCGCAGGCCCGGCCCTAACCAATCTGGCGCCCTAGGCAAGATTTTAGGTGGCGCCCCCCCACATCGGCAGTGAAGTGTATATACTCACAAGAAACCGAATAGCTTTGTCTTTGACCTTTTTTTTTTTACTTACAACTAACCCTAATATATAAAGGGGTGGAAAAAAGTGACTATTACCTGCAGGTCAAACATTAGCTAACCAGAAGGCAATAACAATGTAAACAAAAAAACACCTGCTTAAAAGATCTAATACAAATGTCCCTGAGGAATGTAAGGTGGGAGTACTGTAATTAGCTAACATTACATTATTATTTTCCATAACAATTTAGCCCCTCCACAATATTAACCCGACGTTAAAACAGTACTAGCTATTTATTGATTAGCAATTGCCGAATCATGTAGCATTAGCTTAATGCTAAAAAGCCAGGTTACTATCACATTCTGTAACATACAAATAATTTCATGTAGGCTAACGTTACCTACCTGCTACCTCTGTCTTTTCTCGTTTCTCCTCTTCTTTTCTCTTTTTTCTTCCCTGGGCACCTGACAGTTTTGGCCGTTTAGACATCTTGTGTTGATTTTTTGATGTGGTGACGTCCAAAAAGAGTCATGATACGGGAAGGGAGGGGGGGGGGGGGGGGGGGGGGGGAGGTAATGTTGTAACAAATAATATTTCTATTAAATAGGCTTTACTTTGCATTTTAATTAACGTGGGATTATTTTTTGTATTTAGAAATAATAGTACCACCTTTTTTTTTTTTTCTCTTTTTTTTTCTCCAACATTTGTGGCACTGGCGTGGCGCCCCCTGATGGACGGCGCCCTTAGCATTTGCCTATACGGCCTATGTCACGGGCCGGCCCTGCGTACGCGCACAGAGCGCGTGCGAATATGCAAAAGCAGTCCAAGAGAAGCAATGAACATTGTGCAGTCATGTTGTGATGATAGAATATACATTCAATGACAGCTCGCACTAACTATCCGAATCGCCCAAAGCTAATGCACGTGCATTTGTTACGTACGTGCGTAGTTACGTCATTATGTACACAAAGCCGGAAGAGGGCGGCAAATACTGTGGAAAATACATTGGAAAGTTAGCTCAGTGTAAATGTTGTAAACTTCAATTACTTGCTTACATAATTTTATTTATTTTTATTTTTTTTTAAAGTTGTCAAATTTTTGGCAAAAATGCAATGTTATTGTCAGAATATCATACATAAACATTGTAGATATGCAAGTGAGTAAAAACCTGTGATTAATCATGACTAACACTGATTATTCACAGCTCAAGAGTGTGATTAATCGGATTAAAAAAAGTAATCACTTGACAGCCCTAATTTATTATATTATATTAGGGTAGACTTTATTCATCCCACAACGGGGAAATCATGTGGTAGCAGTGCAGATTCAAAAGGTGCACAAAAGTTAAGGTAAAAACACATGAAATCAAAAGGGAAATGATGAAGAACATAAAATACATTAAAAGGAGTGCAGCGCTGATGCAACCGGCTGCCACTTCAGTGTGCTACAAAAGTAAAACAAAACAAAACAAAACATTAAATGAGCAATAAATGATACATATTGTGCACGTACATGCATTGACAAACAACAAAACAAAACGAAAACGCCATCTCAACACCCACATACACCGTGGTTGGTGGCCTATGCGGTGCTCGGCGCCATGGTCCGCGGGGGGGGGGGGGGGGGGGGTCAGTACAGCCAGAGACGTAAAGCTTAATATAATTAAAAAGGGGCGAGCCTTGCAGAATCACTACCCACTTCCAACTACACTATGTACTGGATCTTGTTTTGTGAAATTGTATCTGTCAGGTTCAAACTCTTATGACATCTATTAAACAAGACAAGAAGCAACGAATTAAACAGAGACATAATTAAATTTGGCTTAATTTGAGGAGAGACGTCTGGTCTGTACTCTTGAACAGTCTCCAGCACGCTCTGGCCAAAGATTGCACGCCTCCTCCTTTATTTGGACATTCCCTGACCGCATGGCAACAGCTGCTTCCAAAGGGACGTGGGTCGTAAACAGCGTTGCCTTTGGTTACAGAACAGTTCAAAAGAAAAGGTCGTAAACACTTCACAGAAAAGGTCGTAAAACAGTTCAAAGAAAGGTTTGCAAAGGAGTTCAAAAAAGTGGTGTCTGGAACTTGGGCAGATCCTGCCTTCTCTCCGCTTTGTAGTCCTTGGGTTAAAACAATATATTTCTGTTGATTACAATACATGAAATAAAACAGAACACCTTCATGTTGCTTCCCCCCTGCACAGCCTTCTTCTTGGTAGGTTCAAAGACAGCTTTTGGTCTTCTCGCTGGGAACTCATTTCAACACAAAGCTTTTGTGATAAATTAGATACAATTATTCTATCAGTAGCGCTTATATATTTTGTCAAAGTTATTCGTTTAAAATGACACAAAGCTTACTTTGAAGTCAAACAAAAATGTTACTGTCTGCAATGTACCAGTAGGGACAAAACTGGCGTTCATGCCCGTGTCCTGGCTGCTCAGTATAATATGGCTCCAGCGACAACAAGTTGACACTAGTCTTGTCCCGATACCAATATTTTGGTACCGGCACCAAAATGTATTTCGATACTTTTTGGTACTTTTTTAAATAAAGAGGACCACAAAAAAATGGCATTTTTTGCATTTATTTTAACAAAAAATCTTACGGTACATTAAACATATGTTTCTTATTGCAATTTTATCCTTAAATAAAATACTAAACATACTAGACAACTTGTCTTTTAGTAGTAAATAAGTAATTAGTTTGCTGACGTATGCAGTAACATAATGTATCATTTTCCATTCTATAATTTTGTCAACATTATTAAAGACAAGTTGTAGGAAATTAATTATTAATCTACTTGTTCATTTACTGTTAATCTCTGCTTACTTTCTCTTTTAACGTGTTCTATATACACTTCTGTTAAAATGTAATAATCACTTATTCTTCTGTTGTTTGGATACTTTACATTAGTTTTGGATGATACCACAAATTTAGGTATAATCCGATACCAAGTATCATACATTGGTCATATTGAAAGTCCTCATGTGTCCAGGGACATATTTCCTGAGTTCATAAACATATTATAAATTAAAAAAAAAACAAAGAAGATGTTATGATGCCAAAAAATAATGATGTAATCATAGTAGTATCGACTAGATACGCTCTTGTACTTGGTATCATTACAGTGGATGTTTAGTGTAAATCCACCAATGGCGTTTGTTTACATTGTGACGCCGGTGAGCTACGGTGTGTAGTGAAGCATGTTTAGCTATTCCTCGACCTGCAGGGATGATAATTGTAAGAAAAGTACTTTATTTGTTGCCATGGAGGCGAGGATTAGTGATTTAGAAGTGGCTACAACACTGCAGACTGCGGATGGACTTTAGCCGCTCGCTAGCTAGCCATGTCTTAAAGCACCTCTTCCTGAGGGCGTTTCAGTGTTATAACTTCACCTTTATCTTTAGTTTTTAAGCCAAAATGCGGCCGTTCTCCCTTTTCTGTCTACACACTGTGTCTGCTTGAAAGTACTCTGTGAAAGTGCGCTGCCGAACATGCTCCTCTGCTCATAAACCAGCAATGACATGACGTGACGACGACAGAGGGGTGGGAGGTTGGGGGACCGGTACTTTTTAGAGGTGGTATAGTACCGAAAACTATTCATTAGTATCGCGGTACTATTCTAATAGCGGTATACCGTACAACCCTACTGCACACCAATAACGAAAACAGACAGATTATCAGCCAAAAGTTGTCTTTTAAACAAAAGGTTATGACAATGATTTGATCCTGAAATGTACTTATATCTGATTTTCTAACAATGTTGATGTCAAAATGTTTTCGAAACCTGAACAAGTAATGATAGTGTTCCACATGCTTATTGTGGATAACATTTTAAAGGCAGAAACCGCCGGAGCAATGCCGTGCCTGTGGGAAGTGACTTTTTCACTAAAGAGGAAAAAGGTGACGGAGTGAGACCAGGCGGAACCTTCAGGCCCTACCCTCTGTTCTTTGTCTATATAAGCGAGCCTCACTCCCAGTTTCGGCACCCAGGGAGCCCTGGACATACTTGCCAACCCTCCCGGATTTTCCGGGAGACTCCCGAAATTCAGCGCCTCTCCCGAAAACCCCCCGGGACAAATTTTCTCCCGAAAATCTCTCGAAATTCAGGCGGACTCAGGTCTTAATGGACCTGAGTCCGCTAACCCACAATATAACCAGCATACCTGCCCAATCACGTTATAACTGTAGAATGATGGAGGGCGAGTTCTTGGTTTCTTATGTGGGTTTATTGTTAGGCAGTTTCATTAACGTCGTCCCAGCGTGGCAACAACACACAACTACAGCAGTCACGTTTTTATATACCGTAAAGCAGTTCGTCTGCCGTAAACAGCAATGTTGTGACTCTTAAACAGGACAATACTGCCATCTAGTGCATTTGATGAAAGCACTTTTGTGCGTGCCACACATCAATGCATCATCAGAGTTCAGCATGATTAGAAAAATAGTGACAGAGAATAGAACAAGGATGGACAATTCAACCCTTAACTCAACAATGAGTAGATGAATGGTATGTGTGTGTATATGTGTAAATAAATGAACACTGAAATTCAAGTTGTTGTTTTTTTTATATATATATATATATATATATATATATATATATATATATATATATATATATATATATATATATATATATATTAATTTTATTATATATATATATATATATATAAAAAATAAATACTTGAATTTCAGTGTTCATTTATTTACACATATATTTTATATATATATATATATATACAGTATATATACATATATATATATATATATATATATATATATATATATATATATATATATATATATGAAATACTTGACTTGGTGAATTCTAGCTGTAAATATACTCCTCCCCTTTTAGCCACGCCCCGACCACGCCCCCTCCTACCCCGACCACGCCCAACCCCAACCCCCTCCCCCCACCTCCCGAAATCGGAGGTCTCAAGGTTGGCAAGTATGGCCCTGGATGACGGTTGGATGATTGATCACATGGGTCATATTGCGTATGACATCATTGTAGTGGTGTTGAAAGAAGAGTATAGGGGAGATTATTGCAGCCCGGTTAAGTCACTAAGTTATTAGCATCATAGAAACCATTTGTCTGATTAACAATAGCCACGTGTACATGGACAACATTTATCTAATCTGATCATCATTCGGATTAGAATGTTACTGTGTACATGGACCCTGAAAAAAATTATCTGATTATGAAGTGCATTTTCATGCATCATACCTTAAATCATAATACTTTACTTTACATGTGCAGAACATAACATAAATGGAAAAGTGTGTTAATAGTTGTGCTATGGCGCCATCTTGTGAACGACTTAATTTCTGTTTGTTCAACATTATCACAGTCTGTATTTATTATTTTTCCTTCTGTGCACTACTTTTGTTTTACCTCTCTTTTTTAAATGTAGCTCTTTCTGTGCTTTTAATGTTGTGATTATGTCTGGGTTGCGGCACGTCTTCATGTTACGACCTTCTGTGTATGTGTTTGAGGCTAGCAGATAGCACTTGGAATGGCTGTAAAGTCGTGAAAAGAACAGCTCGTTAAGACAACAACTGGGCCCATTCTTTTATTGTTACATCGACACATGACACTCCACACTTTGCTAGCCTCGTTTTAAAGCAACAAACTCAACAGCATATAATGCTACTTCTGTATATGTTGAATGGGGGGAGACAGCAGCAAGACAATCACTGCATTCCAAGACTATTCAATTTAGTCGCCGCTCCACCACCAAAATATAGTTGAAATCAAAGTAAGGATAACTCTACCCCGAACTTCGGAAAATATGTTTTAAGTTGCTACTTATTTTTGGCATTAACCACCCGTCTTGATTGCATTTACATTTTGATTTAAACGTGTGATTGGTTCGGAATCTTCCGAATGGTGTGTTTACATGAAGCATTTTTATTCTGGTTAAGTTTTTAATCCGATTAAATGTGTCCATGTGCACATAGCTAATGTAGAGCTGTGCCCGGATTTTAGTCACGCATAAGCACTCGTGACTTTTACGTTGGCATATAAAATAAAAAATAAAAAAATCTAAACAAGACACCACAAGACAGGATTTATTGTTAAATTCAACCCCAAACCCATGTAGCTCAACTACCAAGTTAACGTCTTTTTGACTACATACTACTTAATGTAGTACCAAGTACAGCACTCAATTTTTCCTCAATTTCTTTATGACATAAACTATGGATTTTTCGATCAACAATTACAAGTACCGATATGATACTTTGACAATTACTTTTATAACTGAAAATGTTTTCAAGGAAGTAACTAAAGTAAACACAAAACACATTTGTATAAAGTTTATCTTATTAAATTTAGAATTTGCTAATATTGTTGTAAATCAAATAATGTATTAAATGTGTGATAATGAATGCCACATAATATTTTTTTTTAACAAAATCAAGTGGCTTGTGCACAGTAACGAAAAAAAAAACCCACCAAAAACAATTGACTCCCATTTAAATCATTAGGGTTTTTCCCTCAAAGCCTTCCTGTATCCAGAGACTTACACTGAGTTGGTAAACAATAACAAAAACTGCCCAAAAAAACAAAAAAATGAACATTTCAACCTAACCACTTTAGTACTGTTGATATTAGAGGTGGGAATAATATTCGCTTTTTAGATGCATCGCAATTCGAACTTGGGGAATTATAAAATTGATTATTAAATGTCAATAATCGTGAATTTTGGCTGACTGCAGCGAGCCACATAACCAAGAGATCGGACCAGCTCCTTTCAGTTTTGCACACATTTCCATGAATTTAATAAATGTGACGGGAATTTCTTATTACAAAGGCACTGTTTTTAAAAGTTGCAAGTGATTAACACTTATTTAGTAAAACGAAAAAAAAATGTAAAACTGCATCAATATGCATGAATTAAAGGGGAACATTATCACAATTTCAGAATGGTTAAAACCATTAAAAATGAGTTCCCAGTGGCTTATTATATTTTTCGAAGTTTTTTTCAAAATTTTACCCATCACGCAATATCCCTAAAAAAAGCTTCAAAGTGCCTGATTTTAACCATCGTTATAAACACCCGTCCATTTTCCTGTGATGTCACATAGTGAAGCCAACACAAACAAACATGGTGGAAAGAACAGCAAGCTATAGCGACTTTGGCTCGGATTCAGACTCGGATTTCAGCGGTTTAAGCGATTCAACAGATTACGCATGTATTGAAACTGATGGTTGCAGTGTGGAGGCAGGTAGCGAAAACGAAATTGAAGAAGAAACTGAAGCTATTGAGCCATATCGGTTTGAACCGTATGCAAGCGAAACCGACGAAAACCACACGACAGCCAGCGACACGGGAGAAAGCGAGGACGAATTCGGCGATCGCCTTTTAACCAACGATTGGTATGTGTTTGTTTGGCATTAAAGGAAACTAACAACTATGAACTAGGTTTACAGCATATGAAATACATTTGGCAACAACATGCACTTTGAGAGTGCAGACAGCCCAATATTCATCAATTAATATATTCTGTAGACATACCCTCATCCGCGCTCTTTTCCTGAAAGCTGATCTGTCCAGTTTTGGAGTTGATGTCAGCAGGCCAGGGAAGCTAGGGTCGATAACTCGCTCGTCTGCGGGAACAAACTGCCGCCATTGCTTGCCGTGCTACTGAGGTCCTTTGTCCCTGAATTGCTCACACACTCCAGCAGATTCAATGGGGGTCTGGCGGCAGATTTCTTTGACTTTATCGTTGGAAATGCATCTGCTTTGAGTGTCGCAGGATATCCACACGTTCTTGCCATCTCTGTCGTAGCATAGCTTTCGTCGGTAAAGTGTGCGGAACAAACGTCCAATTTCTTGCCACTTTCGCATCTTTGGGCCACTGGTGCAACTTGAATCCGTCCCTGTTCGTGTTGTTACACCCTCCGACAACACACCGACGAGGCATGATGTCTCCAAGGTACGGAAAACAGTCGAAAAAACAGAAAATAACAGAGCTGATTTGACTCAGTGTTTGAGAAAATGGCGGATTGCTTCCCGATGCGACGTCACGTTGTGACGTCATCGCTCCGAGAGCGAATATTAGAAAGGCGTTTAATTCGCCAAAATTCACCCATTAAGAGTTCGGAAATCGGTTAAAAAAATATATGGTCTTTTTTCTGCAACATCAAGGTATATATTGACGCTTACATAGGTCTGGTGATAATGATCCCCTTTAAAGATGCATCAATCATGGATTATTAATTGATTTGTAGCTCCTGGATCGTAATTTAATCGTGAGGTGTCCAAATATTCCCACCTCTAGTTTATATACTGATACTATACTAGGTATCGATAGTATCGACATCTGGATCGATCACCCCTACTTTACATTGAAGCTTTAGCGGTTAGCTTCTTTTGTCGTCCTGTTCGATGTGCGTGTAGTACGCTTAGCCATTCCTTTTTCCGTCAGTCCTCCAGTCAAATTAATACTCGGAAGTAATTTAGTTTATCTTCTGCCACAGCGGTGAGGATTAATATCATAGAAGCGGCCTCACACTGTGGATAGACAACACTTTTGTTGCAGCTGCGGGAATTTATGCATGCAACTCCTGCATGCGTGTAACAAGGAATATGGAAATGTAATTGTGTCACCCTGAGCATGCTTTCATTTTGAAGGAACACTAGGACACAGCTGTGTTAAAGATCGGCCGGGCTCGGCAGTTCATTTGTTAAAAAAGTTAAATATTTCTTCTGATCACATGATCAACAATCAATTAAATGGTTATGGAGAAAACGTATAATGGAGGAACGTTAAGGAGCCGTGAAGAAATAGCCGGGTAAGTGCTCTGTATGGAAATTGTCGGCTTAAACCCGACCTTGTTCTACAGAGGCTTCTTCATTTGCCTTTTACCTTGCTTATCTCGGATCTAAACCAAAGCCCACCACATCCAACAATGAAAGGCAGGGTGAAAAGTCCCCTCTCTATCTTCTTCTTCAAATCTCATTGTCTTTTAATGTTACCAGACAATTGCCAAATGCGGTTTGTACGACCGTCCTCTAAAATGGGACACCGGGTCCATTCATTAAAATGGCAAGAGATTGAGGTTTTCTCCAACTAACTTGATTGGCAGAATAGCACTCTCTGCCCCCAACCCTTCGTCGTTTCCTCTTTCACCTGTCACAGCTGTGTTCATCCTCCCCCTCCTGACATCCCATCAACTCTCCTTGCCCGGATCAAGGGATTAAGTGTGGAAGGACAGCGATTGCTTTGCTTTACCTGGGGGTTTCATGCAGCAAATACCAAAAAAATAAAAAATTGTAGGGTAGATACAGTATAATCATTGAATGCTGATGAAGGGAACACAAAGAGATAAATGGATTATGATGATATCTACTTTATCCCACTGAAATATTAAAAACACCAGAACATGAGAGAAAAACATCAGGATTGAAGTCTAAATTTAAATCGATGGTTAGCTATCAAAAGTCTGTTTAAAGGAAATAGTATTTGAAATTTACCTAAACATAGCTTTAACGTATGTAGAAAGGGTCTAAGGATGTCTCCTGGAACGTAAACAAAACAACTGACTTCTTGGGAACAAACTTGGGAAGAACTGATCAATTCAGCCATTTCAATGTCTAGCTTTGTGTTCTATGCATTGTGAAATGGCTGACAAATTGACAGTACCATCTTATACGTTTATTACCCTTCAAAACTGTGGTGGTTTTCATCCCGTTAGTTGTTGCTACGTGGGGCATAGGACCGGCACTGGACAATGGCTGGGTAATTGGGTGGAACCCAAGCTGTCTTCGCTCCACATTGAACAGATCAGGAGGAACAGGACACGCGAACAACAACAACAAAGGAGGACAGTAAGTGTCTACTGTGGCTGTTTTCCAAGGTAAGCATGAGAGGAGCATGGAACCGTAGCGCTGCAGAAAAGTGGGCATTGTGGAGTATTACATCAGTCATTTTTAGTTGTGTATGATTAGATATGTGCTCAAATGGCAATCCACTTCGTAACATTTGAAGCCATGGCTGATTTAGCACTAGGAATACTAATGACACACGCTGACAATATAATTACAATGGGGGATTTTGATATCCATATGAATACCTCATCAGACCCTCCAGACTATAATTGATAGCTGTGGTCTTACACAAATAATAAATGAGCCCACGCATCGCAACGGTAATACGATAGATCTAGTGCTTGTCCGGAGTGTCACCACCTCCAAAGTTATGATACTCCCGTACACTAAAGTAATGTCTGATCATTACCTTATAAAATTCGAAGTTCTGACTCATTGTCAACAAGCTACTAATAACCACTGCTTTAGCAGCCGCAACATTAATGCTGTCACAACTATGACTCTTGCTGGCCTCCAGCCTTCGGTAATGGCGCCATTCCCAAATTATGTGGGCTCTATCGATAACCTCACTAACAACTTTAACGATGCCCTGCGCAACACCATTGATAATATAGCACCGCTAAAGCTAAAAAAAAAGCCACTAAAAGGTGCACCCCCTGGTTTACAGAAGAAACTAGAGCTCTTAAACTATCATGTAGAAAGCTGGACCGCAAATGGCGTGCGACTAAACTTGAGGTTTTCCATCAAGCATGGAGTGATAGTTCAATAATTTATAAATACATGCTTATCTTAGCTAAAGCTAAGTACTACTCCAATCTCATCCGCCTCAATAAAAACGATCCTTAATATATGTTCAGTACAGTAGCATCGCTAACCCAACAAGGGGCTCTTCCTCCCAGTAGCTCCACCCACTGAGCAGATGACCCTATGAATTTCTTTATTAAGAACATTTAGCTCATTAGAAAGGAAATTAAAGACAACGCTTCCAAGCTACAACGGGGTTCTATTAACACAGATACGAATGTATGTACAACAGATATTGCCCTTCAAAATAGTCTTCGGGGGGGTTGGGGGTCCCCACATCTGCGGTCCCCTCCAAGGTTATTCATTGTATCCCATTGGGTTGAGTTTTTTCTTGCCCTGATGTGGGATATGTGGCTTTTGCAGCCGTTTGAGACACTTGTGATTAAGGGCTATATAAATAAATTTTGATTGATTGATTGATTGAAATAGTACCATGCATGTCCTGCTTGTGTCTATATACAGCAACATAGGCAAAACAAGAACATATAATGGCATTCAGACTGTTCTTTCCAAGATAGCAACTTAAGAACAGTATCTGGTCCACTAATAATATCTTGACTGGTCAGTACAGAATATAACTTAACCATATGTAAACACAATGTGAAATGTACCTAAACATGAAGAAATGCTCTAAGGATGTCTCCTGGAAAGTAAACAAAACATTTGACTTCTTGGGAACAAACTTGGCAAGAACTGATTGGTTCAGCCAATTCAATGCCTATTGACACTACCATCAAAGTGGAGACTGGAGTTTCAGTTGTGTTTGCTCAGATATGATCTCAAATGGCAATCCACTTGCTAACAGTTTAGGCTTATTTGGTACTAGAAATAGTACCACGTAATACCTGCTTGTGTCAATATACACCAACATTGGCATAACAAGAAGCTATCGTGGCATTCAGACTATTTGCAAGATGGCAACTTAAAGGGGAACATTATCACCAGACCTATGTAAGCGTCAATATATACCTTGATGTTGCAGAAAAAAGACCATATACTTTTTTAACCGATTTCCGAACTCTAAATGGGTGAATTTTGGCGAATTAAACGCCTTTCTAATATTTGCTCTCGGAGCGATGACGTCACGTTGTGACGTCACATTGTGAAGCAATCCGCCGTTTTCTCAAACACCGAGTCAAATCAGCTCTGTTATTTTCCGTTTTTTCGACTGTTTTCCCGTACCTTGGAGACATCATGCCTCGTCGGTGTGTTGTCGGAGGGTGTAACAACACGAACAGGGACGGATTCAAGTTGCACCAGTGGCCCAAAGATGCGAAAGTGGCAAGAAATTGGACGTTTGTTCTGCACACTTTACAGACGAAAGCTATGCTACGACAGAGATGGCAAGAATGTGTGGATATCCTGCGACACTCAAAGCAGATGCATTTCCAACGATAAAGTCAAAGAAATCTGCCGCCAGACCCCCATTGAATCTGCCGGAATGTGTGAGCAATTCAGGGACAAAGGACCCTCGGTAGCACGGCAAGCAATGGCGGCAGTTTGTTCCCGCAGACGAGCGAGCTAAACCCCCTGGATGTCTTGGCTCACACCGTCCCTTATGCCACCGAAGATGATCAAGAGAAGAATATCGACCCTAGCTTCCCTGGCCTGCTGACATCAACTCCAAAACTGGACAGATCAGCTTTCAGGAAAAGAGCGCGGATGAGGGTATGTCTACAGAATATATTAATTGATGAAAATTGGGCTGTCTGCACTCTCAAAGTGCATGTTGTTGCCAAATGTATTTCATATGCTGTAAACCTAGTTCATAGTTGTTAGTTTCCTTTTAGGCCAAACAAACACATACCAAACGTTGGTTAGAAGGCGATCGCCGAATTTGTCCTCGCTTTCTCCCGTGTCGCTGGCTGTCGTGTCGTTTTTGTCGGTTTCGCTTGCATACGGTTCAAATCAATATGGCTCAATAGCTTCAGTTTTTTCTTCAATTTCGTTTTCGCTACCTGCCTCCACACTACAACCATCCGTTTCAATACATGCGTAATCTGTTGAATCGCTTAAGCCGCTGAAATCCGAGTCTGAATCCGAGCTAATGTCGCTATAGCTTGCTGTTCTATGCGCCATGTTTGTTCGAGTTGACATCACTATGTGACGTCACAGAAAAATGGACGAGTGTATATAACGATGGTTAAAATCAGGCACTTTGAAGCTTTTTTTAGGGATATTGCGTGGTGGGTAGAATTTTGAAAAAAAATTCAAAAAATAAAATATGCCACTGGGAACTGATTTTTAATGGTTTTAACCCTTCTGAAATTGTGATAATGTTCCCCTTTAAGAACTGTACCTGGTCCCCGAATACTATGTTGACTATAGTACAGACTATAACATAACTAAATGTTAACAAAAACAAGATTTATGCGTATAATTACATGTTTTAGTCTTGCACAGTCCAAATGAATCGAGACTGTAGGTTTTGTAATTCGTAGACCGTAGCCAGCAAAAAACCTCAGTTCCTTGACAAATGTGCATTGAATATTCTGCATGAACATGTTCTTCACAAAGGCTTCCCATGTTGCTAAAGTAACAAAGGTCTTGCAACATTATATGGAATACTATCGGATTATGTATGTACTTAAAAATTGAACATTTCCCGATACCATTGCCGCCAGAGAATGTTACAGTAAGGATACTATTAATCATGTTTTCCACTGTCATTGGACCATGCATACATTCTTATTCAACGCTCGTGAGCTCGGGGAATGATATTTGCATGTCGCTGAACAGTGGCCATCATGGGCTGGTAATGGAATTCCCTTTATTCGCACTTTTAGGTGAATGCTAATAATTTAGAATCAGTGGCTCAGAATGTTTTCTGGAGCATGAATCAGTGCTGGTGAAGTAAAAGTATACATTTATGGAAAATTTGGATATAATTCTATATTCAAAGGTCCAAATACTACCAAAAGTGCCTTTTGAATGATGTTCAAACAGTAATGCATGTCTCTACTTGGGTTGTCAAAAGCTGTCTGAAAAAATGAGCCAGTTTTTCTATATGTTTACTTATTTGGGGAAAGTGTGTTATAAATGCAAATTTGGCACATCCGGTTCGCCCTTGCTCATAAACAAATTATAATGGAAGTGTGGCAGTGTGCATCATAACTTGCATGGTACGCTTCACAACACACCTAACACACACCTGCTTCGTCACAGAAAGACGTTGCAGAAGAGACTTGTGTTTTCACTTGATCGAAGTACATATTAAAAGGGGAAGGAGAGAAGGAAGTGACAGGGTGGAGTGTGCCTTACGTCATGCATCTTAATTGCTAATTAAACACAAGCTGTCATGAAAGGCCAAACATCAACCCTCTCGAATTTTCCGGTAGACTCCCGAAATTCAGCGCCTCTCCCGAAAACCTCCCGGGACAAATATTCTTCCGAAAATCTCCCGATTTTCAGCTAGAGCTGGAGGCCACGCCCCCTCCAGCTCCATGCGGACCCGAGTGAGGACAGCCTTTTTTCACGTCTGCTTTCCCACGATATAAACAGCGTGCCTGCCCAATCACGTTATTCCATGTGAGGCGTCTGGCATACTGCCAATGAGCACGGCGCAAATGGAGAAGATCTTCTCGGTGTCCGTGTTGGCGCACACGTTGCCAAAGCCGATGCTGGTCAGGCTGCTGAGGGTGAAGTAGAGGGCGGCGATGTACGAGCTGCGCACCGACGGGCCGCCGACCGTGTTGTTTACGTAGGGCATCTCCAGGCGTTTGCCCAGCTTGTGGAGCCATCCTTGGGGAAGAGACGGGAGGACAACAGGGTGACAAGAACTAAATCAACCAGACTAGAGATAAATTGTATTATTATGTTTATCTTACCTAAAAATAAATATATTTATTAATAAAAAATAAAAAAAACTAAATACATGTTTACTATATTTTGCTAAAAACATCAAAATTAATTGTATTTTTATTTGTATTATTTTCTGACTCCTCATTACATCCAGCCATAGAATTATACATTAAAATAAACATATTTGAAATAATTAATTTTAAATGATCATAATAATTCATTTAAAATGACCATATTTAATTATTAAAATAATTGCTTGTTTATCAACAACTTTAGCATTTTATTCATTACATTTTGAAGCTCTCAGAAGCCAAGTTATGTTATATTCCTTAAGATTTATTTATGCAAGTTTGAATTATCAATTATCTAAACACAGTTTTGTTTGCATATTTTCGGGATGTAGATATATATATATATATATATATATATATATATATATATATATATATATATATATATATATATATATATATATATGAAATACTTGACTTGGTGAATTCTATCTGTTAATATACTCCTCCCCTCTTAACCACGCCTCCCTGCCCCCCAACCACGCCCCCGCTTCACCCCCGACCACTCCCCCCACCCCCCAAAATCGGAGGTCTCAAAGTTGGCAAGTATGCCAAACATCCGCCACCACAAGTCCAGGGAGTGAGCTTTACCACATCATGCAGAAAACCTTCACAAAGTTGCTTTCCAACCTGGCAAGACAGCTTTGGGACCTCCTCTCGTCGTTTGGCAACATTTTGCCTTCCTGGTGGAACACGTAAACCAGTGGTGTTCAAAAAGTTGCCTAGAAGCCATTTGCTGAATGCAGCTCTTTTTTTTATGGACCCGTAAAACATGGTAGGAATGAAATATACACAACACCTTACCCCTGGAAAAATACAGCATAAACGAAATAGTGAAAAGATGTTTGTGTAATGTTAGCATTGTAGCTAACATAGGTATGCTAATGCTAGTAACATTTGTGTCCTCCTTGCACACTCTTTAATTTGATGCCTAGTCCATACTTGCCAACCCTCCCAATTTTCCCGGGAGACTCCCGAATTTCAGTGCCCCTCCCGAAAATCTCCCGGGTCAACCACCCGGACAACAATATTGGGGGCGTGCCTTAAAGGCACCCCATTTAGCGTCCTCTCTCACCTGAAAAGGAGACTATTATATATGTGTCCGTTATCCATAGGTTTATCTATAACCCATAAAGTAGGCAGGTACGGAGCTATTTCTCAGCGTGTGTTTATTCCAGCCGGCACGTTAATACATTGACACACAACATCCGGATTCCCATCATGCATTGCTTCAAAACTACGGCAAGTAGTAATGTCCAAAAACATAACAGAGACGAAGCAGAAGAACAAAGAAGAGACATGGCGACGACGAGTAAGAAGAAGTACGCTTGCAAGTTCCAAAATGATTGGAAAAAATAATTTCAGTTCATCCAGGACAGCTCGAAAGGGAAGGGGTATGCTGCCTGGACATTTTGTAGATCAGACTTTTATGTGTGTGTATATGTGTAAATAAATGAAAACTGAAATTCAAGTATTTCTTTTATATATATACATATATGTGTATATATATATATATATATATATATATATATATATATATATATATATATATATTAATATATATATATATATATATATATATATATATATATATATATATATATATATATATATATATATATATATGTACAATATATATATATATATATATATATATATATATATATATATATATATATATATATATATATATATATATATATATATATACAGCCCGACCCCCGGCCACATTTTTTCAGCCCAAAGCTGCCCCCGAGTCTAAAAGTTTGGGGAGCCCTGCCTTAACTCGTTTCGAAAAGTTTTTGTCATTTTTATACCAACCAAATAATATAGTATTAAGAAAATCGGTTTGAATCGAGAATCGTGTTCAATCAAAAATCGATTCTGAATCGAATTGTCACCTTAAGAATCTAAATCAAATCGATATTTGTGAGATTTCATCGCGAGGTAGCATCATTCTTGACTCCCATTCTATTTTACTTTAATGGGCTGGTTTTTGCAAAACAAAAATAAGTTTTTTATAATATATTGGACAGATTCGGAATTTCACAGCCCGTGTACATTTGGGTAAAGTTAAACTAGGGTTGTGCGGTATACCGGTATTAGTATAGTACCGCAATACTAATTAATCATGTTCGGTACTATACCACCTCTGAAAAGTACTTAAAAGTAGCTACTTCTAAATCACTAATTCTCGCCTCCATGGCGACAAATAAAGTAAGTTTCTTATTAGTATCATCCCTGCAGGACGAGGAATAGCTAAACATATTTCACTACACACCGTAGCTCACCGGGGTCAAAATGTAAACGAACGTCATTGATGGATCTACACCTGACATCCACTGTAATGATACCAAGTACAGTAGCGTATCTAGTCGATACTACTCGTATCTAGTCAATACTACTATGATACCATTGATATTGTTTGGCATCACATTTTCTTTCATTTTTTTTATTTATTTATGTTATGTTTATAAACTCAGGAAATATGTCCCTGGACACATGAGGACTTTGAATATGACAAATGTATGATACTGTAACTACTTGGTATCGAATTGATACCCAAATTTGTGGTATCATCCAAAACTAATGTAAAGTGTCAAACAACGGAAGAATAAATGATCATTACATTTTAACAGAAGTGTAGATAGAACATGCTCAAAGAGAAAGTAAGCCGATATTAACAGTAAATGAACAAGTGGATTAATAATTCATTTTCTACAACTTGTCCTTAATAATTTTGACAAAATAACAGAATGATAAATGACACAATATGTTACTGCATATGTCAGCAGACTAAATTAGGAGTTTGTTTACTTACTAATAAAAGACAAGTTGTCTTGTATGTTCACTTTTTTATTTAAGGACAAACTTTAATAAGAAACATATGTTTAATGTACCGTAAGATTTTTTTGTTAAAATAAAGCCAATAATGCAATGTTTTGTGGTCCCCTTTATTTAGAAAATTACCGAAAAGTATCAAAATAATTTTGGTACCGGTACCGGTACCAAAAACATTTTTTTTGTGTTTTTTTTTTTTTTTTTTTTTTATAAATATGAGCAAGCACATTAACACAATTTCCCCCTTTTTAATATGCATGTTTTTCTCCGCTTGCAGAGGTTAATATTGTGTCAACAGCAAAGCGACAACGCATTATTGCGACCCTACTGCGTTGAGTGTTGCGATTTGGATCACTGTGTGTTTCCGGCGGGTTGGAAGCTGCAATAAACTCACAGGGGAGCGCAAGCGGTTCCGCTTTGTTGAAACAGAGTACGGCTTGGTCGCCTCAGGTGCGGAAGCATGGTGGTGCATTTGCATTTCCTTGGCATCCGTATTTGAATAACTATGCATGACTCTGTGAAATATGCAAAGGGAGTGTTTGAACAGCGACAGCGGCGTTTAAAACGTTGTTTGTACTGTAATCTTTGTCGAGATTTGTCGGATTAATCTGTCATGTGTATCTTATTAAGAGTAATAAGGATACATGATGATAGGATCTGAGATGAATGTAAGTATTTTTCAAATATATTGATATATATTGATTTGCTGTGCTGTGATTGGTCGGGAATTCACAGGCAATTTCTAAAAGGATGCTGACTCAGCGCGCCTTGTTTGCAGCTCTGATGTGTGACCTAGTTACTGTATGTGTGAAACATTTTGGGATTTACACTCGCACCAAGCACTGTGGTGTTTACTATCACCACTCAAGTACATTTTACAACTTCCACACTTGTACCTCAAAATGAACGCATGTGATTAATCACAGGAAAAATATCGCACTAGTCACGTATAAACAAAGCAAACAAATGATGCCCATTCAAGCAGACATTTTAACATAAATGTTCCTGTGTGACATTTTTTTACAATGAAATTGTATTTGCGTCAAAATATTGAAAAAAAATATTTGCTGAGGTTAATCGCGCACGTCTTGTCTGTCTATCTGTGTTGGCTCTGCGATGAGGTGGCGACTGATTGCAGCTGAGATAGGCTCCAGCACCCCACGGCGACCACAAACGGGACAAGCAGTATAAAATGGATGGATGGATAATCGCGATTCCGGAGAGGTGTTTAGGGCACGTTCGACTGGAAGGAGGCCACGGGGCGTCTGGGCTTCTCTGCTTGGGCTGCTGCCCCCGCGACCTGACCTCGGATAAGCGGGAAAAGATGGATGGATGGATGGATAATCGCCATTAATCAGAATTCGAAGGTATCAGGATTAACCTGATTTGTTAAACAATCATTTGACATGAAGAAGACAACTGACTATGCATGTCAATATCATACTTGCCAACCCTCCCGAATTTTCCGGGAGACTCCCGAAATTCAGCGCCTCTCCCGAACACCTCCAGCTTCATGCAGACCTGAGTGAGGACAGCCTTTTTTCATGACGGGAGGACAACAGGGTGACAAGAACTAAATCATCCAGACTAGAGATACATTTTATTATTATGTTTATCTTACCTACAAATAAATATATTTGTTAATTTAAAAAAAAAGACCTAAACACATTTTTACTATATTTTGCTAAAAACATCCAAATTAATTGTATTTTTATTTGTATTTTTTTCTGACTCCTTATTACATCCAGCCATAGAATTATACATTAAAATAAACATGTTTGAAATAATTAATTTTAAATGATCATAGTAATTCATTTAAAATGACCGTATCTAATTATTAAAATAATTGCTTGTTTATCAACAACTTTAGCATTTTATTCATTACATTTTGAAGCTCTCAGGAGCCAAGTTATGTTATATTCCTTAAGATTTATTTATGCAAGTTTGAAGTATCAATTATCTAAACACTTTTTTTTTGTGCATATTTTCAGGATGTGTAAATATATATATATATATATATATATATATATATATATATATATATATATATATATATATATATATATATATATATATATATATATATATATATATATATATATATATGTGTGTGTATATATATATATATAATGTGTGTATGGAATGCTTGACTTGGTGAATTTTAGCTGTCAATATACTCCTCCCCTCTTAACCATGCCCCCAACCCATGTTGCATTGATGATGTTTTACAGATCATCTTCAAGCCGCTTTCTGATAGTCGTTTCCAGATGCGCCGTTTTGTGGGCGGTCTTATTTACGTGGCTCACCTTCGGCAATGTCTTCTCCCCGTCATCTTTGTTGTAGCGGTGTAGCGTGCAAGGACTGGAGTGGAAGAAGTGTCAAAAGATGGAGCTAACTGTTTTAATGACATTCAGACTTTACTTAAATCAATAACGGAGCAGCATCTTCTCATCCGGAAACAACAACACCGGAAATGTGTCCCGTGAAAAAACGTCCGACCGGAACTGTAATAACTAAAGTTCCTTGGATGAATAATGTAAACTCACTACACCGGTATGTTTTAGCGCTTTCATGGCGAGTTTACTGACAAATATAAATAAGAACTTTACTCTACTTTATATTAGAAATGGTAACAGTGGAATATGAATGTCACTTAACAAGAAGATAGAGAAAAAGAAGAAGCTTTTTGACTATTTCAGGATTTATGCAGATCCCAAATATAGATCAGCAGGTACCAGAAGGTAAGAAAAGTTGCTTTTGCATATTATTGCGAAACAAAACGCCAGATAATATGTCTTACCTTATACACACACCGTAATAATACTCATATGTTGAAGCACATCAAGCGGTGCGGTCTACACTTATCTCTTATGTTTGACTGCCATCTACTGGTCACACTTATCACTACACCGTGTACCAAATAAAATTGCTTCAAGGTGGGTAAGCTCAACCAAACGTATTCCTTACAATAAGCGTACCGGGTTATAAGGCGCACTGTCGAGTTTTGAGGAGAAAAAGGATTTTAAGTGCATCTTATAGTCCGGAAAATACGGTAACTAAAAAACAAGCTCAAAAGTGTATTTTTTCTAAATTGTTTTTCCCTTGCCATTCACTATCAATGTAATCATCTTTAGTAATATGTGTAAAGTAAGGCTAAGCTATATTATTTAAAATAAAAAATAAAAAAATCACCAGATACAAGAAAAAAGGTATTTATAGTCCAAAATAGGCATGTTCGACCTACTTGTCCAATGTTACGTGTGCTCCAAAATGAACTAAGCCCTTAGTGCCCCGTTTTAATGGACAATTCTATGACGATTAATGAGCTCGCACATTTTCCTTTGAAAACGTTTATGAATTGATTTCATGGTTTTCTCTGCATCGCAGGCTCCATAGCTGCTATCGCAAGGCGATTTCACCCGGGTGTGTGGGGGAACGTTAAAGGAGTTATTTAGCCAGAGACCCCATCCACCACCCAATTATCCCATCAATTGCCTTTCCAAAAGGAAGGGATGACTTAATTAAAGAAGCGTTCATACTGGTAAGATGCAGCTGTCAGCCTCACCCGTGATGATGCTCTTCAGCTCATCCCAGAGGTCTGCATCAGCTAATAAAATCCTACTCTAAACTGCTCCTCTGTTCACCCTGCTGATTGGGAAAACCTCTCCACACATACTGATGATGCTCTGGAATGCGTTTGAATTTCAAAACAACCGACATTGTGGAACCTACGTCCTCCAAGGTGTCCATAGAATATAATATAACTAAAGAAGGAACAATGGTGGGGTGAGATGTCAGACGCATGTGAGATGCAGGGGGACTTTCAGTATTAAAGAAGTGTCAATATTTTCACTTGAATTATACACAAGTCTCCAGCTCGGTGGAAGCAAGGTGTTGGTGCTTGCAACTCCTAGAACGGTTTACACATGTTCAGGTTCTTAATAGTGTTTCAATTCATGGGGCAACATTTTCTGTCCCCATGGGATGCATGGCAGACTATAGACTATCCGGACAATAGAACGTACCAGGATATAAGCCGCACCCACAGTTTTAGAAGAAAACTTTTTTTTTCTCCATATATTAGCAGCACCAGACTGTAAGCCGCATATATATACGTTTTTAACTAGAGATGTCCGATAATATCGGCACCTGGTGGGAACACTAATTGCAAAACTAAGACAGGTGAGGATAATCAGTGCCCATGGAAACCAACAGAAAACAGGGAAAGACGGTGCACCCAGGAAACAGACTAAAACAGAAAAACTACCAAACATAAATCATGCCAGGACCCGGGTAACGGATCATGACAGCAAGACAGCCATGACATTTTGTTCTTTACAAGTGTATGTAAACTTTTGACCACGACTAGGGATATTATCGGCCGATAAATGCGTTAAAATGTAATAAAGGAAATTATCTGTATCGTTTTTTTTATTATCGGTATCGTTTTTTTTTTTGTTTTTTGTTTTTTAAATCAACATAAAAAACACAAGATACACTTACAATTAGTGCACTAACCCAAAAAATTATCTGTATGTTTTTTATTATTATTATCGGTATCGGTTTTTTTTTTGGTTTTTTTTAAATCAACATAAAAAACACAAGATACACTTACAATTAGTGCACTAACCCAAAAAAAACAAAAAAACTCATTCACACAAAAGGGTTGTTTCTTTCTGTTATTAATATTCTGGTTCCTACGTTATATATCAATATATATCAATACAGTCTGCAAGGGATACAGTCCGTAAGCACACGTGATTGTCCGTGCTGCTGGTCCACTAATAGTACTAACCTTTAACAGTTAATTTTACTAATTTTCATTAATTACTAGTTTCTATGTAACAGTTTTTATATTGTTTTACTTTCTTTTTTATTCAAGAATTTTTTTTTAAATTTATTTATCTTATTTTTATTTATTTTTTTTAAAGTACCTTATATTCACCATACCTGGTTGTCATAATAATAATGTGTTAATTCCACGACTGCATATATCGGTTGATATCGGTATCAGTTGATATCGGTATCGGTACGTAAAGAGTTGGAAATTATCGGAATATCGGATATCGGCAAAAAGCCATTATCGGACATCCCTTTTTTTAACCCTTTTGTGGTGTTCGGGTCTGTGGGACCCGTTTTCATTTTTTATTAAAAGAAAAATGATACAATTAATTAATTTTATAAACTGAGACTCACTGACTTTGGCTCACTTTCTGTGAAGAACATTTATCAGAATACATATGTAATGACCACAGACCATACACCCCCCCTACACATTTCTATTACATATAAGATGTCTGGGTCCACTGGACCCGGGGCTAATAGAAGTGTGGAAATGGATGTTCTGTGTACCACACATACACACACACAAACACACGCACACACACACACACACACACACACACACACACACACACACACACACACACACACACACACACAGCAGGCCTAGACAGGAGGAGGACAGAGTGTAGGTACATAGAACATCAGAGGGTCAAATGTGCGAGAAAATGAGAGCAGACAGTGTTGACAAACAATGTTGCAACCTTGTGTGGGAACCGCAGGTGCAGAAACACAAAAGAAAAATCCCTGTGGGATGCAGAAACTGGCAGATAAATTTCCATGCAACGTTCATATTGTTGTTACTCAGCCAGCGTTTGTGGGTCTGATGGACCCCGTTGCATTTTGTGGCTTTTAATGCCTCACAATCAAACACTTTTATGTTAAAATACTGAACAGATGTTTATTGGGATAAGGTAAACATCTGTTCAGTATTTTAACATAAAGCCACGTGTTACAACAGCGTGGCTTCGTAGTAAAAAAGTGCGGGTACTAGTCTGGCCTGCCTGTAGTCCAGACCTGTCTCCCATTGAAAATGTGTGGCACATTATGAAGCGTAAAATACGACAAAGGAGACATACAATTCTAAGTAAATGATTATTTGCAAAAACAAAATAATTTTCTCAGTTTGGACTTTAAATATCTTGTCTTTGCAGTCTCTTCAATTGAATATAAGTTGAAAAGGATTTGCAAATCATTGTATTCAGTTTTTATTTACAAATTACACAACGAACCAACTTCACTGGTTTTGGGTTTTCTAAGTTAATAATACTAATACAGACACCCGCAGATGTGTTAGCATTTTAGCGAATGCTAATGACGCTAGTTTCATTACATTACCATAGCAGGTACAAAAATGCATGAAAACCCTCCTACAGACATCACACATGGGACTCTACGGTAAGTAAGAATTGTTAAAACTGTGAAATTTACTTGCTTGGAGTGATGAATGAAGAATCCTTTGAAGCAGAATCCTTTGAAGCAAAAACGATATGGTCAATTTTCCTCTTGATTTAGGGGATTAAAACATTTTCAACCCGCAATACCTGCAGTCAGCAAACTTGTCCAAAAGATGGCGCCATAGCACAAATAATAACACACCATTTTTAGTCGTCTGCTTGGGTTCAATGCAAACTATTGAATTATTATGGCCATTTAAAAAAAAAATCCATATATTAGCTGCACCATTTTATAAACCGTGGGGTTCAAAGTGTAGAAAAAAATATTGGCTTATAGTCCGGAATTTATGGTGACTAATGTTTACTGCAATCAAGCAATCCTGCACTGTAACTCTCAATAAGCCTCCTGCACCTGTCAACAGGTATTTTGGCTCACTCCTTTGGAGCAAACTGCCCCAGCCTTCCCAGGTTCGATGGGGGATTTCTCTACACTGCATGTTTAGGTCTTTCCACAAATATTAAATAGGATTTAAATCAGAGCTCATACAGGAGACAGCTTCAGCAGAGTCCAATGTTTCACCGTTAGTCATGCTTGAGAGTTCTTGGTTGTGTGTTCTGGGTCATTGTCTCGTTGGAGGACCCGTGACCCGCAACTGAGAACAAGCTTTTTATACCACAGCGCTACACATTTCACTCAGGAATGGAAATTATAGAGATTAATTTATCGTGCATGTCCGATTTGACTTCGGTATATTAAAGTAATAAAAACATTACCACATACTGTGTGTGGAATGCATGTAATAATACAGTGTAACAAATAAATAAACGAGCAGCACTGTTGTTTCAAAGGGAAACTGCACTTTTTTGGAATGTTGCCTATCATTTAAAGGCCCTATGTAAGACAAGAACATGTTTTTTTGTTTTTTTTTATGCATTCTAAATTGTAAATTAGAGTTGTACGGTATTGGTATAGTACCGCCATACTAATGAATCATATTCGGTACTATACCGCCTCTAAAAAGTACCGGTGCTGTAACGACTTGGTATCGGATTGATACCTAAATTTGTGGTATCATCCAAAACTAATGTAAAGTATCAAACAACAGAAGAATAAGTGATTATTACATTTCAACAGAAGTGTAGATAGAATATGTTGAAAGAGAAAGTAAGCAGATATTAACATTAAATGAGCAAGTAGGTTAATAATACATTTTTTACCGCTTGTCCTTAAAAATGTTGACAAAATAATAGAATGATAAATGATACAATATGTTACTGCATACATCAGCAGCTAAATTAGGAGCCTTTGTTTGTTTACTTACTAATAAAAGACAAGTTTTCTCGTATGTTCACTATTTTATTTAAGGACAAAATTGCAATAAGAAACAAATGTTTAATGTACCATAAGATTTTTGGTTAAAATAAAGCCAATAATGCAATTTTTTGTGGTCCCCTTTATTTAGAAAAGTATCGAAAAGTACCAAAAAGTATCGAAATACATTTTGATACCGGTACCAAAATATTGGTATCAAGACAACAATGTTGTAAATGAACGTTAGCAAAAATGAACGAACAATGAAGTCAATGGAAGCTCCTCTATTATGCACATTAAGCTTTTTAAATAACCAACCAAAAAACACCAGCAATCCTCCGTTTACATCTCGTGACCTGAATATTACCCAAGTACTGTATTAGCGATGATATTATAAGCTACAATGCAGACAATCTATTTTTTAGCGACTTGAATATGATCTGTAAAACATAATCTATGCAACATTTTGACCAAAGAACCACCATTACATGCATACTTGCCAACCCTCCCGGATTTTCCGGGAGACTCCCGAAATTCAGCGGCTCTCCCGAAAACCTCCCGGGACAAATTTTCTCCTGAAAATGTCCCGAAATTCAGGTGTAGCTGGAGGCCACGCCCCCTCCAGCTCCAATGCGGACCCGAGTGACGTGTCGACAGCCTGTTTTCACGTCCGCTTTCCCACAATATAAACAGCGTGCGTGCCTAAACACGTTATAACTGTAGAATGATCGAGGGCGAGTTCTTGGTTTCTTATGTGGGTTTATTGTTAGTCAGTTTCATTAACGTCCTCCCAGTGCGGTAACAACACACAACAACAGCAGTCACGTTTTTGTCTACCGTAAAGCAGTTCGTCTGCCGTAAACAGCAATGTTGTGACACTCTTAAACAGGACAATACTGCCATCTAGTGCATTTGATGAAAGCATTTTTGTGCATGCCACACAGCAATGCATCATCAGAGAGGGTGTTCAGCATGGTTCGAAAAATAGTGACAGAGAATAGAACAAGGATGGACAATTCAACCCTTAACTCAACAATGAGTAGATGAGTGTTATATGTGTGTGTGTATATGTGTAAATAAATGAACACTGAAATTCAAGTATTTATTTTATATATATATATATATATATATATATATATATATATATATATATATATATATATATATATATATATGTATATATATATATAAATATATATATATATATATAAAATCAAAGAAATATATATTTATAGCTAGAATTCACTGAAAGTCAAGTATTTCTTATATATATATATATATATATATATATATATATATATATATATATATATATATATATATGAAATACTTGACTTGGTGAATTCTAGCTCCCCCACCTCCCGAAATCGGAGGTCTCAAGGTTGGCAAGTATGATTACATGTTATGTAGACCACAAGGAAGTTTTTTCAATGCAGAGAAAAATCATAATATGACTCCTTTAATGCGCCCTATAATCTGATGTGCCTTTTGTATGAAAATAGATCTGAATAGACCCACTCAACGGCAGTGCGCCTTATAATCCGGTGCGCCCTACGGTTCGGAAAATACGGTATATACCACGTGCTGAGACTGGTGCATGCGCGATACAAAGGGGCCCCTCCGGCAGTCCACACACAATCGAGAGATCTGGTTTCCATACGCATAATCTAGGTGTGTTAGTCCGGTTTCTCAAAAGCCAAACATGATCAAATTAAGGTGTTTCCATGGGTTGTAGAATGCTTCTTTAAAATTAAAGTTAAAGTCCTAACGATAGTCACACACACACTAGCCTCTGCATTTGACCCATCCCCATGTTCACCCCCTGGGAGGCGAGGGGAGCAGTGAGCAGCAGCGGTGCCAGCGCTCGAGAATCATTTTGGGTGATTTAACCCCCAATTCCAACCCTTGATGCTGAGCTAAAGCAGGACTATTTGAGAAATCAGACTCTGACGTAGTCAGTGTTTCACTAAAGGTGGATCTGTTTAGCCCAGAGCTTCCAAAAACTTGTTGCTCATCCTCCCTAAATAAAATATAAGGTTCTGAATCGTCATTTGTCCCAGATGAGTCTTTGTTGTCTTGCCAAGTATGCCATCAGTCGTAGATTTGTTGTTGTTGATTGTGAAATGAATGCGCCGCTCAATGCTTAAAATAGGTAAATATTAGATGTTCGGTTGGTAGAGTGGCCGTGCCAGCAACATGAGGGTTTCAGGTTCGATCCCCGCTTCTGCCATCCTAGTCACTGCCGTTGTGTCCTTGGGCAAGACACTTTACCCACCTGCTTCCAGTGCCACCCACACTGGTTTAAATGTAACTAAGATATTGTGTTTTACTATGTAAAAGCGCTTTGATTCACTAGAGAATAACGCTTTATAAATATAATTTATTTTATATATATTATGTTATTATGAATGTGACTGTTACTACCTTACTTATATACAGTACTTACAGTGTTTGTATAAACCGTTGATGGTGGTGTTTGTCTGCGATGATGTGGCGACTTGTCCAGGGTGTACCCCGCCTTCCGCCCGATTGTAGCTGAGATAGGCTCCAGCGCCCCCGCGACCCCAAAGGGAATAAGCGGTAGAAAATGGATGGATGGATGGGTGGTGTTTGTATGTTTAGAGCACTTTATAGGATTCCAATGTTAGCTGACTTTTACTAACATTTATTTACATTATAGAATGTGTAATAAATATGTGCTTTTGCCTTATATAGGGATTGTAAATTGGCAACCAAAAAAAAGTGCAATTTCCTTTTAAAGCTGCCACTGACAGCGATTCAGCCTGGCTGTAAAGAGTGTGTGAGACAATGCACAACATCAGGCACAATGCAGGATGTATCCTGTTTGTCTTTATTTCGGTTATAATCGGGTAAAACATTTGTAATTATTGAGCATACAGAGTGTGAAATCAATGTGATGATTATCGTGCGTCTGGCAACCCTGAGCTGGCACCTGACCCCTCCAGGACATTTTCTGGAACGTGGTTACATCGATAAGCTAAATGTGTTTATAACGACATAATGGATTGTTCCTTGTACGATAATGTTGTCAGTTTGATTGGCAAACAAAATAAAGCAAACAACTACGGATTGGGTACCGATTTTTTTCTTTTATAGGCACTAACCAAATTCCGCCGGGAGACCAAATACTGGGTGTCGATTCACGTAAAATTAAACAATGCCATACTCTGATGCATTTCTTTGCTTTGTTGCAGACTGAACACCGGCTTAAACACTTGGCGAGGAAACAATCACTCAGAGCGGACTGAGCCAATCTCTCCTTATGAAAGGTTGCAATTTTTAATGCCATCAAAGCAAGTACAGTGTGCCTAATAGGAAACATTAAAATGTAAACTAAGGCTTTACTTTTTCCAAAATGCGGTAGCGTGATGCCAATGTACAGTACATTGGCATTGCTATATATATGCTGCTGTTTAGCATTAGGATAGGATAGGATAGGATATGACTTTATTGTCATTGTACAAGTACAACAAAACTATGTTTTCGGCACAAACCCGTTCAAGATTAGACAAACAAACAGTATACAGGGTTACAGAACACGAACGCTGATGGGTCGCTACGAGGCGCCCCGTAAAACATGGGAAAAAGGTAAAAGAGTTGGGACCCTGGTGGTCGACTGCTGTTATGAAGCGCTGCCAGCCGTCCATCACCCCGAAGGGGAATCAAGCGGTGATGAAGGTGTGGGGTGGGGGAAGGGAGGGGTGTGTATATGCCCATTGTCCTGGGTGTGTTCATGTAGTGTCCATAGGCCTGGGGCTGTTCTGCATGCAAGCAAAAGTTCGACTCCAGGTGTCGTTGAGGAAGAAGGGAGGTCAAAAGCGTCCATCATTGAGGTGTCCTCGGGGGATGTTTTCAGAACAGACTGCTCCTGCTGTTGCAGCGTCAAGGCAATTCGAGGGAGTCAAATAGTAGATTAGGATTTTTGTTTTTTCAGTGACCAGAAATTACAATGACTTGTCTGTTCTATTCGTCCATGCTGGCTGTCATATTCAATTTTTCCCCTTCAACCAGCTATTCCATGATGTGATCCATCTTGCGATTCAGTTCAGAAATCACCCCAGTCTGTGATGACACAGCCCGGCCCAAACGTTCCATTGCGACGAACAGCCTTTGGGCTCCTTGAGTGGCTGCCATCGTCTTACGAATTTGACGATACACCAGAGCAATGCCCAGCCCAATCAGCAGGTGCCCCACGATCACGGTTCCAAATAGGTCGATGTCTTCCACGTCCTTGATGGAAAGGACTGAGAGGCGCATGATTCTCCATTTATCCCAGGAATCTCTCACGTACCCCGCAGCAATGGTTCCATCAGGGCTCCCCAGAACCTCTTTTTCTCGTCGAAAAGATGTTGTTAATTGAGTCGAGAGTCCAGCTGATCATTTCCATGTCCGATGTTTAGATTTGGAGGACAGCGCAAAGAAAAAGGCTTTTACATGGCAATTTAAACACCTCCAAAATTGGTCATCAAAACTACAACTAAGATCTACGTTACAATCAAACAGCTGGTGTGTACTAAGTACACTGCAATACTTAGGGCCTGTTCTACTAAGATCCAAATAGCACGTGCTAAACTTGTGCGCAAACTATACAATTGTGTGTAGTGTACAATTTAGAACAAGTGCAAATATGTTCTAGACCTCCCTATTTAAATAAAGTCGATGCGTGTACGATGCGGCTTTAACCATGAAAACACGTGTTTCCCTTCCCATTCATGTTATCATGCTCCTACCTGTGACATTTTGCCATGTTTTGAAACATGCAGCAGACCATTATCTACCACTTTCTATGGGCATTCATTTGATATGTATGCACTGTTAGCTCCACTAACCACAGGACCACATCATCTGCAAAAAGTAGATGATGTGGTCCTGATGGCTTCATCTGGCCAGGATCTTCAGCTCTCACTGGATCGGTTCGCAGCCGAGTGTGAAGCGACTGGGATGAGAATCAGCACCCCCAAGTCCGAGTCCATGGTTCTCGCCCGGAAAAGGGTGGAGTGCCATCTCCGGGTTGGGGAGGAGATCTTGCCCCAAGTGGAGGAGTTCAAGTACCTCAGAGTCTTGTTCTTGAGTGAGGGAAGAGTGGATCGTGAGATCGACAGGCGGATCGGTGCGGCGTCTTCAGTAATGCGGACGCTGTATCGATCCGTTGTGGTGAAGAAGGAGCTGAGCCGGAAGGCAAAGCTCTCAATTTACCGGTCGATCTACGTTCCCATCCTCACCTATGGTCATGAGCTTTGGGTTATGACCGAAAGGACAAGATCACGGGTAAAAGCGGCCGAAATTAGTTTCCTCCGCCGGGTGGCAGGGCTCTCCCTTAGAGATAGGGTGAGAAGCTCTGCCATCCGGGGGGAGCTCAAAGTAAAGCCGCTGCTCCTCCACATCGAGAGGAGCCAGATGAGGTGGTTCGGGCATCTGGTCAGGATGCCACTCGAACGCCTCCCTAGGGAGGTGTTTAGGGCACGTCCGACCGGTAGGAGGCCGCGGGGAAGACCCAGGACACGTTGGGAAGACTATGTCTCCCGGCTGGCCTGGGAACGCCTCGGGGTCCCACAGGAAGAGCTGGACGAATTGGCTGGGGACAGGGAAGTCTGGGCTTCCCTGCTTAGGCTGCTGCCCCTGCGACCCGACCTCGGATAAGCGGAAGAAGATGGATGGATGGATGGATGGATGGCACTGTTAGCTCGATTTTTTTGTGCATGGCTAGCTTAGCTTTCTAAAGTAAGACAATAGCGTCACAGTCCTGCGGCCCAAAAAAATAGATTTTCCAAAAAAATACTTTTAATTGGATAAGTGCCTCCTGTGTTTGGAAATGGACGAGTACGTTATATAATCCTAAACTTGTAGCGTATCCTTAAGCCTCTATTTGTTTACAATTCGAAGGAGCTGTGCAGGGGGGTTATTTACATGCTGTAGACAAACTTTATTGATCCACAAGGGAAATTGTTCCACACAGTAGCTCAGTTACAAAGGATGGAAAGGGTAAGGATGGAAAGGAAAGAAAGCACATGTATTTGTCCAGGATCTAGCAATACAAAGTCACAGTGTCGGTAGAAGTTTAACCTTAGCCAGCGTTTAGTCCCAGAACTGTATTTCCTTCCTTGCTTTCGTGTGTTCACCCACATCTTTGCTTCCTTCCTTCGGGCCGACAACAAACCACACTGATCCGCAGATCTCGCGATATCATCTGGTATGTTGTGTAGTTATCTTACCCCATTTTCCTTTACATAGCAGTTGCTAACACTTTTGTTCACTTCCTGTGCTCAATTTATTCACAATATACTCCATAAGTAATAACATTTAAAAAAATAATAATAATTAGTGAAGTAAGTTGTAAATCATATGGTGACAATCATTGTGTGTGTGACAATCATTGGTACTTTAACTTTAACTGTCCCTGAAAACCTCAAAGAAAGCCAGAAATCATGGGATTATTTTAGATTCTGATTTACATTTCGACAGTCACATCAAATCAGTAACAAAATTGGCCTACTATCACCTTAAAAATGTAACAAGACTTAGAGGGTTCATGTCAGCTTAAGATTTAGAAAAACTTGTACATGCCTTTATTACCAGTAGGCTAGACTATTATAATGGTCTCCTTGCAGGTCTTCCCAAAAAAACTGTCAGGCAGCTACAGCTTGTTCAGAACGCTGCTGCTAGAGTTCTAACAAAGACCAAAAAATGTGAGCACATTACACCAATTCTTAAATCCTTACATTGGCTCCCTGTACATCAGAGAATTGATTTCAAAATCCTCCTGCTCACATATAAATCACTGCATGGTCTAGGGCCGAAGTATATCACTGATATGCTCCCACTATATAAGCCCTCTAGATCAGTGTTTTTCAACCTATTTTGAGCCAAGGCACATTTTTTGCCTTGGAAAAATGCAGAGGCACACCACCAGCAGAAATCATTCAAAAACAAAAACTAGTTGTCAGTAAAAAGTTGTTGTCGCAATTGTTGGATATGAATTTAAAGCATAACCAAGCAGTGATTCACTATAGCTCTTGTCTCAAAGCAGGTGTACTGTCACCACCTGTCACATCACGCCCTGACTTATTTTGAGTTGTTTGCTGTTTTCCTGTGTGTAGTGTTTTAGTTCTTGTCTTGCGCTCCTATTTTGTTGGCTTTTTCTCTTTTTTTGGCATTTTACTGTAGCAGTTTCATGTCTACCGTTGAGCGATATTTCCCGCATCTACTTTGTTTTAGCAATCAAGAATATTTCAGTGGTTTTTATCCTTTTTTGTGGGGACATTGTTGATTGTCATGTCATGTTCGGATGTACTTTGTGGACGACGTCTTTGCTCCACAGTAAGTCTTTGCTGTCGTCCAGCATTCTGTTTTTGTTTACTTTGCAGCCAGTTCAGTTTTAGTTTCGTTCTGCATAGCCTTCCCTAAGCTTCAATGCCTTTTCTTAGGGGCACTCACCTTTTTTTTATTTTTGGTTTAAGCATTAGACACCTTTTTACCTGCACGCTGCCTCCCGCTGTTGCCGACATCTACAAAGCAATTAGCTACCGGCTGCCACCTACTGATATGGAAAAGTATTACACGGTTACTCTGCCGAGTTCGAGACAGTACATACACTCAACAACAACACATCATTTGCAGATTATAATTACTGGTTTGCATAAAATATTTTTAACCCAAATAGGTGAAATGACATAATCTCCCACGGCACACCAGACTGTATCTCACGGCACACTAGTGTGCCGCGGCACAGTGGTTGAAAAACACTGCTCTACATCACTAAGATCTTCTGAGACCAATCTGTTAGCGGTTCCCAGAGTAAACTCAAATCAAGGGTGAGCATCATTCAGTCACCATGCAACAAATAGCTGGAATAAACTTCCTGAAGGTGTCAGACTTTCCCCAACTCTGACTACTTTTAAAACTAGACTGAAAACGTTTATTTTCACGTTAGTTAAATCGTTTAATCTTTTAACTTTTAACGTCCGCACTGTTTTTATTTTTTTATTGTCTGCATTTTAATTTTGCTTTTATTTTCTTTCATTTCACTTTGTTGTCTGTGAAGCACTTTGATTCTGCCTTGTGTATGAAAAGTGCTATACAAATAAAGTTGCCTTGCCTTGCCTTGCATTAAAGGCCTACTGAAACCCACTACTACCAACCACGCAGTCTGATAGTTTATATATCAATGATGAAATCTTAACATTGCAACACATGCCAATACGGCAGGGTTAGCTTACTAAAGTGCAATTTAAAATTTCGCGCAAAATATCCTGCTGAAAACGTCTCGGTATGATGACGTCAGCGCGTGACGTCACGGATTGTAGAGGTCATTTTGGGACAGCATGGTGGCCAGCTATTAAGTCGTCTGTTTTCATCGCAAAATTCCACAGTATTCTGGACATTTGTGTTGGTGAATATTTTGCAATTTGTTCAATGAACAATGGAGACAGCAAAGAAGAAAGCTGTAGGTGGTAAGCGGTGTATTGCGGCCGACTGCAGCAATACAAACACAGCCGGTGTTTCATTGTTTACATTCCCGGAAGATGACAGTGAAGCTTTACCATTGGCCTGTGGAGAACTGGGACAACAGAGACTCTTACCAGGATGACTTTGAGTTGGATATGCAGACACGGTACCGTGAGTACGCATGCAGCTGCGGCTTCCAAACATTTGATCGCTATGTGCATGTCACTTACGTAACTTTGGGGACTTTGGGGAAATATATGTGCTGTATGAACTTTGGGGAGGTGAACGGTACTTTGGGCTGTGGGATTGAGTGTGTTGTGCAGGTGTTTGAGTTGTATTGGCGGGTTATATGGATGGGAGGGGGGAGGTGTTTGCTATGCGGTATTAATTTGTGGCATATTAAATATAAGCCTGGTTGTGTTGTGGCTAATAGAGTATATATATGTTTTGTGTTTATTTACTGTTTTAGTCATTCCCAGCTGAATATCAGGTCCCACCCGCCTCTCACAGCATCTTCCCTATCTGAATCGCTCCCACTGCCCTCTAGTCCTTCACTCTCACTTTCCTCATCCACGAATCTTTCATCCTCGCTCAAATAAATGGGGAAATCGTCGCTCTCTCGGTCCGAATCGCTCTCGCTGCTGGTGGCCATGATTGTAGACAATGTGCAGATGTGAGGAGCTCCACAACCTGTGACGTCACGCTACTCGCCTGCTACTTCCGGTACAGGCAAGGCTTTTTTATCAGCGACCAAAAGTTGTGATCTTTATCGTCAATGTTCTCTACTAAATCCTTTCAGCAAAAATATGGCAATATCGCAAAATGATCAAGTATGACACATAGAATGGACCTGCTATCCCCGTTTAAATAAGAAAATCGCATTTCAGTAGGCCTTTAACTTAAACTTTAACAATTAGCATTTGTCAACACACAAACATACAAAAAATTGGTACTGTTGAGTACCTGAATCGGTTCCCAGGTACCGGGAATTGGTACCGTATTTAGTTCAAATGTGAACGATACCCATTCCAACAAACAACCAATGTCAGCTAAAGCAACCATTACAGTCTCCCCGTGAGAGCATCGAAAACCACTTCCAAGAAGACGGGGATATTCCATCTAGTATCGCCTGAAAGTTTTGTCAGCGCTTTTCAAAGCGGTAGCTCAAAACCGCCGCAGCCCACCTGCCTGCCCACCGCCCGACTATGTAAAGAGCACAGGTCCCTGGAAGACTTTTACTCACTGATGCGCACAGGGGCGAGTCCGACTCAATCACGTTGCCGCTGCTCCATCTTCCGCTGCTCCTGTCACCAACAACAAGGCAGGGTTCCACATCCCTTGAACCAATTTACCATCTCAGGGCTCAGCAGGCCAAGGCCTCCCTTATGACAATAACAATGCCCCCAACCCAAATATCTTCCCCCCGGCAGCAGGAGGTGCAACCACAGAGCGATGAACCATGCTGATTTTTTCTATTTTTTTCCCCCCGCTGCTTGACAGTGGGGGCCCCTAAGTCCCATCAAAGCGCGACATGTTTCTCATTTAAAATAGCCACAGTATCAAAGCATACGCCCTTCAAACTCCCAGTTTCAACTCTTTTGCCGCTCCCACTTTGCTAAATGTCTGCCTTTCATCACATCCTCTTGGAAGGGGCCAGCGGATTTTCTTTCTTCCGCTGCTCGGCCTCTCTGTTTGATCTTCCTAATTCGGCTAATGAGCTCGGGCCTCTGGCACACACACACAACTAAAAATGTGCTTCTCCATGTCAGCTCGCCACACAGTGCCACCTCGTCTGACTCAGCAGCCATCTTTGGAACCATCGGGGGCCCAGATGAGCGAGTCGGGAGCATCGTACTTAATGACCTGGTGCTGGAAAATCAGCAGAATTTAGAAATAATGCAATCCAGGTCAGGCGGGGGTGCTGTGACTTGGACCTATCGAGCCAATGCCAGCACTTTTTTTTGTGCTCCTTTTGAGTATAGTGATTAGTGTTTTCCCGATACCAATATGTTGGTACCGGTATCGGTACCAAAATTATTTTGATACTTTTCGGTACTTTGCTGTGCTTTTCTAAATAAAGGGGACCACAAAACAATTGCATTATTGGCTTTATTTTAACAAAACATCTTACGGTACATTAAACATATGTTTCTTATTGCAGGTTTGTCCTTAAATAAAATAGTGAACATACTAGACAACTTGTCTTTTAGTAGTAAGTAAACAAACAAAGGCTCCTAATTAGTCTGCTGACGTATGCAGTAACATGTTGTGTCATTTATCATTCTATTATTTTGTCTAAATTATTAAGGACAAGCGGTAGAAAATGTATTATTAATCTACTTGTTCATTTACTGTTCAATCAATCAATCAATCAATCTTTATTTATATAGCCCTAAATCACAAGTGTCTCAAAGGGCTGCACAAGCCACAACGACATCCTCGGTACAAAGCCCACATACGGGCAAGGAAAAACTCACCCCAGTGGGACGTCGATGTGAATGACTATGAGAAACCTTGGAGAGGACCGCATATGTGGGTAACCCCCCCCCCCTCTAGGGGAGACCGAAAGCAATGGATGTCGAGTGGGTCTGACATAATATTGTGAGAGTCCAGTCCATAGTGGATCCAACATAATAGTAAGAGTCCAGTCCATAGTGGGGCCAGCAGGACACCATCCCGAGCGGAGACGGGTCAGCAGCGTAGAGATGTTCCCAGCCGATGCACAGGCGAGCGGTCCACCCCGGGTCCCGACTCTGGACAGCCAGCACTTCATCCATGGCCACCGGACCTGTGCCCCCCCCCCCCTCAAGGAAAAGGGGAGCAGAGGAGAAAAGAAAAGAAACGGCAGATCAACTGGTCTAACAGGGGGGCTATTTAAAGGCTAGAGTATACAAATGAGTTTTAAGATGGGACTTAAATGCTTCTACTGAGGTAGCATCTCTAATTGTTACCGGGAGGGCATTCCATAGTACTGGAGCCCGAATAGAAAACGCTCTATAGCCCGCAGACTTTTTTTGGGCTCTGGGAATCACTAATAAGCCGGAGTTCTTTGAACGCAGATTTCTTGCCGGGACATATGGTACAATGCAATCGACAAGATAGGACGGAGCTAGACCGCTAGTACGCTGTTAATATCAGCGTACTTTCTCTTTTAACATGTTCTATCTACACGTCTGTTCAAATGTAATTGTGGAGGGAGGTGTGGCCAGCGCTGCCTGCAGGATCGGAGGTCACCGCCTCTGTCCATGGTGCTGAGGACAGAGCACCATCAGACGGGGGCGTGGCAGTGCCGACGGCGAGACACAGCTGAACAGGTGACTAGATCTTCCAGGTGGTTTGAGTTATCTAATCACCTGTTGTCTTTAACAGTAGCGGCCAGGAACAGGAGAGTAGGAGGATCTGGAGGGACTGAAAAGTCACGACCTGCTGAAAAACATTAGATGCAATTGATGAACATTAAAACTCTGTTAAAAACTGCACACCTGGCTCCTGTGACGTGTGTAACAGTGGAACTAGGGATGATGTTTGATAAGAAATTATCGAGTTCAAGCCTATTATCGAATCCTCTTATCAAACCGATTCCTTATCGATTCTCTTATCGAGTTGTATATGGAAAAAAACACACAATATTTGGTTTAACAAAATCTCACTTTTATTATATAAGAAAAAAATAAAATCTAGTAAATAAATAAATATTGACTGTTACCCCCCCTAAAAAAATAAAAAAATAAAAATAAATGTTGACTGTTGTTACCCAAAGTATATTAAGTGGGATTTTTCAGAAAAACAAATATATACAGTAACACAAAAACAACCTGTCTCTGTGATCACTATAGGTGTATACATAATAATATAGTTAATCATTCCCTTGGGCACAAAATATAAAATAATACCGCTCTCCAAAAAGTGCACTTCTGCTGCTATGTGACATAACTGTTTGTTATGATGCTTTGACAGTTTTGCACTTTATTTCTTTATTGAAAGAAAATTCTATGAAGAGAAAAGTTGTTTGCAAATGTGGTTACAATGCTAAAAAATAAAAAGTTAAAACTAAAAAAAGAAATACACTTTATTGAGTTAACATTATTTCTTTATAGGGGGAAAGATGTGATGTTATGCGCTAGGGAATATAACAACTACACTACCCAGCATGCAACGGGAGTGATGAGCATCCGTGGTAGCCCGGAAAAGTGTTGTTGCATGTCGCCACCCGGCAGCTAAGAATGAGGTTATGAGCACGCTGTGAAAGTAAACGTCAAGAACTCAGCCAACACGCCTCGTCTGCATTATTTATAATTAGACAGACAACACATACACAGTGTGATTGTGTTTTGTTTACAAGGAAAGAAAAACAAAAGTTAAAAAAGGGAGGTATGTATATATATATATATATATATATATGTATGTGCTGCGGTTGCTTTAAGAATGTTGCGACAGCTGCCGTAAAGGAGGCGCGTTGCTAGCCTGGTTGCTATGTTTCCGGTTGGTCGTAAAAGTGTTCGTCATGTGTTTGTACCCTGCTCAAATCTCTCAGTAAAGCTTCATTGGATTATACCTTTTGTTTTGAACTTTATTACACCTTGGAGCGCTTTTTCCGGTCCATTTTTTTCCTGCCTTCGCTATCTGCGCCTAATGACTGAGCTACGTGACGTTATTTCTTGTGATGTCTCACGGAGCATTTCTGGTCGGGACGGGATTCGTTCCCAGAGATTCGAATAAAGAACCAACTATTTTTCTTAACTATAGTGGTCTCGATAACGGGTACCAGTTTTCAAAAAGGGATTCGAGTCCGAGGACTCGGTTCTTTTCTTATCGAACAACCGGGAAAATCTGTTTAGAGTATCATCCCTAAGTGGAACTGCTAGGAAGCGACTCCCACAGTAATAATCACGTATCCTTCTGTTGTTTGGATGCTTTACATTAGTTTACAAATTTGGGTATCAATCCGATACCAAGTCGTTACAGGATCATACATTGGTCATATTCAGAGTCCCCATGTGTTCAGGGACATATTTCCTGACTTTATAAACATGATATGAATTTTTTTTTAAACGAAAGAATATGTTGTGATGCCAAAAAATATCGATGTAATCATAGTGTCATGACTTGGTCCTGGGTGTTTGCTTTTCCGGAAGGCAACGGAAAGTTGGCTCGGGCGAGACGGGAATGTAAGTACATGTTTTATTTAATATATCAAAAAAGGAACAAACGAAAAGCGCGCACAATGGCGGAGGTACAAAACTTGGCTATTGAAAACAAAACTTGCACATAGGCAGAAACTGTGAACAATTAAACAAAAACACTAACTGTGGCATTAATAAACAAACACTTACTTGGCATGGACTATGAGGTGCGCAGAGGTAAGAGTGTGACAGGGGTATGAATCCGGATGTCGCCAGAACGACAAACTGAAAACAATGAACTTAAATACTAGTGACATGATTAGTGAAAACAGGTGCGTGACTCAAAACGTGAAACAGGTCCGTGACGTGACAGGTGAAAACTAATGGTTGCTATGGTGACAAACAAACAAAAGTGCACAAAAAGTCCAAAAACAAAACCGAATATGA
Organism: Nerophis lumbriciformis; assembly: GCF_033978685.3. Classification (NCBI taxonomy): domain Eukaryota; kingdom Metazoa; phylum Chordata; class Actinopteri; order Syngnathiformes; family Syngnathidae; genus Nerophis; species Nerophis lumbriciformis. The sequence continues at coordinate 47,406,191 of NC_084553.2, read as the reverse complement.
CTAAAACAAAACATGATCACACAGACATGACACATAGTAGTGTCAACTAGATACGTGCCTGTACTTGGTATCATTACACTGGCTGTCAGGTGGAGATCCACCAATGGTGTTTGTTTACATTTTGATACCGGTGAGCTACGGTGTGTAGTGAAGCATGGCACTCATCTCTGGGAGTATTGTCCTTGTAATTTTCCCCGCCGCTTTAACCAGCTAGCAAACCACACTAAAAATCCGTAAGTGAGGACTTAGCCTTTATCATTAGTTTTTAAGCCAAAATGCATCCGTTCTCCCTTTTCTGTCTACACAGTGTTTGCTTGTAAGTACTCCGTGATTGTGCGTTGCCGAACATGCTCCTCTGCTCGTAAAACCAGCAATTACTCGGCGTGACGCTGACGCGTTTCAGAGGCGGTATAGTACCGAAAATGATTCATTAGTATCGCGGTACTATACTAATACCGGTATACCGTACAACTCTAATAGTGATTAATCTTATTTTGCCACAAGAAGAGGGAAGCGGTGGGATTTGTTTTGGTTGATTAAGTAGTCTCGAAACACTCCGCCATAAAGAAGGAGTTTCATTACCTTGAAATATTCACGGCACAGCCAATTGTTTCATCGGTCATGCCCCTCCTCTCAACTAGGTGGTGTCCCCATCAATTCAATTCTGGCAGACATCAGCGTAAATGTACATCAGTTCAAATGTGTGTGTTTTTTTTTTTTTTTTATCTTTATAGTGTAGAATATGAAATGTGCCAGACAGATTTGTCTCTGGAGGGCTCAGGGAACATCTGAGTCAGCGGTCTCTGAGGCAAATGCAAACTCCTCTCTTCCCAAATGCTAATCTTTGATTTCCTCCAGATTAGTGCGACTCAAACTGATCTCTGGATGCAAGAAACATAAGTAGCTGGCGGCCATCCTGTTTCTTCTTCTTCACATTGGATGAAAAGGAAACTTGAGGCCGTGGCAGCGTCGTTGTAATGCCGTGGGTGAAACGCTGCCAAAGGAGATGTCCTGTTCTTTTGTGAGACGTTTATCCGCTTGTAATTACTGTTTACCGTTGCGGTTTGTATATCCACTTTATTGCCATTTTGACTTTTTAACACAGAGTCATTCTTTATGGACAGTTAAAAGTGTGTTGCTAAAAAAAATAAAAAAATAAATGCCATGTTATTAACTGGCTGCCAGCTGTGTCCTTCCCCATTCCCTTAGACCGGGGGGGGTCAGCAACCCGCGGCTCTCTTCTCTTTAGCACCGCCCTAGTGGCTCCCTGGAGATTTTTCAAAAATGGAAAAAGATGGGGAAAAAAAATATTTGTTGTTTTAATAATGTTTCTGTAGGAGGACAAACATAACACAAACCTTCTTAATTGTTAGAAAGCCCACTGCTTAATATGTTTATGCTACACTGATGACAGTATTTGGCCAGCGTTGTTTTGTCCTACTAATTTTGGCAGTCCTTGAACCCACCGTAGTTGGTTTACATGTACAACTTTCTCTGTCGCTGCCACACCTAGATGTGTTTTATGTCTCATTTTGTCCACCAAACATTTTATGCTGTGCGTGTATGCACAAAGGTGAGCTTTGTTGATGTTGTTGACTTGCGTGGAGTTCTATTTAGGCTAGCTGTGTGTACATATTGCATCATTATGCCTCGTTTGTAGGTATATTTGAGCTCATTTAATTTCCTCTACTTATATTTAATTTATATGTGCATGCCTCATGACACATTATCTGTATGTAATATTGGCTGATTTCTGATAGTTGTCTGTGTGTGCCATGTTGTTCCAGACCACAGCAAACGTTACCGGGCTTGCAAAAATTGTAATAAATCCATTAGAATAAGACAGTCGGCCGTTTTTTTTTTTTTTGGACATGCATATCTATTCCTTTGGCCATTCTAAACCAGTAATATCCAGGAGTTATCTCACCTTCTGAGAAGCATTTGTTTTAGTAATGTTTTCCAATGTTGTAAATATGTATAGAATAAAAATTACATTTCAACATTTCTGTCAACTAAGATTTAAGTTAAGTTGCCATTTATAGGTATATTTGGACTCAATAAATTTTCTTTACTTGTATCCTCTTTGTATATAGTTTAGTTTTGCATGTCTCATAACACATTATCTGTATGTATGCATTTTTGATTGTGTGTCATGTTGTTCCAGACCACAGCAAACATTACCATGTTGTTCCAGACCACAGCAAACTTTACCGAGCTTGCAAAGATTGTAATAAATCCATTAGAAGAAGACAGCCTGTCCTTTCCTTTTAACTTGGGCACACACTTCTCTACCTTTGGCAGTTTTAAGACGTTTTAAGGAGTTATCTAATCCTCTGAGACACTAACTTAATTTGTTGCCTTCATTATAACACTTACATAAGGCTTTTAACTTTTTGCGGCTCCAGAGATATTTTTTTTTTGTGTTTTTGGTCCAATATGGCTCGTTCAACATGTTGGGTCGCCGACCCCTGCCTTAGACAAAAGCCATTGTCATAATAAACCACCACCAACTGTCACGGTCAGTGCGCATTCATCTTTGCGCTGCACCGAGCGCAAAGACCAGCGGCAGCGAACAGCTGCAATCAATCGCCGGCAATCAGCACACCTGGGACTGATGAGGGCGAGCTGAATAAAGACCAGTGGACCCAAGGATTCTGGCCGAAACTTAATACTGTTACGTTGTAAGCATCCCGTGTCTGGCTTCCCTCCGCATTCTGGATCTCTACCTGTGACTTCCTTGA